>NC_133514.1:75379500-76037500 GCF_049354715.1 Callithrix jacchus
TGGTTTTCCCCATGTGTTCTCATGATAGTAAGTGAGTTATCATGAGATATGGTTTTATAAGGAGCTTCCCACAACACTGGGTACTCATTCTCTCTCCTGATGTCCTGTGAAGAGGTGCCTTTCTCCATGATTTTAAGTTTCTAGAGGCCTCCCCAGCCATGCACAACTGTGAGTCAATTGAACCTGTTTCCATTACCCAGTCTCGAGCAGTTCTTTATAGCAGTGTGAGAATGGATAATATGCTATCTTTGACCATATAATGACAGTAGGGAAAAAAAGACCATCCTTTCGGTAGATTTGTTTTTCATCCTTTCGGTAGATTTGTTTTTCATAAGGATATGGGTAGAGCACCTCTGAGTCAAATTTATGTGTATTATAAGATTGAATGAAGGGGTAAATACATTGATGTCTTGGGAGTTACAAAGTTTTCATTTTAGAAAGACAGACAGAATGGAATGAAGAGCAGGAAAGGCAAGACAGAACTTCTTGGGGTTTGGATTGGAATTAGAGGGATCACATTTTTCAGCAATGACACACACACACACACACACACACACACACACACACACACACACACACACCTTTGCTTTTCCTTTCCAAACAACGAGAAACTGCCCAAACCATTCACCACTAAAAGGAACCAGGGCTCCCTAGAGAAATGACAAGCTCCTGGGGTAGGGCAGAAATGGTACAAGGTGCACTTGGAACATTTTGTTGTGCCAGAAAGTAAGGTGCTCAAAAGATTAAGATGATAGGAGCATGCCAAAAAGACACAGGAACTAGCCTGAATGAGCTCCTACTGCTAAAATCTGGGACAATTTGAGCATCACAATAAATGAAGACCACAACGAATTATAAGCTACTGAATAAAAAAGGAACACCTAAGTCCATGCTGGTAACAAAAAGATGAACAATGTTGAAAAACAATGCATGGGGGAAAGTTGACAAATGTAGACGATGGTAAAATCACAATTTTTCAATGTATTTTTCCTTCATGATTTATTACTATTATACTTTATACTAGTATAACTTCATTGTTATAGTAAAGATCATTTTATAGAAGAATTATCAATAGATGCTAAATTTATAGAAGTTTGATTAAGGAGGCCAGATGCATGGTCTTAAGTGTCTTTCTCCAGAATGATTAGTCATTGCAAGGGCAAAAAGTAACTCTACAGTGGAGAATATACCTTGGACAATACCTTGACCAGGTTATCAAATTTAATATCACCAAAAAGAGGCATACTGACAGCCCCTACCTCTGAATGTGATTTCTTGAGACATTCATGATCTGGCTTATGTACCATTTCAGCCAAAACTATTACTGAAATCTCATGATGAGGAAATATCAGACAAACCCAAACAAAAATATTCTACAAAATACCTGGTGTGTATTCTTAACAAAATTTCAATGCTGTAAAAGACAAAGAAGGGCTAAATAATTGTTCCAGATTAAAATGAAAGAACAATTGTTCCAGATTAACATGAAATAAAGTGAAAAGTAAATGCAATAAAGCACACTTTTGGAATATCTGGCCAATTTGGAATCAGGACTATAAATAAAAGTATCATTATCACTGCTAATGTTCCTGAATATACTGCATTTACATAAGAAAATACCTTTATTCTTAGGAAATATACACTGATGCATTAAGGGGGGTAAGGTGCATAATGCATTCAGTTCACCCTCACATGATTCAGAAAAAGGTAAGTTATATCATGCATATGTGTATATGTGAGTGGAGTCGGGAAGAAATGGGGGAAACAAATTTGCAAAAATGGCAAAAGTCAGTGAATCTGGCTAAAGTGTTAGGGAGTCCTTATTATTATTCTTGCAACAATTCTTTAGAACTAAAATAATGTAAAAATAAAAGGTTGAAGAATCTGCCTTACTTTTCCAGATAAACTTTAGAATCATTTTGTCTATGGTTTGTAATGATAATTATTGTAGTACATTAAATCCACATGGTGTTTTGGCAAGAAATGACATCATTGTAATAGCATTTCCAAAGAGGCATATGATAATTCTCATCATTAATTCAGACCTATTATTTCCCTTGTTAGTATTTAATTCTGCGTTCATTATCAATCCCTGGACACTGCTGTTGAGTCACAGTTGTTGGATTTGTTTTATTACTATTCTGCATGTCCAGTGTCTTACTCTAACGGTTTTTTTCAGTTAATTCTTTTGAGATTAGTAGGTGATTATATCTTACCCAAATGATGAAAAATTTATCTTTATCCTTTCAATTTTCATCCCTTCTCTCTCATAACAGAGTGGTGGTGATGACAGTGAGCATTTTAATTTTCAGATTTTAATGAAAATATTGTTAGTGTTTTAATATAAAATATGAGAAATTCATTTGAGATATTCTTTATCATGTAAGTAATGTCTTCCCAATTCTAGTTTTCTAAAACTTTCTACAAATAAAATTCTCAAAAGTTTTAATCAAATATTGATTCTGAATCCAATAAGATGATCATTTGTTTATTTTTGCTGTTGTTTTGTTTTTGAGATGGAGTATCACTCTGTCACCCAGGCTGGAGTGCAGTGGCATGATCTCAGCTCACTGCAACCTCTACCTTCTGAGTTCAAGAGATTCTACTGCCTCAGCCTCCTGAGTAGCTGTATTACAGGCATGAGCCACCACTCCTGGCCCATATATTTATTTTTAACTTCTCTAATATGCTGATTATATATAATAGATTCCCAAATATTAAAATAATTCTACATGCTTGAAATAATCTCTACATGATCACGGTACACTTAAGTCAATATTGTATAATTCTCTGATAGTACCTGATCTATGGTGTAGGTATCTTTGTCACAGATGAGACTGGTCTACAGTTTTACTATGTTATGTTTATCAGCTTCGGTATCAGGCTTATATTAAGCCTAAGCTTGAATTTTTTCTCTCATGTTAATAAAAATGTCTGGGTAAAGTAATTGACAATATTCATACTACATACTGAGTAATGATCATCAACATGTGTTTAGAAAACTAGGAAGAGCAACCTTTGTAAATAATTTCTTATCTTCTATTCTAGGTCATCTCTGTATAATTTTAATCTTTGGAACAAGTAATTTGTCAATCAACATTAGAACTATAAAAAACAAACAGCTTTGGTGTTTCCATAGTGAAGTGAATTTCTCCATAGGAGACATTATAAATACAGAAATGACAGCACAATATTGTTTTAACGGGAATATATGCTGCTAAGGCTTAAAGTCCATTTGGGATGACTCAGATAAGTATTGCTATTATTTTTTTTAACAAGATCTCAACCTAACGGTGCTTACTTTTAGTACTTCAGTATTAACCCGGTCCTAATGCAGATGCTAGGCATCTAAATTAAAGCCTAGGAATTTAAATAAATTTTGTTTTGTTGAGATGAAGTCTCATTCTGTTGCCTGAGCTGGAGTGCCGTGGCATGGTCTCAGCTCACTGCAACCTCTGCCTCCTGAGTTCAAGCGATTCTCCTACCTTAGCCTCCTGAGTAGCTGGGACTATAGGCACGTACCACCACACTCAGCTAAGTTTTGTATTTTTAGTAGAGATGGGGTTTCACCATATTGGCTAGGCTGGTTTCAAACTCCTGACCTCATGATCCAGCCACCTTGGCCTCCTAAAGTGCTGAGATTACAGGCTTGAGCCACTTTGCCTGGCCAGCTTTTTATTTGGAATGATTTCAGATGTGTAGAAAAGTTACAAAGGTAGCACAGAAAGTTCCTGTATACTCTTTACCTAGCTTCTGTTAACATCTTACGTGACCATGGTATGTTTATCAAAACTAAGAAATTCACTTTAGTACAATACTGTTACATAAAGTACAAGTTTTATTTGGATTTCGCCAGTTTTTTTCCATAAGTATCATTTTTCTATCCCAGGATCAAGCCAGGATGCCACACTGCCTCTAGTCCTCTAATTTGTGAGTTTCTTTGCCTTGTTTTTAAGGCTTTGACAATTTTGAAGAATACAGTTTAGGGTTTTTATTTGTTTAGAGCTAATACAACATTTATAAATGACAGAATTTATCGATGACTTTCTTTTCCCATAGAACTTGTAATTTTAAGTTTTCAGTTATTTATTTTATTTATTTTTGGCACTTTTTAAGAGACTGTGTCTTGCTATTTTGCTCAAGCTGGACTTGAACTTCTGGCTCAAGTGATCCTCCTGCCTCAGCCTCCTAAGTGGCTGGGACAAGAGGAATAGGATGCCCTCCTGGATCCTGGTTTCAGTTATTTTATTCTCTTGACTTAGGTCACCAGGAATCATCTAATATTAATTTTAACTTTTGGTTTATTCCTAAGGCTCTTACTTTCAACCTGCATTTAATAGATCTTACAAAAACATAGATCAAAGGTCAGTAAACTACTACCCATGGTCCAAACCTAGCCCACCAATTGGTTCTGCAAATGAAGTTTTATTGGGACACTGCCACACTCATTCATTTAAACATAGTCTATGGTTGTTTTCACTCAAAGACGGCGGTGCTGAATAGCTGTGACTATATGGTCTGCAAACTCTAAAATACATACTCTGTTTCTTTACAGTAAAGGTTTGCTGATACTGGGTATAGATGGATGAAAATAATTATGGCCTTTGGAAACGGACAGGTAGAATACTATTAGCTAAACTACAAGCTGAGTTTGAATCTTGCCTTTACAGTGCAGTGGCCTCAGACAAAATATGTTTAGTTTTTTGAGCCTCAGGTTCCTCACCTATAAAATGGAACACCACCATCTATTTTGCAGGAATGTATGTAAACAAATGCCCACAGATTTTGGCATATGGTCATCTCTCAATAAGTGGAGGCCATCATTACTATTACTTTTATTAACAAAACATTTTACTTCTTTTAATTCTGTTTCACATTGCCTTTCACATCTCTGTATTTTCACATAGATTTCTAAGTTTTCATCTACTACTGTGTTCAAGCCCAAACTACTAGTTCTAAGCATTATCCTTCTCTCTGTACTGAATATTGTTCAAGTTTTTATTGACTATGTTATCCCAGAATAAAACTTAATGCCAGAATAGTGCTGAAATATCATTACAGTTATATCCCAAAGGATGTGAACATATGGAAATAATTCAAAACACACTATTTTAGGATAGTCTAGTCTCCAAAACTCTCAGCTGCACTGCTATACTTCATATTTATTAGAACTTTGTGAAAAATTTGGCAAGTCATCCATTTGAATAAAGATGGAGACAAGGATAAAGATGGAGACAGGAATAAAGATGAAGACAGGGATCCAGAAACAAAAAATATGCTTCTATCCCTTTAAATCAACGTTTACTATATTTTTCCTAAATTATCTTTATAAACATACACCTTCCAGAATTAAGAAATGATAAGTCTAGTGAAGTAACTGCAAAGCAAATGAACTGAAAGAGAATGTCCATCAGTTTTTGAGGCTCAAATCAGAAGTACACATACAGATTAAACAGATCAAAGTTATCCTCACTAAATGTCACTATCTGGGCACATTCAATAGTTTTGTCTACATTTTCGTGTATGTGTGTACTTCTTAAGTAACTTACTCCTACTGTCATACATAAAAATGCATAACATGTGAGCACAATCTGTAATCCCATGCTTCCAACTCTGAAGTCATTATTAATGCTAGCAATGAGCCCTGAATAAACTATGAAACGAACATACTGACCGATTTTGTGGTCACTGTCAGTGACAGGTGAAAAATCTCATAAATAAATGCTCTTTCTTTAGCAGTTGAGCCAAACAGTCTCCGTAGGTTTCTACAGATGTAATTTATTTGCATAATTTCTTTCCTTTTTTTTTAATAGCAAAAGAAACAATGCATTCTGTCTAAGTGCTTCCGTATGTGTGTCTGGTTAACATTTCCAGTTTCGATGTTTCCTGAGAGGAAGTAATTCAAAGTGTGTTATCTAAACAACTCTAATAGGTCTAATCCAGGAAACTATCAGGTTTTTGCTTTTTACTGCTCCTCATACCACTCAGAATTAATACCCCATGGTCAAGAAACATTTTAAAACACTGACGTAAAATTTTAAGCACATGCACACACACACTCCTCTCTCTCTCTCTTTCTCTCTCTCTCTTTCTCTCTGTCTCTCTCTGAAGGTTCTGGCAATAGGAAATGTGTTCTCTAACAATTGTTCTAATAACAAATGTTCAAACATGTAAGAGGTTAAAATTCCAACTCGTAAGTTAAAACCAGGAATGATCTGATTGATATGTAGGTTATACAGACAATATTTCATTAGTATTATGGTATGTCTTCCCAAATTAAATTTTCATAACTCTTTCTTTTGGGAAAATGACAGGAAATGAAAGAAAAATTGCATTAAGAGTTAAGATAAATGTTAATCCTGAATGGTGTATATATTATTTGACACAAAATAGGGCAAGAATGACAAGTACAATGGCAATGATTTCATTTGTGATGCCACAGCAGAGGGCTTGCTAACTGGTAATTTTTCAGAGGGCCCAAAACCTCAGATTACAAAAAAAGCACTGAGCTGTCTTCAAACATTGAAATAATTAACCTCACAATTGTATCCAATTTACCATTCTGAATGGATCTTGAAAATAAATGACATCTGACTCACCCTAGGGGAAACATGTAATTTTGAAAAACGGGAAAATAAAAAGTGGCTATATCTAAATACATTCAATTTTCATTTTAAAAATTCCTTTTTACATCTGACAAAATTCAGGTTGCATAGGAATCAATAATTTCTGACCTCTCTGGAATATAGTTAAGAACAAGGCAGTGAGCTAACCAAAAAGATAGGATGTTGATGTTAGGGCTTATGGTAAAAGCTGTAAGGTCCTTAGTGTACTGATTCCTACAACTCCATTAAATATGATTGCCAGTTTACAGCCTTAGCAAAACAGAAGTGAAAATTAAACTAAAAAATAGGGACTGTTAGGAAAGGTATTCTAAAAGAAACAAGAAGCAACAACAAACCTTTAAAGGTTTTTAAACAAAAAAAAAAAAATGAAAAAAATGTATGAGACCATAAAATATCAAATTGTCAGGGCTATGGTCTCTCCATATAAAGGCAAAAGTCATACTCATCTCAAGCAGAGCTAAGTGCTTTAATCAATTATAGAACAGGAGACAATGGTAAGTTTAAATTTTGTTCAAGTACTCTCTTTAAGATAGTAGAAAAGTGCATTAGAAAATACCAAAAGGAAATTATAGTCATTTTGGACAGAATTTTGTTAACATTCACAGCTACTCCAAAAACTGGCTAGAAAATGCTGAAGCAAATAATCCCTACTCATTTTGAAAAATCACAGGAAAAGATGGTCTCTCTGACATTGTTATAAACTTTAAACGCAAGATTCCTTTTCTGAATTCTTGAGACAGAAACTAAGCATCATATTTTAAATGAGGAAATGGTGGGTTATGACTGAACTACTCTTTGAAAACAAAACAAAAAACCCTGAAGAATACTAAATGTTTCAGTGCTACTAGCTTGTATTATTTTACAGGAAAACCACAGGATGGCCCATGTATGCAGAGCAAAGCCTACTAATAAACGACTTTTATGTTTTCAAAGACAAAACATAACCAGAAGGACAGCAGAGCATAAATAGTTATGAAAAGAGTAGAATTACAAGTGGCCAAAAATCTCCCCATTATTGTCTTTTTAAGGCCCTGTCCGTAGTTTGTTCTGTTAAAATATAACAAAAGTAAAGTGCCTGTTCATATCCTTTGCCCACTTTTGAATGGGCCTGAGAAGACATACATGAGGCCAACAAACATATGAAAAAATGCTCATCATCACTGGTCATTAGAGAAATGCAAATCAAAACTACATTGAGATACCATCTCATGCCAGTTAGAATGGTGATCATTAAAAAATCTGGAGACAATAGATGCTGGAGAGGATGTGGAGAAACAGGAACACTTTTACACTGTTGGTGGGAGTGTAAATTAGTTCAACCATTGTGGAAGACAGTGTGGCGATTCCTCAAGGACCTAGAAATAGAAATTCCATTTGACCCAGCAATCCCATTACTGGGTATATATCCAAATAAATTGTTCTACTATAAGGACACATGCACACAAATGTTCATTGCAGCACAGTTTACAACAGCAAAGACCTGGAACCAACCCAAATGCCCATCGATGATAGATTGGACAGGGAAAATGTGGCACATAGACACCATGGAATATTATGCAGCCATGAAAACGATGAGTTTGTGTCCTTTCTAGGGACATGGATGAACCTGGAAACCATCATTCTCAGCAAACTGACACAAGAACAGAAAATCAAACACCGCATGTTCTCACTCATAGGTGAGTGTTGAACAATGAGAACACATGGACACAGGAAGGGAAGCATCACACACTAGGGTCTGTTGGGGGGAAATAGGGGAGGGACAGCACGGGGTGGGGAGTTGGGGAGAGAGAGCATGGGGAGAAATGCCAGATACAGATGATGGGGAGGAAGGCAGCAAATCACACTGCCATGTGTGCACCTATGCAACAATCTTGCATGTTCTTCACATGTACCCAAAAACCTAAAATGCAATTGAAAAAAAAAAAGAAAAAATCATAATGACCTCCATTTCCAACATATATATAACGAAAGTAACATGGCTGGGCGAGTTGGCTCATGCTTGTAGTCCTAGCACTTTGGGAGGCCGAGGTGGGTGGATCACCTGAAGTCGAGAGTTCGAGATCAGCCTAACATGGAGAAACCCCATCTCTATTAAAAATACAAAATTAGCTGGGTGTGTTGGTGCATGTCTGTAATCCCAACTATTTGGGAGGCTGAGGCAGGAGAACTGCTTGAATCTGGGAGGTGGAGGTTGCTGTGAGCCAAGATTGTGCCACTGCACTCTAGCTTGGGCAACAAGAGTGAAACTCCATCTCAAAAAAACAAAAAATTAAACATAGTATATGTTTAATTTGTTAACTGTTTATCTATGAAAATAAGACAGTCTAACTGGTCAGGAGAAGTTGAAGGTCTTCATTTCTTCAGCACTTTTTCAGATGGCACCTTTTAAAAGGGTAACTAATATGTTAAAATAAAAGGCACATGGATTGCATCAAATCTCTGACTTGGGAAAAAAACGGGCTGGTTTTCAGTAACTTGGAAGCCTTGGTTGACCTTCAGAGTTTAGCATCAAGTTGCATTAATCATATTAAACTTTAAAGCCTGTGCTTATTTATGCAGCAATGCATTTTAGTCATGTCAGTGTATCTTTAACACTGCTTTAAGCAACAATGCAAGAACCCAAACTCTGGTCTTGCTGCTTTATTAATACTAGTTGGCACTCTAAAAATTTGGGAGTAAGGTCTAATGGAGTTTGAAGGAATTAATTCTGACATGATTAAATAATCATAAACTACACTGATGATGGTAGAGTGAAAATATCAAAATAAGTATGAACAAAGGTGAACATGAAAAAGCGAATCCTCTAAGGTGGATCCTGAGTGGCTAATTGGGTTTAGATTGAAAATAGAGCCAACCAACCATTTGCTGATTGGAGGTCACACATATGCTCTGAGTTCCTGGAAAACCTGTACCTCCATTCAACTTTGGGACTTTCAGAGCTAATGCCAACCAACCAATTAAAATTCACGAGTCTTGGCTAATCAGGGCTCAGCAGCACCAACTAATCAGAACTAAGGGTGTTTCAATCCTTCATTTACTATATGGACCTGATTGGGAACCTGAGTGGGTGCTTTTGCTATAAAACCTGGGACCCTCCCTTTGTTCTCTGGAACTGCATATTCATTTTACACTGAAGGCTATCCTTCCACAGTCTGCAAATTGTTCACTTGAATAGTCTTTCCTTCAAATTCCTATTTCAGAGAACTTTTGTTCATATAAGTTGCAAGATTTTATTTTTTAAATACTGGCACCATACTCCACTATTAACAAGATATAAAACGGTACATGTATAACTCATAAAACCTGCTAAATCCTGTGTATCAGACCATACATGTTTCAGAAATACAAATGATAGAAGGATTTTGGCTATATTGCACAAATGCAATAATGACTGAACATGTTTTGATTTTTTAAAAAGGAAAATGAATTAAACTGTATAAGCAATTGTGTCAAAATGAAAGTACATTCTGATCACAATCTTGGGCCTTACCTCAAATCCATAAACAGAGTGTGATGGAGCAGAAAGGTGACAGGGTTGTATTATGATACCTGGTTTCTATGCTAGGCTTTGCTGCTGAGTCATTTCGTGGCTTCCTATCAATCAATGAAGTCCGTTAACATAGCTATTTATCAGTTTTCATATTTGTTAAAAGCAGTAGGATTAGGCAAGGTCTAAGGGCCTTTCCAGATCTAAAGTTTGATGATTATAAAAAATCAAAGTCCTGTTGGATAATTTATAGTATTTCATTATTTTACTCTCGGTCGCGTTTCTTAGCATTGCAAGGCTCTTAGTTTTTTCACTTAAGTTCTCTGAACCTTATGTAATGTTTCTTGCAATTAATAAGAGGCACCTCTGGGTATACATACACAATGGAATAGTATTCAGCCTTAAAAAGGAAAAAATTATGTCATTTGTGGCAACATGAATGAATCTGGAGGGCATTATGCTAAGCAAAATAAGCCAGGCACAGAAAGACAAATGCCACATGGTCTCACTTATATGTGAAAACTAAAAACATCAAACTCATAGATACAGAGAGAATGGTGGCTGCCAGAGGCTGGAGAATGGGGAGAATGAGCAGATGTGGCCAAAGGGTACATTTTCCAGTTAAAATGGGGGGGAAATAAGTATGAGAGGTGATGGAAATATTAATATGCTTGATTTAATCATTCTACGTTGTCTATCTGTACCACTTTGTCAATATCCAAAGAAACGTTACCAATGAAATCCTCACATCACATGGCTCTGCTGCTAGGCACTGACACCCCAGCCCACAGCAGGTTCCAAAGCCAATAATCAGAAGCTGATATGCCAATGACAGGGCTGTCAGCTCAGCTCCTGGCCAGACCACGGACATAGTATGGAAGTGGTTCTGAAAAGGTCTAGGCAGGCAGAGGTAACGACTGTATGCCACATGTGACTGAAACTTCACATTTCTGAGTGGGTCACTTTCTCTAGTGGAGACAATGCAAACTTGTTACTTTGCCTCTGGGGAAATCTGTGCTGGGACAGCTGAAAGTATGGATCTCACTAGCTAGCTGGAACTAAAATAGCAACATTATAGCATTCAGATTAGAGTATTTGGGTTCTCAGACTTGAGTAGTAATTTTAATGTAGAAAGCTTCTAGATTACATCAGTGAAGACAGGATGCCTCCAACCCAATGCCAAATCGAAGGCCACCCTTCTTTTTTCCCTCTCTCCCCACAACTGTCACAGTAAAGACAGAACTTAAATTAAAAGCTAACTTGTTAGTCATTATTTTGATGGCAGAAAATGCATGTGGGGGAAATTTTCTCATCTTTATTGGGCTAAGTTTGAAAGGCTGGAAGACATTGAAAATAATTCAGTAGTTATCAGTGTAGTAAAGTCTCCAAAAAATTATTTGATGTGAAGGGGTATTTTGAAACCACAACAAAGAACAGCTACCATGCACTGTTTTTAATAGTAAGTCACTGACTAGAAAGTATTACATAAAGAGTAAGCAGGCCAAGCATGGTGGCTCATCTCATGCCTGTAATCTGAGCGTTTTGGGAGGCTGAGGTGGGAAGATTGCTTGAGGCTAGCAGTTCAAGACCAGCCAGGGCAACACTGTGAGATGCTTGTCTCTACAGAAAAATTTTAAAAATCAGCCAGGTGTGGTGGTGCATGCCTGTAGTCCTAGCTATTCAGATAGCTGAAGCAGGAGGATCATTTGCACCCAGTTCAAGGCTGCAATGGAAGGAGCAGGGGAGGGAAAAGAGAAAAGAGGTCAGGCAAAATAGCTCATGCCTGTAATCCCAGCACTCTGGGAGGCCGAGGAGGGTGGATCACTTGAGGTCAGGAGTTTGAGACCAGCCTGACCAACATGGTGAAACCCCATCTGTACTAAAAATAAAAAAATTAGCTGGGCATGGTGGCGTGTGCCTGTAGTCCGAGCTACTTGGAAGGCTGAGGCAGAAGAATCGCTTGAACCTGGGAGGCGGAGGTTGCAGTGAGCCAAGATTACAACATTGCACTCCAGCCTGGGTGACAAAGTGAGATTTCATCTAAATAAAAAAGAAAAAAGCAAAAACAGTAAAAGCAAGTGAAATAATTTTAATCTGTGGTGGAAAAAATTTTTAATGTGAAACTTAATTTTGTAGGATTTTATGTTCCGAACCAGGGATTGGCAAACCTTTTCTTACAGGTTCGGATAGTAATAATTTTAGGCTCTATGGGCTATACAGTCTCTGCTGCAACTACTTAATTGTGCTGTTAGCATGAAAGCAGCCACAGAGAATACATAAACACATGGAGATGGCTTTATTCCAATAAAACTTTATTTACAAAAACAGGCAGCTTGCCCACAGGCTAGTTTGCCAGGCCCCTTACTAGACACCTGCAAAGTACTTGAGTGTATTACTTTACTTAATTCTGATGGCAAATCTATGAGGTGGGTGGTATCACCTCCATTTTGTAGGTGAAGACACTGAGGGCTCAGGTCATGTGACCCACCCACAGTCAAAGTCAATACCTCGAGCAGGGTTCTGAAGTCAGCTCTGAATTCAGAGCCTGAGCCACTACACAATACAATTCACTCTTTAAATCATTGTGGCTTGCTTGAAGAAAAATGTGTGGCTTAAAAATTGTTAGCGCAGTTGTTTTTATTATTAAAAAAGAGAGGTACAAGCCTTCAGTTGGAATGGCCAACTCAAAAAGGGGACATCTGACTTTGGAAGTAAACATGTGAAGAAAGATGGTTGATGAAAAAACTAGGAGAGATAATTAAGACAGAAAAGCCTATTACAGTTAAAAAACACACAAACACACACAAATATGCAGAAAAGCAAGCAAACAAAAACAAAATTCTGACCGTGAAAACTAAAAACCAGATGGATAGAGACAAAAAAGTGTGAAAGAGGTAGGTGACTGCTATTTCCAAAACATGGAATTAGCTTTGCAGGGATTAGAGGAGATGTATACAAATGATCGGTGAGAGGCAACCCACCCACATATCCTTTTATTTTCTTGACTTTCTCATCTCCCATCTTCTGTTTCTACCACCTCAGCTGCTCACTCAAACGGACACACTGAGATTTGAAATAGAGTTACTCCTGTCATTACCGATCTTACTGCTTAAAGTTACATTTCAAGAGTTTTACACTTTACCACCACCTCCCTTTCTAAAACCTATCTATCACATAAGTTCAATTTTCATTGGGGCTACACTTCTGTTCACACTTGGTTACCCGGTAGGGATTCTTTTTTTTTTTTTTTTTTTTTTTTGTGACGGAGTCTCGCTCTGTCACCGAGGCTGGAGTGCAGTGGCGGGATCTTGGCTCACTGTAACCTCTGCCTCTCGGGTTCAAGTAATTGTCTTACCTCTGCCTCTCGGGTTCAAGTAATTGTCTTGTCTCAGCCTCCCAAGTAGCTGGGATTACATGTGCACACCACCACGCCCACCTAATTTGTATGTTTTTAGTAGACACAGGGTTTTGCCATATTGGCCAGGCTGGTCTCGAACTCCTGCCCCACCTTGGATTCCCAAAGTGCTAAGATTACATGTATAAGCCACCGCACCCAGCCCTCAGGGAGGATTCCATGGCTCAGTGAGACCTGTCACTCACTCTAAGGCACACTCCATCAACCCATTTGCTGATCTCTGCTACAGTCACTGGGAGAACCTTAACTCTGATTAAAGTCAGCTCTCTTTGTCTACTCTATGCCTGCATCTAGGAAGCTGAAAATGGCTGGAAGAAAGAAAGGGTGGTGCTAAGTAATTTCACTTGAAACTTACCTTGACCAAACTCTAGGACCACCCCACTGTACCATCCTGGTTAACTCACTTTCCAGTCTCTGAGCTGATTATTATTTACCTCCTATCAAGGCCACTAATGATCTTCACATTTTACTAAATTTTATGGTTAGTTCTCAGTCCCCATCTAACTCAATTGCTAAGTAGCATTTGATACAGTTGCTCATTCCGTCTTGAAACTTGGCTTCTGGGACACCATTTACTCCTGGCTGTCATTCTACCTTACTGCTATTCCATCCAGTCTTCCCTTCTAGACTCCCTAAATGCTGGTGCACTCCAGGGCTCAGTCCTCAGACCTCCTCTCTTTTTAAATCTTGAATCTAGCTTAATACTTCTCAACCTTGGCACTACTGATATTTTGGACTGGATAATTCTTTATTATGGGAGCCTGTACTGCACATCACAGAATGTTCAGTAGCATCCCCACCCTCTACCCACCAGATGACAGTAATATCCTCCACCCCACAGTCATGACAATCAAAACTGTGTACAGACACTGCCAATGTCTCCTAGGGAACAAAGTCACTCCTGGTTGAGAACCATCGGTATAGGTAAACTCAACTAGACCCATGGCTTCAAACGTCTTCCAGATGAGTCCCAACCATATTTTCTGAGGCTAGACTTTCTCTAAGCTTCAGAGCTGTAGATCCAACTGATTCGTGATATCTCTACTTGTAAGTAGTATTGATACTTGTTTTTGTATTTATTGTCTATCTTCCCTTCTAGACTGTAATCTCCATGCAGAGAGGGACCTATATATTCGCTTTTTACCCCCAGTGCCTGCCTGGAGTAGTGCTGGGCATACAGTAGGTGCTTAAAATATACTTGCTGGTTAAAGAATTAAACACTTATGTACATATGAGTTCATTTCATGCAGTTAATCAATATGGGGGCATTCAGGCAGATAGTTTTAAACACATCGAGGTATCTTTTAAAGACAATTTTTAGTTCCAAATGAAAAAGAATGTTTCACTTTTAAACAAATGTATAAATAGTACTAGTAGTAGCCATTAAATTTAAGATTTTGCTACAGTTTAGGAAGAAACCCAGAACTAGAGTTCCCATTCTTTCAATACTTTTGCTTTATTTTATATTCTTATTATGATTAACTTCAGTTTGGACTTGTAAATACATCTATGAAGGTACGTATGTATATTTCCAACAATAATTATATCTTTTGACTATCATAATGCCAGGTAACTATCAATTTTTAACTGCAAGTGGTTTCCTCAATGGTTTATCCTTTTGGTTAATTTATGCTGTATCTGAAGCATAGGAGAGGCAGTGAAATCTTCTAAAGAGGTTTGAAATCTTTCTTTTAAAAACTGTTTCTTGGACAATAGCTACATGTATGAATGAAGAGTATTGTTTTTGGCTTTTTCCCACCTTCTCCATGAGAATAACCAAAATTATTTCTTTAACTCCTCCTCTGCATAATTCTCAGTTCTCACACAGACATGAGAATCCAGTCTTTTTTTTTTTTGAGATGGAGTCTCATTCTGTTGCCCAGGCTTGAGTGCAGTGGCATACTCTCAGCTCACCACAACTTCTGCCTGCCGGATTCAAGTGATTCTCCTGTCTCAGCTCCTGGAGTAGCTGGGATCAAGGTGCATGCCACCATGCCCAGCTAGTTTTTATATTTTCAGTAGAGACAGGGTTTCACCATGTCGGCCAGGCCGGTCTTGAACTCTTGACCTCAGGTGATCCACCTGCCTCAGCCTCCCAAAGGCTGGAATTACAGTGAGCCACCATGCCTGACTTAATCCAGTATATTTTTAATTAAAGAAGACCATGACTTCCATCCTTTATTTTTGGTCCAGGTGGTATCCAGACAAACTTTTCCATAAGTATCCTTAGTTTATTTACTTACTTGTGTGTTTATCACTAAGCACAAAACCTTTTGTGTATTTATTTAAATTTCCTGATGTTCCTATGACAATCCTTATTTGAAAAGAATTGAATAATGTTTTAATGATTCATGCAAGCTAGAAGTGATGGCACTTTAAAACTCCATAAGTAGCAGACTAGAAATATTAAATATTTATGTTTGCACGGCACAGAACTCAACCCAAATCCAATTAGTTTTATGGATGCTAGAAGCTCACATTTCATACACGTAACTGTGCCTTTGAACTTTTAAATGACATTCTCTGTTAAACACATTTTAATGAATACATTCAGTCATGGTTTTCTATTTTAAAAAAAGAATTCTAACAAAATGTATGAATTTCAGTATTATCCTCTCAGTCATTCCTGATTTAATACAAACTCATCAAGAAAAGCTGCTAGAGGCATTTAAAAAAATAGTTCACATGAACGATATGTGACAAAAGATGGAATGTTACATTTTAATAATGGAAAAAATCTTTAAAAGTCACTTAAAATTTACATTTGATTTCTTATGTTTATTTGCAAATGAAATATTTTTCTAGAAGGGAGTTTAAAGTGCTAACTTTCCTTTCTCAAAACACTTTCCTTTTTTCATTTAGAAACTTCTAAATGTAAGTTTTAGGGAGAGATTTAAGTCCTATCAAAACACAAATGGAATAGGATTTGATTAACTTCTGACCAACGAGTCTAGATATGTTTAAAAATGAACATGTTCACACAAGTTTTCAATGTAAATAAATGCAAGTTGTCTAGCTGACCTGAATGCTCATATATTAAGGCCACTGAAAAAGTTGAAAATGATAAAATATTTTTGTACATAAGCATAATTTACTTAGTAAAGATTTTACAAATATAAACTCTCACTCATCTTAAAATAAAACTAAAGAGTGTAGACCAAATCAGTTGTATTTTAGAAACGGAAGAAGAAATGACTTAGCTTAGACAATAAATGGGCAGAACCATTTCTCCAATAAAAGGGCTGTCCTGGGCATTTCCTCCCTTTCCTGAAGAGTGTGGGTGGAGTGACTCATCCATAAAGATACTGCTGCATTCTTGGGCCAAGACACCATGCAGCCTGTTTTTCACATAGAGTAGATTTCTAAGAAACAGGAATTTTGCCCCCCTACATCTTGAAATGTTCTGACAATATGATTTAGAAAACTTCTTCAATATGAACACTTTCTAAAATGTTTTAGTGTAATTATGGGTATTGCTGGAGAAAATGTAGAGGATTTGCGGTAATAGAATGGGCCTGGTTGGTGGCTTGCTTCTCTGGTCAGTTCCTCTTCAACAGCAAGTCTAGTCAAAGGACCTCGATCACCATCTAGAGGGAGAATGCACTGTCCCTTTAAGAATGCAGAACAAATGGAGCACAACAAACACTATATAGCTTTTCTCTGGGCAACATCAGTTTTCCCTGTGTATAGTGAAATAGGTATTCCACAAAGAGTGCAATGAATACACGCTGACTTCAAGCAATGCTTAGAAACCTATTCTTTCTCTTTATGAACTCTTTCTAAGTATTTGGTATTATTTAGTTTCATCATATCCCTTTTGCTCCCAGAAGTGGAGATCTTGCTAAAGTGTTACATATTGGGAAATGAAGTCCAAATTTTAAAAAGTATCACTTATTTGAATTCAGAGATCAGTTTTAAATTTCAACAAAAGATAATGCTAATAAATAAAGAAGCAGTCAGGGAGTCAGGTCAGCTACAATGCATGTGGTCTGGCTACTGCTGCTAACTGCCATTAGGAAGATGAAACTTTCCTTGGAGCCACAGAGGAACACTTACTGTGTACATCCAGACTTGAAAGTTAAATTATTTTTAGTGAGTATAAATATTTGGTGCTTCAAGAGCTACCTTCACGTTGAATGTGATATCCTCCATGACGTACACGCGTTCAGGAAATGCCTTAGCCACCTCCTCCACGCTGTTGAAATATTGCACTGGCTCCTTTATATCTCGGTCTTGTTCCAGCAGCTTGAATTGCCCTAAAACACATGATAAACAGAAGAGATCTGAGATGTTTATGCTGGACTGCTGTTACCACGGCAACTGCATCCTCTCTCTTTACTCCAGCCTTTCTTTGTCAAAGATTCCTGTTTATCATTAATTTTTTTTAAGAAAGTCATTACAGCAGGTTCCATTAAACTAGAAGAAAGATAGATAGATATAAATATATTTTAAAATCAGCTTAAAAGTGAAAACAAATGCAATCTTTTTGTTTATATTCAGTTTATTCCCAGATGTCCAAAATCAAACTGAATGAATGCTTACCTGCTGTTTGATCTCAAAGTGAAAACTCACTTCATTATAAATAGTTGTTTTTAACAGTAAGTTAAACTGTGGAGTTACCTTGCCCATTGGTTGTAATTTACAGTTTACATTCTAAAACCAGAAGCCCTGGGAGAGCTAACTTTTTAAAATTAGTATTTAAATTTTTTTTGCAAATAGAACAAAATGATATAATGGATCTCTGGCTTTCACAGAACTCATATTCTTGATTGCAACAATAGGCAGGTAATGTCTAGGGCTCATGAGCTGCTGAAATGTGTGATGCCGCTAAGCTGTCTGGTGAGCTTCCTCCCAACCACTGAGCCCACCGGCCATTCAGCCTCCGGAGCTCCACGTGGCTCCCTTCTTTCTTTTTACTGCTGTATATGAAATTCATGTGAGTAGACCATATCATGGTCTCTACAATTGACAGGATTTATGAAGAACTTTGAACATATTCCTAAAATATCAAGGCTGTATCATGTTGTTACACATTTTCAGTATCTGTGACACTGCTGTAACATTTGAGAGGAACTGTTTTCAGTTTTGAATAAAAGGCCATATGCAATCATGTCAGGAATACAGTGTTTCCTAGTAGTTATTTTCTGAATCCTGGCTACAATATAATACTCTAGAAACTTAAAAGGAATTACAGACTATCATGGGGCAGATCTCTGAGGCAGAAACAGGAAAACTTTCATTCATATTCTCAATACAGTTTTTTTTTTTGCCTTTAAAGTTTTTTTTTTTTTTTAAATTGTACTTTAGGTTCTGGGGTACATGTGCAGATCAGGCAGGATTGTTGCATAGGTACAAACATGGCAACGTGGTTTGCTGCCTCCACCCCTCCATCACCTGTATCTGGCATTTCTCCCCATGTTATCCCTCCCCAACCTCCCTACCCCCTGCTGTCCCTCTCCTAGTCCCCCTCAACAGACCCAGTGTGTTATGCTCCCCTCCCTGTGTCCATGTCTTCTCATTGTCCAACACCTGCCTATGAGTGAGATCATGCTGTGTTTGATTTTCTGTTCTTCTGTCAGTCTGCTGAGAATGACTGTTTCCAGGTTCATCCATTTCCCTACAAAGGACATGAACCCATCGTTTTTTGTGGCTGCATAGTATTCCATGGTGTATATGTGCCATATTTTCCTTGTCCAGTCTATCACTGATGGGCATTTGGGTTGGTTCCAGGTCTTTGCTATTGTAAACAGTGCCATAATGAACGTACGCTCAACACAGTTTTTTAGCATCGACTAGGTGGAGGCATTATTCTAAATGCTGGTGATCCATCAATTAATGGAATTAACACAAACCTCTGTCCTCCCAAAGCTTACATTCCAGCAGGAGATGGATAATATAATACATGAGTAAGTGTATACCATGGCAGAAAGTGAGAAGTACTATAAAAATAGGGCAGGGTGTGGGGGATGGAAAGTGGAGGGAGACCAGTTGGTATTGTTGAGACGATGTCCTTTGGTGTAGGTTAGGGGGGTGTCATGCTTGATAGTTGTGGGTGGAGGCCTCAGAATTGTAAGATGAGGCAATAGCCTGCCCAGGGTGGGTACCTGCCTGGTGTGCTGCCACTGTGGCTCAAGTGGGGTTAAGGGAAGAGGGAAAAGAAAGAGCAGTAACAGGTGGTCAGACTGTATATGGCTTTTAAAGAATTGTACTCTTCACCTGAGTGGAATGGGGATTTGAGTAGAGAGGAGGTGATCTAACCAAGGCTACCAAAGGATCCCTCCAGCTGCCATGTTGAGAAGACCATAAAGGTACAAGGCACAGAGGCAGCGACACCAGGTAGAAGACTCCTACAATGATTCAGGTATGTCATGGCAGGGGTTGGGAAGTGGTAAGGACTCTGGCCTGAGCGACTGAAGGAACAGAGCTGACATTGGCCAAGATGGAGTAGGTTTGGAGGGTGAAGGGAGGATCAGGAGTTCAGTCTGGATACATAAGTCTGAGATGTCTATTGGACATGCAAACAGAGATGTTCAAAAAGGTCTTAGACACAGAAGTGTGGAGGTCAGGAGAGAAATCTGGCTGGAAATAATAAATCTTGCAGTCATCAGCATACAGATGGTATTTGAAGCCATGACATTTTGATAATGATGACCATGGGCTTGAGTGCGGACAGACAAGAGTTCTAAGTTTTGAGTCCTGGAGACTGAGAAGGACTGGCCAGGGGAGTGAGAGGAAAACCAAGAGGGGTACATCCAAGAAGCCAGGTGATCTGATTCCTCCCATGAGTATGGAGGGGGTGGCAAATACTGCTGATGAGACAGTGAAATGAGGAATGCAAACCACGTGATTCAGCGACTACTTAATTGAGGAATTCAACAAGAGCAGCAGAAGAGCTGGGCTAAAAGCTTGGCTGAACTGGATTGAAGAAAGCCTGGGAAGAGAGAAACAAGAAATAATAAGAATGGGAACCAGGTGATATTTTGGGAGTTTAGCTATAAAATAGAGAAGGGAAATGAAACAGAGGCTACTGAGAGGAAGTCACAGTGAGATGTAGGGAATGTTTTTATTTTCTCTTAGTATGATGTGAGAAGAAACAAGCATGCTTGGATGCTGATGGGAATCACCAGCAGAGGGAGACAAGACGATGACAGGAGGAATGATTGGAACCCAACCATTGAGCAGGCAGAAAAGGTGCATCTGATGCTGAAATGGAAGAACTGTCTTCAGACAGGAGCACAGGCCATTCATTTCCAGCCCCAAGAGATGAAGCAGTGGAAGCTTCCAATTTTTCCAGCCAAAGTTGGAAGGCATCAGTTGAGAATAAGGTTGAGAGAGGAGGTGTTAGAAGGTTAAGGAAAGAGGAGAAGGTTGTTAGAAAGTCCAATCAGAGTGAACAACATAATATGACTGCTGGGCAGCATTTTTTAAGTTCCTACATGAGGTTCACGGTCATTAATTAAAAGTAAAACCACAGAGTATGGTTGTGTTTTTGTCCAGCCAAGGTCAGATGCACAGAGGCTGGCACAAAGTAGCCAGAGATGCAGATTCAGCCAGAGCTGAGACTGCCAAGTGAACATGAGAAGTGAGAGGTGCAAAGGAGTCAGGATGTTACAGGGAGAAATTATGCCACCTGGACATGGACCCTAAGCTGGATAAAATGGGCACAAGACCCTGGGTGGCAGGGAAGTGGGTCCAGGAAAAACATAGTGAGATCAATGGACCACGAATTTTGATGGAGTTGATTTTTGGACCGTAGAGGGAGTGAGCTCAAAAGCCATGCAGAGGAGAGAAGTCAGTGCATGCAGTTGAAAAAATGGAAGGATGGAATTGGTGATGATGTGGTCTAAGGAATGACCATGTCTGTTAAAGGTTGAGATGGCAAACAGCTAAAGGATTGAGAAGCCCAAAGGTATTAAAAGAATCAGATTTCCAAGAATAATCCTCCTTGATAAGTAGAGGAGTCTTTCTGGAGAGAGTAACAGTGAGCCAGGAACTAAAATGATGGCACAATGAGGACAGAATACTAGGCTTGGTAGATAACTAACAATGATGGGGTTGTGGGTCATACAGACTGATGAACAAGAGTTTTAAATCCTGATGCACAAGCAGTTTAAAGCCAAGAGTTTTTTTTTTTTTTTTTTTTTTTGAGACGGAGTTTTGCTCTTGTTACCCAGGCTGGAGTGCAATGGCACGATCTCGGCTCATCGCAACCTCCACCTCCTGGGTTCACGCAATTCTCCTGCCTCAGCATCTGGAGTAGCTGGATTACAGGCACACACCATGCCCAGCTAATTTTTTGTATTTTTAGTAGAGACGGGGTTTCACCATGTTGACCAGGATGGTCTCGATCTCTTGACCTCGTGATCCACCCACCTCGGCCTCCCAAAGTGCTGGGATAAAGCCAAGAGTTTTTAGGGAACAGCGGAATGGAATGGTAAAGGTGATGAGGAAGAATAAAGAGACCACTTACACTCCTCTTCTTTGGGGCAAGAAATACAGTTGCCACCTGAAAGGGCTTCTCTCAGGGATGCAAATTTGGGTTTAACAAGATAAAAGTAATTTTAGAGAAGGCTTTAAGGATAGGTGTTTTGCTGGTGATGAACCATGATGGGGGGGCCCCATCCTCAGATAACCACTATTCTACTATCTACTGCTATGAAAATTCTAGATTCCACATATGAGCAGGAGAGTTGACTTTCTGTGCCTGACTGATTTCAGTTAACATAACATCCTCCAGGTTCATTCATGTTGCCACAAATAACAGCATTTCATTATTTCTTATGGCTGAATTTTCAGGAGTAAGAGGTGAGTGATAAGGACAGAACAAAGGATGACCCTAGACATGATGGAACAGCTCATATACCATGTAGAAATATATAGGGGTATGAATAATATATTTGAATATACAGTATGAATATGGTAAAGTACATATTTTTAAACAAAAAATAACAAGTTTTTTTTAAAAGGGCAGTTTAAAAATAATATTTAAACAAATTCTGTCACCAGTTAACTTTTCATTTGTCTGTATTCATACCTGGTCCATGCACAAATTCATAGCAATTATGGTTTACCTACAGGTTTATACCATGCTCTTGCCCACTGAGTGGACCATTTCCCCATACAATGACACCTATGTCTGTAAAGCATTTCATAATTGATTTAACTGTTTTTCCACTCTTATATGATTAGTCTGAGTCAGATAACTGCCTAATTTAAATGCAGACTCTGCCACTTTCAAGTTTTGTGGTGTTGGCAAGTTACAAATCCGCCTGAGCCTTGTTTCCTCACCTGTAAAATGCGGACAATTCAAGGGCTGTCCTGAGGATTAAATGAGATGATGCATCCGAAGTATTTAGCACGAGTGACCATTCAGCAACTCCTAGCTTCTATTCCTCTTCTCAAGATGCACAAAGATTGTCTTTTCTTGGCTCACCTTTTGAGACAGAGTCTGTGTTGCCCAGGTGGGAGTGCAGAGGCACAGTCAACCTCTACCTCCTGGGTTCAAGTGACTCGTCTGCCTCGCCTCAGCCTCCCAAAGTGCTGGCATTACAGGCATGAGCCACCATGCCCAGCCTGAGCTCACCTTTTTAAGGATACATTTTCTAAAGTCAGATGATTAGATCAGAGGGTACTGCACAATTCCTTGTGTTTAATAGGCATGGCTTTATTGCTTTCCAAAATATTTGAACCAACCTACGTTTCCACCAGTGGCCTAGGTGCACCCTGGATGGATCACAATCTTGCCAGGACCAAGTGTTTTTTTTTTAGTTAGATAATTCAATGGTTATTAAGTAGCATCTATTTCCTGCATTAATTTGCATTTCTTTGAAGATCAGTGAAGTTAAACATTTGAATTTTTCTTGGGCAAACAAAAGATTGTATACATTTATAACACATATATTTGATGGAGCCTATTTCTTTTACCTTTTATAGACAAATATCCAAGAGGCTATTGGATATTTCTGCTTATGAGTCTCAGCACCAACTTAGGGGAGCACAATGCCTCATACACAGTAGGTAGTTAGTAAATGTTTATTGACTAAAAGGCAGAAAATCACTTTAGTCCTGGAATTGGCAGACAGTGAAACAATACATTAGTAATGCAGGTTTTCAAAATTATAATAAAAGGTGAATTACATTACTATGTACAAGGTTTGTTTCTTAACGTGGATGAATGTCTTCATTAGTCAGAGAAAGCAAGCGTTATTATCACCCTACTTAAAAATCATGAACAAAATATACTTTTTAAGGACCAATCCAATGAAAGAATACATTATATATGTACTTGAAATTGTCTTCCAAGATGAAACAGACAACCCTTCAGTTTTGGGATATGATATACTGGGAGTAAAATTCATTGTCGGCAGGAGCCGAGGTGGGTGGATCACGAGGTCAAGAGATCAAGACCATCCTGGTCAACATGGTGAAACCCTGTCTCTACTAAAAATACAAAAAATTAGCTGGGCATGGTGGCACGTGCCTGTAATTCCAGCTACTCAGGAGGCTGAGGCAGGAGAATTGCCTGAACTCAGGAGGTGGAGGTTGCGGTGAGCCGAGATCGTGCCATTGCACTCTAGCCTGGGTAACAAGAGCGAAACTCCGTCTCAAAAAAAAAAAAAAAAAAATCTATAAGTCCTTTTGGTTGAAATATCCAGAACTATTTAACAGAGATAACAGATATTTGCCAAAATTTCCAATGATCTGTAATTGTAATTTGTAATTTTCCAATGTGTTTAAGAAAAGAAATTATAGATTAGTAATACAATCACAATTGAAGCTATCATTAAGCCAGGTATACTTTCATGAGAACCTGCAGTGGCATCTTCTCAAGAGTGTTTAATAAGTTTAATTTATTGTAAGTTTATGATCAATATTTCAGAAAAATATTCTCAAGATGCAGGGATTCGTATGTATGCCAAACCCTCATTGAGTAGTCTATAGATGCTCAATCTCTGAGGTAAGGGGTTTACCTGAAAGTATCATGCCTGTAATCGACTCCATTCTGTCCCTTCAGAAATGCACTCACAGGTCAAGGATGCATCACTGCACCCTAATATATCAAACATTACACTATAGACTAGTGCTATCTAGGAGAAATATAACAAGCCACATGTGAAAATTTCTAATAGCTACATTTAAAGAGGTAAAATTAAGTAACACATTTTATTTAAACAAATACATCTAAATTCAATATAAACATCATTAATGACATATTTTATATATATGCTTTTGCATTAAGTCTTTTAAATTTGGTGTATGTTTTACACCTAGGGACCACCTCAGTTCAGACTAGCTACATTTCAAATGCTCAACAGCTCCATGTGGCTATTGATTGTCATACTGAATAGTCAGTGCAGGTCTAGAATATTTCTGCATTCCCTAAAAACTGTGATTGCAGGTACTGTTCAAGTCCTTAAATAAAGATTATGTGATAGAAACCTCTTAGGGAAAAAGATGTATTTTTTGAAAAGAATGTTTCTTCTCATGAAATAAGAAGTTACTTTGGAATTCCTATTTTCATTTTGGCCCCATTTGCCATGAGTGCTGATATTCTGGCTTAAATAACAGAGTCTTGGTTTCCTGATATAACTACCTTTATCCCCTTGTCTTCCAACTTGGGTTCTTGTTCTTTAATTATTTTATATTGTGGCTGTTATCTTGTACTATCAGCAGCCTCAAACATATTTTGGCATATAGAACAAATGAATAATCACTTCTGGTATAGTCACAGGCTCCATATTAAGCTGCACAGTCACCTGTGTTTTGTCATCTTGTTGGACAGGAAGACTTCAGAGTCACATACACATGGGAGCACGTACCAGAAACTCTACTGAGAATGATTAACGCACACAGATAAGAGAAGAAGGAAAAAAAAAAGCCTAACAAACAGCTAAATATGACCAAATGCTACAACTTTGAACATTTACACATATAGTATATTGGATGAAGAGGTTCCTTCCATTCATTCTTCTAATTGTTGAGTGAATACCCATTGTCAGAAAATCTCTCTCTTCTCTTTTCCATAGTGTTTCAGATTGTCCTGGAAGATTTTAATTTACAAAGTTGTGTATATATATTTTAAACGTTCTCCTGTGATATTAAATTACTGAAAACCAAATACTACTTTACTTCTTTATTTTATTTTCTTTTTGAGACAAGATCTGGCTCTATTGCCCAGACTAGATGGAATGTAGTGGTACCATCTTGGCTCACTGGCTCCCAGACTCAAGCCATCCTCCCACCTCAGCCTCCCAAGTAGGTGGGACTTTAGACACATGCCATCACACCCAACTAATTTTTTTATTTTTTGTAGAGATAGGGTTTTGCCATGTTGCCCAGGCCGGGTCTCGAATTTGTGAGCTTCAGCAATCCGCCCACCTCAGCCTCCCAAAGTGCTGAGATTACGGGTGTGAGCCACCACACTCGGTCCTACTTTGCATTTCTTGCACCCCACAAATGTTTTTAAAACAGAAATAGCTAAAACCTATCAAATATTTTCTTAAAATAATGTTCAAACACTAGGTCACAATACACATGCGGCTTCCTATTGCAGGAGCTGGCAAACTTGTTCTGTAAATATTTTAGGTTTCATAAGCTAACAGACTCTATCCACATCTACTCAACTCTGGCCATGTAGTGCAAAATCAGCCATAGACAATAAACAAGTAAATAAGAGCATCTGTGCTCCAAAAACTTTATTTACGAAAACAGGTCACAGTGTGCTGACCTCTGACCTGCTGGAAGGAGTGGAAAGTACAGGTGAGGGCAGGGGCGAGACAAGGCATTAGGAGTGAAAATGGGCCAGGCACGGTGGTTCATGCCTGTAATCCCAGCACTTTGGCAGGCCGAAGAGGGTGGATCACTAGAGGCTAGGAGTTCGACCAACCTGACCAACATGGTGAAACCTTGTCTCTACTAAAAATACAAAAATTAGCTGGGAGTGTGGCACATGCTTGTGATTCCAGCTACTCGGGAGGCTGAGGCAGGAGAATCGCTTGAACCCAGGAGGAACAGATTGTGGTGAGCTGAGATTGTATCACTGCATTCCATTCCAGCCTGGGTGACAGAACTCTGTTTTTTTTTTTTTTTTTTTTTTTAAAAAGACCAGTCCTTTTATTGCATACCACTGAACAGTCATACCAGGGTCTCTTGTAAGGTACCTGAAATCACCTTCTAAGTTGCCCAAATTCGTCTTTGAATGACAGTTTTCCCTTTAAATAAGAGTCTAACATCAACAAGTATAAGCTGTAGAAGTGGACTTATATTAAAAAAAAATAATGTAAATAACCAGCAAACATGAAGGCCTACATTTTCTCACTGTGTTTTGCAAGATAAAATTTCTACAAACTTTTACTTCACTTCTATTTATTTATTTTTTAAATAAAAGAATGTAACATTCTCAGATTAGTCAACATCAAGTACTCTGGGAAAAATGCTGAGTATTATTACTCCCTCCTCTGTGATTGCTGTGGCCTGAAAATTGGAACTTGTTGGAGGCAAATCTTGGAGACAATCTAAAGAGTTAAGAGCCAGTTTCCTGCCAAAAGTGAAATCAATTTACATGACACATATTCCCACAATCCCCATATGGAGGAACTAATTTTTTAACAGACCATTTCACAAATAACAGAGTCTTTGTGCCACCAAATAAAAACATTTGGAGATTGTTGAAACATCTGTTCTAAGATGTTACTGTCAAACTCTGTTCTTGAAAGGGAGGAAGCTGCATTGTCATTCAGGAGCTTTGATGATTTCATAAAGATGTCTCCATTCTAAGAGCTCTTCCATCTGCAGGCCCCTGAAACTTCCAGGAACATGTTCAACACCAATGTCATGCTCACTGATTATGGTTTAAATAAATTTAAGGTAATATTTAAAAGGCAAAGATGGATGCTATACTTCATGATGTATTTCTAAAACTGTATTTCATAACAGACATTATGAAATAACCATCTTCTAGAAAATACCCATTTTGTGTGTGCCCCTCAAGATGACTACAGTGAGTTACTTCAGAATGGATAATGCATCAGCTAAGATGCTCCAAATCCTTCCTTCACCTAAGTTCATCATCTGTATGAGGCCGAAGGGACTTAACTTCACTCTTCTTTACTTAGAGGGAAAGGTCACTTATCAGAAATGAAAAGTAGAAACAGATTTTGCTAATTAAGAAAAGAGCAACAATGCTGAGATATGAGGAAGTAACAGGGAGGCTTAGAGGTGGTCAAATTCTGGTCTGTCCGGTTTGCTTCTGGTTGGGAAGTTAGGGTCAGTGGGAATTCCATTCTGTGCCACTGGTGAAGATGCGGCTCCCCATGATGTGTGCCTCACTGTTTGCCATCACCACTGGCAGTGAGCACAGCCTGTGGTGGGCGCTCTTTTGCAGCTATGGTTTTACCGTCTGCCATCCCTTTAGCACGGCAGTCTACTTTACGTGTCAAACAAAAAGAAATGAAATGGGAGTTGAAGCCCACAGTCTATCTGTGGACCCACAATTCAAGTGAGCAACATTCTGTTGTCATCTCCTCCATGACTGGGAGCAGAAAAATGTTGCTGAAACCAGCCCCAAAATGATAAAGTAGAAAAGAAAACAAGAGCAATGGAAATGGCACCAGAACACCAAAGAAACCTAAAAGTGGCAAATGTGAGGGAAAAGGTTAAGAAAAGGGAAGCCTGGAAGGTTGAAAATGCCATAAAGGGGAGGGCCCAGTCTGTGATTCAGTGTGGTACCTCCAGCATCATACCACACATTGCATCAAGTAGGTGCTCATTAAATAGTGAATGAATAAACTTTTCTTCTCTTGCCTTTTTCAGACAGGCCACAGACAAAGTTAGATGGTTTCAAGTCAACTGTACAAGTGAAATCCATTTGAAATGCTCAAATAACTGCCCTTCAAACAACTGGGCCATGTCCAAATGTGAAGAGATGAGCAATTCTCAAGTGACAGAAACAACTAGCCAGTTGCCATTTTTCAATAAGTTAAGAAACCTGGGTAGGAATGTGGACTTATGAACAATACCAAAGTTCAAGCACACTCTTGTATTTTAACCTTATGTATGCATATAAGCTAGAGTTTCTGTAGGATTAAAATGCAAAAGTAAGATTGCCCCATAAAAGATATGCAACACCTCATTTTGTATGGCACCAACCAATATATATTGCCTTTTTAAACTTTATATAAATGTTCACTTCCACTAAGTGTATGAAACCTCATTTATCAAAACCCTGCATCAACAGTAAATGCGACTTCACTTCTCTTTCCTTAAGGTGAAGACTTGTAAAGATTACCTAACATATGTACGTGCCAAAAAATTAAAATAGTGCTAATGGGTATTGGGTGAAAAAGTAAGTCTCCCTCCCAATCTTATCCTCGGATCTTCTTGCTGAAGCAGCTGCTATAGTCTCTTGTACATCTGTCCAGAGGCAGTATCTGATACAGTCTATACACATAATGCCACTCTTTTCAAAACAAATGGTTACATTCTGTACAGTTATTCCATCACTGCATAAAAATCTGTCTCATTTTTAAAAGAACTGCACATTATTTCATCCCACGCATATACCATAACTAATTTAACCACTCTGCTATTGATGGACACCCACATTTATTCCAATCTTTTGCAGCCACAGTGATACTGAAGTTAAATATGCTTGTCCTGAAGGCTTTGAGTACTTAATCCATGTACATTGGTGGGAAAATGCCTAAATGAAGAATTGCTGAGCCAAAGGGTAAATGCATTTTTGCATTTTTATTCTTGATACATACTGTCAAACTAAGAGGTCAGTGTCCACTTATCTTCCTACAATAATGTGTTTCCTCGTGCTTTTCCTAATAGTTCATTACCAAACTTGAAAAAATTATCACTGCCAATCCAATAGGTGAAAAATAGTATCCCATTGCGATTTTAACTGTTTTTCTTATTATAAAGGATAAAATTATTTTTATAAGTTATTTGTATTTCATATTCTGTGACTTTTCATTTTCTTATTCCCAATCTTTGAAATTCCTGATCTTAATCATAGTCTTAATGATAAAAACAAAAACTTGAAATTCTACAACATGGCATTCCATATTCTAAAATCCGATTCCCTATCACTTCTAGTTAGGTCCTAAAATTACTTTTCGTGGCAGAGGAAGTGGAAGTGGAGTTGGGGGAAGGGATGTATAAGGAACTAGTCTCAATACAAAGTCTCAAGACATATAGCACAGAGAATTGGAATTAAAACCAAAGAAAAGATGGCATCAATCAAAAATAATGAACTATACCATAGATAATTTGTGGCTATTTCTTTTTCTTTCTTTCTTTTTTTTTTTTTTGAGACAGAATTTTGCTCTTTTTACCCAGGCTGGAGTGCAATGGCGCAATCTCGGCTCACCGCAACCTCCGCCTCCTGGGTTCAAGCAATTCTCCTGCCTCAGCCTCCAGAGTAGCTGGGACTATAGGTGGGCGCCACCATGCCCAGCTAATTTTTGTGTTTTTAGTAGAGACGGGGTTTCACCATGTCGACCAGGATGGTCTCGATCTCTTGACCTCGTGATCCACCTGCCTCGGCCTCCCAAAGTGCTGGGATTATAGGCGTGAGCCATGGCGCCCGGCCGGTTATTTCTATATATTCTCCATTTGAGATTTTATAAAGCAAGTGGCCAGACCATTACTTTCAATTCTGAAATGCCATTCTTGAACTTAACTAGGCCCAGAATTAAAAACTGAATCATTCTGGGATCTATGTTTTAAGCAGCCAAACCATTTCACACCATGCAAACTGGTTTCCCTATTTTTTGAAAATGGGAAAACTGCATTTTTCATTTTATCTCACTGGTTAATTGCTTCTTCAGAATTATCATAAGTTTTCTGGGACAAATTTATCATAAACATGATGTAACCTAAAAAGGTCTTAGATTGAACATGGTTGCTAATACATTATGAAACCTCGGCACTTCTTTCCTTGAAATCTCTTTGTCCTCAGCCCTCACTACTACTATTCCGGTTTTGATTCTCATCACTTTGTAATGGTATTACTGCTTCAGATTTTAAGCCCGTTTCCATCTCTGCCTTTCCATTATCACATTATTCACCTTAAAATACAACCTAAAACAAATCCATCTCACTCAAGAACCTAAGTGTTCCATAAACACTTGTAGAATAAATGAATACATAGACATATAATGGCTCTTTAATCTCTAACCACCAAGCCCAGACTCCTCTGCCTCAGCATTTATTTAAGTGACTCCATGATCTGGCTCCACTTAGCTTATGCAAACATTTCCCCACCATCTGTGCAACCAATACTCACTCTTTCCCCTGTGCCTTTGCTCATGCTCTTTTCTCAGTCTGTGCAAAACTACAGACCCTTTTAATGACATTCTGAGTTCTGTGCATGGCCCTCTTCCTCTCTTTTTCTGCTTCTTTTCTCACTCTCTTAGCTCTCCTGGGGGCCTCCTCTATCACGCTGGCTCCAAGGATTGCCTATAAGTTTGACAATATGTCAAGCTTCCTCTCTAGCAGGATCTCTCCTAAATTCCACACCAGTGTATCCAATACCTGGTATAGTTTTCCAATGGCTCTCCCCCCAAAATCTAAAAATCAACATATGCAAAACTAAAATCATCTTTTTACTTCCTGAATCAAGTAACCACACAAGTCAGAAAGGTTTGTCATCCTTGCCACTTACTTTTCCCTAATCTCTCACATTCAATTACTGTCAATTTCAACTCCATTCTTTTTCCTACATCTATCAATTCCTTTCTGTCTCCACTGCTATGGCATATTCCTAACCACAGCATCTCTCGCTGTGGCCAGTTTTCCTAGCTGACTGTCTTGTCTCTAGATTTCCACCCCAGGAAACCATCCTTATACCACTGCTGAAAATTCAAATCTAACAATATTTCAATTTAGGATAATTTGCACAGGATTTATGTCAATGGGACTATTGGACGACATGGGTAGGCTATAGGGGAACCACAGTGATAGCCTAGGGATAGTATCAGAGAATATGTTACCACCGCTGGCCCCAAGGGACAAGAGAGGGACTAGTTATGGAAACAGAGTTGTATCTTAAGTTCCTTCCCTCATTCAGCCATCAATCATTTATTAGGCACCTTCTGTGTGTCTTGCCCAGTACTGAGTACTGGGAATAAAAAGGTGATTGACACATCTCCTGCTTCATTTAGAAAGTTTACTATTTAGTTTGCAAAGACAAGAAAACAAATAAGGACAATAAAATACCACATATGCTTTAATAAAAATCTATAGATAAGATAATGAAACCATTCAAAAGAGTGTGGTCAGTTATATCCCTGGGAAAATCTTATCCTGGGGATATAACTGACCACAGTCTTTATAGTGTAGGTAATAAGTAAATTGACTTCATAAAATAAATAGATTGGCAAAATCTGGGAATAGAGGAAAGGTATTCCTGATGGTACATTTGGTATAGCTCACTGTGGATAGATCTAGATAAGTTTTCACATGATGAGAGGAAAGTGAGAGCCAGATCTTGGAGGGCCTGTATATATATCTCCTATGTGACACCCCTTTCCCAAATCTACTCTCTACTACCTCTACCCTGCTTCACCCCAGAGGCTAACCTGTAGGGTAAATCAGCAGACTGCTGTGCCCTTTAGTTTCAGCCAGTGGATAAACAGCTTTAGCCAGAGATGAGCAGGAACAGAGTGAGGTCAAGATCTTTTTCCTCTGTTGGCTTCCTCCCTTAAAAAATCACTAGGGCCAGCTGCCTCTCCCTGCCCATGTCCTTCTGGAGGGTCTTCTCAAGAATATATTCTTATATCTCTGTTACCCTCTACCACAGGGCCCTGTTGACTCGCTTCAAAAGCCCTCTTCCAATGCTACGCATATTTACTTGCTATAATATTTGCATGCTGTCTTATGAAACTGTAGGTTTTGTAAGGTTCATGCTCATCACTGTATTCTCAGATCCAAGAATATGGGAGGCACAGGGAAACAGGAGTTGGGGTCGAGTGTGATGGCTCATGCCCGTAATCCCAGCACTTTGGGAGGCCAAGGCAGGTAGATAATGAGATCAAGAGATCAAGAGTATCCTGGCTAACATGGTGAAACCCCAGCTCTATTAAAAATACAAAATTAGTCAAGTGTGGTGATGTGTGTCTGTCATCCCAGCTACTTGGGAGGCTGAGGCAGTAGCTGAGCCCGAGAGGCAGAGGCCTCACTGAGCCAAAATTGCGCCCCTGCATTCCAGCCTGGGTGACAGAGTAAGACCCTTACTCATATAAATAAACAAATAAACAAGGTTCCAGTATGTATAAAGCAATTTTGTTTGAGGAAGAACCTTTTAGAGAAATACAAAATGATCCATTTTGTAAATCTACATAAAAAATTAAGAGTAGCAAAAATTAAACTTTAATTTTTACTCATACAATTTTAAGTTATTTAGTATGAAAAGGGATGGGGAAAACAAAGGTGAACAGAAAATATGAAGAAGGGAAGAGAAAAATGGGGAAAGAGGGAGATAGATAAATAGATATGAAAAGAAAATGAGATGTAGAAATCAACCTATGAAAAAGACAGTTACACAGATAAACATGATTTCAACCCAGACAAAGGAAAGGGAGACCACGCCAACACAGACAAAAGATGGACATACGCAACACAAACAGACCTTAAAGCTATGCTGCCATTGCACAACTGCAGGCAACAGTGAAGGCAGGCTGTAGAATCAAAGCTGAGGCGTCTAGGAATTTTCAATACTATGGTGCTTATGCTTCTCTTCTATGCCTTATGGAAGTATTTAAAAAGGAAAAAGAAAGCCAAACTGCATGCACAGAGTGTGAGGAGGGTGAGGAAAACACTCAAGGATTTTAACATTCCACCATTATTTCTCAATTGAAACATGACCCTGTTCTTGGCTTCTTATTTGCTCCCTTTTCCACAGCCTAACGGTAAACTCCCACACACCAGTGGGACCACAGAGGAGAGACAATAATACAAGCAGCTGCTTGAGCTGTGGTTTTCATTAGGAAAAAAAGTGCCTTGATTATGAGAGATTCAGTTTTTAACCTCTGTGCCAAAACTGAAGTGATTAAAACTCCGTGTACAGAAACATGAATAGTTTCTTAAAAGTAGAATATAGAGTACACACAGTATTATCAACAAAGGATAGGAAGACAGTCCAAACTGTAACTCCCACCCCGGCTTGTGCATTGTCTTGGATATGGGAAAGTGAGCAAAGACACAAAGTAAAATAAAAGCACACTCTATAGGCCCTGCATTGCATTTCTGTAAAGGTTAGAGACACATTTTCACCAAAAATTAGCTACAAATAGTAAGGCAATTAAGCCATGAAAAGATATAGGGAAAACTTAAATGCCTATTACTAAGTGAAAGATGCCAATTTGAAAAGAAATTATATCATGTATGACATTTCTGCAAAAGGCAAAACTATGGAAACAGTAAAATGATCAGTGGTTACCAAGGGTTAGGGAGGAAGGATGAATGAACAGGCGGAACACAGAGGTTTTTTTTTTTTTTTTTCTTTTTTTGAGTTGGAGTCTTGCTCTGTAGCCCAGGGTGTAGTACAGTGACACGATCTTGGCTCCCTCAGCCTCTGGAGTAGCTGGGATTACAAGCATGCACCACCATGCCCAGCTAATTTTTGGATTTTTAGTACAGACAGGATTTCACCATGTTGGCCAGGCTGGTCTTGAACTCCTGATCTCATGATCTACCTGCCTTGGCCTCCCAAAGTGTTGGGATTACAGACATGGCACAGAGGTTTTTTTAGGGCAGTGAAAATACTCTGTATGTTACCTTAATTGAAGATACATGTCATCATACATTTCTCCAAAATCACAGAATGCACAACAGCAAGAGTGAACCCTAATGTAAACTGTGGACTTTGGGTGATTATGACGTGTCAGTGCAGGTTCATCAATCGTCACAAATACACCACTCTGGTGCAGGATGTTAATGGTGGAGGCTGTGTGTGCAGGGGCGGGGGCAAGGAGTAGATGGGAAATTTCTGTACTTTCCTCTCAATTTTGCTGTGAATCTAAAACTGCTCTAAAAAACTAAGCCTTTAAAAAACAGAAAAAAAGAAAGGCAACTCCTTCAAGTCTTGCATCTAATTCAAGACTCAGTAGGACAACCTTCATCAGGCACATTTTGTTCTCATGGTTCAGCTAAGAATTGTTCATTTTGATTCAACATATACTCACTGATGATCATTTTGTCACCACATCTTTGCACAGCAGGTAGTATATTAACTTCCAGAGTTCGAATCCTGGCTTTCCCACCTACCAACTTTGGCTTCATCATAACCTACACCTCCGTTTGCATCCCAGTTCTGTAACACAGGACAGTAATACCCACACTGGATTTATGAGGATGACTAAACACATATGAAGGGATTAACACAATCAGGGGCACATAATAAGGACTCAATGAGCATGTATATCAGAGAGGAGTCTATGTTTCAGATGAAGATATATTTGTCATGAATGAAAAGAAGCGTAATTATGCTATTATTCTGATTTTCTTACTAAACAGGAGAAGCGTATTAGCTCCTTCTTACAGTCACCCTGGAAAAACTCCTCCAGAATATAAGACATCAAAAGTATTCTAAATTTGGCATAGATAAGAAGCTGGCATAATCTTGGTAGACAGGAAGAAGAGAGGAGACAGCAACGCGGAAGGTATTCAGGGTGGCTCACTGCCACTGGGTTGGAGACTCTGGATATGGGAAAGACAGAGACTGGGAAAGAACAAGCGTAATCTTTTCCATCACAAGCTACCTACTAAACTCTCTGCTCAACCCAAGAGCAAATGCAATTAAAATGGCTCATGCTTAAAATATAATTCCTGTAATAAATGCGTGACCATAATGACAGTGGCCTAGAGTCCTATGCTTGTTAGCCATCAGTCAAAACTGCAGTAAAAATGGAAAGTCTAGTAAAACGAAAAGGCCTTACATTGTAGAGAGCCCCTCACTCTTGCTAATTCTTTCTTTTGTTTTTTAGAAGTTCATATTCCCACTTTATTATTATTTTTTAATTTTTATTTTATTGCGTTTTAGGTTTTGGGGTACATGTGAAGAACATGTACATACATGTCACCATGATTTGCTGCCTTCCTCCCATTCACCTATATCTGGCATTTCTTCCCATGCTATCTCTCCCCAACTCCCCACCCCCCGCTGTCCCTCCTCTATTTCCCCCCAACAGACCCCAGTGTGTGGTGCTCCCCTCCCTGTGTCCATGCTAAGTCTTTTTCTTTTAATTAAAAACTGGAGGAGAGAAGCAAATAGCCATGTTGTTGCTCTGCCGACCCGCAGCTCCATTTTTGCTGAAGTGTTTAATGAAAGAGTATGCCTTCCAACAGTCAGTACATACCTTTGTCCTACTCCCAAACCCACGAATGGTTTTTCCCTTCCACCCCTTCACAAGAGACCTACTCCCTCTTTTGTTTTCTTTAGTCTTGGCTGACAAAATGCCCCTGCTTTTGCTCCTGTCTCCCAATACTTCATTTTCATCCAAATGTCTCTGCTTTTATTCAGTACAGATCCAGCTTATTGAGCATTCTCTAGTGCCTTTCAGGTTTTGACCCTCTTTCATGTTAAACAGGCTGCTGTGCAAGGGTAGGATGGTCGCTCAGGAAAATATTCCATCCAACAGGGGCAGTTATGTAAACAGGGCTGCTTTCTGGCAGGAATGTCTGATGGGATAAACAAGGCTGGAGAGAAAAAGTACTTTTAGAGAGGAGTGACTTTGTCAGGGAACAAGACACACATTCCAAATTAAAAAACACTCTTGTTTCTAATGTAAGACCAGGCTTTTTAAAAACAGAAATCACTGGGAGAAATTTAAAAAGAACTGTAATAACTGAGTCAGCAATTATGATTTCTGATATTGTACAAAGGGGATCAACTTTTTCATTTTGTGATTGTGAATTTTTATTTCTTGAAAAAGAAAAACCAAAAACATCTTAAGTGCCAGAGATATTAGAAGGCTACTTCCAGAATTTATTAATATTTAAGAACCTATATAAATGACTAATGGAAATTATGGCTAATATTTTATAACAAATAAGACACAAAATAATTAGATAATTAGTAGACAGATTCACTAATGTGCTCATGTTGATGTTGACTGTTGAAAGAGAGACAGCATTATCTTCATTAATATCTAGTACATGAAAGAAGTGATGAAGTATTTAGCTTTGCAAACAAAAGATTATACACAGAAAATTCATTATACTAAGGTGATAAAAGCTTATGATAAAGAAAATAGGTATGACGAAAGCAAATAGAGATTGCAATACCTAAAACTGGATACCAGCAACTATGTATAACAAGGAAAGAATGACTAGAGAGTGAAGGATTAGGATTATGTTTACAATTTTGCTGTAAAAGCTATTGTGTGACTGGACATTAAATGTCTGAGCTTGGGTACTTGGCATGAAATGCACATGTGGTGTTCAAATATTTTCAAAACAACCTCATTTAATGAGACATCACTTAGTGAGACCAGTGGAGGCAATGTGAGTAGTGGACAAGAGCCCAGCTTTGGAGTGGATGGACAAGTTTGAATCTCAACCTTGACCTTAGTAGATAAGTGACCTTTGGAGGAAGACATTTTGGGGCTTCAGTTTCCTCACATATAAAATGGGGACGTTGATACCTAGTTCATGGGACTGTTACAGTGATTAAATGAGGCCATATATATATACAATGCTCAACAAAGGGAAAGATGCCCCTGATTCATAGAAATATGACTAATAATATGAATATTATTTTTATTATCAAGATTCTATAAGATAAAATATAAAGGCCAAATTCATTTTTCTTCCCTATTTAAACTATTAGTTAAAATATTAAAATTTCAAAGATATGTATCAATGTATTACTCTGTTCAAAGCAGTGTATGAAGTGCTAAGGATATTTCAAAGCACTCAGAAATATACTTTGAAATCTCAGTGTTCCCTTGTCTTTCATTTACATAAGGATTTCAATTTTTCCAATTTTTAAGACGAGTGATTTAGGATGGCATATTTATTTTGAATATCCCATAAATAATTATTAAATATAAAATGATTAGAGAGTTGGCAAACTCAATTAGTGCAAGAGATAGTAGGATAGGACCTAAATTTATGCTGGCTGGTATGGTTGGTAATCTGTACGTAGAACAGAGTAAACAAGTAATAGCTTCTTTCAGCAGTTACACTGGATTTCCACCTAAAGTCTAGCTGAAACTTTCCGAGGCCAGGATAAGAGCATTTTGACATTATTTTCATGATTGTTATTCCTGCTAGTCACCAGGAGGCAGCTTCTTCTTGTCTTCTGAGTCATTTTAACCTAAGCATTTTGTGGAATGAATGATGTTAGAGAGGGTTAGACAAATGCAAAACGTTTTTATATTATATGATAAAGGTATCACCACAAGACAACTACAAAAGATCACTTAGTCTCTAGTGTTGGTAAAACTGGCTCACTAAATGGAGAAAAACTAAAATGAATTCCTATCTGGATTTTCTGTTCAATTAAGGATACTATGGGAAAAGCTGACAGGTGACAGAGTAGAAGATATTTGCAAAGCCTAAAACTGAAAAAAGATGGATGATCAAATTATTCAGCAAAATCCTGAGAATCAAGAAAGACACCACCACCACTATAATGATGGGCAAAGAACATGATGAACTGGCAATTTGCTAAGGAGCTATCCCTAAAGACTAGCAAGCATGTGAAAAGAAGCTCAACTGGCCAAATAAATGCAAATTAAAACCTATTACTTCTGCCTGGTATGGTGGCTCACACCTGTAATCCCAAAACTTTGGGAGGCCTACGTGGGAGGACCACTTGAGGCGAGGAATACGAGACCAGCTTGGGCAACACAGTGAGATTCCACCTCAACAGCAACAACATCAGCAAAATTAGCCAAGCGCGATGGCAAGCCTCTATAGTCTTAGTTACTCAGGAGGCTAAGGTGGGAAGGTCACTTGAGCCCAAGAGTTTGAGGCTACACTGAACTACAATTGTGCCACTGCACTCTAACTTGGGCAATGGAGCAAGAACCTATCTTGAGAGAGAGAGAAAAAAAGGTATTGCCTCACACACACCTATTAAGACTGAAAAACCAGCCAGGCATGGTGGCTCACGCCTGTAATCCCAGCACTTTGGGAGGCCAAAATGGGCAGATTATGAGGTCAGGAATTCCAGACCAGCCTGGCCAATATGGTGGCACCCTGTCTCTACTAAAAATAAAAAAATAGCCAGGCGTGGTGGCACATGCCTGTAGTCTCAGCTACTTAGGAGGCTGAGGGAGAAAAATCACTTGAACCCAGGAGGCAGAAGTTGCAGTGAGCCGAGATTGCACCATTGCACTCCAGCCTGGGCAACAGAGCAAGACTTCATTAAAAAAAAAAATGAAAAAATTGAAAAACTAAATTCCTGATGTGGGCAAGGAATTTTATTGGACTATGGTGGGAGTGAGGCTGAGGCAGATACTGTGGAGAGTGATCTGGCACCACTTGTCAATGAGTCAAACTAACTCTTCATATTCCTAACACCTGGTAATTCTACCCCTGTGTGTAAGTTCCAAAGAAACTTCACACAAGAATGTAAGGGGAATGCATGAGGATGTTTGTGACAGCATCATTTTTGCTGCTCACCCTTTGGAGACCATACAAACACACAGCAACAAAAATGAATTTTAACCAAAAGAAAATAAATTGTTCTACCAAAAAGATGTCTGCATTCATATGTTCATCACAGCACTACTCACAATAGCAAAGATATGGAATCAGTGTAGGTGCCCACCAATGGTGGACTGGGTAAAGAAAATGTGCTACATATATACCATAGAATACTACACAGCCATAAAAAAGAACAAATCATGTCCTTTGCAGAAACAAGGATGCAGCTAGAGGCTATTATCCTAAGTGAATTAATACAGGTACAGAAAACAAAATACTATATGTTCTCACTTATAAGTGGGAGCTAAACATTGGATACTCATGGACATAAAGATGGCAATAATAGACACTGGAGACTACTAGCTGTGGGGGGAGGGAAGGAGGCAAGGGTTGAAAAACTATTGGGAACTATGCCATTTACATGGGTGACAGGATGGTTTGTATCACAAACCCCAGCATCATGCAATGTATCCACATAACAAACCTGCGCAAGTACCCCCTGAATCTAGAATAAAAGTTGAAATGATTTTAAAAAAGAATAGATTTTGAAACAAGCATGGATCTTTAAATAATGCTAAGTGAAAAAAAATGAGACTTAAAACACAATACAATTTGGGTAAATTTAAAGTATTTGTATACAACCCACTACACTTTTAGAAAAACAGAGCCAAAGAAAAAAGGCACAATGAATACATTTACATAGGAGGGTAGGAGGGGAATGTACTATCAGGATGAAATGGGGTAAAATGAAATCTTCCCCACACTTTCATTTCTGGGGAGAAAAGACTAGTATTTTGAACATTTATTTAATACATCAGGAAGCAAACAAAGATGGCGGTAAAAGGGAAGGAGGAAAGAAGGGAACGTTTTGAGGGGCTTACAGCCAGCCACTGCATTTGATCAATGAATTAAAACATTCTTTCTTGAAATGACTGCCTTTCCAGACTCTTCAAAATTCCATATAGGCTCCTATGGAGACACACTCTGACATACGTCCATCCTAACCTCACAACCTAACCAAGCACTGTAGTTCACAAAAAGTCTGTTCCTCCTTCTCGCTAATCATTTCTATAAAACTGACATCATAGACAATTCTAGTTTTTTTCCCCTCTTTAATTCTATTATTATTCCTTTGTCAGGTAGCAATAATTTGAAATTTCAAGAACATTTCTCCTTCATACTTAAAAACCCTACTAAGAATGGGTTTGGAGTTACACCCTTTCTTGTCTTAAACTGTACTCCCTACCAATGGGAACCTTGACTGGTGTCAGAGGTTGTGAAGAGTTTAGCATTTCTCTACATATAATATGAACTCCTAAGCAGATCAAGAAATTATTGGCAGGAGTTATGTGGCAGGAGGTAAAAATGGATTGAAATAGCTTTCAGTGATGTGTCCAAATGTATACTGTCAAATGTTAACACTATGTAAAAACACATATGTGAGCAAAATAGTGGACTTATTATCTCAATGTGGAAGCAAAATATCAATCCAGTATATGAAATAAGAAAATATGGCAACATATAGTACAATTCTACAGCAGTTACATAAACTAGCGGTTTTTAAGCATTAGTGTGCCTCAAAATCACCTGGAAGGCTGTGTAAACAGATCACTGGGCCTCACTGTGTCTGATTCAGAAGGTGCGGGGTGGGGATCAAGACTACATCTCTAATAAGTTCCCAGATGACAAGATTCCCCTTTGAGAACTTCTGGCCTAAATAATAAGAGGAGAGAGAGGTCACAATTGTATTGTCAGGACAGAAAAGAAACTAAGATATTAGCAAGGTCTCGAGGGGTGGGGCTTTGGGTTATTAAAAGAAGGTGAAGGTAGAAGAGTGAGGAGAAAAACAATGTGAGTGGTGAGAACACCTGGGCACAGCTGGAGCCATGAGTGGGAAGGACACAGGGCAGGGACAGTCTGACAGGGCTGGTGACCCAGAGGATGGGAACAGACATTGGTCTTTCCCTCCTCCCTTCTAGATATCACAGGACTGACTGTATCCTTTCGTACAGGAAGGGTGAAGAGAGTATCATCTAGGTTGCTTGATGGATGCAACTCACTTGGGGAATTTGTGGTTGGAGACTTGCATCCTCTTCCTCTTTTATCCTCTATTTTGGGAGTGCTAAAACTTTCTGGTGTGCCTTTCTTTGGGATACATTTTTGGCTCTACTCAGAGGAGTGAGAAATACACGGCTTTGCGTAGTCTTTGCCTACCAGGTTTTAAGAGAGCAATGGCGGGGCCAGGAAGAGCCCACTGTGCTGAGCAGCTTGGCTCTGAGTTCCTGAATGCTGGTGTTCATTAGTTCAGGGAATGTGGTGTTTACCGCACAGAGGCATGCCATGTAACACACCAGAGATGCAGCCCAGCCCCTGTGCTCATATGTGGGGGTTAGAGAAATACACTTTCAACAACCAGTTTTACAGCTAAGATTTAATTGATACTGCAATAAGTGCTATGGAAGGGTGGCATGCAGAAACCGTCGTTGGTAAGAGCATTTGGCATTAGTGTGGCCTTCCTTCTACCTGAGGAACTATAGTTAGCGAGGCAGCTGGACAAGGAGGGCCACAGGGGCAGCAGTTTGTTCCTATCAGCCCTCTGGTCTCAGCACTTCAGTAGCTGAGTCCCACTCTCCTTCAGCCTCCCCACCTGTCACCAAGCCCACCACACTCCCTGTGGTGTGACTCTTACTCTACCATCTGACAGGACACTGAGAGGCCTGAATGGAATAAGCCTAGAGAAGAGTTCAGTGCAGTGCTTGGCACTTGATGCTTCAGAGATGAAACCTATTGTTTCTAAGCTGTTAATGCTGGTCCTTCCTCTCTGTGCCCTAGAAGCCTGTGTGAACTCTTTCCTGAAAACGATGATGAGTTCGTGTCCTTTGTAGGGACATGGGGTAAACTGACACAAGAACAGAAAATGAAATACTGCATATTCTCACTCATAGGCAGGCGATGAAAAATGAGAACACATGGACACAGGGAAGGGAGTACTACACACTAGGGTCTATTGGGGGGAATAGGGGAAGGAGAGTGCGGGGGGGCGCTGGGGAGGGATAGCCTGGGGAGAAATGCCAAATGTCGGTGAAGGGGAGGAAGGCAGCAAAACACACTGCCATGTGTATACCTATGCAACTATCTTGCATGTTCTGCACGTGTACCCCAAAACCTAAAATGCAATTAAAAAAAAACAATAGCATGACAGAGAAAGAGTATCAGTGGCCAATATGGTGGCCTAGAACATGGATTGAAATGACAATGACAAAAATGGACACAGCAGAGGAGGGTGATGTTAGATAATGTTTTTCTTTTCTTTAGAAAAGCTGAGGCTGAGATGATAATAAAATAAAAAAGTGGAAATGTATTCAGTAGGCTGCTCAACTTTGGAATCGGAGAAGTTGATTAAAGAGACCTATAGGAGGTGACAGGGAAGCTAAGAGGGTTATGGATATGAATATGATGTGGACATAATGAGAGGGAAAAGAAAGAGATATTAAGAGGAGGGAGGAAGAGGAATAGAAGAGGAGGAGGTGGAAGAGAGACAAAGAAGTGGAGTGGAGAGACAAAGTGGGGAGAGGGAACAGGCACTGCATCTTCAGGTCAACATAGGTAGATGGACTAAAAGAGAGAAAATAAACAGCAGACAGAAAGCTGAGAGAATGGAATGTCAGAGACAGTGGGAAGAGGAGTCCCAAGGAGAGTTCTTACTAGTGTCCAGTGCTGCAGAGGGCCAGGAGCAGACAAGGGAAAGACCATGGGTCTGATGGTGAGAAGCTGTTACATCGGAAGCCAGGTTTCAAGGGCAAGTGCTAAAAGAGAAGATTGAGGCCCCTTGCAGTCATTGCTGCAGTCCAGTATTCCAAGTCAGAACCATAGGAGTTCTTGAGTAGTTTGTGTAACTTCCTGAGCCAGTAAACAAGCTCCAATAAAGTGGAAATCTCACCTACTCTTAATTCAAAGGATCCCCCGATACTGCAAGCCTATGTAATTTCCTGTGAAGAGGTGGCTCCACAGCAACAGATCTCATCCTCTGCATCACAAGCTGCTCTGAATGCTCTTCCTGGGCTGACAATGACGCTCAACCTGATTGCATTTGGTATTTTTTTTCCTCCTTAGTTTTGGAAATTATCTCTAGGTGCTTATCATTGGTGTCAACAATGGGGGCAGGAGCAGCTGTGACTAGTGTGGAGTCAAGCCTCAGGTCTCTATATAGGCTGGTGTGCGGTCTGCAAAGTGGAGAGAGGTCTATTTAGGTTCCACCTAAGCAGGAGAGCTACAACCACACAGGGCAGCCCCTAGATAGCTCCAGAGGATGATTCAGGGCAGGATCTGTCAGGGATGCTGAGGACCATATTGTGCTCTGAGCAGTTAAGAACATTGTGAAATTGCAGTCGGAAAGAAGCAGGTGTCCCAAGAGAGGGAAAGAGCAAAAACCCACACAAACTGTAACCCAGCCAGATACTTCAATTCCCAATCTAACTTAGCCATTTTCCCATCAGAAAAATCTATAAGAGAAAAGAGAGCTTTATAGAAGACTTACTCAGTCACACCCCGAGGGGGGCACATTTTCCAGGCAGTTCTGATGAGCGATGAGAAAGCCCAGAGGTATATTTAGACTCTACTGGGAACAGCTTTAAAACACATGACACCCCAAGATGTCAAGATTGTAATTTTTGTGGAAATAAAACCTGCTGCCAAGTTTTTATTTACCAAAACTTCTCACCTTACAGGAAAAATAAACAGAAAGGTGCAAATACTCTTAAACAGTGAGGGGGTTGGAGGAGAGGATGGAAAAGCAAAAGCAGGAGGGTCTTAATATTTTTCTAGCCCAAAGAACAGATGTAGAGGGAGGCTCCAGCTTTGTGCAGAAGACATTTCTCCCAAGTGGTGTTCCACGTGGGAAGTGGAGGAAGAGGAGATAGGAAAAAAAAAAATGGTGTAGTAGTTTTGAGCGGCACAGGCAGTCCTGACATGGCATAACCAATAGGTTATTTCCTGTGTTTTTGCTGGTTTTAAAGGTTTCTTATCAATGTTAACCTTGATGAAAATTAAGGATATCCTAATTTTGTCTACCTCTCTTGAGCTAAACACAGAAATATAACCTCTGATAGAAGATCACTTCGCTGCCCTAACTCTGAAAATCCTGTGATTCTATTTTCCTCCTCTTGGTAGAAGTGGGAAACAGGTTTGGGTAAGAGATATGTGGGAACCCTCAGGAGAGTTGATAAAAATATCCAGACACCTCCACCAGGAAGGGGTGGCTAATATCACCCTCTCTTTGCTGGCGAATGCCCACTCAGACTGGGAGCTTTGAGGACCGATCTTTCCACCCACTCCTTCCTTCCTCCTCAAATATTGCCACCTCCCCCCACTGCCAATTTTCAAATCAGCACAATGATTAATGACCCAGGCAAGAACTTAATTTCCTGTCCAGTAGTCCAAGGCTGATTTCCAATAAAAGAACTCACTCAAGACAACAATTTCCTCTCCACAGCCTCTAATCTTTTATTCAATTGTGGGCATTCTTCTCTCTCAGTGTGAAAGCTGAATCAATTTTTGAACTTCTATTTGGCGAATATTCCAAAGAATCACAGAATGCTAAAGCTGGAACAGACCTTAAAGGCAATGTAATTCGACCTCCTCTTTTCTTGCAATTCAAACAGGCCTTAAGTTGGAGGCTTTGACTCACACAGTTGTGTGTGCACATGGTCAAGCTGCAAGTGGAGAGGGAATTACTCTCAGTAAAGGACACAGCTTGGGCCCTTACTGGTCTCATGGAATCACCTTTAACGAAACAGTCCATTTTGAACTGGGAACTAATCACCACGGGAGAATATTTCTGCAATTACGGGCTCCAGCAAAACACAAACGAAACAGGTGTCAGTGAAACCCTTTGGATACAGCAATACAATTACTATGTTCAATTACCTCAGGACTCCTTCAATACCCAATGCAGATATAATGAGTTGTCCTGATTTGAACTACATGTCTCCATCTCTTGTATTTATTTCTCAGAAATGCTTGATAGATAACTCCACTGCTTTCTGTGAAATTAATTCTGAAAAGCACAGGTTTCTAAACAAGATGCTAATGACTGCATAATATAATACCTTCTTTAGATGCATGATTTCCTGTAGACAATTCTAGTTACAATTCAGGAAATGCTTTCTGGGTTGATGCTTAAGTGATCTGAAGTTCACAAGTAAGGATATGCAAATGGTAAGCAATGGGCTGGGCTGATGGTGGGCTGTGGAAGAGCAGAGTAACCGCAGGAGCAGCAGAGTGTGCTGTAAGCAGCGAATGCTGACACTACCAGAAAGAGTAATCGGCATGAGGCTCAAAGATGCCAGTGTGTGTCCAGCTCTACTTATTATTAGCAGATAATAATAAGTGCCCTTCCCCAGCTCATTTATTCTTTTTTGAGGATCAGTTGCATTATTTGTAAACAAACTATAATTAAGGCCTGCAGGGATGTTATAAAAATCATATAGTATGCATGAAAGCAGCAGTCATAGTGCCCAGCAAATACTAATGCTCTGTAAGTACTTGTGAAATTTAAATATCTTAATTCCCTCATGCTGCACTTTCTTCCTCATTCAAACATCTCAATTGTCATAAGAAATGCAAATACAAGGATTTATACCATGTTATTATTGAAGTCTGCATATAGTGAGGCTAGGCACCAATAAAAGTTAAATTTACACCAGTTCTGACCCATTTATTACCCACTCAAATACTCTGATGGATGAAAAGTTAAATATGGATCATAAACAGTCATAGAACTTAACAGTATCAACCTGAAATGAAGTGCAGCTTGAACTGGAAAAGCATGGGCTTTAGACCAGATGGACTCCACTTACCAGCTGCCAGTCTTCGGTAAAACTAAAACTACCTGAAAAATAAAAAAAATTAAAACTACCCTGAAACTTGCCTTCCTGACTTCATAGATTGTTATGAGGATTAAATAATATTAGTGGCTGTCTGTAAAAAAGATAGCACAATTCCTGGCTCAAAGTCGGTGACGGAAAATGGTGACTGTTAAAAATATGCAGCCTAGGGGTCCTTAAGTAAATGCCATTCCTCTGTTTTTGCTTATTTTATAACAGTAATGACATCAGCTCTTCTATCAACTGCAGATTTGTTGTGAAAACCCAATGAGAGACTCTAGGGAGATATTCAAAACCATAAAGAATTAGACATGGGCACCTCTACATTCAAGGCACAAATACATTGGGAAATCAATCCCTGGAAAATATGTTCACTTTGTAATGGCTTGGTTATGGCTCCAGACAGTTTGAAAAGGTGCCAGAATTAGAACTAACAGAGCCATATGCAATTTCCTTGTGAAAGACCAATCGGAGCTTTGGACACACATTTAAATGTCATCCTGGCAAAAAACAAAGCAGATGAGACTATCTGATGAACCCAGCACAATTCTTTGAAAAGTTATAATATGTATGTAAGTGGGGTCAGTGCATACACATTTTCAAATACTACGATTCTATCTGGCCCACAAGCTTGAAAGTGGTAACTCAGGAAAATTCTGTGTGCTGTTACCCGGCTTATCCACTTAAAAGTGAGACTGCTGTCTAAGGCTTACAGCTTCCCATCTGGATTAGTCACAGGAAAGAAGGACAAGCCCTTCTGCCATGACCTTTGAGATCTAAGTGATCTGAGGTAGAACGCGGAATATTCAAAACTAAGATCTTTACCACACTTGATATGACAATGAGTAAGGGTTATGAACTTTCACAGTGGCCAAGAGCTAAGGAGCCAGAAGGTATTTCCAGAGGTTATGGAATATCTCAGTAGGACATTGTTTTCTACTCAAAACTCAATTTGTGCTCCAAGCTCTTCCAGGCTAAAATTAGTGGGTGGTTTTCTCAATCATCACCCAGAAAACTGAGCCAGTCTGCCACTCGTAACTTGGACAGCATTTCTACCTTAGTCGGCTCTCTCAGAGACAGTATTTTGAACTTCCTTGGCTGAATCCAAAACACATTAGCTAACTAGCCAAACAAACTGGAAGGAGGCATACCACAAGACCCAAACCTAGCAGACTTGATGACTGTGAAAACACCCTCTCAAAGGCTATGGGGCAGTGGGAGGTGACCCAGAGTGAGTGAAAAAGGTGGTTTCTTTAGTTTCAATACTTACTCATCCACAAATACTGAAAATGCAGACTTAGGAAGGAATGGACTGCAAACTTAAATTCTTCTAATTTCCAAGTAGCTTTAAATACCTACAACCCCAGAGGGATCAAGTTAGGCATATAATCTGGTAAATTTATTTTTACTTCTCCTACTGTGAATTCAGGTAGGAGTTCTGTATATTCATTCTCATAATCTGTCTCTGTTTCTCTTTCTCCCTTCCTTCTCTTTTAGAAATAAGGTGTTTGGGGAATGGCAGGGAGGGAGAGGAAGGGCTCAATTTAAAGAGAAAAGACCTAGGTTCAAACTAGCCACTTATGGGTCCTAAATTTGACATGCAACCTAACACTGCTCAGCCTATCTGTAAAAGGGAAAGGAATCACGAAATGCTTATTTTCTGTGTGTGAGTGCATGCATGTTAGTTTTGTAATACAAACTGTAAGATAAAATGAAGAAACCATGATGCATTAAATATACTTAAAGCAAAGCTTTAAGGTCTCAAAGTTTTGGATGTTTTGAGCATTTGACTTTTAAGCTCTAGAAAACCAGACTAAAGCCTGAACCTCACATGGAGGCCATCTTTTATAGGCCTGAAGGATTGTAGAGCTTTCCTGGAGCAGACAGGGCAGCTTACTGAGTGTGATGATTAATGTTGCGTCAACTTGGTTTGATCACGGTATACAGATATCTGGTCAAACACCATTCTAGATGTCTTTGTGAAGTTCTATTTTTGGATGGGATTAACATTTTACATCAGTAGACTCTGAGTAAAGCAGACTCCTTCCATAATGTGGGAGGGCCTAATCCAATCAGCTGAAGGCCTTAAGAAAAAAAAAGGAGGAATCCTGCCAAGAGATGGCTCTTGGTCCCAAACAGCAGCTCTTCACCAGGTCTCCAGCCTGCTAGCCTATCCTGCATTTTGGACTTGTATCACTGTAACTGTGTGAACCAATTCCTTAAAATAAATCTCCCTCCCTCTATCTATAAATACCACTCCCTATCCCCTAACCCTGCTGTCAATTGGTTCCATTTTCTCTACAGAAGCTTGACTGATATACTGGGTTTCACCCTTCTTAATTTGTTTTTAACATGAAACCATAAATATTTATTTCATATTGACCTTTGCTTCCACTTCCCTTGCTGATATGAATGCCAGTTCCATAGCCCACTGATGAGTGGTGGAGGAAGCACACCTACCATGATTCTTACGGAATGACTACATGAAAACACTGTCCTACTATGCAGGGAAATCTCTTGGGGCAGATATTTCTGTATATTCTAGCTTCCCTGCAGGCCTCTAAGAAAAACTTCTGAATATAAAAAAATACTTGCAGGCAGAAAACCTGGAATCCCTATAGACTGAAATTTTCTTTACAGAAAATGGGGTTGGGCTGGGTCTGAGGGAAGGGCTGCTCTCTGGACCACCCCATTCACACCTGTAGCATCCACCTTGTGCAGACCTGTGTCTTCCAAATCTCTCCCTAGCTCCAATCACCTTATGTCTGCCTCCTCTGGACAATTCCTCTACGATCTCTTGCAGGTGTTTAACATTTACAAATCTAATTTCCCAGTATTTCTCTCTAAATCTGATCTTTACTCTTGGCTCCTTAACTTCCCAGATGAAATTCAAAATCCAGAAAGTAATATAAACAGGAACCTGGAAGACATCTTCATTATCATGGCACTGCTTCACATCCACTCCACACACAGTACCATTAATTCCTCCATCCGAATATTTCCTGAAGCTGTTCCATCTGCTCCATCTCTGTTGTGTAAGTTCTGACCCCGTATTCCACCCATCCACCACACTGGTGCTGAAGTGATCACTCTAAAATGCAACCTAATCCTATAATCATGGCCTTGGCTAAAATCTGTCACTTGCTCCTCAAAGTACCTGGATACAATTCAAATTTTTTCCTTCAGAACACAGCAGTTCCGCTATTCTACAGTGGCACTTCTTCCATGTCCTCATGGAACTTATGTTCTCTACTCCAAACCTGGCCTTACTCCTGATTCTGGAGGATGCCCTTTTCCTACTCACTTAGGCAAACTGCTCTGCTAGGACCTGAGGGCGATAATGATGAGCAAGATGGACAGTCATGGCCTCTTACAAATTCTCATCAAGTGATAGATGTCAGTTATTAAACAATCACTCAGAGAAGTATGTAATTACAACTGAGATCCATGCTCTAAAGAAAAAGTGCTGTGAGATTATGAGAATCAGACTTTGTCTAAGAGGCCCAGAGCTTCCTGGGGAAGTAACTTTGACCAGAGACCTGAGAGATGAGCAGAGGTTAAGTAACTCCTCCAGAGCTTCCTGGGTAAGTAACTTTGACCTGAGACCTGAGAGATGAGCAGAGGTCAAGCCGCAGGAACTGAGAGAAGACTGGCATGACGTGGGTTGAGAAAGCAAGGGCAAAGAAAGCAGCACACGACGAAGCTGCAGAAGAGGCAGGGGCCTGGCATATGGAGATTTGCAGCCAGTAACAGGATTTCACCCACACTTCCTAGGACTCTTCCATCTTTTAAAAAAAATTTCTTAAAGTTTTTTTTAAAGGGCTGTAAAAGTAAAGTATGTTTACCGCGACAACTCAACAATAGGAAAATAAATAATAGCAGCATAGCATTTATATAGTACTTACTGGATGCTAGGTATTTTCTAAGTGTTTTCATGCTGTTATTATCCATAGGGACTTGCAAAGAGGTTAAGTTTAAGTAAAAGCCCAAGGCCATAAAGTTAGAAAGTGAGAACTAGATATCCCAAGCTGCCTAGTCCTAGTGCCCAGCTCAGAGCCACCAACTGGCCCCACCTCCAATCTCACCCCTTAAAGACTGATGTAAAGTGTGTTAAATGCTTTTGTTTGGGTTTCTCTGTGCTCAAATATATAAACACAACTGGAAAAAAAAGAATTGATGTATATTGGAATTTTTTTCCTATGTAAGATAAATGTTGATATTTTTCTTTAGAGCAATGGGAAATCACTGGAGTTTCTTTCTTTAATATGGCAGCAATGTAATTAATTTCTGTTTGTGAAAGATCGTTACACTCTGGCTCCCAAGTGGAGCATGGGGTGGAGCAGACAGGTGGAATGGAGAAGAGATGTCCAGCAACCGTTTTAGAGCAGAATGCAATCCTCTGGGCTAAGACAGTTGTAATGGAGGAGCTAGAGAGAGGTGAGTGGATTCTAGATTTACAAAGAGGATAAAATCATCAGGGATGGATGATAAAGCCCATATAACAGGAGGGAGAGGGTCCTGTCAAGGTGCATGCCAAGGTTGCTGGTGATAAGGTACATCTGGGAGGAAGACAAAGTGAGGTAGAGAACACTGATTTTGGAAGCCACACACACACAAAAAGTTTATTTTGAATAAGCTGTGCTTGAAGGACATTTGAGACCTGACATTATAATAATTATTTCTATTTACTAAAAGCCTACTATTTAGCAGGTATTACATAAGCATCATTTCTAACCACTCCGAAGTGGTACTATTATTATCTTCACTTTACGGATGAAGAAAAATGAGGCTCAGAGGTTAACTATCTTGCTTGAAATCTCAGAGCGAAAGAGAATCAGCTCCCTAAAGCACATTTACCATCAATAACTCTCCTGGGTTATCTCAGGATCCTCTGAAATGACCCGTCCTCCTCTAGGCTAGTCTTATCCTCCACGCTGCTGCTGGACACTCACTTGATCATGCCATTCTCATACTAAACTTTTGCAGGGCTCTGCTTACCATCCTTTTGGTATGGCACACAGAACCCTGCATGATCTAGACCCCACCAACCTGTCCTGTGGCATTTTTGCCCTGAGGCTGAGACACGTGGGATAGCTAGAAAAAGCAGTGCTCTGTCCTGTGTCTGTGACACCTTCCCCCTGCTTTCCTCTATACTTCCTACATACCTCAGCTCACAGTGAACATCCCAGCCTTACTCTGCTGTACCAACTGCTCCAGCAAAATTGTCTGTCTGATTGTCTCTCCAGCAAACAGAAGCTCCTTGAGGGCAGTCTCTTTGTTTTAAATCTCCAACCCCTTATACATACAAATTGAAAGGAAGAATAAGTAACTGAATACTATAGACATCCAAATGTCTGTTGAATAAATGAAGGGGGTGCCGCATGAATAAAATCTCAGGAGACTTTACAGCAAAGAAAGGTAGAGGTCTACTATTTATTGTACCATGCCCACTGACTCATTCTAGCCATAGTTTCCTTTTCCCCATCTATGTACTATATATATATTTATATATGTATTTTCCTATGCTTCCTTTGTACTAAACAATTTGACAGATACTATTTCCAGTTTGTAAATGCGATAACCTGAGCTCAAACCAGAGTATCTGCTCAGAGCCTTGAACATGTTAAGAACAACATGGCTGACAGTCTCCCTGTATCTCTGATAGTCATCACATGTGGTAAGAATGTTGCTAACTTGTTTTACCAACTGCTATCTTCCCAAATCACTCAAACCAAACTTTAAGCAATTACTGTTGAATTTTCTGCTACACAGCCATAAATGTAAAAAACAAATTTAGTTACAGAAAACACACTATCTAGAAAATGCCAGAAGTTGGCCAAAAATGATACAAACTGGGAGGCAGTTGGAGAAAAAGCACCATCACTGAGAGTCTTCAAGAGTGAAGACTCTGAATTAGAAGACTCTAATTTCTGAAAAGCAAAAAGAGTACTTTATTTTCACTCTTCTTTTTTATTTTTGAGATAGAATCTTGCTCTGTAGCCGAGGTATGGTGGCATGTTCTCAGCTCACTGCAACCTCCACCTCCTGGGTACGAGTGATTATCCTGCCTCAGCCTCTAGGGTAGCTGTGATTACAGGTGTCCACCAATTTTGTTTTGTATTTTTGGTAGAGACTGAGTTTCGCCATGTTGGCCAGGCTGGCCTTGAACTCCTGGCCTAGAATGATCCGCCCACCTCAGACTCCCAAAGTGCTGGAATTACAGGCATGAGCCGCCATGCCGTGCCATAACAAGAGCACTTTTAAACCAAGCTAGTTCAAAGAAAATGAAACAAAATGTGTACTCCATATAATCAATCTCATATATTCCAGATTATGATATATTAATATCTCAGTATAACATTTTACCATTTGCCTAACAGGCACTTGCAACAAATTCGTAGGAAATACTGTTGCCATCTTGCACTGTCTAGATCCATGTAAGCAGTCAGAATGTACATCTGAGTGTCAGTAAACTACCCATTCTTGGCAGCCTGGGTGGATGGCCATCCTGGATATCCACAGGCACCTCCCACTCCCAGCTCTGCTGCCCCACACACCTGAATACAGACAGGCTTCTCCCTTTTCCCACAGGCCTCTCTGATCCCCTCCTAGGCACACTGGCATCTTCAGATCGTTCCTTGCTTTATTTTTGCCAAGGCTCAGAGACTCAGGGGCTTCTGTGCATCCTGCTCTGGTCTCCTCCCAACTCACCTTGAAGGAAGTCTTGGAAATGCCCACCTTGGCAAGTGGTATTAATAATACCTCTGCATTATAACCACAGAACTGTGCTGCCCCCCTCCCCACCTTTTCTCTCCCAGTCTCCAGCTGTAGACTGTTTCTTTAGGATTTGATCTCTTTTTGGACCCAAACACTCACCTAGACTTAGTGGAAATAGGCTGCATTCCTGTTGAAATCTGGTCCTGAACCACTGACCTCTTCATTAAAACTCAGGAGCTTTCAAAGTCTCTCAAAATTGGGGCAAATGCTGACCAGTAACTTTACTCCTCTTAGGCTTGGCAATATACATCAACCTTCTGCTGAGAGCCAATGTGGACAACTGGGACATGTAAAGAAGCTCAACATGTTGCATTGATGTTCGAATTTATAAGGTACAAAACAGATTATAAACAGAAATGATCAATAATTATGCCTAATCATGATAAACAGGAAAAAAGTAACTGAGGTAACTGCTCACTATGCTGAGTAAATAGCAATTTACTCTATCTAGAAATACCCAATTACCTGAATGATATTTTGGAAATTAAATTATTATAAGTAAAAAAATTAACTGTAAAGATTTCTGGTCAAAAAATTTTTTTTAAACCTGTCCAATGATAAAACATATGTATATATTTATATCAAAATTGTAATAATGAAGTGTCAGGTCAGAAAGCTAATGAATAGTCTCCAATAAAACAATCTGTACTCTACAAGCGAATCAGACAAGTAAATGTATGAGCAAATCAAATACATGCAGAGTACAGTTAACTCTCAGTTCTCCAAGGGATAGACTAATCACCAAGATTTCATTCGTGAAATGGTTAAAATAACTACAAACTAGTGAAATGTCTACGTACTAGAAAGACCATTGTTAGCAAACTAGTATTACCGATACAGCATAGGAAGTCTTCTCCAATCATAGTTCATTTTTGAAATCTAAACTCAAGCTAAAATTTGGCAAGAAATTTTAATTGACAGAAATATCATTCAATGATAAACTAGGATAACAAAAATATTTATGATATAAATTAGATAAAGATAAAATTAATTCCATTTGAACCTGCCTCAAGTTCTTCAAGTAGAATAAAATAGGCAAACTTTAAGAAGACCTCTCTCTACAACCTTGATAAGACAATGACAATTTGGTTAAGTTGGCAATAAGCATAGAAATTGCCAGTTTCTGGTCAAATCTGCCCAAACAAGCAAATACTTATTTGACTCTCAGGATGACAAGTAATTGATGAATTTCTGGCTGGGATTCACATTGACAAGCTGATGAAAGTGACATTGGGGCAACTTGACCTGGAACTGAGAACCAGGTGATAATGGCACTGCTGAAATGGGTGGTCAGAAAAAGGGTCCAGCCAGTCCAAAGCAGATTACTGATGGTGCAACAGTTAATCATCTCAATGGTCTAAACAGTAAATGTGCTTTCTATGAAGGTGATATTAAGTTTATTTTATATCACATTCTGGGATTGTTTTAACCTTTTATTGCTATCTTAAAGTGATTTCTAAGACAGTTAAGAATAAAAAGATGATGAGTTAAGGTCTAGAATGTAATTATTTGTTTTCAGTTACAGTTTTCCACTAAACTCTCAATCTTAACTCCTTTAAAATATGTGTCAATAGATGCAGAGAAGGCTTTTGACAAAATTCAACAGTTTCTGCTAAAAACTCTCAATAAACTATGTATTGATGGAACATATCTCAAAATAACAAAAGCTATTTATGAAAAACCCACAGCCAATATCATACTGAATGGGCAAAAACTGGAAGTATTCCCTTTGAAATCTGGCACTAGACAAGGATGCCTTCTCTCATCACTCCTATTCAGTATAATATTGGAAGTTCTAACCAGAGCAATCAGGCAAGAAAAAGAAATAAAGGGTATTCAATCAGGAAAGGAGGAAGTCAAATTGTCTCTATTTGCAGATGACATGATTGTATATTTGGAAGATCCCATCGTCTCAGCCCCAAATCTCCTGAAACTGATAAGCAACTTCAGCAAAGTCTCAGGGTACAAAATCAACGTGCAGAAATAACAAGCATTCATATACAACAATAACACACAGAGAGCCAAATTAAGAGCAAACTCCCTTCACAATTGCTACAAAGAGAATAAAATGGCTAGGAATAACTAACAAAGGATGTAAAGGACCTCTTCAAGGAGAACTATGAACCACTGCTCAAGGAAATAAGAGGACACAAACAGATGGAAAAACATTCCATGCTCATGATTAGGAAGAATCAATATTGTAAAACTGTCCATACTGCCCAAAGTAATTTATAGATTCAATGCTATCCCCATCAAGCTACCTATGACCTTCTTCACAGAACTGGAAAAAACCACCTTAAACTTAATATGAAACCAAAAGAGAGCCCACATAGCCAAGGCAATCCTAAGCAAAAAGAGCAAAGCTGGAGGCATCATGCTACCTGACTTCAAACTATACTACAAGGCTATAGTAATCAAAACAGCATGGTACTGGTACCAAAACAGAGATATAGACCAATGGAACAGAACAGAGGCCTCAGAAGCAATGCCACATATCTACAACCATCTAATTTTTGACAAACCTGACAAAAACAAGCAATGGGGAAAGGATTCCCTATTTAATAAATGCTGTTGGGAAAAGTGGCTAGCCATGTGCAGAAAGCAGAAACTGGACCCCTTCTTGACATCTCACACTAAAATTAACTTCAGATGGATTATAAATTTAAACATAAGACCTAACAGCATAAAAACCCTAGAAGAAAACCTAAGCAAAACCACTCAGGACATAGGCATAGGCAAGGACTTCATGACTGAAACACCAAAAGCATTGACAACAAAAGCCAAAATAGACAAATGGGATCTAATTAAACTCCCGAGCTTCTGTACAGCAAAAGAAACAATCATTAGAGTGAACTAGCAATCAACAGAATGGGAAAAAGTTTTTGCAATCTACCCATCTGACAAAGGGCTAATATCCAGAATCTATAAAGAACTAAAACAGATTTACAAGAAAAAAAAACAAATCCATTCAAAAATGGGCAAAGGACATGAACAGACACTTTTCAAAAGAAGACATATATGAGGCCAACAAACATATGAAAAAATGCTCATCGTCACTCGTCATTAGAGAAATGCAAATCAAAACTACATTGAGATGACATTTCATGCTAGTTAGAATGGTGGACATTAAAAAATCTGGACACTGGGCTGGGCGCAGTGGCTCAAGCCTGTAATCCCAGCACTTTGGGAGGCCGAGGTGGGTGGATCACAAGGTCAAAAGATCAAGACCATCCTGGTCAACATGTTAAATCCCCGTCTCTACTAAAAATACAAAAAATTAGCTGGGCATGTAATCTCAGCTACTCAGGAGGCTGAAGCAGGAGAATTGCCTAAACCCAGGAGGCGGAGGTTGCAGTGAGCCGAGATCGTGCCATTGCACTCCAGTCTGGGTAACAAGAGCGAAACTCCGTCTCAAAAAAAAAAAAAAAAATCTGGAGACTGTTGCTGGAGAGGATATGGAGAAATAGGAACATTTTATACTGTTGGTGGAAGTGTAAATTAGTTCAGCCATTGTGGAAAACAGTGTGGCGATTGCTCAAGGACCTAGAAATAGAAATCCCATTTGACCCAGCAATCCCATTACTGGGTATATATCCAAAGGATTATAAATCATTCTATTATAAAGACACATGCACATGTATGTTCATTGTGGCATTGTTTACAATAGCAAAGACCCGGAACCAACACAAATGCCCATCGATGATAGACTGAACAAGGAAAATGTGGCACATATATACCATGGAATACTATGAAGCCATAAAAAACGATGAGTTCGTGTCCTTTGTAGGGACATGGATGAACCTGGAAACCATCATTCTTAGCAAACTGACACAAGAACAGAAAATCCAACACCACATGTTCTCATTCATAAGCAGGTGTTGAACAATGAGAACACATGGACATAGGGAAGAGAGCATCACACATTGGGATCTGTTGTGGGGGACTTAGAGAGGGACAGCAGGGAACAGGGAGGTTGGGGAAGGATAACACAGGGAGAAATGCCAGATATAGGCAATGGGGGATGGAGGCAGCAAACCACATTGCCATGTATGTACCTATGCAACAATCCTGCATGATCTGCACATGTATCCCAGAACCTAAAGTACTATATATACATATTAATATATATTAAAAAATCATGTGTCCGAGAACTTTATAATTTGAATCTTTTGTGGTCTGTTTTTATTGCTGGTTGCTTTCTTTTTCATGAAATAATCATTTTACCTTGTCTCTTTACATGTCTGGTTATTTAAGATAGAATATGTTCCCCATGTAAATTTCCATGTTTATCAAAAGTTGACAAGATCAACATCAACATATTGCTTCATATAAACATTACTGAAACAGAGGCAAAAATTAAGCAAATTTATAATTTTAAATGTAATAATTAAATACAAACATTTTGAGATACTCTTATATAAAATTAAATTATTGACCAATATAAACTACCATTAAAATTGGATCATCATTTTATGGAAATTTCTTTAAGTATTTAGCAATGTTTCATCAATATAAAGCAAATCCTCTTATAAAGTGATAGGTATTATTACAGGTAAATTGCCATTTTTAAAAAGTGCCCAAGTACTGATTCAGTGAATGGTTTGTTTTAGACTATGTAGAAAATAAAATTCCAATACAAGCAAAGGATGGATATAGGCTCTCCTTCAGGGTAGGAGAACAAATGGTTTATTGTTCTGCTTATTTTTTCATGCATTAATGTTATGAGAATCAGAAAAACAACTGAATTACTACTCCAGTTGTGTCAGACATTGATAGGGAAGGGATACAGAATCACTGGATTTTGGAGAACTTACAAAAATCTGATTCAACACTTTTAATAAGGTTCCAAAAGACAAAGCTAACGTTGAAAGAATGTTTACAAAGTGGAGTTGAACTGCAGGGGAGAAAAGGCCTTGCAGACAGCTACTGATCTGAAAAGAACTTCCTACAAAAGGGAAGGAGGCTGGTCACCAGGGCTGAAGAGGAGAGAGGAGACGCTGTGTCGGCACTGTCTCAGTGCAATTCAGTCTTCGGTCTCTGCTTTGTTCACACTACATTTCTGTATGGAAACAGAATTTGGAGAAGTCTGAATGTAAACCTTTCCCAAGAGAGCCAGGTTTGAGGCCTTTAATTTATGGAAATATGCATACATGGTGTCCTCAAATGATAGCTGTGTATACACAATAAAAAAGGAAGTGACTTTTAAGATAGTTAAGGATAAAAAGAAATACTTGAGAATAAAAGATTAAAGTCTTAGTAACAATATCATTATAAAAACAAGGCCTGGCATGGCTGTCCATGCCTGTAATCCCAACACTTTGGGAGGCTGAAGTGAAAGGATCACTTGAGGCTAGGAGCTCGAGACCAGCCTGGGCAACAAACCCAGACCATATCTCAAAAACAATAATAAAAATTACAAATAAAACAAAACAAAACAAAACAAAGTACATCTCTGGTCTATGGAAAGCACTGCTCTGCAGCACAGGAAACAAACTTCATGTCTTGGTTGAGCTGGCTGCTTGGGAACAAAGGAAGAAACTGAGCTCATATTGGAAAATAAGGAGACAAGAGAAATGTTAAATAGCACCAAATTTAGAAAAACAATCTTCTGAAAGGTGAACTGAGGGAACTGTCCTAAAGCAAACTGGGTCAATTAGGAAATACTTCTTGAAGAAATGCCTTAAGATGCACACAACTAAAACACAGAAAGATTAAAGCAATGTTAATTAACAAAACATTTACTTATTTTACAAAATGCATAAAAATGAGGAAAAGTAGTATATCAGGGTTTATAAAACAGTTCTTATTCACATAAAGACAACGGTAACATCAAAAACAGTACAACTGTGTCTTAGTACACCATCTTGTATATCTCCTTTCATGCCAGGTAACTATTTCACTTGTGTGAAGACCTTTATAGTATGCCATTGTATAAATACCTCATAAGCAATTCACTTAATTTGATCTGTCACTGTCATGTACTAATTGCAGGGAAGGTAGGATTTGGATGCCTGGCACTTTTTGGAATTCAGGTCCTTTTCTTGAATGTACTCTTGAAATTCTAGAGAATATGATGAATAGTTCAAAGATGGGAATGAAACACTGGTTGAGGCCTCCTTGCTAATTTGAAAACTACTTTTGGAATCTGCAATTATTTCTTAAAATAGAGATTTAAAAATCTCTGTATTCAAACTAGATTTTAATTTGCCTAGCTTAAACTTGTTTTGAAACTTCTATAAAAAGCCACAAGGGAATGCTATAAGAATTATCAAAAGGGTACATTTGCTATAGAGCAATGTTAGTAGGATTAAACATAAAATTCACAATGATTTGAGTTTATGAATTGGAATTCAGCAAGTCGCTATGCCACTCATTGAGAACAAAGGACAGAGGACCAGGGTTTTGCCTATGATTAACAATACTCTTAGTGTTTTGGCTGGCATCTATCTCAAGAAGTTCTATTATTTTGATTGAACCAAAAACTTGGTGATTAAAAGAAAACTGTAGCTCACATTATTATAAGAGAAATGAAAAGTAGGCAATATTCAACATCAGCCTAGAAAGTCAAACAAAGCCCACTTTAAAATTAAGTCAAGGCTGGGCACAGTGGCTCACGCCTGTAATCCCAGCACTTTGGGAGGTCTAGGTGGGCATATCACTTGAGGCCAGGAGTTTGAGACCAGCCTGGCCAACATGGTGAAACTCCATTTCCACTAAAAATACAAAAATTAGCTGGGCGTGGTAGCACACAGCTGTAATCCCAGCTACTGAAGAAGCTGAGGCACGAGTATCGCTTGAAGCCGGGAGGTGGAGGTTTCAGCGAGCAAGATCGTGCTACTGCACTCCAGTCTGGGTGACCGAGACTCCATCTCTAAATAAATAAATAAATAAAGTCAAGAAAACTCCCCCTTTATTTCCTCGTAAAGATGTAATTTGCTAACTCCAAGTTGAGAGGATATTAAAAAATCAGATACGTTTATAATATAAATAATTATGTACTGGCATTTTGTTTGTTAGGTTAACTAGGTCATTAATGTGCAATAACTATAATAAATTCATATAAACACATTCATATCTGTTGAGCATTGACAAAGAATTCTATCTGAGGACTAATATATTTCACAGAATTTACCTTATTTAGTCCAATTTTATGAACATGTAGTTAAAACTGTCCATAATCACTCTTTATCTAAGACTTACCTGTTAAATTATAGTCAGACTATGATTTTCAAGGATCATTTCAGAAATAAAATTCGATGCAGTTTTGAATTACATGAGATAACTAGAACAAATGCAGCAGATATAAAATAGAACAGGTTTTATTTTAAAATGTTGTTCTATGAAAATTCATAAAATTGGGCTTAACACATTTTAAATGTTAGAAAGACTGAACTCTTCATGACCCTCCTAACTTCTTCATAAATGAGGTATCCATTAAATTTACCAGGACAAGGTATACACAAAGTTCAACTACTCCCTCCAATCATAGCCATCTCTCTAAATAAGTTTCAAAAATCATCTGGATTTTCTAATATTTATAGCTTCTAGATCATTTATTAAATAATTAGATGCAATGATGTGTATCATAGTAGTTCTCAATCAGCTAGCCAAGAACCAAGAAATAATACAAGGTTATCAGAATTCATCTGATAAGTTCCATCTCCTACATAGAGGTATGACTTCTCCCAAAATAGGTAGATGTTATTGTTATTTGTGAAATGGAAATGTAAAAAATCAATGAAACATCATAAATTAATCTATTATAAATACAGATATAAAATAAGTATAAATACTTACTAAATGAGAGACTACCAAATTAATAAGATTTTAATTTATTAAATCAGCAAATTTGAGTGGTTTTGTCAACTAATAAACTTTTGGTCATTCTGAATTTAATAGACAAATACAAAATGCATCACGTGGGCTTGTAAACTATCAAGCTGTTAAAAATGGATCCCTGAGTTTGAAAGGTAGCACATGAAGGGTAAGTACTGAAAACAAGGCATGCTTTTAAAATCAAATCCTGAAACTTCAATGAGCTCTAAAAGGACATTTGCTCGAGTCCAGGGAATGTGGAACACAGCATGAGAAATGTGAACATTCTTGGTAAACTGACATCATCATGACAACTCTGGCAGGGCTCCAAGTGTCTGAAGCAGAACGAAGTCTTGTTTATGAAGTGGGAGAAAGAAACTTGGGCTTTCTGATTTACACCTTGGCAGCAAGCAGAGATGGTTAAAAGAAAAGGAACAGTTTTTATGTACAGTAACTGGCAAGTTTCAGTGAAGAAATGGGAAGAAGAGAAAAGAAACCTATTTGAAAAGTTTAAAACTGCCCCCCTTTTTTTCCAGAATGAGTCATTCGGAGGCTCTCTCCTCTCTAAATATATATACAAGGAGACTTTTTAAAAAAAGTCTATTTATGAAAGTAATATAACCACTTTATAGTTTGGAAAATAAGAAATAAAATCACGTCTAACAGCTCAACCTTAGTAGAACTACTATTATAATGCACTGATTAGAATTTTTGTTTTGTTTTTAAAAATTATTTAATGTATCCAACAGAAGGATTTTTGGCTAATATTAGTATATTCTTGCCTCAGTTTTTAAAAAATAGAGCCAAGGTATCTCAACACATTACATAGGGTTTCAAAGACATTTAAATTACGTAGAAGGAAGGATAAATATTTCTACTCATACTTATGATATTTCTGACTATATAAACGATCTGATACTGCTTCAAACTAAAAACAAGATCCCTTTTCTCTAGGAAATTTGAAAGCAGCATTTAAATGCAGTTTTAAAAATAGCTATACATGCCAAGTAAACTCTTGAAGGTTATGAATCACTCTAAAATTCTTAAAGTGTGTTCACTATTTAGCAAACAATAAATTGTTTTCATTTCTACTTTATATGATGAAAAGATAATCTAAATTATAAAAACATCAAAGTTCATACTGTAGAAACAAACAACCAAGTGATGGCCTTCTGGTTTCAAAGTATACATGAAACGCAACGGGTCAAGGTTTTATATTTCTGTTCCACCATTAAGTTTTACGGCATATCAGGAATGTAAAGCACGTTGTTTTAACAAAATTTCAATTTGTTAGACAAATTCCTACTTTAGATAAATACAGTATATTTTTAAATGGTATGCCCATTTAGGAAGAGTACAAATATTGGCAAAATGTTATGTGAAAAAGTCGTCTTGAATTTTTCCAGGAACTTACATCCTTACTTTTTAGTCCTTTGGTTGAACTTCTGGTCCTTCTGATTCCTCAATTTCTAATTTTTTATGGTGTACTGATGTATTTCCTAACATCAATTCTAAAAAGTTTAAAGTAGGCAATGATGCTATCTTGACGGAATTAGGAAGTAATTTTCATTCAATTGCGTTAAAACTAGAAATGAACACCCATGCACCAAATGAAACGCATCTGAGTGCCTTAGTCACATATCCCTCTAAATCATAATTATAGGTTCACTTTCTTGGCTCTCCAATGGTTTTAAAAGGTTATCTTTAGATTTATTGCTCATTAATCTGACTCAAATTTATTCAGCAGAGAAAGCCTATGTAAAATTATTGATGCAAGCAAGAGAATAATAATTATAGTTCCTGGCCCTAACTTAATTCAGATATAAAGAATACTTTAATAAAGGTTCAGACATTTTCCATGAAAAGCTTTAAAGTGCACGTTCAAGGGCCTGTGTAAACAACGGGTTTCACACAGTTCAGCTAAGTTCCTGAGGACACACTTCATGAAGTTGACTTTAACCAAGAGAAGTGTGTGGATAATTACTTCTAGGATGATGCTACACACTCAGTGTCCTTGTAACCTGGTTAATAAATATTTTAAACAATATTTGGAAAATGAAAACGTAAATATCTCTGAAGCAATATCTTTTCTCTTTTTTTTACATATACAAACAGAAAACATAACTAAAACAATTATTTTAAAAAGTCATTCTTTACTCAGCATGACTTGGTACCGAAGTTTAGACCTGACTGGCTACCCTACTTTCAAATTCTCAGCATATTTTTTTGAAAAGATTGATTAAAATATTGTTTCCATGCCATAGAGAAATGCCTTTGAAAAGCAATTTTTTTCTTCAGCATAGGTACACAGCTGTGTGTGTGTGTGTGTGTGTGTGTGTGTGTGTGTGTGTGTGTATATATATATATATATTTATGTGAATCTGAAAAACATTTTTGGTACAAATGCCCCAATTTAAATGAAAGAGTAATACAAATTAAAATGATTACAAAGTACTTTTAGAGCCAAAAATTCTCAATGTTAAAACAAACCAACAACCTTTCTTTCTCCCTAACTCCAAACCCAAACAAAGGCATTGTGAATACACCCTTATCAGAAAACAAGCAGTCACCATTTACAAACATACGGCATTCTGAAAGTTCATTTATTAGTCAGTTCTTCTAAATTTTAACATTTCCCCAGGGCAATAAGATTAAAATTGGAGGTTAAGTTGTTAGATCAGCCCACAAAACCAGATTTAAAACATAATACTAAGACAGGGCCAGGAGTTCTCTGTGGAAAATGCATCCTATGGCCAGCTCCACATGGGACAGCAAGAGCATCTTCCTATCCTGCCTCACTGGCCTGAGCAGGGAATCCTGTTTCTTTCAGTGTAAGCTCAGAATCTTTTCACAATCACTCTTGGGGGCTTATGGGGTACGGATGCCACGAGAGAGGATGGGGCCAGTTTCAGGAGGTGAGGGGCAGAGCCAAGGGCTTGTGGATGACAAGTGAAATGGGAACTTGGGAGGAGGTGGATGAGGGTAATGAGTTGAGGTGGAGTGGAAAGTGGAACAGGAAGAGGGGAGAAGCATTTAGGGTAGGCTAGTGAGGATTTTTCCCTCCTTTCTCTGATTTACCTTCTCTTTCCTCAGGATCAGATTAAGAAGATCATACCTGGGAACATCTGTGATTATGACAGAAGGAAAGAATCTCCATAGAAGAAGGGTTTAAGGAGGATGGGGATGGAGGGGAGAGAATTCTGGGCCAATTCAGAGTCTGTAGAAGAGGAAACTCTCCAGCAGCGGCCATGGGACAGAGGAGTTCTCAATGCCTCCCTTCTGGAACTAGTACTAATATGGAAGTGACACAAACGAGGAACACAACAGACATAAAATATAAACAAAGGAGTCAATTTTTTTATTAATGAGAGGCTAACTCACACATCTTTCCATTACTAATTTCCATACTTGGACTACATGGCTAGCAGATTGAATTTTTAGATAAGTCAGATGTTAATCATGGTAAGTTACTGTGAATTTCTATTTAAAATGAGAACCTATATGTATACCTTCTATCACTGACCTTAGTCCATTTTTGTTACATTAATATTTTTAAATGTCTCCACACAAAGAAATGTACAAAAGTTCTAATTAGAGGATAACAAAGTCAGAAACATTGTTTTATTTTTTAAACAAGTATCTTTTGAGGGCCTATTGTGGCCATGTCTTTTCTCCATTTAGGGGACACAGTGGTATAGCCTCTGAGTTCTTGATCCTACTTTTATTTCTTAGCAACAATACTTTCACCCAAACAAGGCAGCTACTCAATGTCTGGCGGGCCTCTCAGACCGCTATTTACTTACCTAACAGCTATTTTGTTAGTGAACATCCAGCTTTTGACCTTAGCCCAACTATAAGGGTTAAAATAATTTGCTACACTTTATAAGTCCTCAAGTAACTGGCCTGAAGTATTGAATTTCTTGCTTTAATCATATTAGAACCTTCTTTACCTATAGGCTTTGACTTCTGAGTTAAATTAGGTAACAGTACATTAAAAATAACATAAAGTGTATCAACAGATGAAGAATAAGAAGACAAAGATGAGTCACAAAAGGAGAAAATGGCTAATCACTTTGACTTCATTATAATCATACCACCATTGGCAGGTGAATTCTAAGGTGTTTCATGAAACTTCTATGCTGTTCTACGAGTATACGGAAATACTAGAAAGTTGAACCTGGGCCTTTATGATTTAGAATTAAAAGAAATCTGGGGAGGACTTCATAGGGAAGGAGATGAGAAGGAAGGGGAAGGAAGAGAAGCGAGAACTAAAATGCTCAAAGTCAAGAACATTTTGTCCTTAGAAAGATTATAAAATCTCTTAATAAGCTGAATAATTAGAAAGATGATTACAAATAAAAGATGCCCTATTGGTGTATGTTAAGAAATGAATTGATAAATATTAGTAAAAACCAAAGGAATAACATACATAAATAACATACATAAATCATTTTGAAAATCTAAACTGACAAATTCATTAGTATTACATGGTTGCAGTAAATATAAAAGAATAATGTAGTACAAGAGACTGTGGCTTAACTGTTCCTCATCTATATTTTATATCATAAGCAAAACAAAATTAGGAAAGGATTATGTGAAAGGGGTTCACAGATTTTGTGTACACTTCTAAACATTAATAATAACAGTTTGAAAGTATAAAAGCATCATACTTTCAACATAGAGTTGCCAACTTTAAAACAACTATATTATATAATATATTGGATTTCAGCACCCAAAAGAGTGTCTAGCACATAGGTCAACAAATCTTTGTTACATGACTGGATGCATGTTAAGAGAAAGGGGAGATAGGCTATGGCTAGAACTGCAGTTTTCATGAGAAGAGTCCAAAATTAACTCCAGCTGCCACCAGCACTCCCTCTAGATGAAAGTGTCTTTCTTTTCCTTCTATAACACAAATTTAAAACTTTAACAACACACTGAAGCTAGGAGAGAAACAAGCTACAATCCTCTCTAAAGCTTCTCTGCAAAAGCAAAATTGAATATTTTGATCATCCAGAATGGGCTCGAAGAGACCGCAGAGACAGTGGGATCAACTCCCTCCACTGGCTAAACGTGGCCCAGAGAGGTGAATTGGTGTGGCAGAGGTCACGAAGCAGAGCAGTCTAGAATTCCAGTCCCCTGACCTCCAGTGTTTCTGCTCTTTACTGACTGTTTAAATGAATGTTTTGTAAGAAACCAGAAGACACAGGCAAATAAGTGAAGAGGGAGTGCCAGAAGCAGTGACGGTATGTGCTTGATGGTAAATTTACCATGGACACCACTGTGTCAATGAATCTGTTCCAGAAAATTCCATAAACAAAATTATCTCTATAGGTGATGAAAAGAATGAAAATCAGAAATGAGTTCAGAGGAGAAATTAACAGCTGTGTACCTATGCCAAAGAAAAAAATTACTTTTCACAGGCATTTCTCTATGGCATGGAAACTAATATTTTTATCCATCTTTTCAAAGAATGTGCTGAGAATCTGAAAGCAGGGTAGCTGGTCAGGCCTAAACTGTGGTTTCAAGATGGCAGAAAAAGATTTTTTTAACTCTTGTGATCATTATAGATATTGAACTTGTGTCTAATTATGGTATTCTTTTTCTACATCTATCTAGACGTTTCACAATTTTACAAATCTACATCTAATTCCTTTTATAAAAACAACTCACAGAGCAAGAACCCTATGGCAAATAATGAAATAATGCTGCCTAGGACCCTATCTGTGGATAAATAAAATTTTCTTTTGTGAAAAGTTTTTTGCATATTTGGAGTAGACACATTTTTAGATATGGCTATTTTGTCTAGATTTCTATTTATGACATTCATAAATTTTACTTTAAGGAATCAAAAGTAGAAAGAAAAGTGGTCAAAATACTAATTTTACTTTCATGTTTTAGAGCTTTATGCTCAACGTTTTACTCACTAACAAGGGTGAAACAAAAATCAACAGATGTATTAGAAATTCATTTCATTTGTATCTTTTTAAGTAATGAAAACTAAAAATTACTGATTTCAATCTGCTGTTTATAAATTTAGGGGAACTTGGACTTTTTTCTAGTACCTTGGCACCATTACATTTGATTTAAATTCACAGAATTGAATTTAATTCTGTGAAATTGACAGATGAAAAACATTCTATAAAAGAAATGGAAGATTTTTAAGCAAATGGATATAATCAAAAGGTTATAAGCCCACCAAACAGAATTATTTAGGTCAATAAAATCATTGGACAAAAGAGAATACGCAGTACAGTTGAAGAGGAAAATTCCATATACAGTTAGTAAAGAAGGCTTATTTTAGAAAACTAATTTATCTGCAAGTGTTCTTGGTTGCTAGGAGCAACATTTTTCAACCACATTCTATTGCCTGAATCAGGTCATGATTACCTTCTAAATGGACTTTGCCATTGTAGAGAAGCAGTTTTTCTTTCATTCAGGATTTCTAAGGAAACAGCTTTCATCTTAGGCAACTAAACATCTGGCTTCTTCGTTTGTTTTAAGAAGCAAAATGAGAAAAGAATGAATCACCATGAAGCAGGTCAGGTTAGCAATTTTTTCCCATTTCTAAAAAAGTTAAAGTCTCCAAAAACTTTTCCTTGAGAAAATGGGTAATTTAAAATGCACTGATAATTATATACCAGGAATATATGAAAATATCTAATGACCAGTCACAATAATCTCCATCTTTGCTTTCTGAACTCTTACATACAAGCTGTTTAACCTTACAAATTCCAGGAAGTAAAAACACCCAGGAGGAAAAGGAGTGAAATTATTCACATTTCACTGCTGTGCTTTTTGAGTTTTGATATCACAAACACAAATAAATGTCATTTTTTAACGTTCCTCTCTTTGATTCTTAGAACAAATTCTTTTATATATATCCCCCTCCTATTTAATGACCCAATAGTTTATTTATTATTCTGCTCCTCTGTCCACTTACACCTGTTTAATATCCTAAATACATAATAACAAACTCAACAGCTATTACTCCCATCACTATCATATATTGAAAACTTATAGATACTATATAAATGTCTTGTATATCATAAGTCCTTCAGTCTCCTCTATTGCATATGGTATTATCACATCAACTTTACAAGGAAGAAATCTGAGACTCGGTGGAACTAAGTCATTTGTCCGAGGCCACACAATGAACAAGGGAAATGGGATTCAAATCCACATTAACCTGACTAATCCAAAAACCTTCAGTAAGTGGGAAACTATCTTCTAGGAGAACCATCATTATGATGATATTTGAAGATCCAAGACTTCAAGTTCTGCTGTTTAACCACCACCCACTACCCCTAACCATGACAATCAATGGCTTTCCATTGTATGTATAATTTTAAATGAAAATCCCTAATGGCATTTTTGGTCCTGGCTTCTCTGGCCCCACAGCCTTCGCAGGACAATCCTGTGCCGGTCCGCTCCTTCCTTTTTGAGAGGAGGGACACGGAGGCTCTCTAGATTCCTTTCCTACAAAGAACTTGTTTTTGCTTGACATCTTTCACATATCCTGTTCCCTATACTTGCAATACTTTCTCTTTACTTGTCACTCAGATTTCAGCTTACAAGTCATTTCCTCAAAAAGGTTTGCCTTGGCCAGGCATGGTGGCTCATGCCTATAATCCCAACACTTTGGGAGGCCAAAGCAGGAGGATTGCTTGAGTCCAGGAATTCAAGACCATCCTGGGCAACAAGTGAGACCCTGTCTCAATTAAAAATAAATAATTTTTTAAAAACAGGTTTGCCTGAACTCAAACTAAAGTGGCTTCTCCTTACTTTCTTTTTTTGAGATGGAAATTCGCTCTTCTTACCCAGGCTGGAGTGCAATGGCGCGATCTTGGCTCACCGCCACCTCCGCCTCCTGGGTTCAGGCACCTCTCCTGCCTCAGCCTCCTGAGTAGCTGGGATTACAGGCACACACCATCATGCCCAGCTAATTTTTTGTATTTTGAGTAGAGACGGGGTTTCACCATGTTGACCAGGTTGGTCTCGATCTCTTGACCTCTGATCCACCTGCCTGGGCCTCCCAAAGTGCTGGGATTACAGGCTTGAGCCACCGTGCCCGGCCCAGCTTCTCCTTTCAAACTCTCAAGACACCTGGAACTTTTCATGTGGTGCCTTTATCTCAATGTGCAAGTGGCTTAGCATCTCACTCTGTCTGGACGACCACGAGCTCCACAATGACAAAGACTTGATAGTGTTCAGCCCTCTATCTCTGGTTTCTAGCACGGTGATGGGCACAGGACCCAAATGGATAGCAAAAGCCATTATAGACTGGGAAGAAGGCAGTGCTCTGATTGTTTTATCAGCCCTATCTAGCAATCCCAGGTATACCTGAGTTAATGTTACCTGCACTGGAGCTTTCACCCTTATAAAATAGTTTTCTCCAAAATGCAAAACAGGAAAAGAAAAAATTTTATCTAAGACAACTACTTCCTTACTAAATACAGCTACACAGTTAACTCTGAAACACTGTAATTTTAAATAATTGTAATAAATAAATAAGCTATAACTATAAATAACCTAAAAGTACAGCAGAACACACATACCTGAATTAGTGGTGATTTGAATTCTATTACATTATGTGGGCAGGGGGCTGTGCAATGAGTACTTGTACCCTGTTGTTACTCTAGATCTTTCTAAGATTCCTCTTTGGTAACTGCCTTTAAAATTAATTTACTAACCAAGCAAGAAAACCTGCCTTCTCACTTGAAGGTGACAAGCCATTAACCCTTAGTTCACACTGTCTATCCCCTCCCTCTCTCTATGTGACTTACTCAGTTGAGCCCCTGGACTAAGCTTCAATGACATCCCACCCCATGTGGAGGCTTTCACAGGGGACCCTTGCAGAGAGCACACCAGGCTTGTGTGCTTCCCATAACTGATCTTCCCCATTCCACAGGTGGGACTCCCAGTCTGCCACACGGTGACCAAAGAAATATGTTCCCTGCAGAGGAAGGGAACTGCCTCCAGAGGACATAGCTCACTACAGGAGGCAGAGTGAGGCTTTCAGGTTGTCAAAAGGGGCCAGATTTTAGTTCTCTTTGTGTCCTTTCTCACGGAGGTCTTCTTACACCTCAGGACCACTACAAACTTCCCAATCTGGACAACAATCTAAGCTTCTTCCTTTCCCCCAAAAGAGTGCCACAAGCTTAGCTTTCCACACCTCTATTGTGAAGTATTCATATTCTTTCCTGTGAAAACCATTTCCCTCGGTACATGATTAGAATTAAAAATAAACTTTTCCCACACCAAATGTCTTCTCTAAAAGGACACAGAATTAACCCATAAAAGCAACAACTTTCTATGGTATCATGCAATACATGACTTCCAAATTCCTTTGTGAGGGGTGTCAGTTTACGTCAATCCTGGTGGCATTATCAACCTGTGAGTGGTGAAAACAGCAGGCCACTAGGAGGTCAGGGTCAAAGGAAGTAGTAGCAACCTCACTCAGGCCAGAATCCAAACAATGTAGCTATTAGAAGAAGGTCTGGCTACTCAATTTGCAAGGCTCTGTATAAAACGAAAACTTGGGGTCTCTCTTATGCCTAAATTATTAAGAATTTCAAAACCGTGATAGTAGAGTATTGAACCAAGTCCTGGGCCCTGTTCACTGCCTGAGATGCTCACCTGTGAAGCCACACCTGACTGGAAGAACCTGTCAGCTGTCCTCAGCTGTGCAATTTACAACCTTCATACTGTTAGCCAGGTGTGGTGGCATGCACCTGTAATCCCAGATACTTGGGAGGCTGAGGCAGGAGAACTGCTTGAACCCAGGAATTGGAGGCTGCAGTGAGCGGAGATCATGCCACTGTGCTCCAGCCTGGGTGACAGAGCAAGACTCCGTCTCAAAAAAACAAAACAAACAAACAAAAAATATGTCTCATACATGATATTTGTGTGCCATTTCAAAATTGTACGTGTTAAGTTTTGAAAAAAGCAAAAAACTTGCTGTCTGCTTTAGTTTTTAAGTCAAACTAACATATGCCCATGGTTTTAATAGTCAGATGGTATTAAAAGGCTTATAGTTAAGAAAAACAGCAGCCCCTGCCCCATACCTTCCACCTGATTCCTTCTCCCTAGAGGTGTATATTTCTAACTCATGGAGTTTCTGTCTCCATGTTTCTAAATATGAGTGACTTGTATATGTTATCTACTGATTTTCCATTATGTAGGAAGCTTATCACACCACATACGCTCACATTCCACATTCTCTCTCCCCAGTCTTCCCAATTTGGCTTCTCACAGTTTGGTTATTATAATCAAAATTCAGTTTACAGTGTACAGTTCGCAGTGGAGCCAAATGGATTATATGTCATTTCCTGTGCAACACCCCCCACTCCCTAGCCCCGAGTTAGTAACTGCCTTACTTTTACAGTTGCTTTGTTTTTAATGCACCTATCACAAATTCTTGTTAACTCAGAACATAAAACCAGTCTCAATATGGCTGAACACAACATGTGATCTATCAGTTTTCTTTTTTATAAACAAAAAGATCCTTAACAGCACTTTGGGAGGTTGAGGTGAGAGGATCAATTGAGACCAGCCTGTGAAACATAGCGAGAGCCTGTCTCTACAAATTTTTTTAAAAAAATTAGCTGAGTGTGGTGGTACATGCCTGTAGTCCCAGCTACATGGGAGGCTGAGGACAGAGGATGGCTGGAGCCCAGCAGTTTGAGGCTGCAATGAGCTATAATTGTACTGCTGCACTCTCTCCTGGGCAACAGAGTAAGACCCTGTCTCTTATAAATTAATAAATAAAAATAATCATTGCTATCTATACAATATATAAAATAATCACCTCTATTCTTTTTCTGGAACATCTATTACTTAAATGTTGATCCTCATGGAGACATTCTAATTTGTTTTCTTCCTTTCTTATCTTACGCTCTTCTTTTGAAAATTTTGACTTTCTGGGAAAGTTCCTCCTCTTTAGCCATCCAATCATTCTGGATTTATTTCTGCAATTTTTAGTTTCCAAAAGAAGAGCCTGCCTATTCTGACTGCTTATTAAATAAAATCTTTTTTTAAAAGATATATATATATATCTTAAAAAAAGATAAAATCTTTTAATAAAATTTTATTTTTAAAAAATAAAATCTTTTTTAAAAAGATATATATATATCTTATATATATATCTTTTAAAAAAGATTTTTTTTAATAAGCAGTCAGAATATATATACATCCTCTATTCTCTGATTCCTTTCAAGCAATTAAGGAACTTTTCTTTGGGTTCCTATATGGTATTTCTTCCAAGACTCTTCTTTTCTGGTTTGTGGTTTATTCTTAACAGTCATATTAGGGACATTCCTCACAAGTCTGATGCTCCTTGGTTGCCAGTTCTCATTTAAGAGGAAAACACTAAAATTCAGATTGAAGTTTTAGGTGTATGAAAGGGACTTCTTGACTGGTTAATTTTACTGCAGGGTGGTCACCTGGGAAGCCTACTGCTTTATTAGGGGACCTTCAAATATTGTATCTACAGATCTTTTTTTTTGGAGGGGAGCATTTTTCCAAAAAGGAATCCTCCTACCTATAGGAGATATGCCTGGCCAGCAAACACCCTAAAACCAAGTGGGTTTGGGGGTTGAAGTGAGGTTTTTGACTTTCATAGGACTCTTTAGTACTGGCATGTCATCTTGGTATAGTTCCATTCTGTTGAAAATTTATTAAATTATGGTTGAAATTTCCATAACTTATTCCAGATATTTGTTACTATCTTTCATTTTCTGTGATCTCACTCTCCTCCTGTCTGTTCTTACGAGTCTCTACCCTATTTGTCCTTTACTTTATTTTCCTTTGTTTTGGGAAAGAACAATTGTTCAACACCTGTGCTCAAGCTGCACACTCAATCAGCATTCTTCCTTTGCCTTAGATGTTAAAAACACTCCTCATGATGGCAGCATTTCCAGTTATGTCAAAATATTCTCTACTTAATATTCTTTTAGAACTAATAAAACTCTAAAAAATGACAGACTTCTGATTTTTTTTTATCTCATTGTTAGATTTTGCCATGCAACCACATGAAAACTAAGCAAGGTTTTGTCAGGTCTCAGGCAGGTGAGTTTTTCTTTCTTCCCTGACATCACTGTAGTTGCCTACATTGCCCCACACAATTCATAAGCAGATTATCAACCTTGGGGATCATCTACAGATAAACCTGAAATTTTGAATTGGCTCCTTACTTCCTATCCCACTACAACCACATACACCTGGCCTACTTCCTCATTCACTTTTTGTTGGCATGAGCCTTTCAAAGATCTTGGCTATTTTTTAATGTTAGAGCCAGGGAAGCATGGTGAGGAAGGCAAATCTGTTTCAAAAACAATAAACAAAATCCAAAATTAAATATTTTTGGACATTTGTTTTGCCTCAATGAAATTAAGAAGAATTAATATATTACTTCTGAACAACTGGAGCTTATTAACCATTTAATAGTATAATTAACCACAAATTCATTTGGTGCACAGGCAAACTCTCTTCAGGTTTTGATTTTACACAGAGAATTAGTTTCAAACAAAAGTGTTTGGAAATTTGACACTCCTTCCTCCCTCTGCAAAACTAACAGGAAATGGAATTAAGACATTTTAGATAAGTATTTTATAATTTCCCAATATCCTGTTTAAGCTAATTATTTTAGAAAAATTCATAAACTGTTCCTATTTCCTAGTAGAGTTTATAAAATGTACAATGTTTACCTTACATAAAGTCAACATCAAGAGGGTTAAACTGATAGGCAGAATGATGGAATGGAATTTCTCTCCTTTGAATCCATTCATTCAATTCTTTTTTGAAGACAAATGTACCATGGTAAAAATTAAAATGTTGAATACAGTATGTATCTTTACATGGGTGTATATTTCCATTTTAAGCATATGAATTATGCTTAAAAATGACTATTTTATAGCAATGTTACAAAAATCAAAGTTTATAAACCATTTCTGGCATTCCCAATAGCAACTAAAAACTATCATGCTTGGCTTGGTTTTACAAGAGGGATGGGAAGCCAGAGGAACAATGATGAGACATGGAATTCCTCAATATGTGGCCTGCACTATTATGCTCTTCACCATCTCCCATACCAGATGTTCTAGCTCCAAGGATTCTGATTCCAGGACAGACTCTCGTTCAATCATTTTTCTCATCAGTCTTCACTATTCACGTTTTCTTTCCATTCATGTACATTTACCCTTATGGTACCGAAATGATGTATCTCTCTGGAAAAATCACTTTCTAGAATAAGACCTTTTCTTGTCTTTTGTAAAGATCTTTTTAAGACTTGTTGTGGGTTAATGATTTAATGCCTACTGTATTCCTAAATTAGATGCACTTTAAATTATAACTAGTATTTGAAATTATATATTTTCCTTCAGTTGTTAAACATATGTAGCAGGTCAATAACTGGAATGTGTCATTTTCTGTTTTCTAGATATCAGTTTTAAAGACAAATTACAGAAAAGAGAGAGAAGTTCCTCAGAACCATGAAAATCTCAGTTATGAAATGACTAAAAGAGATACATTTATATGGTTTAACCAAATGATGACTCAGCTGGTGTTTACTGGGATAAAACCCCTAACATTTTGCAAGACATCAGAGATCACCTAATCATCCACTTATGCTTCAACCTGCCCTTCCAGTTTCACTTGCAAAACAGCAAATGTCAAGATATTGTAACTATCATAACAAGAGGTGGATACTAATGAGGAAAGAAGAGATGTTTATCAGCCATGTTTGCATTTCAAAAACAGTAGTATACCACTAATTATGTGCTTACCCATTTGTGTGCTTCTTTGCAAAACTGTAAATTTGCATCTACATTGAATCATTTTATACCAACTAGAAGAGGCTGTTTTTTCAAGGAATCCTATGGCATGTATGTCAAGTATATAATAATTTAATTTATATATCTTTATATCTGAATTCATCATGTTTGCTTAAATTGGGGTAAACTAAAATCATAGCTTGTAAGTATTCAGCTATGACAGTAAGTTATATAAGGGGTTTAGTTGTGAATCCAAATTGAATGGGCCTGTCTTAGCAAAAACAGAAATATTCCTGAAAAACTGGCTAGATCAAAATTTCCCTAGTGAATATTACAGAAGTATATCAATGTTTATTATGAGAAAAAATATTTTCCTGTCTCAAGGCGAAAAAAAAATCTTACTTAACACAGTACACCTTTAAAACAGCAATTATTTTAAGCAAGTTAAAAACAACTGCATAGTCATTAATTGTAATTATAATCCATGGTTCCATTTCTTTGCAAAGATAAATATTACTTTGACACTGTTTTTTTTAAGAAAATGAATATGTTATCATAATTGTATAGTTAACTACTTTGTTAAATTTTCGATGAGATCTATAAATTATTTATAGTATGGAAAACTAAAATAGATACAATTTCTTAAGCATTTCCCTGATTCAATACGATTTTTCAATCTTGGTGAAGAATCTTAGGTCTTTGTCTTCACCCCTAACTAATCAGGTTTTAGAAATTTTGAAAATTTTGCAAAGTTTTGAAAACAAATGTTAGATTAGAAAAGGTTTAATGAGTTAAATCAATCCCCCTTCTCCCTATTATAGGAGAACTGGAACATTCTGAACTTTCAAAAGAGACAAAGCCTTACAGTTTGTGATTTTCAGGCATCAAAATGGAAAGGTTATTTTGAAGAGGCTCAAGGTAATCTTTTTAGAACTCTCTGAAATGTCACAGGAGAAGCCCTTGCCACAGCTTCATTAAGATAATGAAAGTTATCTTTCATTACATTTTGGTCAAGGTTGGTTGGTTGGTTGATTTACTTATTTGTTTGTTTATCTATTTATTGAGACTCGCTCTGTTGCCCAGGCTGGAGTGCACTGGTGCAATCTCAGCTCACTGCTGCAACCTCTGCCTCCCCAGTTCAAGCGATTCTCCTGTCTCAGCCTCTTGAGCAGCTGGGATTACAGGGGCCCACCACCATAACCAGCTAATTTTTGTATTTTTAGTAGAGATGGGGTTTCACCATTTTGGCCAGGCTGCTCTCCAAACTCCTGGCCTCAAGTGATCTGCTTGCCTCATCCTCCCAAAGTATTCAGATTACAGGCGTGAGGTCCAATGCCTGGCCAAGGTTATAATTTCAATATCTTACCTCCAAAAGTATATACCCCTGTCTTCACTGCCCTGCCCAACCAACACGTATGTGCGTGCACACACATACGCGAGTGTGTGCACACGCACAGAGCACATAACACAGAAACAATAAGTATGGTAGAAGAGTAAATTCTAAAAGCAAGAACTATATTTATTGATTTTATAAAAGTCTGGTGTGCATGGCACATTTTTCTATGTAACAAACCTGCATATCCTGCACATGTGACCCAGAACTTAAAATTAAATTTTAAAAAAGGCCTGATGTGCCAGTGTTAACATATTTCTAGTGAACAAATTAAGGTTGGTAAAATATATTTATAAAATTCTCTAATTTAGCTTGCAGCATTGATGTACAGAAAAATACTTTATGAATACCAGGGACATGTTAACATAGCAGTAGAAAAATGTGGAGGAAAAGTACACCAGAGATGAACAAAGATAATCAAAGTTTTTAAATACAAGAATGTACCATGTGCAAGGCACATATAAGAGCACACGCACATCAAACACTTTATGTACATTTTCTCTCCAGACTTCTTGATATATTCCTTCTAAAACAAAACAAGAAAGAAACTGATCATCAGAGTGTTAATGAAATCACAGTGTCGAGTGGCAAAGCAAAAACTCACACCCAAGATTGTGCAAACCTGTGCCCTTAGCGATCTATAGAATTTTTTTTTTCCTGCTAACACTATGGTGACAAGGAATCTTTTTAAATCGGCGGAGGGCTGTGAGATGGAATTGTCTTTACTCCTAGCCTTCAAGAAGAACACTGGTTCAGAACAGTAATTTAAAATACAGCTAGAACCTTTACATATGTGGAACTGATTTAATTTTTATTGGGAAACAATAAATATAATTCCACTATTCCATTGCCACATGTTCTATTCTTCATATCATGAAATATTATCATTCCACACCCAAGTCTACTAAAGCAACTGAGGAGATTGTTTTAATTTCAAATAATCTGTTCACTATGCAAATATACCATCGAGATTTCCTATAAATCCAATACTTAAGGACCCAAATATCTCATATGTAGTACAAAATTATGTATCCCACAGGCAAATAACCTTTCTATTCCACAATGGGGAAATGGGAAGTAGAAAAGAAGAGGCAGGGTTGCCCAAAACTCTAAGGATGGTGACAATGTACTTCCGGACTTGTTCCCACTCCCACTGGCCTGTTGCACCCCACCCCAGTCTCATTTCAGGATTTCCCCTGCTTCACACTCTCACTCCCTTTTGGCATATACCACCTCTGCCACCAGCATCCCATCAAAAGGCACTCTGGGCACTAATCCTGACTCCCTCAGGCTCATCTTAGAAGGAAAGCAACACCATTAAAATAATGCACAAAGTAGCAGGAAACTTTTTCATTGTATGTTACACTTCTGGAGGTAATATATTTGATAAGCAAAAGTTAAATAAGGGAATTCCGCTGCTAGGGGAGGATTTATAAAGGTGCAGGTGCATTTCCAGAACGTCTTTAAATACGGTTTAAAGTTCTTAGTAAATCATAAAATGTCTTCCAGATCTGATTCCTGTTTACCAATTCAATAAATCTCTCCATTTTCTTTCTTCAAACTCTTAGCACCAGTAGTTTCAAAGGAGTAATTTGATTTCATTGAAATATACTGCTACTTCTCCCTGCCTGCCGCACTTCTCTCCTCCCCTCACTCTACCCTGCCCACCTAACACACCCTAGGACCCAGCAGAACATCACCTTTCAGTTCCCCCAACTCTACCTAGCACCAGCCAGGAGCCCCTTTCTAAATGGTCCCATAGCACCTAGTGCTTCCCTCTATACTACTACTTATGACCTCACAATTTAACAGTAAAACTGTAACAGTAAACCTCCTAAGCCTGCCTCCTTTCAGGCAGGCTTATGATTTCCTTGTGACCCAAAGACGAGTCCAGGGCTTTGCACAGAAGAGTCCTCAACAAATATCTGCTGCAGGAAAAAATTCATAAATAAAGTTATGGCAAGGGCTACCATAGGAGAAGGCAAGAAAGAAACTTCAAAGTATATTATGTTTTATATATTTTTATAGGAAAGGGAACCTGTATATAATAGAGAAACTTTGATATTCATCAATGGAGTTCCATCTATTCAGAAACCTAAAGTGGCTGGTAGACTAGAACGCTGCAACAATGCACTTTTCATTATTTTCCTCATTACATTCACAAGAGAGTCTAACTATCACATCACAATGTATCAACTTTGGTTAAAATCATTAACTAAAACAGTACAGTCAGTGGGTAGTTATGCAATAAAGAGTGATTTAAATCATGTTTTGTTTCTGACTAGCTGGGAGGTCTACATACCAAAACTGGGTTGGCAGCTCTTAGTTGTTGAGAAAGTCCTACAAATATTCTGGAAAAACCAGTGGGTGGAATTTGGGTCCTCAGTGATACAGCTTTTATTGTCAATAGGTGAAATGTAACCTTGAGAAACCAAGTATCATGATATTAGGGTCACACATTTCACAGTGAACACCCTGTCAAAACATATCTGAATAATCTCTCCTAAGCTCTTTCCTAATCCCACAGCCCTCTAGCAGAGCTAATGTCTTTAATATTTAACCTTATATTCCAGATTTTCAAATTTATTCATGTCAAACAAAACCACACAAAATAAAAATGGTACACTCGCTTAAGAAATTTATCTATATAAATCCTTTCCTTTTCTGCAAAGCTCAAGAAAATAGCCTCTATTTATAAAACTGATCAAGTGCTAGTTTCAAACAGTATTTTAAAAGAAATACCATTTACCTAATGGCAATAGTGCTTAAGTTGTACATCAAATACTGATTTCTGAATAGTTGAAGGCCACCGGTTGGTAGGCATATATATGCATGTAATAACAGCTAATATAGGTAACAGCCTGCTTTTCCTTACAGAGGCAATGAACTTGTCTAGAATAAGATTATACACTGAGTATAAGACTCAGACCAAGCATCTTCTTCTCCTAAGATATTTAGTTTTACAGATTTATATAGCATCTGGGAAAAATCCAAAATCCATTGAGTTATAGAAGATATACTCCTTTGAGAAGTTTCTCATACTTCATTCACCTAGTTTTGAGATTACCTCCCTTACAAAAGAAATACAATAAGGGCAGTCTCTCAGGTCCTCATTGCCAAAGTTCAAATGTTATTTTTTTTATTAATAAAATGCCTTACTGGGCATTTCCAAACTGGCCACTCTCTTAGGTTTTAGGGATACAAGGAAGGCAGACATGGTTCAGTTCCAATTCTGAGGAGGCCAGGGAGACACATACTAACCATGATGACCATACAAAGCAACAGGGAAATGAGGAGGAGAAGCCAAGCACCTTCACAGGAGGGATGGCTATTTGCCTAAGGGAGCCAGGTGAGACTTCACATGGGAGGTGGCTTTTGAGTCTGGAGCCTCAGGGATGGGTAGGGAGAAGGGTATTCCTGAAACAAGGCAGAGCCAAAGAAGACCATGAAATGTTGGAGATGTTCACTCCTAATCCAACATCCTACGCCAGGCAAATCCAGCTATTCACTTTTCTCTAAACATCTCAAGTCCATTCCTATCTGTGCTTACCCCACTTTCTTTTGTCTTCCCAGGATTTAATATGCTTAAATCCTGGATGCCTTCTTAGGCCCAGCTCAAACCAGGCCTTGATCTCCCAAGAAGCCCTGGCAGCTTTCCTTCCCTCCTCCCCTCCCAAACTAACTCCTACAGATCTCATGGTATTCCTCAATAGATCCTGGGCATTTTTGACTTCTGCTGAAACTTGTCTTTAAGCTTAGATCTCTCTGTCCTTGAGCGTAGGGCCATGTCCTGCTAGCCTCTCCCTCATATGGTCAGTGTCTGGGACATTTGCTATGTTTTAATGAATGTCTGCTGCCAATGAGGAGCCACTGATTAGCACTGAGACATATTATTTCACAACTTTATCACACTTCCATGTACCTCTGGATCTTTGCATCATTTATAAAGTGTCACACTTGTCAAGTTACTTTCCTTGAATATCAGACCAAAATTCTGCCTAGTAGAATTAAAAGAGAGGGCTCAAGATTTCTTCAGTTGGTAAAAACACTAGTCTCCTTTTTCTACTCTGAATCACTGTTCAACTGCCTTATTTATAACCTCTAGATGGCAGGAAGCCTATCTTTTATATACTAAAGTATCCACAGATTCTAGTGCTAACTACCAAGTGGCTAAATTATCAACTTTAATGAATGGAATGGATCTATAAAACCCTCTACAACCTTGCCCTATATACTTTCCTAGCTCCATCTTTCACATATTCTTTCTCTTTCTCTCTCTCACACACGCAATACGAATGTGGCTTTTCACAACTAGGCTCTGTGTTTTGATCAGAAATCTGAGAAACTTAGCTCCCTGGTAATAACACCAGTAAAATTAAACCAACAAAAGGTAATGCCTAGCACATCAGTTTAAATATAGCAAGCCAAAAAAAATCTGCTTTGTGAATTCAACATAAAATGTAATAATTGTCCATTTATAAGGTGAACAATTAGTCTGCACTTGATCTCAGCAGTACACTTATACCACTGTTTCTAGTGAAGACAAGATCTGAACTGTTGAGGCATCCAAATGTTACTTTTACCATATTGCCTTCCCCGCAAATAAGTTCTATAGATGACTACATTCTGCACAAGGGCATGTTATCAGAGACATCCTGAGAGTGAGTGAGTGAGTGAAAGGCAAAGCTAATTCCAAGTGTGTATTCACATTTCAGGGCCCATATGCTGCTTTGAAAGGTGCAGAAAGGCTTTTCACATCATGAATTTGGACAATGATTCCAATTATTTCATGTCTGCATATGTCAAATAATTTTTGTATGTTTTTCAGCAGAGATAGTTAGAAATTAGTCAGAGAGTGTTTCTGAAGCCTGTCACTTTACCAGTCTGAAACTCTTTCCTTCTACTTTCACCAGTAACAGACAGACTTTGTTGGTAATGTCATTTGTTGCAGGTTAAAAATGTGTATATTTTATACAGCTATGTTTTATCTATATGTATAACATATGGAGACGGATGGAGGGATTTATAGACAGACAGATCTGTAACAACCCCCACAATCTTTTAAAATGAAAGAATGATAATTTTATGGTTGCTAATAAACAATACTTTTGTTGAGAATATCAAGGATTTTTTTTTGGTGAGAGGGAAGGTCAGGTATCAAAGTACATTTATTTAGTTTCTTCCTGATTCCCTAAACCACATCACAGGGAATCTTGTAAATAAAGAAAAACACCACCTATAACCTTAGTCTTCTTAGCATCACTCTGACACAGTCATCATCATTCTGGCATCTCCCCTCCAGATATGGATTTGTCTGTATCATGTAGACAGTAATGTGCAGATGACTACAAAGAGGCCAGGCTGATAGTCCTGGGTTTGCTGCTAACTCTGTACGTGTCCTTCATTTTCTTCAACTGTGAAGTTTGGGGGATGAACAAGCAGACCCCTCACTTTGAGATGTAAGCTGCTACATGCATCGCCACAAAGTACCTGAGACAAGACTCTATGTAAACAGGTTGTACAAGAAGAAAATTATAAAAAATTTCCACTGACTCATAGGGTGCACACTACTTCATGGCAATTTTAAAGTAAATGTGGCCACATAATTTATATCCACATGCTTAAAAAAGTGTAAACCTGTACATTTTTTTAGATGTTCACTCCTACACCTGTAATCCCAGAACTTTGGGAGGGCAAAGCAGGTGGATCATGAGGTCAGAAGATCAGACCATCCTGGCCAACATGGCGAAACCCCATCTCTACAAAAAATATGAAACTTAGCTGGGCATGGTGGCGCGCATCTGTAGTGCCAGCTACTTGAGAGGGTGAGTCAGGAGAATTGCTTGAATCCAGGAGGCAGAGGTTGCAGTGAGCTGAGATCACGCCACTGCACTCCAGCCTGGCAACAGAGCAAGACTTTGTCTCAAAAACAAACAAAAAAAGCATAAGGTGAATTTTTACTATTTTTACTATAGGGATAACACGCAATATTTACAGTCCTGTTTTGTGAAATTATTTAAGTCAATATTCCTTAATTTATATACCATATTCCTTTGGTTACCAATTTTCTCATGTTCCTCTTGTATTTGAAATTTCAACATAAAATAAACAGTGTGGTGCATAAAACAAGAGAAGTTTCAATATGGAATGTGCCTCTCCAAACTGGTTGAGTGAAATTCTCCTCACCTTTACCACTTAGATTGGCAATCAATAACAGACTCTAATACTAACATTATGTTCAAACTAGCTGCTGTTTACAATCTTTACACACGCGCACACACACACACACACACCCACCCTGTTTCGTATTAGCAATCCAAACTACATAGACACATCATTGATCTGAAAAATTACTGTCTTATTGCAATCCAGATCCTCTGATAGGCACCAGAGATACAAAATAAACTCTGTAGATGCCCACAAAGAGCTCAGGATCTATTGGGGGAAACAAGAATGATAAATGTTGACTTTCAGTGTCAGAGACAGAGTATTACAGGAATGCCAAGGAAGCATCAGAATAGGCTTCTTAGATGATGGGTGATGGAGCACAATACTCCAGGCGGAGAGGACGACATAACCAAAGGAAGGATGTGAAGGTGATGTGATGTGTGTCAGGAACTACACTGAACAACACTGCAGAGAGCCACTGGCAGGACCCAGGCCAGGGACGACCTACTTGGTCATAGTGGGGAGCCTGGCCTTTATCTTACTGGCATGGAGATCCACAAATGGATTTATACCAAAAGTTTGAGGTGGATAGATTTTAAATACTGTGTTTTTAAATACTGAGGACCTCCCTGGCTACTCTGATGGTATCAAATTTTAGGGGAACAAAACTGGAGACAGTTAAAAGGCCCCTATAAGTAAAAAATGAAAAGAGTTTGGATTAGGGCAGCAGAAGTATGTTGTTGTTGTTTTTTTTAAGTCACATTTGATATGCAGGGAAGATAGAATCTGTGGATTTTTAATCACAGGATGTGGGGGATGAAGTTGTGGGAGGGCTCCCAGATTTCTGGCTTGGGTGGTGATACCACCAAACAGGATACAGGAAGAAGAGTGGGATTAAGGGTGGGTAGTAAGTTTGGCTATAGAGAACGGAGCTGGACACTCCTACAGACATATCCCAGGAGGGAAAGGAGTGGGCCAAGGATGGTACCCTGGATGATACTAAGTACTACCACAGGGTGGGTGGCACCGAGGGCAAGAGAGCTCAGAAGGGAACTAGATGCATGTGGTGACGTACTGGTAGCCTTGAGGTCCAGAATGACAAGGAAAAATACACAAGTGACAATCTCAAATGCAGCAGAAAGGTCCAGCCAGGTCAGGGCTGGGAAATGTCCACTAGATATAGAAAGCAGGATGCAATAAGGACCTTAGTTAAAGCGATTACAGTAAAGTTATGAGAACAAAAGTCAGACCACAGTGAGTTATGAAGTAGATGAGAGGCAAGAGGTAAGGAATGGAGATGTTCCATTGAGTAGCTGTTAAACGTAGAAATAGGGTTAAAGGTGGATTGGGCTGCTTTGTTTTTAAAATTAGTTGAAATCTCACTACCTATAGATAACCAACACTGACATTTTGGTGACAGTCTCTTCATACATTCTTCTGTGTATGTGTACACACACAAGGCAGACAGAAAATATCTGTTGTCAACAAGATTATTATGTACTAATGAGGCGAATTAAGTATTTACCTCAACCACCCTGTAAGTTATCAGAATTGTAAACATGCACTTAAAAGGAAGTATAGTTTCTTTTCTAAATCAAAAGGCAATGCTTCTATGTGACACACACTAATCTGTTTCTTAATACTGAGAAACAACGCAGCACAGACAGCCTAGGAAACAGACACACCCAATCCTATTGATTTTCTAGACTTCAGAAGGTAACCACTTGAAATGTTTTCAGGGGTTTAAACACAGTCTTATGAGTAGAGCCCTAGAAGCTATGCCTCTGAAGGCAAACAACCTTTTAGCAAGGGGGTACTGACAATATACACCCAAAGAGTGACACCCAGTGAGTCATCAGAGAGGAACAAGTCCCACCCTGTGGGGCTTCCACACCTGCCTTCTGCTTCATAACCACTGGAAAGAGCAATACACAAAGCTCTCTAGTGTGGTGTTGCAATGTCAACAAAACTGGGAATACTGGCTAAACTGGCCTAGTCAGCCGAATGGCCACTGGATCTGGCTTGGGTTTGCTCTACCAGGAAATGGGGCAAGAGGTCAGAATTGTAACACTGAGAAGGTGGCCCACAAATACTTCCGGAAAAGAGAACAGGACATGGGTGGTTCTTGTAGAAAACTGGGGGTTGTGTCGACTTTTTAGTAGAGGCAGCTTCATTTTGATTACAGCTCTCTCCCGCCTCACCCACTCTCCTACTCTCAGTGCTTAAGCCAATTCCCTTCCATAGAAGTTATCCTGGCAGCTATCAGAAGGAACATGTTTGATAACGCTTTTCTGTATTAATCACTCTCCCTAGTCTGTAAACAACAGATTTACAAGCATGAATGCTGTATCTCTTTTACACAGTAGATAAATATCTCAATTTTTATTTTTAAATGGAGAATGAAAAACTAGTCAAAGAGTCTAGCTGAAGGGGGCACATAAAATTGTTGTATTAACTTGGAAGATAATCCTATTTCTTGTTTATAATGTCAAAACTCAACTCTTTCTGAATATATTTTAATAAAAGGAAATATTATCTACTTAGTTAAAACTAAGTCCCATTTGGAAGGAGGATTTCTTTCTACCACTACTCCAAGCTGATGAATGTTGGTATCCCCCCACAAAATTCACATGTTGACCCCTAATGTATCAATGTGACAGTATCTGGAGGTAGGGCCTTTGGGAGGTGATTAGGGCATGAGAATGGAGCTGCCCTTATAAGAGAGTCCTAGACCTACATTTTCTCTTCCTTCACATTTTCCCGAGAAGACTCTGACAAGAAATAGTGAAACAACTTATTTTCCAGGTCCTCAGGGATACTTTTCCAAGCAAAGCCACCCGAAAATAAGGCATCCAGAAGAATATAATGCCAAAAGGGGGCAGCTGACACATGCTCCGCTCCAGTCACCCACAAGCATTTCTGTAAGAGTATCTCTAAGGTTGGTCGCTAGGTGCCATCCTGGTTACTTAGATAAGAAGCTGGTAATTTCCCATCACCTGTTTTACAGTAGACCAGATTTACTGCCAATGGTGTCAAAGTATGGAAAGTCTCAGAAATATTTTATAAATCAGTCTTCATGGTCTTATAAATCAACAGATGAGAATTCCTGGCAAAATGAACACACTGGTATCCAACTAAATAAACCATACCGATACAGTGTTCATTACTGATGGTCAACATTCTTACAGATTTCACTTTGCCAATACTCCCTGGGAGCTTTGAATGCTTAAAATCTCATGTGTGAGTTCAGCAGCCTTCATAAACTGAGACATGACTCAGTTGAGTTCTCAGATGTGAAATGTCTCAGGCTCCACCAAAGACCATGAACCTAGCATTCACGCGTGGTCTTCAAAGGCATGAGAAACATTCAAGTAGATGTTAGAAAAGTGACACTCTGCTGAAGGCAAAATGAGGCTACACAGGCATACATTCCTTTTCTGGGCAGCTAGCCAACTTTCTACATTGTGTTCAGTCATCACATCTCTTTCCACTTCTTGCCCTGGACAATAGAGTGCTTCCTTTAATTTGCAGGTTGGTTTTCTAGATAGAAGGTTCTATATTCTTGGATGAACAACTGAACTTCCTGCCTTCTCTGCAAGTGTGCTAGACCTTATGCTAGACAAACGATATAGTTCCAACAAAAGCAATTAAAATTTGCCTTAGTTTTAAGCAGCTACCTCTGAAGAAATATGTAGAACACGGTAATAAGGGAAGATAGAAAAGTAGAGGATGAAAGGTCAAATGAAAATACCTGAATGATTCTAAAAATAAAACTGTTCTATAGAATATGTGCCTTAAGAAGAACTTTCCCTAGGGAATAAGATATATAGTAATTTAACACTTGTTCATGTATTCAACTGTTCAACCATTTAAGTATCTACTGTGTACCTGGCACACCACAAAGGTATTGTGAAGAATAAGATAAATAAAATATTATATTCAAGAGCTTTCAGGAAAGTAGCGGATACATGTAAAAGGCAATTTATATGCTGAAGTGCAGACATGGTTCCAATAGAGTATGATGAGACTTAGAGGAAATGGCCCTTTCAACAGGCTTAGAGATCAGATACCATTTATTTTAAGCACAAAAGACATCTACTTTCTCCTAAAGAAGATATTAATTTGAAGGATGAGGAAATTCTAGTCCTACTAAAAGTAATGCTTTGAAACTGTTATAAATTATATATATGCATATACTATATATGTATATAAATATAGTTTATGAAACTTCTATAGTGGAGACATATTTAATATTTTGAATATCTGGCAACCTAGGTATTTTGACTATTTAAACATTTTAGGAACTGAGTTTTAGAAACGATAAAGGCAGTTTTTGAAGTTATAAGGCTGGCAAACTGTAGAGGCAAGCTCTAGAATCTACTGATTGTACTCCACCATAGCTACCCTGGAGTCTGAACACCCAAAAGAACAATTCTAAATACTGGTGGGGCTGTGAATCCCAAGCTACATGGGTTTCTTCACAGGTTTGTTTCAGTTTGGGTGACCTTCATGTCTTACTCATTCAGACCGATTAAACTGAGTTCAATGCCAGTCTAGCTCTACTGGATGTCATGAGATTAGTGAGTCAAGAATCACTTGAGAAACCCAGTCCATTCAAAAACTGCCAACTGGAGTGACTTTTTCCTTGACTTAGGTCTCACGTAGATACAGCATTGTCATTCTAGACATTCTGTTCGTCCTACATGCAGCCAAACTGGAAATCATTTGATTGAAGGCAATGGTTGGAAGTTAGAGGCAGTGATTTGGAATTGATTCCAATATTGAATAGATTATAAAAGACAACAGGATCTGCCTGCCTCTTCAATCCAATCTACATCTACTTTATATAAAATATAATAGATTTGGTCAAGATTTAATACTGACTGCATAAGGCCATCCTGGAGCAAGAACTTGGAGTCTTCATAAAAGGGTTGAATATCACTTATTCTTCTTAAATCTCCACTGCTATAATCACTGCTATGTAGCCACAAGTGGATTTCTAGGCATCTTAATTTCTAACAGAAGTCTGCATGAACACTTAGCTGAATGTCAAAACAAAAACAAAACAAAACAAAATGAAATCTGGGCAATAATCTTAAGAACACTGTCTCATCATGCTTTATCACATTCAGGCAAATGGCTGAATTAAAAGTATGGTATGAAAATAAGAGAAACACTTTTAAATGTATAAACAAATTTATACATAACATTTAACATGTTTTTACATGCCAGCGAAGATTCACTTGTCTTACTGAATAAATGACGCATTGACATCTCAAGATTTAACTGTCTCCACTTAGATCAGACCAAGGACTTTACAGGGTAAACAAGAATGTGTCCTGGATGCTTCTCTATACCACTACGTAAAAATTACATTTTCCACTTGGTTATTTCTTGCATATCTGAAACATTATTGATTTTTACATCTGGTCACTACAATCTGATATCAGTTATAATCTTTTGTTCAGTTGATTTACTTGGATTTTCTAGTGAGACAATCATATACACTGTAAATATTTTTTCTTCCTTTCCAATGTTTAAGATTGAATTTCCTTTTTTGTCTTATTACATTAACTACAAAACACTAGCGGCTGGATGCGGTGGCCCACACCTGTAATCCCAACACTTTGGGAGGCTGACACTGGTGGATCACCTGAGGTCAGGACTTTGAGGCCAGCATGACCAACAATGGCAAAACCCCATCTCTACTAAAAATTAGCCAGGCATGGTGGCACATGCCTATAATCCCAGCTACTTGGGAGGCTGAGGCAGGAGAATCGCTTGAACCCAGGAGGCAGAGGTTACAGTCAGCTGAGATGATGCCATTGCACTCCAGCCTGGGTGACAGAGTGAGACTCTGTCTCAAAAAAAAAAAACAAACAAAAAACCCAAAAAACAAAAACAAAAAGAATAAACACTAGCAACAGCATCAGGACACTTACACAGTGTTTAGTATAAGCCAGTGTGTTAGTTGTAACTCTTCTAAGTGTGTTAAAAATTCATTTAATCCTCATGACAAATACCTAAGAGATAAGTTTTATCCTAATTTTATAAATAATGAAACTAAGGCACAAAAAGGTTAAGCAACATATATAAGAACACATGGCCACTAAAGAGTTGAACCAGGACAATGAACCTCCTCTTCACACTGTCATTTTGGCAGAGTATTTATAAAGTATTTGACTGGGAAGATAACCCCAAGGTGTTAAGCCACAAAAGAGTAGAAATGAAAGTGGGAACTGGAACCTTTATCTTATTCCCTATTCTAATGGGACCTGTACTATGCTATTGTTGTTTTAAGTCATATGAGAGAAGGGGATGAACTTGAGTCTTCACCAGGCATCACAAAGGTATTCCAAGGTGGTTCCTGCCACCTGGACATCTCAGGGCCTGTGTCATCCAAGATCTAGCATTCTTCTTGGGTGAATGAGGCACTGCCCAGCTGCCAAACGTGAAGGCAGTGGTATAAGGTGACTGGACATTAGCAGCACTTGCGGACCATCTCCCTCTAAATGGGAACATGCTCGATGGCTGCCACATGGGAACTCACCAGAATCAGGATAAACAAGAGAAAGTTATGTCTTAATGGTTCCTGTAAGAGGTCAAATGCATCATCTGATTTTCCTTTTACCACCCCACAAATGCCAGGAATTCTGTAGTTCGGTTTAAATACCTTCATTCTTATCACACCGATAATCCTAGCACTTTGAGAGGCCAAGAAGGGGTGGATCACTTGAAGTCAGTAGTTCAAGAACAGCCAGGCCAACATGGTAAAATCCCATCTCTATTAAAAAATACAACAATTCACCAGGCATGGTGGCAGGCACTTGTAATCCTAGCTACCTGGGAGGCTGAGGTACAAGAATCTCTTGACCTGAGAGGGGGAGATTGAAGCGAGCTGAGATCAAACCACTGCATTCCAGCCTGGACAACAGAGTCAGATTCTATCTCAAATGAATAATATAAAAAACTGCTCTTTCCCAAGCACATTTACACCTTGGAAAAATATAGAAGACATTTGTGCATGATGCCCCAGTGGGATGGAGGTGGAACAAAAAGCCCTGGTACTCATGAGCTTTTCCTGCTATAGAAGGGCTCTGGTTAAGTATACTACCTACCTATACCGGCTGACAAGAGGGTTAAGGCTAAAAGAAAGATGGAAAAACAAATGCTTTCTCGTATCTGAGAGTATGCTATCCTTCTCTTCCTAATACAGCCTGCATGTGAGAGACTCTGGACTCTTCAGCAGAATCAGGGAACAATGGAACATACTATTTGCTATTTCCACTTTACTTAGGCAATTTGTTAGTCACAAAGGGCCACTCCCATCTGCTGCCAAAGGGTTATCTCTAAAACACAAATACTGTATCCTGGGAGTGAGCTCACTGCTTACAGGAGACTGACCAAATTCAAAAGGTTTCTAATTACTCTGCCACCTGGCCCCTGAGGCAGGCTGCACATTGGGTGCTTAGCTCTCAAACTGGGTGGCTCTGTGTTTGAATCTCCACTTCACCATCTATAGACTGTAGAACCTTGGCTAAGATCCCAAAGTCTGCTTTCCTCATCCAGAAAAGGACACTTTCTATGTTAAATGAGATAACAGCAGTATGTAAAACCCTGGCTCAGATACTGCATGAGGGGGGGCTCCCAAAGTACTCATTATTGTGGGTCTTAACTGCCACACTGCCTCGTCACTAGCTGTTCCTCTTCACCCACTGCCCAGCATCTAGTAGGTCTTCAATTATTCAGCTAATATCTGAATAGATCCACAGACCTGCAGCAACAATATTTCAATGGAGTCTGTCCTTCCTAGACTTGGACTTTCTACACAATTACCCAAACTTAAATAATGCTGCTGTTAAAATGTTGGGAAGGGAAGAGAATTAGCAATAGAAGAGAAATGGAAAATACACTTGGGGGCTGAGGAAGCTGGATAAAAGAGTCCCAAATCTTGATCTCACACAAATACATGTTAATTTTTTAATTTCAACACCATTTTAAGAATCCTATGTCATGTGAATGTATACTGCAATCTGAAGCAAGGAGACCAGGTTTGCAATGTTGTTTTAATTCCTTAAAAATCTGTTTATTCTAGGCACTTAGAAATACAGCCATTTTAAAAATAAAGAAAGAAGAGCCAGATAAACAAATCTTTGCAACTAAAGGGATTGCTCCATTGCTGCCCCCTGAATTTTTCTGCCATGACACGCATGGTTGCTATCAGTCTCATGCAGTGTGTGTAGAAAGTAATGTTGATTAAATATCTGTGGAACATTTTTCTTTTACGTCTGGGCAACAACTGGTTATGATTTAGAAATCAAGTCTGGGCCAGGCGCAGTGGCTCATGCCTGTAATACCAGCACTTTGGGAGGCAGAGGCAGGTGTATTACCTAAGGTCAGGCATTCGAGACCAGTCTGGCCAACAGGGCAAAACCTAATACAAAAATTAGCCAGGTGTGGTAGCACATGCCTATAATCCCATCTACTTGGGAGGCTGAAGTGGGAGAATCACTTAAACCAGAAAGGCAGAGGTTGCAGTGAGCCAAGATTGTGCCACTGCATTCCAGCTTGGGGGACAGAGCGAGACTCCATCTCAAAAAGAAAAAGAAAAAAGAAGAGAGGATAAATCAAGTTTGGTAGGCTCTGTCTAAAAAGTAAGTTTTTGCTAAAGGAGCAGAAAATAAAACTGTTTACCAATAATAAAGGTACTAACAATTGTAAAATATCTGGGTTTTCCACCTTGGCATTATTGACATTTTGAGCTGGGTGGTTCTTTGTCATGGTGGCTGTCCTGTGCAGTGTAGGATGTTCAGCAACATCCTTGGCTTCTACCCACCAGATTTTACTATCTTCCCACCCTTCTACTGTGACCACCAAAGTGTCTCTGGATGACCCCAGGGGTGGGAAAGTAGTTGCAAACTTTCAACTTTGTTGAGAACCAGTGGTTCTCAACAATTGTTTTTCTTAAATAAGGAAGTAAGGGAGTTAAAAATTGTGATGAATTCCTTATTAGATATTTTGATCCTAACAAGTCAACTTACCACACACATATTCTCCCACACAGATGAATTTGTCATAGTATTGAAAATAGCCAGAATATTTCATTCATAAGACTTGTCTAGATTTTTATATGAAGAACAAAGAATTCCTCCTACTGGATACAGAAAATAATTGCCAAATATATGTAAAATTATCAAATCTTTTAGAGCCTGAGATCTTTTGCTTTTAGAGCCTGAGATCTTTTGTGCACATTTTTTCTCCATCACACCACATTTTACTCCAATTTAGAGCCTGAGATCTTTTGTGCACATTTTTTCTCCATCACACCACATTTTACTCCAAATATACTTTCTGTGGAACTCCTATCTCTATCTAACATACCTGGCAAGCCCATAAACTAAAAGGACATTCTCGCCAGTCTAGAAGTCTAACATCTGAGAAGACAGGAAGTTTCTCTGCTAGAAAACCGACAGTCCCAAGAGATAACAGTTTTTTCTTTTCTTTTCTTTTTTTTTTTTTTTAAAGAAATCTAAGTCTTTCTTTAGATTTTGTGCATTTTTATTCCATTTCTTATTAGGAAGAAAGTGAAAAATTCTTCCTTTAATAACAGAGTAAGAAAAAGTGTGCAAAAGCCAGTGCCTGTGCTTAGGAATTTAATTTAAAATAAGTTTCCTTAAAATCTAGGGGAAAAGAGTTAAAAAAAAATTCTCAGAATTATCTTTCACTCGCTTTTCCTTGTTCCTCTTACCTAAGTATCAGTTTTTTCCTCATGACCATCTCCCTCCCAGCCTAGATCAGGTGTTCATTATCTTTTATCAGGTCTATTTTAACAACTTCCTAATTAATTCTCCTACCAGCAATTTCTCACCATCTTCTCATCCTCCACTTTTACTCCGAATACACTTTTCTGTGGAACTCCTATCTCTAGCATACCTGGCAATCCCACGAACTAAAAGAATCTAGAGATCCAATATCTGAGAAAATAGGAAACTTCTCTGCTAAAAAACCCTGAGGGTCCCAAAAGATAACAAAGAGTTATCAGGTCTATTTAACTCCTGACCAATTTAACTCACCTGCAGGGGAGGGAGGATGCTAGCCTTCACTTAACCTTTCTAAAATGCACATTCTGGGAGGAACTCCCCAGGGCACGGAGATTACAGTTCCCATTATTCAGTCTGGAATTTCCTCCAAACTAGGTTTCTAACTAATTTAGGTTTCTCCTAAATACGCCTTCCCCTCTATCACACAGCCATTGGTTACCTTCAGGAATGGTGCCTAGTACTCTAATGCCCTTAACCTCATTCACTTGAAGGCCTCTCACTCAATTCCATGGCATTTTGCTTGCACCTCTGTTAGAGCACTCACAAACACCATTCCCTGTCAATGTCTCAGATCTGTACCTGCCTGATTCGAGGGAATTAAGAGACCTGACTTGTTCTCCAGGTAGTTCTCAGGCATCTTTGATGTTTCTCCTTTAAAGAAGAATCGATTTCAGTTGGGTTAAAATTATCTATTGAGTCTTTAAACTATTCAAGGCTGTGTTAGATGCTGTATGAGATAGGACTGTCCTCAAGGAGACTTTACTGGTGGGAAGAAAGACAGCCTTTAGTGGTGGGTACAAATTGTTACAGGGATTCTGAAGAGGAAGGATCCATATGGTGAGAAAGACTAGGAAAAGCTTCTTGAAGAAGGTGGTAATTGAGGCTGGATTTCACTATTCTTCTTCTTGAGGAAGGTGGCGGTAGCTGGGACAGGATTTCTCTATTGGGTGGTGGCTATGATATGTGAGCCCTCCAAGCAAAAGAAACAGGAGGGAACAAGGTAGGGCAGAGCCTACCTGCACAATAACAAACAGCCTGGTGTGGCGAGTGGCTTCCGGGATATCTGCTGGAGAATGATGCTTGTAGTCAAAGGAACACCAGTCCTCAGAAGGGCCCAGAGTTAGACCAGAGTTTATACTCACATGGAAAACATATCTGAAAACTCCTTGCTAGCTGGTAAAATAACAGAGCCGTACTTGAAAAAAAAATAGTAATAATCTGACAGTAACATAGATGACTGACTGGAGAAGAAAAGGGAGGCACCTTGGTCTGTAGAGCAAGGGGAACACAGTCAGGGTAGGCTGGAAAGGAGGAGCAGCTGTGATAGGAACTGTAGAAAGAGAATCGACAAGACTTGCCGTGGGATTACTCTGTGGGTCAGGAGGAAAGGACCCTAGGTGGACAGAGAACGGGGGTTCCCACACAAGGTGACTGGTTTCATTAAAGGAAAATAGTTGAGACTATAAAATGCTATGATGGGCTATAAGGAAAAATACAATTGCCACTGAGAAGCATATGGAATGTAGAAGGCATGGATGGAGAAATTGAATCTCTCACATGTCTATCTATGTGTCTACTGCATTCAGTTTACCTACAATGATTTTTAACATCTAGAAAAATAAAAGCTGTGTTTATTTTGCTTGTCTCACACTCTTGCATTGGCTTGACTCACTATTAGGGACAAACCCTATGGTGTTCTATAAACCGGTTCTAACATGTTGGAGGCACTGCGCAACGTATACCTCACCAAAAATCAACATAGACATGTCTGAATCATCCACTCTCTTGCCCTAAATGTCAGAGAAGTTCACAAGGTACACATAGTTTGTTGTTTTCCTGTTTACAGTACACTCAACAACTACAGAAATGGGTCAGGGTTAACAGAAAGCCAGCACACGACTTCTCTGGATAGTGAGTCACAAATGCAAGTGATTCCAAGCCTAAGAAATGGAGCAGAGTGACTTCAATTCAGGAAGTTTTGCTAGCACGGCAATCAGTTTTGAAACCCATGAAGTCTGTCTTCCACAAATAGAAAAAGTTCAAAGCAATTCCTAAAAAAGAACCTTTTAAAAGGTCACAATACTTCTTAAAGGTACAAATCCAATATGGAAATCAAATTATGAAGTGAGACAAGCACTTTCCCACCCATGCTATAAACACTCTATTAACAGTGTGGTCACCAGCAGCTTGTTCAAACTTTCCACCTGATGTTAATCACATTATCTCATAGGTTAAATTATACTTGAACTGGGGTTAGCCCTTTCAAGTAACCAATTTTCCACTGAGTGCCAACACGTAAGTATAAAGAAATGGAAAACAGTAGCCTAGGAGTTTTGAACCCCAGATGCCATCCCTGTTTTGTGTTAGAATGTTTGTGTTTTCTAAATACTATACTTTCTGTTTATAGAGTCAGTAAATAATTTGAAGGATTCTGAGTAAACAGGCTAAAATGTGAAAATAGCAAAGGACTCAAATTTTTATTACTTTACTAGCATTCATACAGCAATCTAGAAAAGCCACAGTGTGACATCAAATAATTCTGCAATGTATTTACTCATATACTACCTTTCCATATCTCTCATAAAGCTCTTATTTTAAGAAAATAATGAAAAAAAAAGTTCTTTTCTTTCCAAGTTTTACATACAACTATCCAAACTTCCCCCGCTTTAATACTTAAATCACTACCAACAACTGGGTGAGAAAGAGCCGCTGGAAACCAGCCGCAGCTGGAGCAATCAGGTTCCCATAGGAAGCTATGAGCTGGATGCTTCTAACACATGGTGAAAACAAAATCATTTTTTCCTGAATTCACCTTTCACTGTGTTGTTACCACAAACATTTAACACTGGAACAAAACAACCCAGTGAAAGATGAACTTTCACCCTTAGAAAAATAAGACTATAGGATTCAAAGATAGAGTGGTTTTGATAACAGTCCCATGTAAGAGTTCAACTGTATAATTTACTTTGCACTGGCGGTTGTGCCAAGTCATTTTTTTTTCTTTTTATTACAATAATTTTCAAACATATGAAAAATTCGGGTAATCAACACCCATATACCCTTTACCTAGATTTAACAACTTAAATAGTTTGCCAGAGTCATCCATTTTTATGTCTGTTTTTGTTCAAGCATTTAATAATCCCATTTCACTCTTATTCAGTATGTTTCTCTAAAAAGTGAGGATATTTTTCAAGATACTATAATACATTGATAACAAATAACAAAATCACAATAATTCCCTAATCATCTCATCATGAATAGCATACATATTCAAATTTCCCTGAGCTATTATTAAGCAATGTGAAGCAGGACTAGAAAGCTATATACTAAAGATTGGTGACAATCTTCAATCCATTCTTGTAGCAAAGACACTTAATCTTTGTTTTGAGTTAAAATATGAGTGTGAATACCAATGTGTGAAAGATACATTCACCCTCTGACCACAAATGCTATGTTACAGCAGCTATGAAATTTAAGTAATAAAGTGGAGTGAGGAAGAGAATAACATTTTTGACTCTTGGGGAAAAAAAATGGTAGAGACAATTTCCTAGAGAGTAGACTAATATACTACTTAATTACTTTCTCTCTTTTTCCTCTTCTGAATAATTTCCCTTAGTCTAGAAAGATTCTTAGATTCCATTATTCTTAAAAATATGAAATACTGGGAAGCCTTTCCCTCCTATGTCTTCTTTCTTGCCTTCCCTTTTTTTTAAATTTAAAAAATGTCTATATTTACTTTGCTCCCCCAAATCAGATGTCATTGGTTTCCCTTTAATAAAAAATACAAAAATAGTTGATCCTTGCTTGCTGCTTACCTTTCACTCATTTTTAACTCTCTTCTGTAATCTAATTTTCCTCAGTTTCCTTACTTGATACTGCCCTGTTGAACATCACCCATTTCCTTCATCAACACTTCAAAGACTCTTTCCTCAGGCCTCCAGCCTCTTATCTGATCACCTCCTTAGGCCTAGCAGCTGTTCCCTCTGAGGCCCAGGGGGCTCCCCTGGAAGCTTTTCCTGAAAATTTACTGCCCGATGGGAATGTTACCTGTATGCAGATGACTTGTAAATATGAAAAGGTTAAGACTTATATATCTACTTAATTTTTCCCTAGAGTCAGAATACAAGTTGGGAGCTACCATGAAAGGAAGAAAAGTGAAAGCTTTACTCAACTTATTAGCTAATTCTAACAGATCTCTCTAGGATGACTTCCAAGTAAAAGTGCCTCCTAGCACTTTCCAGGGAATAGTTGAGACAGGGGCAGGCTCTGAAGACACATAACCTTGGTTCAAATCACACTTATTAACTGTGTAATATTACAAATACTTAACATCTCTAAATGTCAGTTTTTATTTGTATGAAATATACAGAACAGCACCCATCTCATGAGTTTGTTGTGAAAGTCATATGAAGAAATAAAAGTAAAATGCTGAGTTAACAAAGGGCCTAAGAAATAATAAACAATAAATAAGTTTTAGTTATCGTTAAGTATATCCTAAAAATGCAATCATCAAAAATGTTTTTTTTTTAGATATATAATATTTCTTAATGGCAAAAATGGCTGAAATAAATGTTTCTCAGCATACTATATTAGTTCTGAGGACTTTTGAAAAGTAAGTTTGGTTATTTTCCATTTCATCACATAAGCTTTATCCCATGAAACAGGGAAAGTACACAAAGTGTGGTTCAACACTAGTAGTTACTTTTATAAATGGATGATTCATGCTAATTAAACTTGCAACCCAGGAGAATAAAATTAGCTTGTTTCAACATTTCCTTTTGTTTAGTAATTACAATTCAAGGTTATGTTAGATGCCGCATTACTATAATTTTGCCCAAGAGACAAACACTGCACATCCCACATTTTTAAAAACAGGCACTGCTGATATAAATCCAGGTGCTTGCTGAATAAGGGCCTTGAAAACCACATAAGCAATTCTTACCCATCTTGTGCTCAAGTGTCACTTACTTCTTACATATTACAACTAGGAGGGAAAGTACTGAGATCATTTTAGCTTGTTATAGATTCACCAGATTTGCAGGAGGATGAGAATTTAAAAATAGAAGCCAAATGTGGCTGGAGTTTATCTCAGATGCTTATGTTCAAGTAGCAATCTGTTCGTGCATGATGACAGTATCTGTTCATGCATGATGACAGCACTCTTGCCACGGAATAATATAAATTTTCATAAACCCACTCAGAATTCCATTACTTTGCAAATTGGCAGACAACTGATATACAGACACCTCATGGTCTGATCCATTTGGTTTCTCAAAGCTGTCTCTTGGTAGAGTTTTCTTTGTTGTTTTTCACGACAGAGGGGACTGAGAGGAGATACCATTGATTTTTGTATTACTCACGTGCCAGCGCTGAGCCACTTTAAGTTAGATCTCTGAGAATCTGCACAACATTTTTTTCTACAGTAGATCTCCATTTTATAGAGTGGAGATCTGGAGCTCAGCAGGGTAAGTAAAATTCCAGAGAGAATGGCATATCTAGGCTTTTGTGGGGCTTGGATTTATATTCTTTTTTTTTAAAGTCATATTATGCATACAAAGTTAGGTTTCAGGCCCTAGAAAGGGTCAGCATAAACCAGGGCCTCTGAGACACCAGACTGGGGATCTGCTTGACTGGCCACACCAAGCTGCAGAGACAAAAGGAATTTGATGAATAGATATATTAATTGTAGAATAAAAACCATTCATCTTTAGAAATTTTTGGCTAGAATTCAGTTGCTAGGTTAAAAAAATAGTTGTTTTTGTTTAATAAATCATGGTAAAAGAACAGGAAGAGGAGTGGGTGTGGAGGTTGAGCTACCAATGTCTAACACAGATCCAGGCAGTTCTGAGTTAGATGTTCTGAGTATACAAAATGCAAAAAAATTCTGAGTTCTGTATTGGACAATTCTTAGGAAAGGTTTGCCCCTTTGGTGGCAATGTGAAGTAGGAAAGTTTAGATTACATTAATCTGTGATGACTTTTGAATACAATCTGTATGAATGTGGCAATCTCTTTTCTAAATACTACGCCAAATTTTCTTAAGTGGGTTCTCTACTATTAGCAAAATACCTGATACTAACTGAACACATTGTCAATTATTTGGTATACCAAGAAAACATCTTTTGTCTAAAACTTCTTTTGCCAGAATAGGTAATGTCTTTATTTTCCCAAAGCACATCTAAATAATTTCAGAATTGAGAATAAGGAGATTTTTATCACCACCATTTAAGCATGAGGTTCTGATAAGTACTACAGAAGTCATATTTACCTTTTTAAGTTTTACAAAATTATTTTTCATATTAAGAATTTCATGAAAATTTCTGATGTAGAATATATCTTTAAAATGATGAGTTTTATCACTTTCCAAAATACATGTGAATGGAGCTGTGGTATATGGCTGCCCAGGCTGTACACTGCCCAACTCCAAGAGACTCTCTTAACACAGATCACAAAGTGAGGAGTGCTACTTGGAATAGGACAGTGTAGAAGACTGCCAAAAGATAATACTGATTCAAAAGAATGGTTACTACCTATGCCATAAAATAAGGACATAATTTAAAAAATAAAGGAGAAATGTCATAGAAATACAGGTGCCAGTCTATACCACCCAAATGTCACAGAAATACAGGTGCCAGCTTATACCCAAACATATGACCATTTGAAAGAAATAAGGACAGCAATTTATCATAATACACTGAATGGCATAAGAATCCACAAATCCATGCTGATAATAACAGGTAAGTAAAAAAATAAATAGAAGAGAAAGAAATGCTTTTCCTTAGAGAATGACAGCTAACAAACACAAGAAGGAATGATGGAGTTAAGTTAGAAAAACACTGTTTTGCCACCTTCATAGTAAAAATGGAATCAGACAGAAATCATTAATAGTTAACAATAGGGGAGTGATGGGGAGAGAAGATTTAGGAAAAGAGCCAGATAGTTACAGAGTCTAAAAGTATATCCTCTCAAACCTCTCAGATTTCCAAGTAGTCACAAAGTAAGTAGTAATTATACAGCAGAGGAACTGGCCAATACCTTAACCAAGTGATCAAAACTAAAATGACCAGTAAGGGGCAAAGGACATCCCTTGCCACTATCACAACACACAGCAGAGCAGCCAAGACTGCATAGCCTCATTCAATCGCGAGGACACGGGGAAACCCAAACTGAGGGTTGTTTTAGAAAATAATTTGTCTGAATTCTTTAAAAAATGTCTATATCACGAAACACAATGACGGCTGAGGAACTTGTTCCAGATTAAAGGAGACTGAAGAGATACAAGAGCAAAATACGTAAGTGGTCCTAGACTGGATGTTGTCCTGGAAGGGAAAAAATGCAGAAGACATTAATGGGACAATCAACAAAACTGGAACAAGGACGGTAGATTAAAGTATTAAATGTACTGAATTTGCTACCAGTGCTGTGGTTATATAAGAGGATATCCTTGTTCTTAGAAAATACACAGTAAAGTATTAGGGGGATGTATGCTGTCTACTCTCAAATAACTGAGAAAAAGTAAATAGCATATTTGTTTGTATTTGTATGTGAATTGGTGGAGAGGGAGGAGGGTAAGAATGATTAAAAAAACAAATGTGGCAAAATGATGCTAAAAATGGGTAAAATGGGAAATGGCATAAGGGAGTAAACTATACTACTGCAACTTCAAAATAAAATTACAAAAGCAAACCAAAAAACAGCAGCCCAAATAATGTTGAGGGATGTCAGTATTCAACTAGCTTGCATGAAGAGAAAAGTAATTCAGCTTGTAATTAGTAGTGCAGGAGAAAGTTAAATCCTTAGAAACATTTAGTTGCTAATATGATCATAATTATCACCATGAACATTTATGAAGGCTTACTAAGTAATAAACACTCTGAAAGGTGTTTCTCTTTCAATCTTCACAATTACCCTAAGACAAAGGTACTATAATTATCTTCACTTTATACACGAGGAAACAAAGATTTAAAGAGGTTTAGCAACTTGCCCAAAGTAATACAGACAGAAAATGGCAGAATGAGAAATCAAACTAGGTCCTTTGATTACAAAGCTGGTGGGCTTTACAACTCTGGTAACTATTTATTAATTGTCCTCAAAAAATGTGAGATTCATCTCAACCTAGATGAAATTCTGAAAAATTGGTAGAATAAAGGAGACATAAATGATTTTGGGTCTGCACAATTTACTATATGCTCTCTTTCTTCCAAGAGCCGAAGCTGGTAATAAATAGATTTTTAGAGACAAAATATATCTACCATAACCTTGAAATGATCAATCATATCAAGACTCATGGGTCTCCATTTTATACTGTAATCAAACATACTCCTAGGCCAGGTATGATGGCTCCTACCTGTAATCCCAACATTTTGAAAGGCCAAGGCAGGTGGATTGCTTGAGACCTGGAGTTTGAGACCAACCCAGGCAACAAAGCGAGAACCGGTCTCTACAAAAATATTTAAAAGTTGGCTGGGCATGGTGTTGCAAGCCTATAGTGCCAGCTACTCAAGAGGCCGAGGTGGGAAGATCCCTTGAGCCCAGCAGTTCAGGGCTGCAGTGAGCCATGATCACACCACTATACCACTCTGGCCTGGGTGACAGAGTGAAAACTTATTCCAAGGCCGGGTGCGGTGGCTCATGCCTATAATCCCAGTACTTTGGGAGGCTGAGGTGGGTGGATCACGAGGTCAAGAGATTGAGACCATCCTGGTCAACATGGTGAAACCCTGTCTCTACTAAAAATACAAAAAAATTAGCTGGGCATGGTGGTGTGTGCCTGTAGTCCCAGCTACTCAGGAAGCTGAAACCAGGAGGTGGAGGTTGCGGTGAGCCGAGGATCGTGCCATTGCACTCCAGCCTGGGTAACAAGAGTGAAACTCCATCTCAAAAAAAAAAAAAAAAAAAAGAAAACATATTACAAAACAAACAAATAAACAACACTTATAAAACCACACAGCCTTATTTATCTGTTTATAAGATTTTTTTTTAATCTACTAAATTGCTAAATTTGTCTTTATAAACTTTGTAAAGCAAGTTTCTTGGTGCTATCTTACGAGATAAAACCCAAAACAAAATGATCAACTAGAATATATTTGTATCTTAAAACTTCTACCTAAACTTCTTGTTGAAGAAATTCAGGAAGACAGCTTAGAACATTTAGACATTCATGACCAACCATTCATTCTATTTTGTTTAATGGCAAAAGATCTCATGAACTATTTGGTCCTATTTCAAGTTTTTCTTTCTTTAATATATGTTCTCTCCCTTCTATTGAATGACGTGGTCTTAGTGCCCATGTTTCCTCTGAGTATTGGCACCTCAATTTCATTTTTTAAAAATGTATCATTTGCAACATAATCCATCATCTTCCCTATGGATCTAAAGTAAGCTGCTAAACAAGATCATATTTTTCTTCTCAAGGGAAGCTGGATGGCTGTTTCAAAAAGAAGTTCCAAACACCAGAATATTTACAAATATTTGTGTGTATTTGGGGAAATCTTAGCATCTCACATTGTGGATACTCATTCTAAAACAATGGGTTCCCAACAATGCTATGTATTTTAACCACAAGGGAGCTTTTAAAATTCTTATATCCAGCCAACACTCCAGACCAATCAACTTCCGGAGGTAGGACCCCTGCATCAGTCTTTTTAAAGATCCCCAGGTGAATCCAGTATATAACCAAGTTCCAGATCCCTGAGTCAAACATCCAGGGCCACAAAGAATTATCTTTTGAGTACAGATCCAAAGCCCTCAGGATGTTTTTAAGAATTGATACAACTTGTTAAGGACTGTATAGTCCAACCAGTGCGTGTGTACACAGGAAAAGCTACTTGACTGAAGACTGTGTGCTAAATGAACGGGACACATCAGGAGACCACGTGGGGCTGCAGAGGATAGCTGCATCCTCCTGATGCACTGATGAGCTGCGGGAGGCAACTCCAGCCAGCCAGAGACTGTGTAAATGGAAAAGTGTCTAGTATGTTCAGGAAACAGTGAGATGACTAACGTAGCTAGTGTGGGAGGTTCACTCTTCGGAGTAGAAAAGATCAGTTTGGAGTAGACTAGAACCAGCCTCTGGAAGGCATTCAACAACAAGTCAAAGGTTCTAGAGGTAGGATGCAGTGTCTAAAGGGGTTTTAGGAGGTGATAAAATGAGGGTATTCTTTTGGGAAGACTGATTTGACAGAGCTTTTCACAATGATTTTGGGGGAAAGACTACAATGTAATTTCCTCACAGAAGAATACAGCAGATTAGGTAAAAGTATAGAGGATGAAGCAATGTAGCAATTTACCTTTCTTTTTAGTTTTCCACAAAGAAACCAGAATTTGGACTTGCTAAAAATAGCACAGATGTCACCAGTAGTAGGAACCACTCTGATGAGAGAATGGGTGGAGTAGGGGGTTTGTTTCATTCTCTGCCCCTATGAAAATTGCTTTATTTGCCTGAGTTACAATCTAAAAGATGTAATGCTTTCTACAGCTATACATTTCTCTCTTTTGCCATGAAAGCTACTCTTAGGGTTAGGAAATGCAATTCTAGAGGACAAAGTTTTAGGCCAGAGAAATTCTTTTTTTCTTATAATTTTTTTGAGTAAGGATTTCTGAGAAGCTAAGTAATCCCTGGGTCACATCGGCAATTGAAGACTCCCAGGAATAAAAAACGAAACCAAACGATTCATTCATTCATTAAATATTCATCAAACAGATACTGTTTGCTATGTCTAGACAGTGGGAATACAGCAAGGTCCCTTTTCCAAATAAGAACTCTCTGGTCATTATAAAGGAGTTACAGAACACAATGGCAGTCTAGGGCTACAAAATTTAAGGTTAGGTGTTTAAGGCATCCTGTACAAACTTGGAAAATATTGAACAATAATAGAGAAAAGGCTAAGATCTTTTATATAATGTACTATAAGCACCAGAAAAAGCATATGGTAACATAAGTTTTCTTTTAATTACATTTATAAGCTATCACTATTTAAAGTTTCTTTAAGACAATGGATGTATCCCAAGCTCCTAAAACAGTACTGGCACACAGAATATACTCAATAAAAATCAGTTAAACAGCCTGCTGCACTGAGTTGAGTTCAAAGTGTGGTGAGAAGGCAGGTATTACCCTCATTTAACTAAATTAGTGAGGTCATCTCAGTTGCCTGTAATCTAAATGCCTACTTGAAAAGAGGGACAGTCCAGCCCCAGGTATATGAACTTCCAATCTAATACTTTTAAATCTGACCACAATCTAATTTGTGACAAGGCATCTTATGAAATCTTCACAAAGTCATTCATAAAAGCAATATTCAAGTTGTATACAGGGTTATTCAGAGACATGGCCCCCTGAAGCTCTGAGATTGGCTACAGTATTAATTTTAATTCCAAGACAATAGAGGTGCTTTATTTGTAAAATTTCTATCTTATAAATACCTAATAAGAATCCCCACTTAACTACATATATTAATTAGAAATACTTGTGACAAAATGAACCTGAGCTTTCACTGATTGATAACCACACACAAATGTTGAATTCTCGAAATCATTCTACTTTCTAGTTTACAGACAATTCTTAGAGAAAAAATTCAGCTATTCACATCCCCTTTCTCTCTCTGCCTTGTCCTGGCCCTTCAAGGAGTCTTACCTGCATAATGTACTGGAATCTCTATCTTTGGCCCAATGACATAGTGACCCTCCTCCAAGCTGTGGGCAGTGATGGTGGTCCACTGGCGGCAGGAATGAATCAGCAGGTAGTCATTTTCCCGCAGCCCTTCTATGCACTCTCCTAGGAAATACAATTTTATATGAGAAACTTAGAATTCATAATCTGCTTACTCCATACTTGGTAATAAAGTTTCATTAGTTAAAAGCTAACTAATGCAGAAGTTGATAGTTTATCCCAAGATGAGATAAAGTTTACTTCTGAATTGTTTTTTTTTAATAAAGGGGATTCCATACCAAGTTGACAACTGTACACAGAAGTCCATAAAATGTCTCCCACTCATTTGCAAATAGATATTCAAATATCACATTATGCCTAAAGGATTATATTTTAATGATAATAAAACAGTTATTAAGTGCCTAGGATATGTTTAGCACTGTTTAGATGTTTTGCATATACTATTTCACGTAATAAGATAACTTTAGGAGGTAGATAAAAGGTAATGGTCCTTCTTTACAGGTGAGAAAAATCAAAGTTTGAAATATGAAATAACATGTCTAAGCTCACAGATTTAATAAACTGAAAAGCGAGGATTCAAAGCTAGGTAGATGGATTGCAAAACTTATGCTTTAATCACTACAATAAAGCTACAAAAATAAATAATAAACATCTCTGTTGAAAGAGTACTTGGAATTAAATGCTCACACTTCCTCTTAAATTTTATGTTTGCCAATTTTCTCTGGCCTCCTACCAAACTTCCCAATCAATTAAAAATAATGATTTATAGCATATGAATGAAATATCTTTTCATTTTAATATTTTCTGAAGTACCTTTTTAGCATTAGAACTGATGACAAACTATTTCAAAAGAGAAATCCATTCCCTGTAAGTTAAAAGATGTTTTCCTAGATGTGAAATAATCCATCCCATTAATCCTAGTTTAGCAATTTTAAGTGCTCAATGAAAATACCTGAAAAGGCTAATTGTTTATACAGAAAACAGCCTTCCTTATTTTGACACTTACTATATTACAATAATTAAGTTATTAGTGATTTAACTGTGTGTTTTGAAAAGGCATTTGTAGATCTCTCGAAAATTTTTAAAAGTTTCAGTACTTTTTCAATAAACAGAGGAGACTATAATGATCAACTTGGCTATCCCAACCTAAACTAACTAATTTGTTTCCAAAACAACACAATCTTTAAAACAGTGTTGGCCTAGCATGGTAGCTCATGCCTGTAATCCCAACACTTTGGGAGGCCCAGGTAGGAGGACTGCTTGAGCCCAGGAGTTTGAGATATGCCTGGACAACATGGCCAAATCCCATCTCTTAAAAAAAAAAGAAAAATTAGCCAGGTGTGGTGGCACATAATCTGTAGTCCCAGCTACTCAGGAAGCTAAGGTAGGAGGATTGCTTGAGCCTAGGAGGTGGAGGCTACAGTGAGCTGAGATTGTGACACTGCACCCCAGCCTGGGTAATAAAGTGACACCCTGTCTCAAAAAATAATAAAACAAAAAGATTAAAACAGTCTTAATGCATGAATAGTACAAAATACCTGCTACACCTGCTAGACATGGTGCTATACACTTCGCATAGCACAATATACAAAGAGTTAAAAACTTTATAAACGGACATGGAGAGAAAAGAAACAGATCTGGAAGTGGTGGTACATTAGCAGGAGGAGATAATCCAATTCATCGGGGGTATTTTTCAAACCAGACTCTGCTGCCCATCACTTCTTGAGAGGATATGGCCTGGCTTTTTCAGAAAGACACTGCCTGGAAGCCAGTGGTATTCATGAGCCCTTTGTATCCCTCAACCACTTTAGGGCAGGAAGGAAAAATCTAGAACTACTGCTCCAAAGGAGAAATCATGTAGCCCCCTGATGAGCAAATGCACAGTAGGCAGGAGTTCCAAGCACCAAGTTTAGGGTCCCACAGACCTGGTCTCAGGCGATGTTCACTACCCACCACTGTGTGTGTGATCTTGGGCAGGAACCTCCTCTTCACCTGTGAGACAGTTATTAATATAACAGGCCCTGCTGCACAGAGTGGATGTGGAGATGCACAGAGACAGGGAATGGAAAGTGTGTAGCACCAGGTCTAGCACATAAGAGCAGTGATCAGGACACATAAGCTACTGATTACATGGTTACATGGTATGCTTTTTCCCCCCTAAAATGTAATCCTTACATAAATATTGTAATTTGTTATATTAACCTTCAACAAATTAGAAAATGACCTTCAGAAGAGTCGAGAAACTTGCCCAAAGCTGCACAGCTTACTTAGTAAGTGGCAGGAGCTTGCTTTGGGGTCTCTCTCCATCTCTCTCCTGCTCTTCCAATGCCACAACGTCCTTTACCTTGAAAACCACTGACATAATCCAAAGAACAGGGAGAAACTGACCTTTAGCTTCAAGTTTCATTCATTCACTCAACCAATATAACAAGCACTGTTCTGAGCACTAGGCACACACTACTGAACAAACCCAAGATCGCTGCCCTAGGGCATTTACTATTCAACAGGGAGAAGACAGCCAATGCCAACAACAAAAATAAGTAATTAAATTACAAGTGAATTCGAAGGTGAGAGATGCTGTGGGAGGGGGGAAGTAATGGGTCAGAGGATCAGGATTATACAGAACAGGGGACATTTCACATATTTAACTATTCCAACAAACATTCATTATGAAACTTTTTTTTTTTTTGAGACAGTCTCACTCTGTCACCCAGGCTGGAGTGCAATGGCGAGATCTCAGCTCACTGCAACCTCCGACTCCCAGATTCAAGTGATTCTCCTGCCTCAGCCTCCCGAGTAGCTGGGATTACAGGCATGTGCTCCCACTTTCAGCTAATTTTCTGTATTTTTAGTAGAGACAGGGTTTCAGGATGGTCTCTATCTCCTGACCTTGTGATCTGTCTGCCCTGGCCTCCCAAAGTGCTGGGATTACAGGCATGAGCCATTGCGCCTGGCTTAAACAAATATGTTTTATCTTTTATGCATAAGGCAACGAGGGAGTGGGCAAAAATACAAGGAAGACTTGGTTTCTACATTCAAGAAGTCATTCTTGAGGGTGGGATGGGTTCATATGTAATTTCACGTAAGACAGGCCATGATGAGTGCTATGCAAGAGGAATAAGAAATCTAAAGCAGAGATTGGGATTTCAGCAGAGGAGATCAAGAAAAACATGGAAGGGCAAATACCAAATGTGGGTTGCTCTTTCTTTGAAGAATGAGTTGGGCTTAGATAAGAGAGAGGCTATGGGGAATCACTGAAGGGTTTTGGATGAGAAGACCGACAAAGCTCTGCTTTGGAGGGAGAGCGGGGGCGGGGGGAGTTGGGGGAGAAATGCCAGATATGGGTGAAGGGGAGGAAGGCAGCAAATCACACTGCCACGTGTGTACCTATGCAACATCTTGCATGTTCTTCACATGTACCCCCAAACCTAAAATGCAATGAAAAAAAAGTAAAAAAATAAAATAAAAAATTAAAAAAAAAGAAAAATCAATCTGGCAGTACTCTAAAAGATGGATAGGAGAAGAAAGAAACCAGAGCCATGGGGCATATGCAGAAAATCCAGAGGTAGAACACACTGCCACTCAGGAAAAAAGAAAAATGTCATTTTCTGCAACTAAATTGTTGTATCATAAAAACTGTTTTAATTTTATTCCACAGTGGGCTCTAAAGAGGTAGCCAAGAAACAACTGCAGTCAAGTTAATCAAAATGAAAATTTAACGTTAAGTCCTACTGCTAGCTGGTGTAGTAAACACTCCAGCAAGATGATTCAGAATGATTTTTAAAGCCATAAAGTAGTAAGAAACCAATGCCCATTTTGGAGCTTATGTCTTTTTTTATTTTAACTGAACTGTGTGCCTGCCTTAGGCAAAATAAGTTTCACAAAAATTGTCTAGAAATAAAACAATATAATTACTTAAAATATCCTAGGGTAGGCCACTAATAGAGACATTACACTAAATGAATTCATAAAGTAAACAACTTTTATGACATAATTATTCTGTTGCTTAACTACTACATATAACGTCCTAAAATTTATATATTTAACTCCATGATGTAGCAAGGAGAAGTCTAAAGGAATTACATGTTAAATTCCAAAATATGTGAATGCTATCTTGAAATTTCCCCACATTTAACATGCTTCTGGGATATGCTTGGATTTTACCTGCCCCATTCAACCCTGATCCTTTCAACATGAAGTCTTACCTACCTGTTAAAATCATTTTTACCCCTAGGATAACTAGAATCCATGAAACCTTCAAAGTTAGTCTGCTTAAAAAAAAGATTCAATTTCAAAATACAAAATCAATACTTATAAGCTGGACATGCACAAATGGGTAATTCTCCTTTCTGCTCCTTTGGCTTCTGGGCCAACAGATCTCCTGAGCCACCTTTCTGATCTCTCCTTGCTATGTTCTCTCAGTGCTTTCTCCTTGACATTTGCCATAACCATAGGAGTTATGGAGATTCTACCCTTAGCCTGTTTACCCTGTTGCCTCTATAGTCTTACATATTTCTCAAGGACTCAATTAGTTGTCAACAACTCCCAAATCCTTGTTAATACCAATTGCTAACTTTTACTCTGAGTCCTATTCTGGACTTTATTTCCTACACATTTCTAACTAGATGTCCCCCTGCCCTTAATTAGGCATCATATATTTAATCAACACACACTTATTGATAGCCAACTATGTTCTAGAACCTGGAAGCTTGGTAATAAACCAAGCACCTGTGCTCGTGGAGCAGAATTTTTGGCTGGATTTTTAATCTTTTCTTTTTTTTTTTCTTTTCTTGAGACAGTCTTGCTCTGTTGCCCAGGGTGAAGTGCAGTGGTGTGATCTTGGATCACTGCAACCTCCACCTCCCAAGTTCAAGTGATTCTCAGTCTCCCAAGTAGCTGGGATTACAGGCGTGCACCACCACACCCAGCTAATTTTTGTATTTTTAGGTTTTGCCATGTTGGCCAGACTGGTCTTGAACTTGTGGCCTCAAGTGATCTGGCTGCCTTGGCCTCCCAAAGTGCTGAGATTCCAGGAGTAAGCCACTGTGCCTGGCCTCAATCTTTTCATTCTCCTAATTTATTTAAATATTGCTGCAGATGACATTTAAAAAAATAAAAATGTAGTAGCACTCACATGCCTTCAATGGTTCCATTCATACAGAATGAGGCCCTGAGTCCAATACTCAAGGTCCCCATGATTTATTTCTAATAGTTTACCACCTTAGGTTGCCCATTCCAACCTACAGAAAACCCAAGGGACTGTTCTCTGTTTACATATATGCTATACCCTCAGGAGCCCTCTGCTCAATTCAATTTCCTAGCCTAGACTTTTATCTCTTAACCCCTATTTACCCAGTTCCTTACCCTAACTCAAGTGCCACCTTTGTGAATGTCTTCCTGATCCTAATCTTTTGTTTTTGTTTTTGTTTTGAGATAGGTTCAGGTTCTCGCTCTGTCACCCAGTCTGGAGTACAGTGGCCCAATCACAGCTCACTGTAGGATCAATCTCCCAGGCTCAAGTGATCCTCCCGCCACAGCTTCCCAAAGTGCTAGGATTACAGGTGTGAACCACCGAGGCCAGCTCTGGTCCTAATCCTACTCATTTAAACTGCACTGATTTTACAGTTTTGCTTATAGTGTACACTGAATTTATAAGTTTGAGTTGGAGCTATGAGTACATGGATCTTAGATCAACTTTTTAATATTTATGCATTAATATTTAAATGACAACACAGCAAAAATAATTTAAACTGTAGAAATTACAAACTTTTTTTTTTCCTTTTAAAACTGGTCTATACATTCATCAAATTTGAGAAACATGGTTGTAGGGGATAAGGAACTAAGATATGCAGGCCCATAACATGCTGTTAATCTTTATTTAGAATATTTCTCCCTGGACATTCAATCTTATTTTTTTTAATGCTAATTGTAAGTATTTTAGCTTTGTCCAAATTGTCATTACATTCATTACAGCTGAATATATCTGAATTATTGCATAACTATAGTGCATTTATGAATTAAAGCGCCTTTGTGAATTACTTAGGATGGTTGTGAATCAATGTAAGTAGTTATGTAACATCTGTCACAGCTGAACCCAAATCTCTATTAAATGCTTTTTTGTTTTTAAACATGAAGATGAAATATATTCGAATGACTAAATATAATGTGTTGATAATAAACTTGTTAGCTTAACTGCTGATGAGTTTTCTCCTAAGGTTGAGATGAATCTAGAGAACAAAACAAACACATGCTCGTGTTGGGTTTTTGGATTTGTTTCTTGCCATTCTTAACGTTGTACAAAACCAACCCTGGTTGACAGAATAAAGAAAAGGCAAGTATACGTGATTTTAGTTAATTTTATAAGTTGTCTCATAATTTTGGTGCTAGTATATTAAAGTGTTTTTTATTTTTCACATTTGTGTTTCTTTGTACTTAGTACTATATTTCACATCAGAGTAACTGCCTCGGTCAACCATCTGAACCTGTATCCCTGCAGAAGCATGCATGTTTAATACTTTCAACTCCAAAATACCTAACTTTGCAAATATATAATCTTGTGTGACAGATTTTTCTTTTACTGTATGTTTTTATTCCTCATTAGCCTGGTTTTTTCTCTGCACTGTGGTAGGAGTGAGTATTTAAATAATTGTTGATGAACTAATATGGTCCCACTGAAATAATTTGATTTATTAGTACATATGTAGTAAGAATCAGATTGGCTGAACTTGATACTGTTTTTATCTGTCATGGATATAAACTGTTCCTTATGTCATAGCTAAATCTATTAAACAATGAATAATTTAATAAGTTCTCTGATTTCTGTGTTGGCATTTATAAATCTAACATTTGCGCATTATTTTACCAATATCAAAAAGAAAGCTGTTCAAGTGGTAATATTGTATTTATTCTTCCTCTTTTAATAAATAGTGTGGGGCATCATTTTAATTATGTGTTTACTTGTCCTTTTCATGGAGAAAGGAAACTTACTGAGTCAGTTAAATACCCAAATCACTGTACTTCTCTTACAATTTTTTTTTTTTTTGAGACAGTGCAGTGGTGCAATCTCAGCTCATTACAACCTCTGCCTCTTAGGGTTCAAGTGATTCTCCTGCCTCAGCCTCCTGAGTAGCTTGGATTACAGGCAGGCACCACCATGCCTGGCCAATTTTTTTATTTTTAGTAGAGATGGGGTTTTGTAATGTTGGCCAGGCTGGTCTCGAACTCCTGACGTCACATGATCCACACCCTCAGCCTCTCAAAATGCTGGGATTACAGGTGTGAACCACCACACCCGGCCTTCTCTTACAATTTAAACCTTTTTTGAAACACCTTCAATGCAAGGGGCTGACTACCAAGTACATGTCCTCTTACTTCGAGGTGCACAGTAGACCACAATATGTAACTGTCCTTGCAGTTAGGCATGTCATATCACTGAGTTCTAGCCAATGATGTATAAATAGAAATGACATTTCCTACTTCCTGTTCTGGCCTTACCCATGAAAGCTGCTCACAAGCTGTTCTCGGCCAATGGCTTGATATTGATTCTTGGAACAAAGTGAAGATAGCACAGCTGCCAGCAGTCTGGGTTCCTCAATTCATACATATTTGAACAAACCACCTAACTATTCCCTGACCCCACACTGAGTTGTTATGTGAGAAATATAATCCTACTATATTATTATGCCTGTGATGGGTTGTAGTTTTCCTTTTTTGTTACAGTAGTTAGCCTACCCAAACTAAAACATTTATATACATAACCCTCAACACCAGCAGTCTTCAGATTCTAATAATCACAAAAGTTTTATTACACAGGCCATTCTAACCATTCTCCACACATGTAAACTTACCTTCACCTTGCAAAGATAGCTTAAAACTAAAAAACTCCATCCTCATTCTTTTAGTTACATTTGATTCTGTACACTGAGGGATATAATTAAATGCTATTTAATTAGCATCTTCAAACATTTATTTATTTCTTATTTTTACTTTTTGTAGAGACGGGGTTTCACCATGTTGCCCAGGCTGGTCTCAAACTCCTGGACTCAAACAATCTGCCTGCCTTGACCTCCCAAAGTGCTAGGATTACAAGAGTGAGCCACTGCGCCCAGCCTAGCATCCTCAAACATTTAAAACAAATGAGGTTCTAGTTATTTCACTGTCTTGTAAATAAAAAAGAACTGTTTACTGTGAGAATACAACATGACATTCTGGTAGTATTTCTCTGTTCCTAAGTACTATAATCAATTTACATGATGAGTAAAGAAAGGGTGTGTGGTGGGGGAAAGAGGTGAAATCACAGCAAACTGCTATAAAACAATGAAAGAACAATCATGAAATCAAAACATGAAAACGTCTGCGAAAAAGCAGCAAGGTGTTCCAAACAGAAGGTCAAAAAAGAGGAGAAAAATCCGAAAAGAAAGAACTGATTGGTAACTAACTTTTAAGAGGGAAAAAATTATAAAGTGATCAGGAAGGATGTGGATACAGGAAACCATTGAAGTATATAGGTAATAACTGAAATCAACAGAAACAGAAGAACCCAAAATTTCCTCAGTGGGAAAAGAAAGCTCTAGAAGCAAGAGAAAAAACTGCTTGTAGCGCAATGGTTGAGGTATTATAAGAAAGTGTAGGACTGAAGAGGAAGGAACAGACACTAGTATCAATCAAATAAAATTATCTGAAGCCCCCTTTTGATAAAAGCTACCTGTAAAGCATAGCACGAATTTGAAAAAGACAAAGTTTCTGGTGGAGATACCAGGAATGTAAAAGAAAGTCAGTGTCCTAAATCTGAGCAGACACAATGAATAATTTTATTACTATGCTAAAAGTCACCTCTAATATTCAGCTACTACAAATGATCCTCCAACACTATGCACTCGCCTACATTTCTACTCTCATTCACTTCAACAATACAGCCCATTCCTGGGTGCTGTCATTTTGTGGTTACTAAGACACATGTGGTACACAGAAAGGGCTCTGGGAAAACAGCCACCATAGACAGTAACAGTGCCACTTGAGCTGAGTTGCTGTCCTGTTCTAATCATGTGTAAAATGGGAACACAGCTGCCTGTCTCTGGGCCAGTGGTCCCTGTGAGTGAGGGGAGTAATCTGCAGCCTTAAGGAAGATGGTGATAGTGGTTCTGAGCCCATGCTGCACATTCATTGTAACCATCTGGAGACTTGTAAAAATGCCACTGGAGGTGTGGGAAGGGTAAGGTCCAGCACCGGCCCAATGAAATCAAGAATCTTTGGGCATAGGGTCTGGGGCTCTGCATGTTCTGAACTCTCTCAGGTGTCCTGATTGTGCAAGAAGGGTTCAAGAGCAAGGGCCCTGGAAAGACGACTTCAACCTCCACTCCCCAGCCAGTCAGTGATTGGGTTCTTGCATCAGTTGTGAGAAGGTAGTGAGAGAATACCTCTCAGGTGCTGAGAAAGTACTAGCCACACATTAAGCTCTCCAAAGGTGTTAATACTATAATTATCCCCAAATAATGCAAATTACAGGATTCCCTCTGGCAAATAAATTTGTATAGCATTTATTGTCTGGTTTTTCCCCCATTTTGCGGTAATTATAAATTATCTTGTGTTATTTAACACTTTATGCATGTACATATTTCTCAAATTAGAGTGTATATTCTAGAGAGTCAAGGACTTTTCCTATCCTCTTTCTAGACTAGGGTCAATCACCCAGCTGATATCAACAAACCAGCTGATGATGCCAATTCGACATGGTCATTTTTCACTATTTAGCTCCCACAAATTGATACATTTAAATTATCAGATCAAATTAGAGGTAATAAGAAATAAGAGCAATTCTATTTTCTCAGACCTCTGTACTTAAACCTTTTTTTCTAATGGATTGTTATTTCAGACTAATAGGAAGATTTTACCAAGAATGATTGTTATGTTAACCACAATATAGGTTGAGTATCCCTTATCCAAAATGCTTGGGACCAGAAGTATTTCAGATTTTTTTTTTTTGGATTGGGGAATACTGGCATTATAAACTTACTCGTTCAGCATTCCTAATCTGAGAATCTAAAATGTTCCAATGAGCATTTCCTTTAAGTTTAATGTCGGTTCCAAAAATATTCCAAAATTGGACCATTTTGGATTTTTGGATTAGGGATACCCAACCTGAAACTTCTAGCAATTTTTTTTTTTTTGTTGTTGTTGTTATGATTCACTTTTAACTGGAACGTAGCAGAGATCCATCAAGAACTAGACATCTGCCAAAATGCTATTTACACTTGATCTTGAGTAATCCTCCCCTTACAGTAACTGGGCCCATGGCTGTCCAGAATATGGAATACTTTTCCCAGCATCTATAGCAATTAGGTGCAACAACATAACTAACTTTTAGCCAATGGACGCGGTGGAAGTGGTGCATGCAACTTCCAAGATTATCTTTAAAAAAAAAATCTTTAGCATACTAGAAAACTCATTGATTGAGGTTTACAATTCAGTCAATAGTTTTAGTATACTCAAAGAGTTGTGTAATTATCACTACAATCTAATTTTATAACATTTCTAGCACCCCAAAAAGGAAGTTCATAGCTATTAACAGTCATTCCCTATTCCCAACCCCAGCCTTGGGCAACCATGACTTCTGCTTGCTATAACTTTCCCTATTCTGGACATTTTATAAATGGAATTGTAAAATATATGGCCTTTTGCATATGGCTTCTTTCACCTGGCATAATGTTTTCCAGTTTCATCTATGTTACAGCATGCATCAGTACTTCATTCCTTTTAATGGCTGAATAATATTTGGTTATACAAATATACCACATTTTTATGTATTCATCAGATGAAGACAATTGGATTGTTCAGTTTGGTGGTTACTGAATATTACTGCTATAAACAGTTGTATACAAGTTTTTGCATGTATATATATATATGTTTTCATACTGCTTAGATGTATATATATATATATATGTTTTCATACTGCTTGGATATACACCTAGAGGTAGAATTGCTGGCTCATTTGATAACTCTGAATTTAACTTTTTAAGGAATTGTCAGAGCACTTTCCAAAGTGGCTGCACCATTTTACATTCTCTACCAACAATGAATAAGGTTCAGTTTTTTCTCATACTTGCCAACATTGGTTATTGTCCACCTTTTAAATTATAGCCATCATAGTGGATGCGAAGTAGCATCCCACTGTGGTTTTGATTTGCTTATCCCTAATAAGTGATGTGGAGCATTTTTTCATGTGCTGATTGGCCATTTCTATATATATGTATTTCTTTTTTAATCTTTTCTTCACCCACAGCATAAAATATTTCTATATATTTTTAAAATTATATTTTATTTATGAATATAAATATGTGTTTTATTTATTTATTTAGTTTTCAAAGACAGGATCTCACTTTGTTGCCCAGGCCAGAGTGCAGTGGTGCAAACATGGCTCACTGCAGCCTTCACCTCCTGGGCTCAAGTTAATCCTCCTGCCTCAGCATCCCAGGTAGCTGGGATTACAGGTGCACACCACCATGCCTGACTAATTTTTGTATTTTTTTGTACTCCTGGACTCAAGCAATTCTCCCATGTCAGCCTCCCACAGTGCTGGGATTACAGGCTTGAGCCACCATGCCCAGCCTGGCCATTTCTATATCAACTTTATATAAATGTTTATTCAGATCTTTTGCCCATTATGAAATTTACTCTCTTTATTGTTGAGTTGTAAGAATTTTTTATATATCCTGGATACAAGTTTTTTATCAGCTATATGATTTACAAATATTTTCTCTTATTACATGAATTGTCTTTTTCTTGAAAGTGTCCTTTGAGGCACAAAATTTTAAAATTTTGATAAAGTCAAATTTATTTTTTGTTTTGTCATTTGCGCTTTTGGTGTTATGTATGAAAAACCATTGCCTAACCCAAGAAGATTTATCCCTATGTTTTATAATTTTGAGCTTTCATTTAGTTTTGTAATGCATTGTGAGTGAATTTTTCTGTATGTTGTCAGTAGGGGACCAAATTCACTCTTCTGTATGTGAATATCCAAAAGTCTAAGCACAAATTGTTGAAAAGACTAACCTTTTTTCATTGAATTGTCTTGATCCCTGTCGAAATCAATTGTCCATAAATGTAAGAATTAATTTCTGGTCTCTTAATATTATGCTCTTGCTTTACAGATCTATCCTTACGCCAGTATTGCACTGTAGCTTTGTAGTTAGTTTTGAAATTGGGAAATATGAGTCCTCCAACTTTCTTCTTCTATTTCAAAACTGTTGTGGCTATTCTGGATCTCTTGAATTTCCAGATGTCAATTTCTGAAAAAATTAACCTGATATTTTGATAGTGACTGTGTTTAATCTATAGATAAATTTGGAGAGAACTGTCATCTTAACAATATTGATTCTTTCCATTCATGAACAAGAAACTTTTTCCATTTATTTGGATCTTCTTTAATTTATTTAACAATGTTTTGTAGTTTTCAGTATATACAAGTGTTGCATTTCTTTTCTTTTTTTTTTTTTTTGTGAGACGGAGTTTCGCTCTTGTTACTCAGGCTGGAGTGCAATGATGTGATCTCGGCTCACCGCAACCTCCGCCTCCTGGGTTCAGGCAATTCTCCTGAGTAGCTGGGATTACAGGCACGTGCCACCATGCCCAGCTAATTTTTTGTGTTTTTAGTAGAGACAGGGTTTCACCATGTTGACCAGGATGGTCTCGATCTCTTGACCTCGTGATCCACCCGCCTCAGCCTCCCAAAGTGCTGGGATTACAGGTATGAGCCACTGCACCCAGCCTGACCAGTGTTGCATTTCTTTTGTTAAATTTATTCCTATATTATTTTGATGGTCTTGTAAATAGAATTGTTTAATTTCATTTTTAAAGCATTTGATGCTAATGTATATTCACTGCTAATGTGCAGAACTACAATTGGTCATTGTATATTGATCTTATATCCTACAATCTTACTGAACTTGTTTCTTCTAATAGCTTTTTTTTAAAAAAAATAGATTCCTGGCTGGGCATGGTGGCTCATGCCTGTAATCTCAGCACGCTGGGAGGCCAAGGTGGGTAGATCACCTGAGGTCAGGAGTTCTAGACTAGTCTGGCCAACATGGTAAAACCCTGTCTCTACTAAAAAATACAAAAATTAGCTGGGCATGGTGGTGAGCATGTGTAGTCCCAGCTACTCAGGAGGCTGAGGCAGGAGAATGGCTTGAACCCGGGAGGCGAAGGTTGCAGTAAGCCAAGATTGCGCCATTGTACTCCAGCCTGGGCAACAAGAGTAAAACTCTGTCTCAAAAAAAAAAAAAAAAAAAAAAAAAAATAGCTTCCTTAGGTTTTTCTATATACAAATTCATGTCATCTCTGAAAAGACATAGTCTACTTTTCCTCTTCCAAACTGGATGCCATGTTTTTTCTTCTACTTGCCTAATAGCCCTAGCTACTTCAGTACAATGCTGAACGTAAGTGGCAACTAAGATCTATCTTTCAAGAGAACGTACCCTTCTTTTCCTCTTTATTCTTTCTGACAGATGGAATGTAAATGACATTACTAGAGTGCAGCGACCATCTCAGACCCTAAAGGGAAGTTAGGATTGCAACAAAGGCCAAGAAATAGCGACAACTGAGAAGAAACCTGGGTCCCTGTCATCCTGAGCAACATATCAACCTCAGATCTCCTAGCTAGACTTCACTTTGGGTCTCAGTGACTTGAGTCCAAGCTGAAATTGAGGCACAAGAGCATTTAAATAAAGTTTAAATATTGCAATGTGTGCATAATTCAATCAAAATATATAAACCACTTTCAAAAGACAAAACTAGAGTTTTGTCTTTTTTTTTTTTTTTTTAAACTAAATTCAGTAAAGTTGTCAATCTAGGGAAGTACCATATAAGCCTGGTTCTAGGTTGTAGACTTTGAATAAGATTTGGTATCTAATTTTTTTCAACTTCAAAATAATTCCACTTGGTTTACAGTATTTATCAATATTATGTTTCTAATATATTCTTTCGGCTTCCTAACTAGTTTGTGATTATAGAGGCTGTATTACTTTTACTAACTCTAGATTACTTCATAAAGCCAAGGTTACCTTAAAACCACTAAAAATATTGTCATACCTTTAATAAAAACTCCTTGTGTCTATCCACCAAAAAAAGGTATTTGTTAACTCACAATTTGAATGGTTAAATTCAGATCTATTATATGCTTTGATTCTAAGTTATTGATAAAACTAAGTCAGGGGCTTAAGTCTAAATGGGGTAATATCAAGTATCCCTAATGCAGACAGAAAAACAATGAGTGCTTCTATACTAAAGGCAAAAAAATTGTGAGAAATACAGATGAAACATCTGTCCTAGAATTTACCATCAGCAGGAGAATTTAATGTCAGCATTATTACCTGACTGATATAAAATAGTGAGTACAAAAGAAAGAAAAAGCCACTGCACTGACTGTGGCTTATGTATCCATTTGACCATTTTTTAAGACTAAATACCCAGTAACCAACTCTCAATTCCTCCTCTTGTACCTTACTTAAGCCTTAAAAATGCAGCATAGAAATTCGAGTGCAACTCATGATTAGGAGCTCCCTATGTCCAAAAATTTAAAATATAGTAACTTAACTTCTGGGAGCAGAATCTAGATGCCAATCAAATCAGAAAGGTTTTTTCCTTTGTAACCCTCAGAAATTTTTGTTCCGGGAAATTCTGATTTAGTTAAGCTATGTATCTGCTGTCATAGAATGCTGACTAATCTAACAGTGACTTCTAATTTCTATGTTAACTAGAAGTATAAAATGTTTAGAAATGTGATAACAGAATAAGTCCAAAGGTGGATTAAGTCCCCATAGCACCGATCTTTCTTTGGAGTGTACACCACGAAATAAGCAGAAACGCTTGTCTCCCCAATTAGCCCATCAGCTCTTTAGGCTCAACATCATGTCTTTTTCTGCTGTTTGCATTTCACAGGATCACTAGGCAATAGAGCAGGTGTGTAAAATCTGTGTTCTATATGAACAATCTTAGGTATAAATTGGTCATAGCTCATATCAAATAAGTATAAATATAAATTAAACACTCAGATTTTATTTAATATGTAAGCCCCTCAAAGAAAGTAGAGTATATAAGAAAAAAACCTTTTTTTCAAGTATTTTCTATTGATCTCTTCCTGCCTTAAATAAACATCAACAAAGCTACATTAAAATCCTATTTTTGGGTGAATACTTTATTCAAAAGCCCAAAGGCTATAATCTTGAACTCCAAGCAAATGAAAGAATTGTGTTTCTACATTTTACAGTTTACTGTGAAATCCCAGCAAGAAAAGAATAAAATCGAGATTAATCTAGACAAAGCAATAGGCGGTAATAAAGTCAAAGAACTTAGTGGTGAAATCTAAGCAAAAAGGAATGCATGAAACAAAAGAGAAAAAAAGATTAGGGATATACTGTTACCTCTTTTCAAATGAACTCTGGGACAAAAGACTCCTTTCTCAACAGAATGACCAGGAATTACATATAATAGACTCCTGCTGTATGAAACAGAAGTACACCTACTTAAGTCAAATCTGAAATTTTATACCCTGAAATACTGAACTGTAATATTTAAAAGATGAGATTTCTACACCAAGCAACTTTCAGAAAAACAGGTGAGCAACTGTAGTACCAGTATTTCTGCAAACATTCAAAATACTGGAGGTATTACAACTGATACCACAAGAATTCAAAGGATCATTAGTGGCTACTATAAGCAACTTATATGCCAATAAATTGGAAAATCCAGAAGAAAGAATATATTCCTAGACACATACAATCTGCCAAGACTGAATTAGAAAAAAATCCAAAACCCAAACAGACTAATAACAAGTAACAAGATCAAAGTCATAATAAAAGTCTCCTAGTAAAAAAAAGCCCAGGACTTGATCGCTTCACTGCTGCATTCTAGCAAACACTTAAAAATACCAACCATACTCAAACTGTTTTGAAAAAATTAGAGGAAGAGAAAATACTTCCAAACTCATTCTATGAGATCAATGTCATCCTGATACCCAAACTAGACAAAGACACATCAAAAAAGAAAATTACAGGCTATTGTCTCTGATGAATATGGATGCAGAAAATCCTCAAAAAAATACCAGCAAACTATTCAACAATACACTGAAAACCTCATTCATTATAATCAAGGGGGATTTATTCCAGGAATGCAAGGATGGTTCAACACACAGAAATCAATCAATGTGACACATCATATCAACAGAATGAAGGGAAAAAACTATATGGTCATTTTACTGATGCTGAACAATCATTTGATAAAGTTCAACATCTATTTATGATAAAAACCCTTTAAAAACTGGGTACAGAAAGAACACACTTCACCATCATAATGCCATATACGACAGACCCACAGCTAGTATCCTACTGAAAAGGGAAAAACTGAAAGCTTTTCCTCTAAGATCTGGAACACAACAATGATGTCCATTGTCACCACTGTTATTCGACACAGCACTGGAAGTCCTAATTAGAACAATCAGATAAGAGAAAGAAATAGTGTCCAAATTGGAAGAGAAAAAGTCAAATGGTCCTTATTTGGTGACAACATATGATTTTACATCTGGAAAAGCCTAAAGACTCCTCCAAAAAATTATTAGAACTGATAAACAAATTTGGTAAAGTTCCAGGACACAAAATCAACATATAAAAATTAACAGCATTTCTATATGCCAACAGTGAACAATCTGAAAAGAAATAAAAAAATCAATCATTTATAGTCACAAATAGCCACAAATAAAACTGAATACCTGGAAATTAACCAAAGAAGTAAAAGATCTCTACAACACAAACTATAAAACACTGAGGAAAGAAACCAAGAGGACACACAAAAAATGAAGATATTCTCTGTTCATAGATTGGAAGAATCAATGTTGTTAAAATGCCCATCAACACAATCTCTATCAAAACACCAATGACATTCTTCACAGAAACAGAAAAAACAATCTTAAAATTTACATGGAATCACAAAAGACCCAGAATAATCAAAGCTATCCTGAGCAAAAAGAACAAACTACCTGACTTCAAATTATAGTAATACTACAGAGCTATAGTAACCAAAACAGCATATTACTGGCATAAAAACAGAAACATAGACCTACGAAACAAAAGAGAGAACCCAGAATCAAGTTCACACCCCCACAGTGAACTCATTTTTGACAAAGTTTCCAAGAACATACACTGGGGAAAAGACAGTCTCTTCAATAATTGGTGCTGGGAAAACTAGACATCCACATGCAGACGAATGAAAATAGACCTCTATCTCTTGCCATATACAAAATTCAAATCAGAATGGATTAAAGACTGAAATCTAAGACCTCAAACTATGAAACTACTAAAAGAAAACACTGGGGAAACTCTACAGGACACTGGACTGGAGATTTCTTGAGTGATAACCCACAAGCACTGACAACCAAAGCAAAAATGGACAAATGGGGTCACATAAAGTAAAAAGGTTTTGTACAGCAAAGAAAAGAATCAATGTAGCGAAGAGACAACCCACAGAATTGGTGAAAATATTTGCAAACTCTTCATCTGACAAGGGATTCATAACCAGAATATATAAAGAGCTCAAACAACTCTACAGGAAAAAAATCTAAGAATTCAATTTAAAAATGGGCAAAGTATTTGAATAGACATTTTTCAGAAGAAGATTTATACAAATGGCACACAGGCATAGGAAAAAGTGCTCAACATCACTGATCATCACAGAAATGCAAATCAAAACTGCAATGAAATATCATCTTATCCCAGTTAAAATGGCTTTTATCCAAAAGTCAGGCAATAACAAATGCCGGCAAGCATGTGGAAAAAAAGGAACCCTCATACACTGTTGGTAGTAATGTAAATTAGTACAATAACTTTGGAGAACAGTTTGGAGGTTCCTAAAAAAACCAAAAATAGAGCTAACATATGATCCAGCAATCCCACTGCTGGGTATATACAGAAAAGAAAGAAAATCAATATAACAACATCTACAGTTGTTATCTACAACTGTTATCTACAGTCCCATGTTTTTTGCAGCTCTGTTCATCACAGCCAAGATGCGGAAGCAATCTAAGTGTCCATCAGCAGACGAATGGATAAAGAAAATGTGGTACTTATAGACAATGGAGTACTATTCAGCCATAAAAAAGAATGAGATTCTGTCATCTGCAAGAACATGGATGGAACAGGAGGTCATTATGTTAAATGAAATAAGCCAGGCACAGAAAGACAAATATCACATATTCTCATCTGTGGGATCTAAAAATCAAAACAATTAAACTCATGAAGACACAGCACAGAAGAATGGTTACAAGAGGCTGGGAAGGGTAGTGGGGGGTGGGAGGAAGGTCGCGATAGTTAATGAGCACACACACACAAGTTAAAAAGAGTAAGACCTCGTATTTATAGCACAACAGGGGGACTACAGTCAATAATATTAATAATTTAATTGTACATTTAAAAATAACTAAAAGTATACTTGGATTGTTTGTAATACAATGGAGAAATGCTTGAGGAGATAGATACCCAATTTTCCATGTGATTATTAAACACTGAATGCCTGTACCAAAATATCTCATGTAGACTATAAATATAAACACCTATTATATACCCACAAAATTTAAAAAATAAAAATAAAAATGAATATGGAAAACTTTCTACCCCATTCCAGTTCTCCATCAACTTAATAAAATGAGAGAATATTTTCTTCCATCTTGTATTTTTCAATATTTTCATTTCAGTATTTTCTAGATGCAAGAGGAAAGTCGACAAAGGGTCTAAAAATGCCAAGGAGATTAAAATAGAATAGTCACATACATATAACAGAGGAACCTGTGTTCTTTTCTTCCATGTGAGATAGTCAAAATCAGTGACTTTCTTCTTGGCATGCTTATAGAGTTCCCTGGTGAGCCTCAGATGTCTATAGTGTCCATGAAAGGTCAACGGCTCCTGGTTGCCATGTACTACAAACACCCTCTGCTCATCCCACACACCTCTCTATGTTCTAGCTCTCAATTCCACCTTGCTATGGAACAGCCACATACTGCTCTTTTCTTGTTTTCTACATACGAAATGAGAATAATAGACCCACTCCAATGGATGTGAGTATGACATAAAATCACCAGTAATTAACTCAGTAAAATAAAAGGGAAAGAAATCTGTATCCTCAAATCTCTTTAAGCATGATGACACTTTAACAAGTAACTTCTCAACTGAGAGGTTAAGGCCCTTCCTACCTGCCCCAGAGGTTGAAATCCATAGTACAATAGAACCAATAAGATCGAACTCGGGGTTTCAAAAGAGACAAGGGGAAAGAAATGGGTGGGGTTCTCTTTCATTCAATGCAACAGCGGCTCATAAGGCCACAAATAGAAAAAAAAGATATTGTAAGCTTGAGAGATGCTAACTCTCAAGACCAATAATCAGCATCAGTGGACAGAAAGGAAGAGAAGGATAATGTGTTAGTTTGTAATGCTGTGTAACAAATCACCACAAACTTAGCAGCTTAAATATAGGTCAGATGTCTAGCACTCCAAGGCTGGGTTCTCTGAAGCTGAAATAAAGGTGTTAGCTGGCTGCATTCTCATCTGGAACTCAGGGTCATCTTCTAAGCACATTCTTGTTGGCAGAATTCAGTTGCAATTGTTAAGGCGGAAGTCCCTGTCCTTTTGCTGGGTATTCACTGGAGACTGCTCTCGATTCCTAATGGCTATTCTCAGGTCTATGCCCAGTGGCCCCACCCCCTTCTCAGCACCAGAGAACCTGTCTCATGCTAAATCCCTCTCAGATTTCAAATATCTCTGACTTTCTCTTCTGTGATCAGCTAGAGAAATCTCTGGCATTCAAAAGGCTTGCTTGATTAGGTCGGGCACCAAGATAGTCTCACTGCATGGATAATAAGCTAGACGCTTGTGTTCTCTCAAACTGCATGTTGAAATCCTGAGCCCTAGGGTGATGGTATGAAGAGGTAGGGCATCTGGGAAGTAAGTAGGTCATGAAGGTGAAGCCCTCATGGATAAGATTAGTGAAGGGAACCCAGGCACCTCTCTCATTCTCTTCCTATACGAGTATCAGTGTGAGTGTGAGTATGAGTATGAGTGTATAAGTGTGTGTGGTTGTGAGTATGTGTGAGTATATGTGAGTGTGTGAGTATGAGTATGTGTGTGAGTGTGTGAGTGTATGAGTATGAGTGTGACTGTATGAATGTGAGTGTGCGTGTATCCACATGAGGATACAAGGAGAGGTCAATAGCCTCTAACCTGGAAGAGGGACCTCACCAGAACCTGACCATACTGGCACCGTGATCCTGGAATGCCAGCCTCCAGAACAGTGAGATATAAATTTCTGTTGTTTATAAGCCACCTGGTCTATGGGACTTTGTTATAGCCTGAACTAAGACATTAGTTCAACCAATTAGGGACCCTATTTACATTTGTAAAATTTAAATCACCTTTTGCCATACACATAACATAATCTGGAATAATACCAGGGGATAATACAAGGGAGCCATTTCAGAATTCTGCCTATCACACATGTTAATACAAGAAGGAAGGTTGTTATTTTAGTACAGAGTAGATACAGAATTGACGAGAATGATGGGTCAAGTGTTGTATTTATACAGTAACTTTTAAAAAGACTATGGGTAAAGAGCAACCAAAATCCATTTATACTTTGCGATACTATAATATGAAAGCAGTTGTCACCTTGCCTAAGGTGAGTGGAAGAGCCACGTAAGAGTACTGCCTGCTTCATTTATGTTGCCACTTGGCCAAAAGTACACACTCCACAGACTCTGGAGATAAACAGAATCTTAAAATCAAATGAATTTAATTGAGAAATGAATGCAGCCAAACCCTATTAGTCTTTAAGAATAAAGTTTTAAATCATTTTCAACAATTTCACTTGGCTTTTTGAAGTTAATTGAGCAAAATTGTCATAGCTTAAAATAGTTTCAAAATTATTACTCTGTCATGCTTAGGTCTTGAGACTTCCTTTCTTTGCTCCTTTGACTGTACTTTTCAACCCTAGATAGGAAGGGAAAAGAAGATAGGGGAGTCTTTTTCTTTTTTTCACCAGAAGAACTATATTAGGGTCCAGAAAATATTTAAAAACAGGAAAAAGGAAAAAACTGCTGGCCACAGATATTGAGGGAAATGGGCCCTATGACTTAAATTCCAATGCATCTCTACCTTCTGGGCTGCATCTAGTGGTCTCGACTGCTGCTGGGCACTGACTCCCCTACTTTATGGATTCTCTATTCCTGACCCTGAACTGCCACCCTGGGGCACTCATCCATCCAAATGACCATGACTGGGAAACCATATACCTATGGGGAAAGTTTTTAAAAGAATGTTTCCATTTAATTTGCAAAGAACAGAATCCTGGCTGACCCAGTGGCTCATACCTGTATTCCAATGTTTTGGAAGGCCAAGGTGTGAGGACAGCTTGAGCCCAGGAATTTGAGACCAGCCTGGACAATACAGCAAGATCGCCTTCTCTTCAAAAATGGAGGGGAAAAAACCCAGAATACCAAAGCTGGGTGCAAGAGAGCCACATAGTACTTAACAGCATTGGTTTCATAAACATGAACATTCTCTACTATGGCTCTGTCTTCATTACAGAGAATCCAGCAGCCTAAGGGCACCTCAGACTGTTCTCACTTATGCAACAGCTAGAGTTCCTTCCTCAGTATTTGTGCTGCATCTACCTATTTAGAGCAACATTTATAAATATACCTGGGGAGATACAGAAAGGACATAAACTTAAGTCCCATCCAGAGTCTTTCAGATGGAGGGCAATTATGAAAGGGCCAATGAAACTATATTAAGCTTCACTAATCCTGATAGCTGTTGTATAATATTTAAAGTTATACATAATTGTCAAGCACAAGCCTGGCAAGTTACTTAACCCACTTCCCTCATCAGTAAAATGCAGATACTAATAATAATAGTGTCTACTTTGTACAGTTGTAGTGAGGATTAAATGTGGGTGTAAATGCAAAGCACTTGTACCAGGAACCTGTACACAGTAAGCACTCAATAAAGCTTGGCTAAAATGACTGTCATTGTTTTAACTCATTTCTCTCAACTCCAATCTCTTCTGCACATCTCCTCTGTTTTTGGCTTAATACAGGCTCCTAGCAGCTCCCAGCTGATTAGATTCTAGTACCTATCTAAACTGGTTCCCATTCTGGTGCTATGAGAACCTTCCTAATGCCAGTCTGCTCACATCATTCCTCTGCTTTGAAACCTTCAATGGCTCTTCACTACTCTAAGAAAAAAGTTCAAACACCATGAGGTACAGCAAGAAACCCTCTAGGACCCAGTCACAGCAGTAACACTGGTAAAGACCAGCACAGCCCCAGGGACTAGCAGAGGCCTCCATGCTTTTTTCTCACGCTTATGCTGTTACCTAGAAAACCCTTTCCCCAAATTTAAATTTAAAGCCCAAGCTAGAAATTGGGGAGTCATCTCTGTCATATTTGCAAGAGATCTGTTTTTCCTTCCCTTCTTAACAGGTTCCTTAATGCCTAGGATACTCCCAAATTCATATGAGATCTTCCCAAGCTAGACACAAGTTACCTTTCCAGCACACCATCCTCTTCTAGGAGATGACACAAACAAACTACCTGAGGTACTTGGAAGCACAAACCTTAAAGCTTCTGCCCCTCTGTACACACTTCCCACTGCCTAAAATTATCCTTTCAACAATTGCTAACTCCCATTCCCAGTGAAGCCTTTGCTGGCATGCCTTCCATCTTCCATCCAACAGATGGAACTGATTCCTCCCCTTCCACTCCCTTGGCCCAGGTACACCTCTTCCCCAGGGTTCTTGTAATTGCAGTGACATTTCATATTTGTAGGTCTGCCTTCCACACTAGACTGAGTTCAAGGTCAACAACTATCAAGCAACTCCAGTACTTAACAATGATGCTTAATGTGTGTTTTATGGATTAAGTTTCCTGTGTAACTGGCATTATGCTGTCATTTTCCATTCACCAAATTCAGGATGGAAGCTTTACTAAGGAACACTATTATTACAGAATAGAATTTTTTTTTGGAGAAAGGTTTTCTTGCAACATTACGAAGGGATTTTATTACTACAGTATCTAAAACTTAAAGGCTAAAAATTCCTGGCTTAGACAAGTAGAAAGAACATATGCAAACATTTGGGCTAATTGTATGAGGTTGGATTTTTTTAAAGCAACAGTTTTGAGTGGAACAATAACAAATTTGGGATTGCAGAATTTCAGAACTAGAAGGTTGCTTGGAGAAACTAAAGATCAAGTGCTTTCCTTTTATAGTTGAGGAAATATGTACAAGGTCTCTGATAGGTCAGTGGCAACTAGACTAGAACTCGGCCTTCTGCTTCTTGGTCTCAAACATTATGCCATCTGAGAGGAAAAACAAAATTGCCTATTCTATAAAACGAGACACTCAAATTTCATATGAGCACATACACCTTCACCTCAATTGTGTATCTCAGTATAATATCAAAGTAAACCCAGCCCAGGGGAACACAGTGAAGCAATAGAGAGATGAGCGGCTTTGAAGTCCAAGAACAGAGTCAGAATCCCAGTGGGACACTAGCTGTGTGCTCCTGATTAAACTGCTTGCAGGCAGTTCTCTCATCTGCAATGTGAGAACAGTACTTCTTTCAGAAATTGTTGTGAGGATTAAATAAGAACATCGGTGAGAACATTCTGCAAATCATAAAGGTTACACAAGTGCCAGATATTAACAAAATAAAATATAAAATAGGTATTAGTTTACACTGTAGTTTAGTTTAAATTGAAAAACATATTCACATGTGAATGTGAAAACCAGTCACTACTTCATTATTCTGTTTATCCTTATACCTTTCTCTTGTTGTGATGCTGGCCTTTGCTCTATTCAAGAGAATTATACCAGCTCCAAGGTAAGAAAAAGAAAGGAAAATTAGGTCTTATTTGATGATACAATAATTCATCAATGACAAAATAGAAATATCTCTTTTAAATTGTCACAAGTATATTACCACCTTATAACTGTGTAACACAGATGGCTGCTTATGTATTCAGACAGATACAGGTCTCACACAAGCTTAATGTCAGCGAGGCACAGAATCTTTAAGTTGCAAGAAGCATTAAGAATCATCTAAATCCTACAGTCCTTTAAATGACAAACTATAGTATTTTATCCTTCAACACACAAGTTAATTATTTCATATGTTAGACCTGACTATAGAGTATAGATGTCTATTAAGAAATGGAACTGGGCATGGTGGCTCACACCTGTAATTCTAGCACTTTGGGAGGCTGAAGTGAAAGAATCACCTGAGCCTGAGTCTGAGATGTGCCTGGGCAACATAGGGAGACCCTGTCTTGACAAAAAATTTAAAAATTAGCTGGGTGTGGTGGTATATGCCTGCAGTTCCAGCTCCTTCAGAGGCTGGGGTGAGGATCACTTGAGCTTAGTAGGTAGAGGCTGCAGTGAGTTCAGATGGTGCTGCTGCAATCCAGCCTGGATAACACAGGGAAACCCCATCTCCCCACCAGCCAAAGAAAAGCAAATGTCTCACAGGAGTACTTCCATATGCTAAGTTTATGATGAATTAAACTCAACATAAATGCTTAGCCTGTGACACTGAAGTATAAATAGACATATTATAAAATTTTTTGAGTTATTTCTCCATTGGACATTAAATCTCACTGATCTTTTTTATATTTGTACAAACACAGTTACATAAATATATGATCACACAGTATAATTTCCACTTGTGATCCCACTTTTAGAAAGGAAACCATAGTTACTTATGATGATAAAGATATTAGGATAAGATAAAAGTCAAAGGCAAGAGAAAGGAAAGAATCATGACTATGTCCCAAGTTACAAATCAGTATTGCAAGTGTTTGATTAACATACATCAATTTACCAGGGTCTGATACATTTCAAACCAATAAGGCAAAAAATAAAAAAAAAACAACTGGATTCTGAAATAGCATTATCTATATCGAGACACTGTATATATTTGGAACCAGATGAGATCATTTTCTCTCAGCATACATATTCACATGTATTAAATAAAATTTTAAAAATAAAGCTTTAAGCATGGCTTTATACTGCTATCAACATGTATATAAATAGAACTTGTAAACATCAGATGTTTCACCCACTTTCCTTTGTGAAACATCCTTATAACATTCTCTTAATTCAGCATGTTGTCAAATAGTACTTATTAAGCACTATTCTCAGTAAATGAAACAGTCCCTTGTTCTGTGCTGTAATTTGGCACAGACAACATCCACAGAGGCCAGCCCTCCAAAGGGTATATCAAACTGTTCTAAAGAAAGATCACAACAGTAAGGCCCAAGAAAAAGGCACTTAAAATTCTGTACCAGTCCCAATTTAGTGTTTGTGATTGAGTAAAGGGTCAACCAAATGATCACTTGGCTCCTCCCCTCCACTATATTTACCTCAGTGGGTTGGACATATGTTAATTTGTTATTACTCACTTAACTATTCCACTATAAATGTGCTTAGTATTTTCTATACTTAGCTTTCAAACCCTATTAACTCAGCAGCTCCCACTTTAAATGTATATATGTATTTCTAATGATAGGAAACACAGTTACTTAACCAATTTATTAAGCCACCACTGTGGCACAAAATTTTACTTGGAGATTTTTCCCATTAACTACTGTGAAAATTTCTTTAAGAAACGTCCTACCATTTTTAAGTAAAAATTGTTATCTTTTGAGGTAAATAGTGATTCCCAGTATTTTCATAAACACCGTGGGAAAAAAAGTCTTCCTCCAGAGTCCAGTAATTGATAAGGTCCAGGAAAGACTCCTAGTAACCAAAAGAATTCATTTTGTGCTCTGTATTACCTTATAACTTAGAAAGAGAAAGGAGAGTTGGAGACACAAAAGAGAGAGTAATGTGCATAAAAGAACCAAGAAATAAGGAAGAGTATGAGATAAAATGCTAATTTTGAGGCTGAGTGCTAATTTTGTGTCCGAGACTATAAGTCACTGATGCTCAGTGAAGACTTGTACCCTACCTCCTAAGAACACAGCCAAACAAAGATATGTAAAAAGTAAAAGTCTGACTCATATGGATTTCTCTTTTGCAAAAAATACTTCTTTTCATCTAATCTAAGGAGCTCTTGAACTGTTTCTCTTTCTTCAGTTCTTTGTGAGAAAGAAAACAGTTGTTCAGCCTTCTTTTCATGACAACTTTTTGCATATTCAGAGAGTTTAGTCTCTTAAACTTTTCTTCAAATTGAAGATTCACAACTCCTTTACCCTTTGCTCATTCATGGGACTTATTTTTTTTATAAGCCTTTGATTATTTCTACTGCTCTTCTCTGAATTTTCTCCAGTTTTCTTTTTTAAATTCTAGAGTCTGAAGGAGAAAATAGGATGTTTGACTAATGGCCTGGCCAATAGGCAAAGCGGGATTATCTTCCCGTTCTTAAAAATAATGTTTTCTTATTGACAATAAGATAGGAAACCCAGGATCTGAGGTAAAAGACACACATGACAGAAATTTTGGCTTCAACTTAGGATTCACTCTGCTATACATTGGTCTGCTTTTTCAGTTTCCATTTCTACCTCATGTATTTCAATTGCACATCTCCATGTACATGTCCAAATGTATCACTACCATTTTCTTTTTCTATGGAAATTCCTCTTTCACCTCTACTTTGAGTTTCCACAATTCAATCAACTCCACCAATTTAATATTACTTGCCTAACTAATGAGCTTGCCCCTTTTTTCATCCATTCATTCCTAAATTTGTTTTACTCTCATCCCAACTTCCCATGGTAGTTTCTGCGAGCTCCAACTTTTGAGAACCATATACATTTGCACTGCAAATCAACAAGAGATATCAAATTAACTAAGACAGGTGCTTTTTATTGGGGAAGTTATATTGCAAAGGAAACACCTACATCATTAACTAAAGTAGCTCAGTCGTTACCATTTACTGAGCAGCAATTATTTTCCAAGATACATACTAAGTGTTTGACAGTCAACAGGTATATAAGTTCTTCTTCCCAAATTTATAGATGAGAAAAACTAAAGTTTAAAGAGGTGAAGTAACCAGCCTAAAATCATTCTGTCAATAAATGACAGAGCTGGAGAGAGAGCCAGGAATGTCTGCCTCCCTTAGACTGATGTGGAAATTGAGAGTTCAATTTTGAAATGATTGTAGTGGTAATGTTTGAGGTAGCTGAAGTCTGAGGCAGTATCACTACTATCAGAGGCATGGAAAGAAAAGCTGATGGCAGCAAATGCTTATCACCCACAAATGCACATTAAAATTTCTCCTCCAAGAGACTGTGTTATTATATTCTGTCACATGACAAAAATCAAAATCAGACACATGAAGATAAATGATACTCTGCGTTTAAATTAAGCATCTAACCTTGGAGAGAAAAACTGGAATTAAACTCACTTAGACAACTAAAATGACTCATAAATATTTCCAATTTTCCTTCCAACCATAAAAAATGTGACCTTTCAAAAAATGCCACATCATTTACGGGTATATTAAAGCTATATTTCCTAAATCTAAAAGTTAAAATTTCTTAGGTCTCAAAAAACTTCCAACACTCAATAGCATGAATAAAGGGAAGGAAAGGGGTCCCATGCAATTTAAGTAAAAGTGCCTGAAAAAATATGACTATATATGGAGGGAAAGTGTTTTGTACGGAGAGTTTTAAAAATGGTGGTAGATTATATAAGAGGAAAAGGAAATCATCTCTTTCAAAAAATATAATACCATTAAAAATGCTGTGATTTTTAAGACATAGAGCAGCCACCTAGAAGAAAATTGTTAAAACAGTTTGGCAGGCTTATAAATAAAAATGGTTGAAAAACTTATAATCGTAAGTTTGATAAATTTTGCAACCTTCCTGAAGGCCACACACCATTAGAGAATTTAATTATTATAGGCTAGAAACTTAAACATGGTATTGTAAGAGACAACTTTTGAGATTTCTGTCTAGTTTATCCTTTAACTATTGAACTGGTTTGGATCTGTGTCCTTGCCCTAATCTCACATGGAACTGTGATCCCCAGTGTTGGAGGTGGGGCCTGGTGGGAGGTGGACTGGATCATGGGGGTGGTTTCCCATGAATGATTTAGCACCACCCCCCATGGTTTCAACAGTGTGTCAGTTCTTGTGAGATCTGGTTGTTTAAAAGTGTACTGAGCACCTCTCCCCTCTCTCTCTTCCTCCTGCTCCAGTCATGTGAGATGCCTCACTACCCCTTTGTCTTCTGCCATGATTTTAAGTTTCCTGAGGCCTCCCCAGAAACTGATGCTACCATGCTTCCTGTACTGCCTCAGAACAATGAACCAATTAAATCTCTTTTTTAAAATAAATTATTTAGTATCAATAAGTATTACTTGTATTTCTTTATAGAAATGCAAGAACATACTAATACAACCCTTAAATGTCACTCTTCCCTCCACAGAGGAGAAGCCCCAGATACAACATTTAATACTAAATGCTTCAACTCTCCAGACACAATTCATCGGCTCAAGAATGAATACATGGAATCATCTTCCATCTTTTTGGTTCCCTGTTTTAGTCCTTTGCTGCATTCTTGACCTTGAATTCCTTGATAGTCCTGTATTCTCCTTTTCTTATTCAGTAGTTCAAGTTTCTTTTGTATCATCTGCAAAGCCCCAGCAAAAGTTTATATTTTCAAAAACCTTTATAAAATGAATTTTATGTTTATGTACTACCCTCTCCTCTCAAAAAATAACTCTCTAAAATAAAGACTTGCAATTACACCACCCTTTATCAGGAGAGACAGGAACAGGCACGGTAAGTTTTGGAGTCTCTAATCTATCATCCATATTACCTTTTACTATCTTCATCAAATAAAGGGAAATACCCTCTCTCAAATTTTGATTCATTGTTAGGTTGCTTTTGTATCAATAACAATTTTAAAAAACTATATGTCATTTTATACTATTAAAGATTTATTTCTCCTAGATCTTCCCAGTGATATTCTAAATCATTTTAGTGATTTTGGAGTCCATGATCCTTTGTATCAAGGGATCCAAAAAGGATCAAAAGCCACTTAGGATTATTTCTATCATAAGAATCAAACAGAAATAGTTCAAATAACAACTTCAGCATTCTGGATAACGTCCACCTCCCACAATCACTATTGTTAATACCCAATAACCAAGCCTAAATCTTTCTAACAAAACAAATCCTTTATTCCATGTAGCCATAGTCACCTTAAGGGATAGGCTGCATGTCATTCTGAATTCTGTTGCTACCATGGTATTTTTGAACTCCAAAACACAGTACTTCAAATACTAAAGAGAATTCAAGCTGTGAAGATATGAATTGAGAAAAGCCAGAAAGTGCTTCAGCTTGCCAGCTGTGTTTCCTGCTTAGGTGCTTGATAACATTTTAATCTATGCTGATAAAAGACACTTTACTCCTTTAATGAAAAGCACTAATCCAATTAAAGGTGAACTTTAATTCTAAATGAACAGCCTTTCCATCTCACACCTTCCTGATGCAGAGGAAGAATGACAATTTTAAATCTTAATTGCTGTTGGCCTACAGTGTGCATGTAAGACAGCAGCAACAACAACAACAAAAGTTGAACATTTAACCACTTTCTGCACTGTAAAGACTGGTTAACAAGTTCAAAAAATACTAGAAATCATGGCTTGTCATGGACAACAAAGTAACACGAAACTGAAGGAGATGATATGATAACAATTTGGTTTCCAACACCAAGTCACTGTATTATATTTTCATTTGAACTCTGAGATACAATAGTTGTCATATCAATTGTTTAAGTCTTGTCCTTTTCAGTTATCAAGCATATTGTATATCAGATACCATAACACAATCACCAATCAAGTACTAGAATATTGTTCACATACCAGTACTATATTACTGCAATGAGAATGGACAACAGTTATTGGTGAGTGGGATCAAAGCAAGGGGTGGTAACTGAAAGACACAATTAACACTGAAGTACAACTCTGTAGGCTGTCAGACCCAGAAAACAGACCAAAGGCAGAATATGCTGATATTTCAGGGTAACTCAGAAATATGAAAACCAACCTTTAGCACACTCTCTTACCAAATGAATCAACCATATTACAAACGAATGGCATACACAAATACACTTACAGGCATCAAAGGAGCTGTTCCTAGTAGTTTTGGAAATAGTGTTTCTGATTTCATGCTATAATACAAAGAAAAAAACACCTGCACACAAATATTATACTCTAGTTGCTAAATTTGTTTCTCACAAGAGTATGGATTTGCACTCTTTATATACACACTAGGATTGAACAAATAAACAAATACATTGGAAGGAAGGGAGCCTCAGTCTGGAAAGCCACAGCCTCTTAATAATTCTTCCAAGGTTACAAATGAGATACAGTACACCTCTCCCTGTTTCTCCACTGAATGCAATTATAAACCATGAAGACAATGCATGTGGCAGCATTCTGAGGACTCTAAAAAGTAAGCAGCAGCCAGCAGAATGACGAAGGGGACAGTAATTTGATGTAGCACCACAGCAGGGTCTTCAAGGAATTCACAAGCAATGACAGTGGTGGCAACAGCTGGGGAGGTCCCTAAAACCCTGAACAAGGGGAATCGACTAGAGAAATTCTGGTTCTACGAGTATGGGGCAAATAACTGTTGCCTTTAAAATCTCTTTGTTCTCCTACCAGTTGGCCATGGAAACGCAATTGCAGGGAGTGCAACGCAGAGAAGAAAAGCTAAAGCTGACTTTTTAGCCAGAGGACTGGAACAGGGGTTTCAGATTCTAGAAAATGTGAGGGATATCACAGACAGAATGGAGCTCAAGAGAGTGATCCTATAAACTTGAGTGTGAATCCCTGGGTTCATCTCCAAGCTTTGCATGCCTGTATCTGATCTTAAACAACCAGAATTCTTCAAAAGTGTCAAGATCAATAAAGACAAGGAAACTGAGGAACTGTCATAAATTTTAAAAGCTGAAGGAGGTAGGGCAATTGAATGTAACGTGGGATACTAGATTTAATCTTGGGATGGAAAAAAGAACAGCAAGGAAAAAAACTCATACCATCCAAATGAAGCCTATAGTTTACTTAGTACTAATGCTAATTTCACAATTATGATAACTATACTACAGTATTTAGGAGAAGATGGGTTAAGGATATATAGGAAAACTCTGTTTTTCTAATTCCTTTAAGTCTAAAATTATTTCAAAATAAAAAGTTGAAAAAACAAAAGTTTTATTTTTAACACTAATTGATTGGCTGTCTGAATACTAGATCACATTTGTCTGCAGAACAACTGTACATGGTGGGTAGATTTTCCAAGATACCTCACAAAATTCAATTTAAGCCAATAAGGAGGTTTTTTTGTTTGCTTTATAATGAGAAACTAGTATAGGTGTATCAATAACAATGAAAAATGATGACATAGAATAAAAATTAGAGTTTTAGAAATGTTGTTACATGATAAAAAGTAGTAAAAGAGGAGAAAGATGTTGCTGTAGAGGTAAAATCCCACACAGTCTCTGAAGAGCTACTATGGCTAATTTCACACATGGAATCTGGGAGGGGTGAAAGGCAGGTGAGAAGTATTCATGCTTGAATTCCTAGAATGTGCCAGGCAGTTTTAAATGACTTTTTTAAAATGGGTGCATAATCTTAGCTAATCTTCTTATTACCTTGTGAGAAAGGTTATTACTAGCCCTGTTTTACAAGTAAAGAAAAAATGCACCCAAGGTCTCCTAGTTAAGCAGAACTGAGATTCAATTTCAAGTCAAAGTTCAAAGTATATTTCTCTATATTTACTGCATGTGATGAAAACTGAGAGCAATTTTCCTCTGATAAAAGGCAAAACTTAGAGGCTAGCAGGAAGAATAAACTACATCAAAGGGAATGAGTGAAAATATGTGAATAAAGATGGTATACAGTAGAACCAATTAAGTTGTTAAATGATAAGAAGGAGACAATGGTAGAAGAGGTTTTAGATGAGCACTCTCCACACAAGAATTTCAGAGTTGGGGAAATATGAAAAGGGATGTAAGAAATGCAGCATAGAACCAATCTGTAGACCTCCGAAGGTCAAGTAAGTTAAGGGGAAAAAGGCAGAACAGAGAGCCATTATAGTCACACAGTAATTACTTTAGCTCTAGTGTACCAGTTCTGTGTGTGTATGACTTGCAATGTCTTATCCATGAGACAAATAACTACAAGAGGACACATATTTATCTTATTCTTCTAACCTAAAAGAAACACTTCAAATTAACAGACATAACTTAAATTCTGGGTAAAAGGTTCCAAAATTAGAAGCCAGCCTTCTGTCTATCACTAAATAACAATGTTCTTTCTTACACAGTTAACTTGATGAAACAGCTGAAGTCAGATGTCATTTCTGTAAGTTTAAACAGCTTCATTATTAGGAATGTTTAAGTGTATCACCTTATTTGTGCCAACATTTTCCCTTGAATTTTATTTTAAAATTAAAGGTAAGATAATAGTTTAAGAAAAACCCATTATTCTGATTACACATTTTCAACCTAAAATGGAAAAAATCTTAAATGTGAGAGATTTGTTTATTCTAAATATATAACTGGGAGGTACTGAAAGGACAGAGATTTTGAAGACAGAGAAACAGTTCCAAACCCTAGCCTCCTTTTTCAAATCCTAGACTCCTTACTTACTAGCTGGGGACCTTAAGCAAGCCTTATCTTTTAAGTCAATAAATGTGAAACCCACTTTAAAGGTTATGATGGAATTAAATGAGAAATTACACATATAAATCCCAATCCAGCACCTGTACAGAAAACGCCTTTACAGAGAAAAGTAACTATATCATGTTCTTCATTTCACATCTGGATTTAGACCATTAGAATGACATCTAATCATTAAAATGATGAAAGTGACAAATGGGCAACTAGCAAGTATAGGCAACTAAAGCAATGTGTTATAGTGAAAATAGCATCAGACAGTCAGAGGATGATGTGGGCTTTAGCTGTATTTTGAGTGTTACTCAGCAGTGACCTTGAGAGGACCTCAGCAGCTCCTGTGCTTGCTTTCTCCTGCTGCTGCCTCTGCTGTAGGAAGGAGATGGGATGGGATCATCTCAGTGCTTCCTTCCAGCTACAGAATCCTGAAAGCCCAACATACTATTCTTGTGCTGGGTGCTTGAGAAAGACATGAATGAGAAAAGTTGTAAAAAACTGTTACTGAAATTACTTCTACAAGAAAAGGAAAAGAGAGAAGGAAACTGATAGACCACACACATTTGAGGGCTTATCCCAAGATCTTCAGTGTCTAGAATTCCAATGACCAGTGGAAACTGACTTTCTGGAGGAGTTAAAGGTAAAGAAGAAAATGAGCCTCAGGGACACTGAACAGCAAGGGTGATGATTAAATCCTGAAACAGGGAGCCAAGCCGAATATCCCGAGAAAGTCAAGGCAGTTCCACCTCTGGAGGTGGAGACAGATTTACCTACAGATGGCAAACTAGGGAGCTTTCAAACACAAAATGGGAGAAAGAAATGACACTTCAATCACAGTTTCCATTTTCTTGTTAAAAATCCCACGTAGACAACAACAAATACAAGTTTTAAAGAATGTTTCCTTTTTAAATTATTTAGTTTCTGTGCTCCTCACATTCTTAAACTAGGCAAACTGAACTTATCTTTGAGTAGTGTTTATTACTCTCACGATGTTCCATCTAAAAACAGTTGAACTGACCTCTTCAAAACGGTAAACTAATGTCCAAAAGCCCAAAACAACCAAACCCCAGCACTTCGAAAGTCTAAGATAAAAAACAACTGCTTGAACAAATTACTGCTTTCATCGAAAGTATGAGGAACTAAACATGTACCTACCCCCATTTCTAGATTCTTTCTTACTTGGAAAGGAACAAACTTCAGCTGCCATTCCCACTCTAAGTAAAACAATAAGGAAGGGAGAAGGCCTACAATATACAACTAAATAAAAGACAAAAATAAACCGGCTTTATCTGGTGGAGCAGGTCTGTTTGCTATGGTCTAAACTAGGCTCCCATGCCAGCCACCAGTCCTGTGAATTGATGGCTTCCATCCCTGAACTTCCTTTCACATGTCGTGCTAAGCCCTCACACTTTCCTCACCTTGGCCATCTGCCTGGCTTGCCAGGCTTCTGTGATGACAGCCAGCGCTCCTCTACACAGCCCCTTCTGCCCTAGAGGCAGCTGAACCCATTATCAAACGGACTGTTCCCCTTGGGAAGCTGTGAGCCAGAGGAACTAACTGCTGCTGCTGAAGACAGGGGTTAGCGACAATCACAGTCTTCCTTTCTTTCCAGACCCTGCAACAAAGTCCAGTCAAGAACAAATGCATGTCAAATCCTCATCCTGATAATTACACTTAAACATGGAAGCAAGAAACTTGGGCTGATGTATACGTTTATAATGGAACTTATCTTTTACTTCTATCTGGGCATTACTCAACTGCTGAATCTCAGTTTTCTTGTCTATAAAATGAAACATATAATATTACTTTCCAAGACTGTTTTCAAGATATATGACTGCCAAGAAACATTTAAGGGAATTGTCACTGAATAGGTAGTTAGCCCCTCAAGGTGACTAATTTGAACTCACCATGTCTTGTAAGCAAGAGCACCAGGAATTGGAGGAAGATGGGAAGGGATGAGAACAGAAGCAGCGCAGCTTTCATTCCTGTCCCCCACACATTCTCCCACAAGTAACAGTGGCTCATTTCAGTAAGGACTCTGGTCGTGGGGTGCAGGTGGAGGTGGGGGTGGTATATACTGATCCTCAAACTCACCTTCACCCCGCTGCTCTCAATGTGAGCAAGTATCACTGCCTTTATTGAGCCAATACTATTATTTACAAGACCTAGAGCTTAAAAGGCTTAATTGCAGATGATCCTCAAGACTGACATCAAAACTGAGGCTCTGAAGGCTTGCTGGGCACTGAAAGACCAGTCAAAAGAATTCTAAGGCCCACTTTCTTCACCTATCATTACAACTTCAGTTATTTAACATGAAAAAATATAGAGAAAAGAAAGAAGAGTTCTTTCTCAAAAGAACATGCATGGAAAGAAAAAACAGAATTAGGAGACAATAATAGTCTTGGTTCTATTGCTAGGCTGACATCAGACAAGCACAGAATGGACTCAGATCAAGAGCCCGAAGCAGGCACACCTTGTATAAGGAGAAATGTCCTGTGATTGCTTAAGTCAATTTACTTCTGATAAGGTGATGCTTTAGGGGGTTTCTCCAGTCCTATTAAACTTCTCCAACTTAAGAGGGCCTAAAGGATCAACAACCCTGCAACTTGGACCTTAACCTGGGTCATTTCTAGACCAAAGATATTGAGAACAACACCTGAAAAGCTTTGGTTGGCAAGTAACAGAGTGCCCAAGCAAACTTTTTATTTTCTTTAAAAAGCACTTTTTAAAAAGTGGCGTTATTTCTGGTAAGAATGTAAGAGGTCAATCAATGATTGACATAGCTAAGTAAGGGCAATGTTGGGTACTGAGCCTTAGCATCCATCATTCCCAACCACAACCTCTAGGTCTCTATCAGCCACTAACCTCTATTCTGACACACTCTCTCTTACAAAAACAGTGACACACACACACACACACACACAGTGACCTTTATTTACACTCAGGGACAGTTATAGTGAATAAAGGTGCAAGTGCTGCCTCCCATTCCCCATCCCCCAGTCCCAAGAGTTAGCTATAGAAATTGCATCTTTGCCTAGTTCCTTAGGACCAGCATGGGCACTCTCACACAGTTTCTGCACATCTGCTCCATTCTCCTCTCTCTGTTGGCTGGCCTCCTCTGCTCCTACACTGTTCCTAATTCCTGATGATTTTAGGCATTTATTTAATTGTTTATTAGGTTATTTAACACAAATAGCACTTACCAGTATATCAAGCCATGTTTTAAAGACTCCACAGATATTAACTCATTAAATCAAAAGTCTTGACATGGAAACTATCATCGTTACTGTTTTTAGTTGAAGAAAGTGAGGCACAGCAAAGTTAAATAACTTGCTTAAGATGACATGGCTTCTACACAACTCTAATGGGTTTTTAGAACCTCTCTACCTCATGTTATTACAGTTTCAGATCCCAGGGCTGTTGATATGTCCTATTTCAAATTCTCAAGAGAGAATTAACCAGCTAGTCCTGCTTAATACTGTAATTAGTATACTGCCTGTACTCTGTTACCATTACTAATAGTTAACACAAGCACAGTCAGAAAATGTAATGGTGAGCCTCATTAAAGGTGATGAAGTTAAGAAATCCTGGCTTTTGTTTCTTCCTTTAAGATTACAATACTAAGTTTTGATTCTACAACATTGGAATGTATTTTACAATCATTGCTGAGCAGGTGGCAGTTGTGATATATCCTCATTGCCTGTGCATACCCATAGAACTTACAGAACGAGTGTCAGTAGCTTGGAAGAAAATTCTATAGACAACAGTGGCATTCCTAAGAAATGCTGTATCAACAATGCTCTTGATGGCACAGAGGTCCATATTGTGTGAAAATACATGAACATCTGCAGCTGCATGGAAAAATAACACAGAAGAGATCAACTCTGAATGGAAAGAAGCCTTAGAAACACCTCTGTTTATTTCACATATGTTTTTTTCCCTCTATGAGCCCAAGAGTAAGAATCTGTGTCTACATAAGTCTCAAAGAGTTTATTTAACAAGTATAAAATTTTAAGTGATTAAGAAGCACCGTTTTATGACATCTTTTTCTTTCTTAGCTCTATATATAAAATAATAGTGCCTCTTACAAGTGAAGCTTTCTTAAGGTTTAATAAAATATAGAAGTTAGTATCATAACTAACAGTTGACTCAGAGACTTAAAAAACATTAAGACTCTAGTTTCTATGTTTTCTTTGAAGGGGAAAAAGACCCTCTGAGAAAGCCTAGAGGGACAGAAACAAGTTCTCAGATAATATACATTAAAGATATGGAAGACAATATATGTTTTAACTAACAATACTTAAATTTTTTTTCTAAAATTCATTTAAGAAGTGGCTTCTGTGTGGACTGGTGGCCAAAGTCCAATAAAAACCTCCAGCATTCTCTTCCATAAAATGTGAATAACAATAGTACTGAACTCAGCTGCAGTCGTTATGAGGACTAAGTAATCCATCTAAAGAAAGCACACTGCTTGATACAGAGTAAATATTCAATAATGTGAGCTACTCCTAGTAGCCAACAATCAGCAAAACACTTTTCTTTTTATTTTGAAAGGAAAAATAAAAGCAGCAGATAAGTAAAGCTGCAACATTCTATATTCAAGCTCATGACTTAAACTCCTTCCAAGATCGTGTTCTCCATTTAATGACTGCGCACCCAGACGCAAACATCTTTTAAACATACAGAAGCCTTCTCTTATATTCAGAAACAAAAGCAGCCCCGACTGCTGCTTTATTTCCCCGTTTCAGTCATGAGATCCAAATCTGAAAGGGCTCCTTCTTCGGACACAAGCCAACCCACACGGCAAATCTTTCCACATAGAGGCTACCCTCCCAACCCGCACGGAAAGAAAAGTGCTCTTAGAGTCAGCTGGAGAAACAATGTGCCAATATTTTTGCTTGCATTCCAAAATACAGCAAACTTCCTGTCCCTGGTGCAACCTACCAAGTCCCTTGGAGGGTCACTGTAACAGAACTTGAAGCAATTCATAACTAGCCCCAGAATGCAACACTGTGCAGCTGAAAGCTGCTTCCATCCATATTCAAGGCAGGTGCAGATTGTAATTTTTTTAACAGAAAAAAATCCCTTTGGAGTGCTAGAAGCAGCTTTGCCAAATACTAAGCTAAATTACTGAGCTGTTACATAAAAAAAACATTATTGACCTATCATTTAAAAATAAAATGTATATTGAAAATCTGTTGTTCTATTTAATACTGCTAAGTAAACTATTGTATGGCTTTATACAATGCCCACTGCATTTATATATCAACTACAGCAATATTTATCAGATAATTACCAATTTTTATGATCATAAAATGTGAAACTCAGCTTTTGATAACAAATTATTTAACAACCTGAAAAGCTAAGCACACCAAAATAATAACCAAAGAATAGGAACCAATTTATGTGAGTTCAGTACAAAAATTCCATGTCAGCTTTTTACTCAGCATGTGATATTTCAGGGTAGCAGAAGCTCTTTGAAATACAAAATACATTTTAAGAGATCTTAACACCTTCAAATTTAAAACATGCTATTTATAAAAAAAAAGCATTATTACCAAATGCTAAATTAAACATATTAAAGAATGAAAAAAATCTTGTTTTAATACAAAATTTAAAAGATGACTTTATAATAAAACTTTATAGCATATTATTTGAGAAAGAGAATATACTGTGAAGTTGCCAGAACTCAACTTCAGTATGGATGTTAACTTTCAGCACTTAAAGCATATGAGATGTGACAGTTCCCAAATCACCTGCATGTCTTAAGCTTTTGCCCTCTACTCAGTAGCTTTGTTCATTGTGCAGATAAGAGGCTGATGGGAAGAGAGATGCTTTCATTGAAAGATCCCAAACAAATGTTCTCAGAAAATGAAGATATTGTTCTAGAACAGAGACCAACTGTTCAGGTTAACAGAGCAAGAGCCTTTACCACTACAGTGACTTGTATTTGCTACTGTAAAAGAGAACATGCGTATTCTTCAACTCACAATAGCATTAGGTTAAAGAAAATTAAAATTAATAACTCTATGTCAGTAAGTAGATTCCACCAAATGACCAAAAATAAGACAAAGAAGAATGAAATGGGTGTTTTTCTGAAAACTTTTAATGGAATTTCATGTGGATTCAAACACTAGAAACACATTAAAGATAAAACAGCTAAGAAACACAGATAACTCCTCATTAAAAAATAATCTATATGAAAATCAGCTCAAAATGGATCAGATACCCAAATGCATGTGCTAAAACCATAAAACTCTTAGAAGAAAGTCTAGCAGTAAATCTTTGTGACCTTGGATTTGGCAACGGCTTCTCATGTGTGAAATAAAAATATATGCAACAGAAGAAAATAATAAACTGGACTTCTTTAAAATTAAAATGTTTGTGCTACAAAGGATACCATCAAGAAAGTGAAAAGATAACCCATATAGGAGAAGAAGGTATTTACAAAACATTTATCTGATAAGTAATTTGTATCCAAAATACACAAGGAACCCTTGCCATTCAACAATAAAGAGAAAAGTAATCCAATTTAAAAATGGACAAAGAATTTGAATAACCATTTATCCGAAGAAGATACACAAATGGCAACAAGTACATGAGAAGATGCTCAACATCATTAGTCATCAGGGACAAACAAATCAAAACCACGAGATACCACTTCACCCTGCACTGGGATGACTGTAGTAAAAAAGAGAGACAGTCAGGATGTGTGGAAATTGGAACCTTACACATTGTTCTGGAAATGTAAAATGGCACAGTCACTCTGGAAAACAATTGATAGTTCCTCAAACAATTAAATGTAGAGTTATCATATGACCCAGCAATTCCAGCCCTAGGTATGTATCCAAGAGAAATGAAGACAGATGTCCCCATAGTAACTTGTATACAAATGTTCATATCAGCAACATTCATAACAGCTCAAAGTGGAAGCACTCCAAATGTCTATCAACTGATGAATAAATAAACCAAATGTGGTAGATCAGTACAATGTATTATTCAGCCATGAAAAGAAATAAAGTGTGGAAACATCCTAAACATGATGAACTTTGAAAACGTTATGTTCAGTGAAAGAAGTCAGACACAAAAGGCCACATATTGTATGATTCCATTTACACAAAATGTCCAATATAGGCAAATCTACATGGACAGAAAATAAATTGGCGGTTGCCAAGCAGTAGAGAAAGGAAGGCATGAGGTTACTGCAAATGGGCACAAGGTTTCTTTTGCTAGTGATAAAAATGTTCTGGAATTAATAAGTGGTGATGGTTGCACAACTCTGTGAATATGCTAAAAAACTGAATTGTACACTTCAAAAGGGTAAATTTTATAGTATGTGAATTATTCTTCAATAAATCCTGTTAAAATGTTTTAAAAAGCAATTTACTATGTGCAAACAGCATGGGCTCAGAGTTAAGGGGCTCAAGTCCTGCTCTGCTTTTGCCACCAGGCTTGCTAAATGCCAATGGCTCTGTGAACCTCAGTTGCTACCAATGTTACCTGCTTGGCTAGGGTGATAGGAAAAAAAGGCCTTTGGTTTTAATGGGATGATTCTATGATCACACCACATATCAAAATACAGCAGCAATTCCACTGTATATTTGGGAGTCACTAAAAAATTTCCCATCCTATTCTGGTTTAAGTATAGTCATCGTATCAGGGATAATCATTAAGAGGGTTAATACTTCCAAAAAACAGAAAGGATCATAGGAAAACCAGCTGAACTAAGCCATCCTTTGGAATCTTAAACACCCAACAATGCCTCACGCCAGTTCTTTCCAACCTCACCCCAGTTCTTTCCAACCTGCCCTGAAAATTAACCTAGTGCTAGCAAGTGAAAAACTCTCTATATCCCTTTTCCTAGATGAGCTGGTTAAGCAAATTCTAGATTGAATGCATATGTTCCTAAGGCACAAACACTTAAACGGGTATGACTTTGTAAGATTAATAGACATGTTTGAGAGATACAGGAAAACAAAGCAGTCCCTCTTCATCTGGCTTAATTCCTATCTGTTCTTCAAGACTCAGCATGGGCATTATTTCCTTCTGGGAGCATATCCTGCCTCCCTTCCCAACCACCAGTCTGGATCTGTCCATGACCTGAGATCCCAGAATGTCTGTGCCCCTGGTTGTGCACAGGTAAATGAGAGAGAAAACAACCACCTGGGGAACATTTCCACCTGGATGTCCCATCAGCAACTCAAAGTCAGTATATCTAACCCCTGATCTCATCATCTTGCTTTTCCACTTCCCAACACAAACCTGCTCTTTGATTTCTCATTTTGGAAAGGCATCAGCATCTATACACACTAATGAATGCAAGTGGAAAACTATACACACATTAGTAAAAAAGGTGAATTACAGAATTTTTAAAAGATATATTTCTTTTACTCAGGACCACCCCACGCCACCACCCCCCCCAAAAAAGGCCAAAGAACTATTATCTGGGCATCTTTCATGAACATAAAAGAACTGATTTGTAAGCAGTATACCTATGATCTATGTGTAAAATTGTTTACCAGAACTCCTTACCAGTAGTCTGCTCCTTCAATAGGGGTATATACTATCCCCAGAACCCCATTCTCATTGCTATTTTGAAAAGAGAGAGAAAATAAAATGAATGGCATAGTCTTGTCAAAACTATTGCTATAGTAATATTTTAAATTCATGAATTAATGAATATAAACCAGAAGTCTTCTGATAAAAGATGACTAAATCAAGCTGACTGGTTGAAGCTAAAGACTTCCAGTTTAACTAGTCAAAGCTCTATGTGTAAATATGATTTAGTTTGTTTTGCAGGAATCTAATGCTCAATTAATCCTCTTACTATAGCATAATAAATTATTTCTGCCTAAAAAGTTTAAAATCCCTATAGTAAGTCACAAATACCTGATTTGCATATATTATAATCCCAGAATCAGGCCATATGATATTAAACTAAATTCATTTCAAAGAAATATAAGTTAAGGCAATAGCAGCATGGTAGAAATTACTCTCACAAATTGTTTCAGTAGCAGAACCATGTTATTTCAGGAAGTATCATGTTGAGGTAAAATGCATGTTGCTCATCAAGAGAATTTGCTCTTAATTTTACATGATGCTCTGCCATGAGGGTACCACAGCCTTCAAATTAATTCCAATAACAGATGGGGACACTGAAACAATGATACACAGAGCGGTGCAGTAGAAATCTCTAATGACATAAATACAGTAGTAATTATTCCTTTCACAACACAGGGACTGTTGATTACTAGTACACAATAAATAGCTACCAAAATAGTCTCAGACTGCAAGTTCTCCATAGTGTGTGTGTGTGTGTGTGTGTGTATACAACAATAGAATTGTTCACCATTAACACAATATTCAAGGTTATCTGCTGTAACAAAATTTTGCATCACACTGTTCACTTTATATTATTTCACTTAATAATCACAAGACAAGGAGGGAGGTACTATCTCCATTTCACCTTTAAACAGAATGTTCATACATTCTGTTTATGAACAGAATGCATTTCTTATGCCCTCTTTGATTCTCAGAAGTGTCTTGGATTGGGCAAGACACTTCTGAGAATCAAAGAGGGGATAAGAAATGCAAACTGGACTATCCTGACCAAACGGGGATGCTGGGATCCTCCACAGAGGGAAACAAATTCAGAAAAGTTTCTTAATTTCCCAAGTTCAAGGGGAAATTGGAAGTGAAATCTGTATCTGACTATAGTTCAAAGGAATAACAACTTCCAAAGCAAACAAAAAACAGAATTTGATGAATGCAGTACCAATATTTCTCTATTTCATATTTTATTATAATCATGGGTTCATTAATATGTCTTGTATGAGGCTTCCTGAACTGATTATTATTGCTTCCAACAACAGTAACTCAAATCCCCTTGCAATTCCTATAATTATTCTAGGTAAATAAATGTGGAGGTTAAAACTTCAAGACACTGGGATAAAACTCTCTGTGAGTACAGCGGGGAAACAGAAAAATCCAGCCATGGTAAGTGTTATCAGGCACAACCTCCAAACAGGAACTGAGCAGCAGTATCTTATTAAAGGACATTTACTGTATATATCATCCCAGCAGGCTCAACTACTGCAGGCCATCAATGGCCCTGATTGTCCTGTATCCACAGAGAGCACTAATTACATGCAACTTCGCTGCTTTTAAAACTATATACACTGTTTCTATTACAAGTGTGAACAAACAGCAGTTACAACCATTTCACAGCAACCATCACCACCTAATTTACATTCAGTAGGAAGCTGTGCGTGGGTTTCTGATCATTCATTTACATTTACTACACTATTCCCTCCATGTTTTGAACCAAATTTCTGAATAAAATATAACCAAATTTAAGACCTTTTTTTCTGGTTGGAAATTAATATATATGCCCTTAAATAAAAAACTGGTTAACTTACCTATATATCAACACATTCAACTAAATTCTCTACTTTTGAATTTTACTTTAGCAAATTGAAAAGCTTATTTAACAAAACCATTCCTCAAATAAATTTCTCAGTCACAGTCTTATGGACATATACTCCTTCTCCCCATATTATATATAAATTCCCTTGACTATACAGAAAAGTAAGCCTTTTAAAAGAGGATACACAGTTGTATTAATATTAATGCAACATTTTCTTATTGCATCATAACAATGTAGTGGCAAAGTCTAGAAAACTATTTATTTTACAGGAAAGCAATAAATGATGAATAGTTACCTCTCAGGATTGGTACGGATTTGGACCTTTTAAAATCTTCCAAATTTATAGAAATAGTTGCAAAAAATGATGTAACTTTAGTACTAAAAGTACCAAATTTTAAAACCTCTTGAGGGTAGGGACCTTATACTTCCCCATCTGCTTTACACATCATAGACATGTTGACAAAATAGTTATTTTTCTTTATACAGACATTTCTTAAGTCACATTAATTAAAAGATGTGTTATGGATGAACCAAGAAACTACATAATTTAGAAGTTATATTGTTGAAATTCTTTGTTATTATTGAGGTGTTGCCATCCTAATCCTATACCATGTGTGTTATATCAAATAATTCAGTTGGCATTGGCTAAATATACTGTGAAAGAGCACTGGAAAACCTGGTGTAAAATGAAAATTACATCATTTCACAAATAAATAATATGGGCACATAATAAAGAATTGCTATGGTGTATTTCTAAAGGGGTTTATTGTGAGATCTCTCTTGCCCCATTTTCAAAGAGACATCTATCATTTATCAAAGCACTATTAGATAAGCATACATAAGACTGACCTAAATCCACATTAATTTTACAGAATCTATAAACATCTCTACTTTCATCTGTGTAGATGAAAAACACCGGTCTCAGAGAAAACTGGTAAGAACAAATGGCACAGGATAAGGGTTTGGTGAACTTATTCTGTCAAGTGCCAGGTAGTAGAGATGTTAGGCCTGTGGGTGATAAAGTCTCTGTCGTACCTCCACTTCTACTACTGTAGTGCACAAGCAGCCACAGAGAAGAGGTGAACAAATAGGTGTGCTGGGTTCTAATAAAACTTCACTTACTCAAACAGACAGCAGGTCAGGTTCTGCCCATGGGCCCATCTGCCAACCCCTGGCTTAGGGTAAACTCACTGCCATCTAGGGGGGAACTCAAAGCAATATCAGATTTGTATGAACACCATACATTTCATTTTTGAGAAGCCTTCTCTATCATTTCCTACTCCAAAGCATTGCCACCTCTTCTAATCCTATCTCTGATAAAATCACTACCTAATGAATGCTAGCCAGTAAAGATTTTAACATAAACTGATAAAATAAAAGGGCCTTTCCAGTCTTAATTTTGTCAGCAACTGTACTCTGCATGGGGATTTGTCCCCACAGTGAGGTGCTGTCCAAGAACCATGCAATGTCAGAACACTCCAGCTGAAGGTCTGAGTCCTTGGCTTCAGGCAGGGGGAGGGGGGTCCATGAATACTTTGAAATTATGTGAAGAACTGTGTTTATATCTATGTCCATTTGCAGCTTTCATCAGATCTCCAAAAAGCTAAGCAAGAATCACTGCTAATGCTGTATTCAATAAACAATATAAAATTATCACCTGGCACAAATGTATACTAGGGGAGGAGAGATTATCTGTTGATGTCAGAGCCTAAGTGTGACCACATCCCCTGATCATGCCTATTACGTTCTTGTTATTTGTGATGGCACTGGCCTGTTTCTGCTTAGTTGGCAGAGCATTTGTTACTTTACTCCATATCATCAAATGCACTGCTCTTCAGTTAAGGCAAAGGGTTTGACAACAGGTGTGGGCTTCATGACAGGTAAATATCAGAAGCAGAGGCTCTCTGGAAAGAAGGCTGGAGTTTCCTCAAGTCCTACCCGAAGGCAAATGAAGGACATTGCTATACATATGTGTTTATATATACAAGTATCATATGTATGGATTTATGTACCTTTGAGGACAATTTGGGAACAGGTCTTTTACAAATCAAGAAGGAAAAACATAAACAGTTCTTACTTTGCTGTTACATGTCACCTTCTACCCCAAGTCTTTCTTGTTGGGGAGACTAGGGTAGGAAGACAATAAACATTCAAAATTGAAAACCTTCAGTGAGTAATCCCCAAGGTCCAGTTTAGTCCCCATTCTCTATAAACATTCTGCAGGGCCCTCCTGGTTCTTTTTATTTCAGTTAGTGGGATCAGACCTATCCTTGGTACTTTTGCCTACAGTGGTTCAACTTTCAATCAAGATGATGGACAGAAGACTCTCTCATTTTATGATATGCAATATGAATGGGAGAAAACTACTTGTTGGTATGAGAATTAGGAAAGGCAGGCCAGAGTTAAAGGTACAAGCTGTAGAACTGCCTCCACTGCTGGCTTCTCTGCTTCTCAGCCACGTGACCTTGAGCAAATTATTCCTTATGTCAAAGAGCTCTTGAGAAGTAAATGATATAATATACGTAAACTGCTGTACAGCAGGTGGCACTGTAATTAGTCCTCAATGAATACTAACCATAATTATGATACAGAAATAAACACCAATGGATTTGCTTGTTTGTAGAAATACGGAAAAGGTACCTTTAACAGTTTTATTTACCTTTGTCAAAAAGGTAAAAGCTATAGCTTCCTTTTTTTAAAAAAAATGTTTTTAATCATTTCTAGTAAAGTGTGATTTAAAAAGCAGAAGGTTAGGCTGGGCACACTGGCTCACTCCTGCAATCCCAGCACTTTGGGAGGCCGAGGCAAGTGGATTGCTTGAGCCCAGGAGTTTGAGACCAGCCTGGACAACATGGCAAAATCCCATCTCTAGAAAAAATACAAAATAAAAAAATTAGCTGGGCATGGTGGCGCATGCCTGTAGTCCCAGCTACATGGTAGGCTGAGGTGGGAGGATCACCTAAGCCCAGGGAAGTTGAGGTTGCAGTGAGCTGTGATTGTGCCACTGCACTCCCATCTGGGTGACAGAGACTCTGTCTCAAACAAAAAGAGGTGGGGCACAGTATAAGTTTAATAAATACTCTTTTATCTCAATTTTGAATCCCAGAATTATTTCTTATCATTATGACTATTCTAATTCTTCAAAATTTCCTTTGCAGAGAGAATGGTGACATGCATTAAACCAGGTTTGTTTTTTCATTTTCCTGTTATATATAATCTTGAAGGGAGGAGAGTTTGTTTTGGGTAATCACCAATGTCTACATACAAAGTTCAAAAAGTGAGTAACTTAGGTGAAGACCCCTATGGACATTGGGCAGGCAAAGGCATAGGAACCTTTAAAAAGAATGGAGAAAAAAAGCAAGTCTTCTTATGTATGAACACTAACCAATGGGAAAAAGTGCCATTAACTGCCTCCCTTTGCCAGTAATTAGAGCTATAAAAAGAATATTATTACAGTAAGGTTAAGCTAATATCTTGCTGTCTGTGGCATAACCAGTCAGACAATTTTTAAAGATATTCTAATATTCTGAGTACTCAGCAATCAATATCAATCAATTTATAACTGATCTTCTGTTCCAACTATAACAGCTAACTTTTGCAATACTTTTTCTTCCCTGCTGGGTCAGAAAACTGGCTGAAATCCTACTGCAAAATCTGAGGGCACCTTTTAAATCCCTAAGTGCAAGTCAGCAATTCTGGAGTTTAAAAAAGCTAAATCCTGTTTAAGTGATTAATTCAACCCCTGTGCCAGCTGTTATATAAAATTATTTAAAAGTTCTAATAAGCTGCTTAAAAAAAGTGTTTAGGGGTTGCGACATTTGTAACCACAAACATTAACCTTGATCTTTTACCATCATCAGCACTGGCTCAATTCCCTCTTGATCAATGTGATTCACTCCGTGGCTTGATTTATGACCTTACATCGAAATATCCCAGTATTATTTCTCTAGCCCTGAACTCTCTCAAGACGCAAGCCCAGATTTCTGACTCCTGAACTGAATTTCCCCTGTCAATACCTCAACATATCCACATATTATATTGCTGCTTCCCCATACCTCAACCTTTAACAGTTACTGGAGTCATAATCCCAGCATATGGAAAGATGGTGCCTCACCCTCTTGAAAGTTGGATGTCGCCATGGGACTTGCCACTAACAATTACATGTAAGAGGGATACAAGGTACATCACTTCTGAGCAGACGCTTTAAGGGGTCAGGACATGATTTACCATATTCTATCTTTCCTCAACCACTGTAGTAATCCCAGCATTCTGGGAGGCCGAGGTAGGAGAACTGCTTGAGCCAGGAGTTTGAGACCAGAACAGCCTGAGCAGCACAGGGAAAGCTCATTTCTATAAAACAAATAAATAAATAAAAATTAGCCAGATATGGTGGCACACATCTATAGTCCCAGCTGCTTGGAGGGGCTGAGGTGGGAGAATCACTTGAGCTGGGGAGGTTGAGGCCGCAGTGAGTTGTGATCGTGCCACTGCAGCCTGGAAGACAGAGTGAGAACTTGTTTCAAACAAAAACAAGAATGTAAACAACTGTGGAAGCACAGACATTAGGCATTTAGGCCTAGACCCTCAGTGAGGATGACGATGGAGAACAGCACCCCTTCTCCCCTCCCCCCAAGTCAGCTCATTTCATCTCAACCGTGAAGACCAGAATTATTATTTCTTATTACTACAACTATTCTAATTCTTCAAAATTTCATGCAGCATAAGTGAGCAATAAAGCTTTGCTGTTTTAAACCAACTAACACTTTGGAGCTGTTATCACACCTAACCTGGCCTACTCTGCCTAATACACCCATCTGCAACCTGTTTCTCTATCTCTGATAAGGGCATTAGCACCCAAGCCAGTAACCTCAGGACTACTTAATCCTCATACCCCGTTATCTAGTTATTCATCCTGGAAATCCTACCTTAAAATATTTCCCACTCACCCCCCTCCACTACATTCCTGCAAATCTAGTTTGGGCTAGAGGTACTCTTTCTCCTTGATTATAAACCCTATAGCTTTCAAATATTGTCGAATTCCAAACTTTTTCTATGATCTTCCAAAATGACCAGAATAATCCTTGTTAAATTAAAAAAAAAAATCTGGGCCTTTCCCATATTTACAGCCCTTCAGCACTTCCCACTGTTTGTATAACAAACATTGAAGGGGCATGTTTGCAAACAGGCACTGTGCCTGGCACCACAGGAACGAGGATGAGCCATTTGCCTGGACAATGATCTTCAACATGATGCAGTGACAGAGCCAGCTGCAGAATGTTGTTTGATACTAATATTTAGCAAAATACTGAAATATGTGATAAAATGTATTTTTAAAATAAAAATTAGAGTTAATTCAAGTTTCTCTATGAAAACTTGACTTTCACTCATATTCAGACATGCTTTCTTGAGATGGAAAAGAGATGGAGGTCATTACTAGCTAGCCAAGAAGTGCACATGGCCCAAGATTCTGCATCAAGTCTCTCTTGAGACCCTACTGATATTAGTAGCTTACATATTATCACAACATACATCATTGTAGTTGGTTAAGTATCCATTTTTATAATAGAGTTCATCAAATTTGGGACCCCAGTGAACTCTGCTGCTATCTATTCTGCTGTAACCATCTGCTATTTGTGTTCCAGAAGTGGAAAGGAAGTTAAGAGCCACCAGGTTAGCCAGAGGAGAAAGGTCAAACATCAGTACATTACAGCTCTTCAAAATCTGTTTCCCAACTTGCTCTCCCCTCATATGCCTCTGTTCAGGGCATTCCAAACCTGTGTCAGACCACCACTGCCTCTTTTAAACCTTGCAAAATTCTACTCATTCAACGACTAGTTTTATGGAAAACAATTAATGTTTTCCACAGTATTAACTGGCCTCTGGGCTGGAGCATTTCCTTGCTTATAACATGGCAGCATTTAATTGTCTACAAATCTACCTATTCAGAGGGCCTCTGAGCTCCTTGAAGATGAGTATGACATGTATTCATCTTAGTGTGCCTAGCCCTTGTTACTGTGCCTGCACAGCAGCAGGCACATGCTCCACAGCTGTTAAATGAATAGCATTGTGGAAACCACATACCATACTCCCACTTACCCATCAGCCTATAGATGAATATTAGGGGAAACTGTTACTTTGAGAATCCAGAGAAGGAGGTTTTATATTTATAACTTCTATTTTTTTTTTTTTTAGAAATGTGGCATGTTATTATTAACTATAGAGTAGCAAAACTTATATATGTATGTGTGTGTGTGTTTACATGTGCGTGTGTGCTTGAGAATGTGTCTGCAGCAGGTTTACTGTGACTGCTTGTATTAATCCATTTTCACAATGCTGATAAAGACATACCCGAGACTGGGTAATTTATAAAGAAAAGAGGTGTAATAGACTTATGGCTCCTTGTGGCTGGGCAGGCCTCACAATCATGGAACGTGAAAGGCACATCTTACATGGCCACAGGGAGAATGAGAGAATGAGAACCAAGCAAAAGGGAAAACCTCTTAAAAAACCATCAGATCTTGTGAGACTTACTCACTACCATGAGAAGAGTATGGGGAAAATGGCCCCCAGGATTCAATTATCTGCCAACGGGTCCCTCCAATAACACATGGGAATTATGGAAGCTACAACTCAAGATGAAATTTGGGTGGTGACACAGCCAAACCATACTACTGCTGTAATAAATTACCACAAACTGAATGGCATCAAACAATGGGAAATTTATTTTCTCACAGCTCTGGAGGCCGAAAGTCCAAAACCAAGCTGTAGGCACAGCCACACTTCTTTTTAGCATCCTAGGAGAGATTCTGTTCCCTGCCTCTCCTAGCTTTTGGTGGCTCTGGTAAGTCTTGGTTTGTGGCTGCATCACCCCAATCTCTCCAACCATTGTCACCCGGCCTCTTTTTCTTTCTCAAATATCTCTCTGCCTTTCTCTCCTAAGTACACTGTCACTGGATTTAAAGCCCACTCAGGTAATCCAGAATGACCTCCACTCAAGACTGTCAATTACATCTGCAGAGATCTTTCTTCGAAAGAAGGTAACAGGGACTTCGATGTGGACATACCTTTTGTCAGGCCCCCTGTTCAATCAACTACACTGTGTGTGCACTTGCCTGTGTGCATGTGTGTTGTATATTGTACAAAGAAGAATCCTTAAGGCTCTATTGAACACCTATATGTTGCCAATGTAATACAGTTTGGAAACTGTGTTAGGTGCTGGGAACACAATGATGACCATGAAAAATACAATCTCTGCCTTCATAGAGGCCAGAATCTATAGAGGGGCGGGGTGAGTAGGAAACTTAAGTTATTCTTTAAAGTTGAAAAATGTAATATGAGAAAAAATTACACAATGCTTGTCTATAATAGTGACCTCATCTTACTTGCTGTAAATGAGTAAGATGACATTTTCTCCATTAGGGATGGATGGTTCAGAGAATACCAGTTGATTTTCAGTTTAAATTATCTCCCACCCTGTATTGGGACATTCACAAAAAGTCCTTGCTTCATATGTCTACTTTGCATATTGAATTACTGTACCCAAAGATACTCCATGGCACAACTATAATTCATACAATTTAGAATGCCATTGCTTGCAAGATAATCATTGTTTGACAACAATCAAGACAGAATACTGCTGATTAAACTATGTCATGCCATTAATTATAAGACACATCCTGACTTCAGAGATATTAAAATGTATACCTTATGATCAATGAAATATGCTAATTTTCATTTTGAAGTATGTTCTTACAATACATCCACACAAATTAACAGCTTTTGATTAAATAGTATAGCCAAATCTCAATGATTTCCCAGCAAAATTTTAATGCTGAATTGGCTTCACAAGTCTCAGAGTATTTTTCAACTTCTTTCCATGAGGCAAATATATGTAAATATAATTCACTAAGTCTTCAAAGTAGGACATATTCTCATATGCTGGGTCACTTCCAGGCTTCAGATAGTTGGAAAAGTCAGAGTCTGAGAAAGAACTCTAAATTCCTTGAGCAGGAAGAGGCTGCTGGAATCATCACTTCTTTCCTTGCCTAGGACCTGCTAAAAGGTCATGTTAAAGAACAGAGTGTGTTCACCTGTGTCTGTATTAGTCATGGAAGCTTGCATATACTTTAGGGATACGCTGGAGTATCCCAACAACTCTGGAGATGAGTCATTCAAACAAAATTTCTGATCCATCTGTTGGAACATCATACCAGATCATGTGAACCGTGTGAAATGAACAGTGCAAAGACAAGACAGGATCCCTGCTCTCTGCTCTTGGACAGCTTAGAAAGACAAATACAAATAGGGAAGTAATAAAACTTTTAAACATATACAATTCCAACCTAATAAATTCATTCCATTTGCATGGAATCCAGGGTTGAGATTTTGTTATAATCTTATACAAAGGTTATGTAGTAGACTAAGTCTCAGGGAATAATCTGTGTTATGAGTTCTCTTCTCACACTCATTTCTCCTATATTTATTCAGCCTGGGTTTGACATTAAGATGTAAGATTCACATTACTCTAGATTTTTTTCTAAAGTGTAAGTTTCATTCTGGTCTTTGCACACGAGATTAAGAGAAATCAGGAAGATAAGTCCATGAAAAATTGGGGGAAAGGTAAACAAAATGTAAGAGAAATTTAAGAATTTTTAAGTGGACAGATGTAGGTCATTATGGGATTTCAAAGAAAGAGACACACATATACATTGAGTATAGCATGTGAAGTTGCCCCTCATACAAAAAATAATGGGGAAATACACTTTCAACTAAGTAATCAAGCTGAGTGCAACTTGCAAATCCTTCTTAAATTCTGAAACAAATACACACACACACACACATATACACACACACACACAATCAGTCAGTCTCTCTCTCTCTCACTTGAACAGCAGCTTTGTAAAGTATCATTTTAAAAGCAGATTCTTCCCTGGAGAAAACTTACTGCCAAAGCATCTGGACTATCCTTCTAGAAGGCATTTAACAAGTACTATCACTTCAGAGATTCACCAGGGTACACTGGCTTCAAAATGTATTTAAATTTTCTTTAGAAAAACACATCTCAGGCCTCTCACAGCCATTGGAGAAGAAGGATAAGTCAAGATCAGGGGCAGTTCTAGCTACAACTTCACTTCTTTAGGAATAAAATAATTGTTTTCCGATTTCATTAACTTTATGTGTTTTTGGAACATAGCCCAAGGCAGTCCCTGAAAGACAGGTATTGCTCAAGTGTTTTTCTACTGTTAAAAGGGCAAAGTAAGTTTGGCAAAGATAGTTTATATCAGAAGTAAACAGGCCTTTGAATAAATGGGCTGGCACAACAGCCTGGAAGAAAATAAACATCTTACATCATACGCAAAAAGTAATTCCAAATGGATTAAAAAAAAAAAAAAAAAATTTATGTTCCTAAAAAATCTTAGAGACTACATGTACAATCTAGGTGTCCGGGGACCTTTCTTCGACAAGATCGAAAACAGAACAAGAGACTTCTCTGCCCATGTGAAAATTTAAAACTCTTACATGGCAAAATGTAAAAAAGGTCAATTGATAGGAAAAATGTAAATGAGAGAAAATATTTCCATTATATATAAATAGCATCTAGAAATGACAAGAACAAGCTAACAATAGAAAAAACAACAGAACGTATGATTTTAATCCACAAGCAAGTCCAAGTGGTGAATAGATATAAAAAAAGAGCTCCCCAAATCACCAATAGTTAGGGAAATGCAAATTAACACAGCAATAAGATCTTTATATACATTACACTGGCAATTTTTTAAAAACATTATAGCTATGGTTGACAGAGATTTGGGGAAATGGTATTCTCACACATCCACGATAGAAATGAGAATTGCTATGGACTTTTTGGATAGCATTCTGGCAGCATCTATTAAATCAATTTCACTTCTGTGAATTGAGTTTGACTGGGATGCAAGACAATCATTTTTCCCCTAAAATTATTTAGTTTTGGTAATTGCATAGGAAATGAAAACAATCAGAAAGACAATGTTATAAAAAATGTTTGGAGGAAAAGTGAAACAGTACAATCACAGAATTCTAGAGAAACAATGAACAAATTAATGATATGTACAGGAAGGTTTAGTGAAGTATAATTCATAGAGGCCAATAAAAAAAACTAATTGAACCTCTGTCAATAAAAGAATGAATATTTTCACATCATGGAATATTATGCAGTTGTTATGAATTTCAATTATACCAGATGATTTAGAAAGATTCCCATGAGGCTGAAAAGTATTTGTCATATAATCCTATTTTTATGAAACAATGACAGAATTCTGCATGCCTCTGAATGTATATGTAATAATGACGTAGGATTCTAAGAGTATGAAGAAAATAGGAAGAATATGCACTGGACTGTTAGAGTGGATTATGCTTGGATTACATAGATAGGCAGGGTTGGAGGAATGGGGTCTTTATGAAGGAAGAAAGTTTGTTAAAAAGTATGTAAAATCCCACTATTAGGTAAAATTGTGTGTATGTGTGTGTGTGTGTGTGTGTGTAAGAGAGGTGTGTCTGTGTGTGTGGAGAGAGTATATGTGTGTGTGTGTATAGAGAGAGAAAGAGAGAGAGACAGGAGAGAGAAAGAACAGAAAATGAATCAAAATGTTGTTGGTTATCTCAAGACTTTAGAATACTGTCATTTAAAAATATTTTTAGGTGTTCAAATTCTTCATAATACATATGTTTATAATCAGAGAAGAATGAAGACTACAAATAGTATTTATACTTAGTTCATCCATTTCCTCCTCCTCAACTCCATGGCCTCTGCTTAGTATGAAACTCTCCTCTGATAACACACAGTATTCAACTGTGCACCATCTACTCAGATCAGTATCTTTCCAGTTGAGTCAAGGAGGGAAAAAAAGAAACAGAAGATGGTGGGGGGAGTGTGAATAAAATTCACAGGCTACCTGATCTACTATAAAGTTAATCTGAAGTTTCTTTGGTTTGGCACTAAAAGATTTTCTTAAAGCTATCTTGTTATTTCACTTTTTAGCAACTGTCACCTCAACACTCTGATAAATACAACTATTTATAGAGTCCTCAGGTGCTAAATAGGCAGAGTGATATGTATTTTATTACTCATCAACTCCTGGATCTATGTCCAGAGAGAATTAAACTAGGCTTTTATTTTTATATATTTTTTTTTTCCTCTTCTTAGTCATTACAGTGAAGTCAATATTTACACAGGTATTCAACAGAAAAAGTGAAATGACATTCAAACTATCACATGTGCTTCTCCCCACGTCTGAAAGTGAATTTCTATAATTTATTCACTAGTGTCTGTACATAGATTCTAAACTTCACTCTGAAGTTGTTGTAGTGTATCTCTTATCTAATTACCCAAAACGTGGCACTTCAGTTTATGTATTACACAACTATGTGTAATTATTTTTACAAATGTGTCCATTTAATTTTTAATATTTAAAGACAAAAAGTGACAAATCTTGTTCATCAGCTTCATGTCATGCAATGTACAGAAATTTATCAGCAATGAAGTATCTTTGGGGAACTCTCCATGAATGGAACACAAATGTAACTATATTTATAAAGACACAACATGGTTTTACCAAAATTTTCATGAGATTATTTGATTTCATACAATGGAAAGGGACTCTTTCAGAGGACAGTTACAGTACAACAGTGAACATACATTTAAATCCAATATCCAGGTTAGTTAAGAAAAGTAAATGAATCACAATTATTCAATTTCAAACCAAAGGTAATATCCATTAATACTTATGAACATTAACTGCTGAAGACAAATAAGTTAAAAAGTGATTAACCCACATGAAACCTGAAGATTTATAAACATCCCATAGAAAACTAAGAAAAACTTGCAGGAGGATTTCTTTATTATAGGAGATTTGAAAAGAAACTCTGCCAAAAAAATTGAACAAAGGGCTCAGGACATTCACAAACAAAATATGATAGATATTACTGAAGCTATTCTACTATCGAGCAAAGATATACAAACAAGAAAAGTGCCAATGTTTTAATTATCTAAACTAGGAAAGGCAAAAAAAAACCCCACAAATAACTATGATATTCAATAATGTTCAAAGTCATTGGCTTACTCATTCACTGCTGAAGGTAGAATCTTTCCTGGATGCAATTTACCAATACATACCAACAATCTAAAAATAATCCCACTTCCAGGAACCCAAAATAATGAAATAATGTAAAACTGACAAATATAAGTAAAAAGTCACCAAAACAGGGGACTCAACTAATGTCTCACAGCAGTCAAATAAATAATAGTTTATTGGTAATAACAGAATTCCATTCAGTCACAAAAAATTTATTTCCAAAGAATATTAATAATGAAGAAAAGGCTCATGATCTAATATGAATTTTAACAAGTGGTTTTATATACAATGTGGTACCATTTATAAATATATTTTTCATTTACATCCCATGCCTGCATATGTTGGTAATGGTTATATAACAAGTTATACAATATCTGGAAGTAAAGCTGATGTTCATTATTGTCTTTTCTTGCCTACATTTTCCAAGCCCTCTATAATGATGATTTTTTGGGGGGAGGGGGAAGAGTAAATATTATTTTTTGAACACAATCACCAAGCCTCTCTGACAAAATGAACAGAACAGGAAAAAAAGCACCTCTAAAAAACTGGACAACTAAGATGGGCAGTGATATGCCTGTAATCCCAGCTACTTGAGAGTTTAAGGCAGAAGGACAACATGAATATAGGAGTTTGAGGCTGTAGTGTACCATAACTGTACCTGTGAATAGCTACTGCACTCCAGCCTGGGCAGCACGAGACTCCATCTCTATTAAAAAAAATTTTGGACCACTATCATCACTGTGTGTATCAAATCAGAAGGTTGGGTGTGATGGCTAGTACCTGTAATCCCAGCATTGTGGAAGGCCAAGGTGGGAAGGTCCCTTGAGCTTAGGAGTTCAAGACCAGCCTGGGCAACATGGCGAGACCCTGTCTTTATTAGAAAAGTAAGTGGCTGGGCACAGTGGCTCACATCTGTAATCCCAGCACTTTGGGAGGCCGAGGTGAGAGGATCACTTGAGATGAGGAGTTTGAGACCAGCCTGGTCAATACGGTGAAACCCCATCTCTACTAAAAATACAAAAATTAGCCAGGTGTGGTGGTTCACGCCTATAATCCCAGCTACTCTGGAGATGTCAAGGAGTTAGGGCCCAATGCATGGCTATTTTAATAAGTTTGCTAGCAGAAAGAAAAAATGAAGAAAGGCATCACAGCAACAATCTGGGTGGCAGAGGCTGCTAAGTAGATCCCAATACCCAATGCCCCCTTTTCCTGCAGTAGGAACCCTGGGAATTATGACTAGTTAAAAACTTCATTTCCTGACTTCCTATACTCTCATACAGGAGTGTTGAAGTACTGACCAAATGAGATGTAAGTGAACTGCTATGCAGGACAAGTGATAAGACATAGCCTTTTGCCTTTCTTGTTGTATGGGATATAGACATGACAGCTAGAGCTCCCGCAACCATCTAGGACCATGAAGTTTTCAGAGTGAAAACTACTTGCAGAAGATGACAGAGCAGAAAGACAGAGTCTAGAACCTTCATTCTGTGGAACTGCTCTATCAGTCCTGGATTACATATCTTCAGACTACTTCTATATGAAAACGAAGCAAAATAAACTCTCAGTGTTGGATAAGCTGCTATTTTTTTCCCCATCTCTCTTACACACAACTGAAATTAACCTTAACTGATGTCCCTGGCCATCATGAAGCTGTGAAGATTCCCTCTGATCCTATCTTCTCTCAGTGGCTGACTTCCTCTTAACTGGCCAAAGACAGGACCAAAATAAACAAAAAAAATAAGAGTAGAATCTCTTAATAAAGCTTTCTGTTACTTGTTATTTATTTTTAAGTAAGTAATCTGAACCTTCTAAAGTGTATGCACTCTGGCTCGCTCATGCGTGTACTCGCTCGCTCTCTCAGTCTCTCTCTCGACACCACCAATTAAATAGTTAACTTGGTCTAGTGCTTGACTGTAGGTCAGTGGTCCAAAGGTAAAAAATGACTCTTGCATTATTTTAAAAACCTGAAATTGGCTAAAAATGAAGATCTAGGAGCATAATTTACTGAGGACCAGGAATGACAATGTTAGTTTTTTTATTCAATCCAACTCTTACTTGCTCATTGCTGCTAAAAGAAGAGAGCAGCTATCCAAAATGAGAATCAATCATGGAATAACAGCATCTGCACAGACAGCTGTCCTGGGGTTATTCAAGCGGGCCTTCTCAGGTATTTCATTAACCTTTTCTTTAATGGATGACAGACTCTGTTATAACCAGTGCTTTCTAATTACATAACAGTAACAGATATGTTTTAAAACTTAAAAAAATAACCATTTACCTCTTTTTTGGTACTTTTAGATATTTAAAATCTAGTTCCCTGCTAGGTAGGTGAATTTTCATTTCTAACAGCCTAAAATCTGGTAATTGAGAAAACTCATCTTATTAAAAAAAACAAAGTCTGACCAAGGAAATTTTTCTCTACTGACTGGAGAAAAACACAACAGAACACAACTCATTTTAAATCTTCTCAGGGATACATACATAAGCACTGCTCATAGAGAGTTACATTCCTCTCAACCTTATAATCAGGCTTAATCATAACAATTTACTATATATGTTAAATATTAACTAAAATGGCTCCATAACTATAAAGAATTCATATTGCATTTTAAATTCAATAACTTGATATTTATTAAACAATCATAAGGTAATCAAAGCCCACATGGTATTCAAATACTTCAAATTAGGTTAACAATTTAGCAGAATAAATTAAGAGGTAACTTGCCCTGTAATTGTAAAGCAATTCATCCGCAGAACTGGAAAGGAGCTTGGGAACACTTTTTTTCTTCTTTTACCACTGTGTAATGCTCCCGCATGGCATAAAAGGAAACTCATTGTCTGGGATTCAGACACTACTGTTTCAAGTCAAACTTGGGGCTATTCTAGGAAGATGACAACTGTACCAAATTAGCAGTCGTAGTTTTGTAACATTACTTGAACCAAGTGGCTTGTTTGCTTAGAAGTTAAATCCATGGTGCCCAGAGATGAGAGGATGGGTAAATGGTCAGCTGACTATGCAATCAGGTCTTTGTTAAGTAAGAGTTGACTAGTTTCTAAGATCTATGGCATTCTAGTCCATATACTCAGGAGTCATACAAATAGCATGATAACAAGGATTAAAAATTCAGTGACATGGCAATACATAATATGTAATAGAGACATTTTAATTTCAGAATGAAAAGAACTAGCAAGAAAGTAAAAAAAATTGAAAAATGAATTGCACTTTTCCGGAATAGTTTATTTAGAAAATGGGTAACTAATTACTCTAAGAATCATTATTTTATAAATCATGATAGTCTATTTTTCCTTCTGCTAATATTAAGACCTGCCATCTTAGTTCCAATTTATATATTTAAAAATATAATGTCTGCCTCAAATGAAACAAAAGCGACATTCTATTTCAGACTTGCAGAGCTCACACATTGCTGTAGTAATATAGATATCTTGAACCTTATAATTTTTATATGGAGATTTGCTCATTCATTTATTAAATGCTTATCTGGTGCTTCCTACATGCCAGGCATTGTGCTAGGAGCTGGGAAATGGCAGAAATAATTTTAGATACCTTTAACCTAAAATTCTAGTAAACAATTCTTATGAAACTGGGACTAGGGGTACAGCAGGGCAGTAGAGGAGGCTTTTCATGTGGAAAGGTCTTCTAAAAAAAGGAATTCATCCTGCCAGGGGTGGTGGCTCATACTTGTAATCCCCGCACTTTGGGAGGTCAAAGCAGGTAGATGGCTCTACCTCAGGAGTTTAAGACCAGCCTAGGCCACATGGCAAAACCCCGTTTCCATAAAAAATACAAAACTTAGCTGGGTGTGGTGGCAAGTTCCTCCAGTTACTCAGGAGGCTGAGGTGAAAGGATCACTTGAGCCAGGGAGTTCAAGGCTACAGTGAGCTGTGATCACACCACTGTACTCCAGTCTGAAGGACAGAGCAAGACTCTGCCTCAAAAACTAAATAAACAATATTGTAGCAGGTATTTTATATTTTGCAAAAACAATACATAAACCAGAAATAAAAGTTTACTTTTCCCATGGCATATCATAGCTGGTGTTCTTAAGATTGACAGTCCTGCTGAAGATGAGTGGGGAGTTTATGAGTCTCCCAGAACCAGCAGCTCAGTAAGTGAAAAGACAGATACCTCAGGAATCTCAAACAAAAATAAACGAGTTTACAAGCTGGTCTACAAGAACTTGCTATTTCAGTAAGGCAGCCAATGAGTAAAAGAGACTAAAATACTCCCTCTTTAAACTATAATGCAGTTGATCACAACAGTCAAACCAGTTTTCCTTTTACAGATGAACTGAGTGTCTTAAGATTTTTACCGACAATGTGGATACCCCTTTAAGACTTATTTCCTTTGGATATATACCTAGCAGTGGTATATATCCAATGGAATTACAAGGTAATTCTATTTTGAATTTTTGGAGGAACCTCTATATTGTTTTCCACAACGGCTTTATTAATTCAAATTTACATTCTTGCATTCCCACCAACAGTATGTAAAGGTTCCCTTTTCTCCATATCCTTGCCAACACTTACCTATTGTCTTTTTGATAGCCTGTCTTTTTGCCATTCTATCTAGAGTAACATGAGATCTTGCTGCGATTTTGATTTGCCATCCCTGATGATTAATGATGGATGTTGACCATTTTTTTTCATATACATGTAAGTCATGTGTATGTCTTCTTTTGAGAAATGCCTATTAAGGTCTTTTGTCCATTTAAAATAGGATTATTTGTCTTTTTGCTATGGAGTTGAGTTCCCTGTACTCTGGCTATTAACAACTTGCCAGATACATAGTTTGAAAATATTTTCTACTATTCTGTAGGTTGTCTTTTTGCTCTGTTGATTGTTTCCTTTGCCATGCAGAAAGCTTTTTTAGTTTTACATAATCCCATTTGTCTATTTTTGCTTTTGTAGCCTATGTATTTAGGTCTTATCTAAAAAATCCTTGCCTAGTCTAATGTCATAAAGTGTTTCTACTATGTTTTCTTCCATGAGCAGTTTCACAGTTTCTGGTCTTACACTTAAGTCTTTAATCCATTTTGAGTTGATTTTTATACATGGCATTAGATAGGGGTTCAGTAATAGAGGATAGACAGGGGTCCAGCAATCCTACTATGGGGTATAAATAAAAAGGACTTGAAATCAGGTGTAGTGAATAAAACAGTGGCTAACAGAGACTGGGGAGGGAAAGAAGAGTGGGGCAATTGGAGGAGGATGGCCATTGTGTACAAAGTTACAACTAAATTAGAAAGGAAGAATAAGTGTCCTACTGCACAATGGGGTGAATCCAATCAACAATAGGGTATTGTGTATCTCAAAATAGGTGGAAAAGAGGATTTTATATGTTCCCACCATAAAAAATGATACAAGTTTGAGGTGATAGATGGGCTAATTAGCCTGATTTGATCATTACATAATGTGTACATATATTGAAACACCACATTGTACCCCTAAATATGTAGTAACATAATGATTGTGTCAATCAAAAATTAAAAAGTTATACTTTTTAACTAGAATATGTAAATATTCACCTTACATTTAAGATACTTGCTTTCTATTATTAATAGATATTACAGTACTGTTTTCTGGGAAAAAAATAAATACAAAGGCTTTCAAAACAGCCATCTTACTTGAAAAACAAAGACATTGGAAAAGTTATCTGCAAATCTTGTCCTGTGGGTCTATGCCCACTATCCACTGCCTGCTACAATGCCCTCTCCTGTTCTTTTCTCATCATTTTTAGGCACAGTCAATAGTCAGAATAGGTGAAAACTGGAGGAAAGTGAAAGCATACCATATATCAATGAATATTAAAGAGACTTTTTAATCAATCACTTTGTGTATAACATTACAGTAGGCACTTCTTTCCTGCTAACCATTATACAACTATAGCTACTAAAAAATGATCATTGATCAGTGAAAATAATGATGCATACAGAGTAAAAGAAAGAAAAAAAAAGCACAGTGGCTCATGCCTGTAATCCCAGTACTTTGAGAGGCCAAGGCAGGCAGATCATTTGAGGTCACGAGTTCAAGACCAGTCTGGCCAACATGGTGAAACCTCATCTCTACTAAAAATACAAAGATTACTTGGGTACGATGGTGCATGCCTGTAATCCAAGCTACTCGGGAGGTTGAGGCAGGAGAGTTGCTTGAACCCAGGAGATGAAAGTTACAGTGAACCAAGATTGCATCACTGCACACCAGCCTGGGCGACACAAAAAGAAAAAAAAGGATGCACGTGTCTAACTAAGCTCATTGTTTTGGCACCATTTGGTAAGACTCACCTGTGATTCTGGATTCAATTAAAAGTTCCTGGCCAGATGTGGCTCAGGCCTATAGCTCCAGGTACCTGAGAGGCCGAGGCCAAAGGATCATCTGAGCCCAGGAGTTTAAGGGCAACCTGAACAACATAACGAGACCCCATCTCTTTTCTTAAAAAAGTAAAGTTCCTTTCCTAACTCTTCTAGTCCCTCCAAAGCCCAATCTTGGTTGGATTAGTCAGTTTATAACACTTTCTCTCTGATAAAGACCTTTCGCCACCTCTTTATAACCTGTGGATTACTAGATCAATAAGCTGGAATACTCAAGAAGAAATACACTCAAGTCACCCAGAGCATTTTTCTCAGTTTATTCTTCTGTACAAAGACAATAAAGTTTGCTGCTGCCTAAATGATATGCTATACTCTGAAGCCTCCCCTTAACTGATCCGCATCTCTACTACAGCCATCTCACATATGTATTTGACATCTATTATTGCATTTAATTCACATAAGTAGATACACAAAGATGCAAGCTCCACAAAGACAGATGTTTTTGTCTGATTTGTTCAGTGCTATAGTCCCAAAACCTGTAACAGGGCTTGTCACATAGTAGGAGCTTAATAAATGTCATTTGACTGAACAAACAACTTACTGAATGAAGAATATGGGCAAGTATAATATCCAATTTTTCTACATGAGAAAACTACAAATCAAAGGGGTTACAAGAGCTGACCAAGATCACATGATTATGAAATACAGTCCCGGTAACAGAATGAATGTCTCCTGGCTCCACATAAAGCATTATTTAAACTACCATTCCCCCCACCCTGGCCATGTGTACTCTCTCAAAATACAGAATGGCAGGAGAAATGAAGCCACAAGAGAAACACAGAACATCTTCCAAGAGCAAAACTAAGTTACTTTGGGAAAAAGAAAATAAAAGACAAAGAAAAGGACAATTACAAAGTAGATTCTGAGAACTCACATCCATTTCGACGATAAAACACAGATCTGAGAAAGACCATTGATATTTACAAACAGCCACTTGGAGCTTCCCTGAGGGCTAAGAGTCCATGCTTTCGCTCCTAGAGGCCAGTAAGTGATAAAGCTGCAGATGCCTCTGAGTGCAAAGCTAGGACCAAAATTCCCACAGTCCCAACACAACTGGGACTTAGAATCTGATGATTCCTCGGCACAGCCAGGAAGGAGCGACTGGCAGGGCTCCTGTTCTACCTATTTAGCAGTCTCCTACTCCTACCACCTTCTTTTCTTCTCTCTTCCTGCCTTTCCATGGACCTGGTCTTCCTTTTCCTTTCAGCAAACAGGGGCATTAACACATCTTTCACTGTGCTAGACCAGCATTCTTTAAACTGGGGTACATGTTTGAGGCAAAGCTAACACTTCCCAAGGGGCTCATCATCACAAATGAAAGGAATCAGTTTCTACATCAGGAATTTCCAAAGGTACTTTTGTTTAAAAATTAATGGGCTTGGATCCATGATTGTGTTGGACATTCATCCGGTGATGATCTTGACAGTGATGGAAGAAAGTTGTTGTTCATCCTCTCCCCTTCACAATGGTTCTTCACCCGCTTTACAAAAGTAATGCACTTGTATTACCTTCTCTACATCTTTCTAAGATGCACTGCCCAAGGGTGCAAAGACCTTGGGTGGGGAAACAAAGAAACTAAAATGTTGATTCACGTTGTAGGGTGAAAGTCTCCAGTATGTAGGTAACAACTATTTCTGTAAGTTACGGAATTTCCAATTCTTTGTTTTAAAAAACAACCAGAAATCGGCTGGGCATGGTGGCTCATGCCTGTAATCCCAGCACTTTGGGAGGCCAAGGAGGGTGGATCACAAGGTCAAGAGATGGAGACCATCCTGGCCAACATGGTGAAACCCCATCTCGGGGGAAAAAAAAACGAAACCAACAACCAGAAATCATTTAATATGGAAAGTCTTATGATCAAAATAAATACAAAATACTAGATTTCGATCTATATACTTTTTTTTTTAGTTCAGAGAGTATGGCAGAGTGATCAATAGAACACTTTCAAGCATAAAAATATATTACACTGAGATAGAATTCTATACAGTGGAAGGGAAATGGAATAAGAATTTAAAGAGATAAAGAAAAGGTGTAAAATGTTTATCAAAAGACTGAATCTTGCATCTCATAAATTTTTTAAGCAAATGATATTAGAAATCAAATATATATTTTACTAGAGTTTTTAGAATGATGTCATACTTTAAAATATTTTAAAATATGCTGAGAAATTACATGCCCTGCAACTATTTAAACTTAGGATGAAAAGTTTTAGCATTTAACTGAAAAATGTGCTTAGGGACAGAGTTTCACCAAATCTTTTAGGAGGTATAGAAGCAAACAGGTTGTAAGAATGTTATTCTAACACAAGTCTTCAGGGTCTCTCCAAGATGAAATGAGGAGGAGAGAGAAACCGAACAATTTCCCACCCATCCAGTTTTGAGTGAGGATGGTTAGGGGTAGAGTTGGGATTGTCCTCTCCTTGGTCCTAAGCACATTTGCTGACCCAGGTTCTACAGCCAACAATTTATAAGACTGATGATCAATCAGTTAAAATATCTGATCTTAACTGCACTGCTGACTGGGCTTACTCAGCTGATGAGATATAGCTTATCAAATCTCCAAAGGAGAATTGCTGGAGTACCCTTCTTAGAGTTCTCCAGAAAAACTTATAGGACAATATTCATAAAGATTCACTTATTTTGTATTTATCTTATCAAACAAATTTCACCATTAAGGATGTAATACTGAATGCATCTATCTACCTGGAACTTCAGGAGTGACATTTATAATGCAAAGAATTGGAGAATTCTTTACATATTGTGTAGTTAATATTTTAAGGATGGCAAATGTCCTGAAGAGTCATATCAACAGACATCTATATTACTAGGCCCTCAAACCCCAATGTTTTCCTTGTTTTCTTCTATTCTGTAACCTCTTCTTCCCCATTGCCTCTTGCCTCTTTTCAGCCACTCCTTTGGCAAGTAGAAAGTCATATGTATGATGAATGAGGCGAGCATTTAATTTGGTGTCTATACTGTTTTAAAAATATTGACGTTCCGGTCCTCAAGCTCTCAGAGAGACAGTGAACCTATTTAGAGCAGATGTCAGAACAACTTCAACTCCACTCTCCTTTAGTACTAGGAGGTAGCCCAGCTTGAGATAAGAGGTCAGTCTTAAGAGTCAGAAGGTCAGCTGGAAAACCCACTCCACCATTTACTAGGTGTGAGCCTTCAGACAAGTCATTTTCTCTGAATTTTAGGTTCCTGAAATTCTTAAAAATTGTGTTGCTGAGGATTTGATACAATACATATTATACATCTAGAAATGTACCTGCCCATAGTAGGCTAGGCTTTCTGATAATCAGTAGTTGTGAAATTAGATTTTTAATGTTCTTTAACAACTATTTAAAATTAGCCAATCATTTCCTCTTGGCATAATGTCAACTATTGGTATGTTTTTCAATTTTGTTCTAGTCTCTTTAAAAACAAGTGATTTGGAAAATGACAACCTTCCATGTCTAAGTATAGGGTGGGCGTGTGCATGTGCAAAATGCACCTGCAGTACTAAAACTGGGGAAAAGACACAGGATGAGGACAGCACAAAACTTAAGATTTCACCTATAACATTTATAAATATGCCAGCATGTCCTCAACCAGTCCTAAACTGCTCTGAAACACGTTTAAAAATATGCACAGAATCTATGATTTGACTCTTAAAATCTACCCAAATTAAACTGCTAAAACAACACTTTTCGCCATAAAATTAGCAAAATTACAAAATTTTTTTTGTAAATACTTAATAATTTAAGGGTGTGGGCAGGCTGATATCCCACAATGCTCATGTTGGTATAAATGAGGATTTCCTTCAGTCTCTAAAGCAATTGGACAATGTGTATCAAGGATTTTAACAGGACTGACATGCTTGTTCAGCAAAGTAAAAATATATTCTAACTAAAAAAACCCCAAATGTATGTACAAGAGTATTCATTATATCACAATTTTTAATAGCAAAAAACAATATAGCTTAATAATGTCCCCACAATAAGGTATGAAATTACATGCTACAGCTTAGCCCATGGATCTTCGGCAGTTATTAAAAATGATGTTAACAAAAATATTTAAATGAGATGAGATTGTTAAGTTAAAGAAGCAAGACATAAAGCGGTATCAGGCTATGATTCCAAATATGTGTTTGCCACTCTGAGTCTCAAGTGGCAATAAGGAAATAAGATAAATTTACAATGAGGAATTGGAATCACACGTGGTGACCAAAATCCATTCCACAGCTTGAAAGGACACAGTGTTAAGACTTGCTACCCACGTCCTCATTTTAGTACGAAGTGTGGGATGAAAACACTGCTGATTCAGATCCTTTTTATGAATGGCAGGGATAGAAAAATGGGAAATAAAACTAAACTTCATGTCTCAAAGTGATATTCCACCCCTTTAAACTTTGTTTAATGAAGCTTTTGAGTGACTTTTATACCACAGGCAGTAATGCTCTCTGCCCAGCTAGCAAATTTGGCAGTGTTCAGAGATGAGAGAAGGTCAGAAAAGGTGAGGACTCACAATATTCCAATATACACAATTTTGGAGGAGGAAATGAAACGCTGTTAATACAAACACAGAGACCAATTCAGGTCTACAGATGCTATTTAAAGCACACAATATTTTCTCACCCCCACTCTAAGCAGAGACACCTCAACACACCACCTGCGTATACCCCCTTCAACAGCTACTGTGATCTGCACTTCATTACTAGTTTAAAAACTTCTAGCTTATTCCCAATGCACCCTACTACCACCAACAATCAAACATGGATAGCAAGCAGGCCAAGATGGTCTTCCAGCTTTCACGAACTTTCCTGCATTTGTTTTCACATTAGTGATACAAACGTCTAATCAAACCCCACAGATAAGAAACAGAATAAAAATTCCTTTGCATATGTATACATCTCATGTTACCTACTTTTACTCCAAAAAACAAGAAGTAACCCTAATGCCTGTAACTTGAAATGACATCTGTCTGCTTAGTGTTCTTCTGACCTGGCCTGTATAGTCACAGCTCTGTCTGCCTGCCTGCCAGCCTGGGCCCGGGTACTTCCACAGCTGCTCCACAGCAGGGCAGGCTTCTTTCTGCAAACAGTCTAAAATCGCATGAAGCCAAAGCCCACAGAAGTTATAGTGAAAGCAAGAGAAGACCAAACACACCTAAATTGCCACCTTACCTGTCATCAGTCTCAAATTGAAAGGTGTCTACTTGCTTGACAGTATGCGCAACTATGTGTATGCAGCTGTCACAACGCAGAATAAACAGTTGGGGGATGGAGGTTCAGTGGGTTTCTGGTGGTCAGTTTCAGGAAATACACCTTAGTTCTGAGCTCAGGTTCCGAATCAATACGTTTTGGTGACTTATTTTTTTTTCCAGGCTGGATATGCGCTAACCTAATAATTAACCTTAAGCATACCATTACTTCTGCTAAAAACATTTTCTACATACAGCCCTAAATTACTTTCAGTTGGGTTAAACGAAACAAACAAGCTGTAATACAAGGTCTCTGAGAAATGTGATCCTTTTCAGTGGTCACCCAGGAGCTTTTCCTCTTAAATCTGTTTGGCGGGGGATGGGGAAGATAGGGAGGAGAGCACCCAAATCAATATGCCACCCAGAGCACAATGATATTCTCAAGAAAGTTGCCTAAGATAACTCTTCAGGGTTTCCCTGGTTGAGTAATTCTTGCAGGAGGGTGGGGAGGGATCGCTGGCGTCCAAGATTACTATCTGCAGAGGTCTTCCTATGGTGACTATTTATTTATTTATTTATTTTTAGGGCGTCCTTTTAAATTAGACTGCAAGGACTGGTTTCCACCTCCCCGGCTGCTGCTGGGGGGAGTTGAGAGAACGCGCCAGGACTGCGGCAGCCGCTCGGGCCAACTCCGGCGCTCGGGGGCAGACAGCCCACTCTCCCCGGGTCCCACCCTCTCCAGCACACGCGCGCACACCCGCGTGGAGATGGCTGTCCTCGCCCGTCTGCCCCGCGCCCCGGCCGGGACTCACCGTTGTCCAGCCGCGCGATCTGGGGCAGCCGGTAAGTGCTGACCAGCAGGTCGAGCGGCATCGCCACCGAGCTCCACTTCACATCCTTGAGGCTGCAGCCCAGCGAGGGCGCCGGGTCCATCTTCCCCGCCGCCTCCTGTCCCGCGCTGCCCCGCCGCCGCCGCCCGCACCACCCGCGCCTCGGCGGCTGCCGCTGCTCGCACTCACGGTCTGGGGCGCGCGGGAGGCGCTGGGCAGCTCCAGCCGCGGACAGCCGGAGGGGCGCGGCGGCTGGGGCGGCCCGGAGGAAGGGGGCCGGCGCCCGGCTCAGCTGCCGCTGCGGGGCATGGCTGGGGCGCCCCGCGTGCCCTCAAGCCCGGAGAGGACTCAGAGCAGCCCAGCGGCTGCGGGCAGCGGCGGCGGCCCGGGTGGCTGCGGCGGCTCCCACTCCGCCTCCTCCTCTGGCCCCGGCTCTGCAGCTGCGGCGGCCGCCCTCTCGCCTCCTCCTCCTCTTACCCCTCCTTCCCTCCGCCTCTAGAGTGTGAGGAGGAGCCGCGGGTCTGAGAAACGCCATAGCAGCGCTCCCAGCACTGACTAATCAACAAGGTGCGAGCAACGCCTGCGCAGCTCCGGGAGACACCGCCTCCGCCTCCCCGGCGCCGCCCGCTCCGCCCTCCGCTCGGCCCCCGCCTCTCGCGGCTCCCGCGGCCGGGCGGGCTCCGCGCGGCGTCAGCTTCCCGGCCAGGGCCGCCGGCGACGGCGGCTCGGCGCTCTCCTCAAGCTTTAGCTCTCGCTCCCCCGTCCGACCGCTCGGGGGCCTTGCAGTCTCACCGGGTGCCGCTGCGCCCCGACTCCTTCCCAGTCCAGGCCCGTTCCCGGAACCCGGGAATTGCGGAGCTACCGCAGGGACCGCTCTCTGAGTCGTGGTGTCGGGCACCGTCCGCCTCCATTCCCACCCTGGCCATGGAGTGGCTAAATACAGGGCACAAAAGAGACCTTTAGTGGCGCTCCCTCTCACTTCCCGGTGGCCCAGACTTTGGTCAGGAGAGTGCCACAGCCCAATGGGGCTGGGGACGGCAGGCGCGGAGCCCGCCTTGGCGTTTCCCTCAACCCTACTCCACTACCGTCGAAGCTGGAAATGGCTCCCACCAGCCTCAGCTTTGGCTGCTAGGCAAGATAAAAAGAACAAAGCATCGAAAAGCAGAAAGGTGGTGAGTGGTCAGTACCCACACCCAGGAATGTGGCCATTCGGTCTAGAACCTTCACTGAGTGAGCTGCTGGAAGCGGCGAGAGATGAGGCCACCGAACACCACAGACGCGGAGAGGGGAAGGGAGAACTAGGTTATTGGGAGGCTGCTGGGGTCCACTCTTTTCACCTGCTTTTCCCACTCAATTATCTTCTCATCTTAAACGTTGGGATCATTCACGTTTTCTCGGTATGTGTTCCAAGACAAGATTGCACAACTCGTAGTTGGCGGTGCTGGGCTTCCAACCTGCAGTTTGCTTTGCACGGTCAATCATTATCTCTCCCAAGGGTTGTCGTGGCCTGCTCACTGTGGACAGAGCTCAGAATATAAAGGTGGCACATCCTACCTTGTATGCTAATATTTTTTCTTTTAGCTTAACATTTTGTTAAAATAGCAGAGGTGAGTGGTTGCTAAGGTCGCACATTAGCTCTGTTTTCAACACGTATTCAATGTTCAGTGCTTGATAAGGTACAGCAAGCACCTGCTTAGCCAGCCCAGGAGACTTGAAAACATCCCGCTGCCTTTTAGTGGCCTGACTTAAAAGGTCTGTGCTAATAAACCATTAACATTTAAAGAAAAACACAGATTCTTCTACCGCCGCCTTCCTGGTCCTCTCACTTTGAAGCATCAGCGATAATTTTCACAAAATTCTGAAAGTTTTGACCTTTGGGTCATTAGCATTGATTTTTTGAAAAAGTGGTGGGAAGAAGTGCGAAGTATTTTAGTAGTGTATGCAGAATCAGAGGTCCATAAAGTTCTAAGAGTTGCTCACATAGAATCTTTCAAAACCTGGAAGAGTTAAGTGCCAGCTAATTTTTTTCTGAATGATTAATCATTTCTGGAAATAAAGCTCAGACTCCAAAGATGACACAGGAAACATATAAGATTGGGCAGGGTCAAGGGTCTTTCAACTAGTAAGTAGATCCTAAACCCTTATGTGGTAGATTGATTTTTTAAAAAAATAACTTTGTTACTTTTATATTCTCTTTAAAAGCTTCAGAGAATAAAAGTAGTTTCCTCTCACAAAAGGACTGGTGACTTATGACCTAAAGACAAGATAAAAAGTAAAAAGATTAATGTAATCAACTTTTAAAAAATCAATAAAGGGCTTACATTAGATCTGTTATTGCTGACCTTGCAGAAGAGGTTTTATTTCAATCTTGAGTACTAAAAGGAAGAAGTTTTAATGAGCTGCAAATTCTTAGTAAGTTTTATGTTCTGGAAGAACTCTTACAGAGGAATCTTATTGGCAAGATGGAGAGTTTTGGTTAAACTGTCAAAAAAACAAACAAAACAAGCAAACAAAAAAACAGTTGAGAGGGGTAATCTTTCAATCTGGCTGAACTGTACTTCCAAACATGATCTTAAGGTTGTTGGAACAATGCAAACCCTGTATATAAAAGCATTGCAACTTGGTGCAGGGGCAAAGCTTGCATGACTTTGAAGTTTATGAAAAAGGAACATCTAAGAAAAGTTTTCTGTAAGGTAACGTTTGAGGTACTAGTCCCTTGTTCCTACTGAGTACCTTTACAAACTAAGATTTGTGAAAGGCAGCATATCATGGTGATTAAAAATATCAGCTCCAGAGCCAGGTGGCTTGAGTTTGATTAGTGGCTCTTCTATTTAGTATCATAAGAAACTTGATGTTTTCTCCTCTGAAAAATGAAGATAATAATAGTACTCATCTCATAGGGTTGATATAAGAATTTAATAATTTAACATACATTTTGCATTTAGAATAGTGCCTGGTACATAGGAAGTGCTATGGAAGTATTAATATTTGCTATTATTAAAATAAGCATTGGCTTTAAAGGGGCCAAATTTACAGAAAAGATGAAGAGATAAATGCTGATGATTTGAATAGATTTGAAAAATAAGAAATGATTAGATTTGAGAAAATAGTTATATCAGACGAGAAGTAGAGGAACCCTTCTTAAATGGGAAACCCAGCTGGGGACCTTCCCTGCTAATCTAGGGTCTGTGGGGTTAATTTATTCCACAGTGAACCAGCCTGCTACCCAGCAGACCCAGACAGTGTTCATGACAACTCTATATGCTATTGATAACCCGAAGGTGAATCAGGTAGATGATACTACAGGACTCAAGTGACTGACACTTGCCAGCTTCCTAACTGTGAGTCTATTGTTTATATGCACATAACTTGTTAATTCTCTGAATTATCAGCTTGGCAAGATAAAAATATTACATGTTGGCTTTCTTCATATCAGTGTCCTGGCTCACATAATATTCTAGTGGTCAAGTGTGATATTAAAGTTCACAGCCCTAGTGAATTTTTAGGTCTCCACATTTTTTTCCCTTTCACTTAATTGCCATGTGATCCCCAGATCTAACTTGAACGATACTCCCTGGCTAATACCTTTTGCCATATCTATATCCTCATTGTATATGAAATTAAGTGTAAAGCCCTTTGCATGGCACAAAAGGTTCTTCTCTGATGTGGCTGGGTCTGCCTTCCTAGCTTCACTCCTGTTATCTACCTTTTAATGCCCTATGATGTGGGGTAACACCTTCTCACAGTTGCCCAGATGTGTCATGCTAATGCATACCCTTGTAGAGTTTGTTCTCTCAGCTTAGAATGTCTTTCTCCTTTTCTGTTACTGTGAAACCCTCATTCCACCTCCACCTTCCTGTATTCCATGAACTGTTGTGTTTCCTCCTCCAAGGAGATCCTTTTTTTCTGTGTTACCATTGCACCTGCAATACCATCTTTTGACTGTACTAATTGTGCTATGATTAATTATCTTCCTATGTTAGCTTTGCCTACTAGACAACAATTGACTGTAGACACAAAAAGTGTATTTTTTCACCTCTGTTTTGCAAGCTCCTATTACCATGCCTGGCACACAGCAAGTCCTCAATTAATGTTTGTTGAGTTGAATAATCAATGCACCAAGTCATCTTCTCACTCTATATTATTTTGTAGGTCACTGCAACTCCTTTTTCCCCCAAGCCAAATGGTATACACCTTTTAAATTTTATTTATTTTATTTTTAATTTATTTTTTGAAGCAGGATCTCACTCTGTTGCCTAGGCTGGATGCAGTGGCACTATCATGGCTCACTGCAGCCTTCAACTCCTGGGCTCAAGTGATTCTCTTGCCTCAGCCTCCCAAGTAGCTAGGACTACACTCATGTGCCACCATGCCTGGCTAATATTTTTTATTTTTGTAGAGATGAGGTCTTGCTACATTGCCCAGGCTGGTCTTAAATTCCTTGGCTTAAGCAATCTATCCACCTAGGCCTCCCAAAGTGCTGGGAGCCACCACCCCTGGCCTTGTATCCAGCTTTATTAAGATACTTTTCATAAACAATTATGGTATTTCAGGCAGGACATGGACAGTTATTAAGAGTATACAACAGCTTTCAAATTCTCTCCTTCAACAGACTACTCAAATCAGAAAGCCACTCTAAAACCCAGATGAAGTCTTCATTTGATTCCCTGAGCAGGGAAAGTTTAGATGAAGGGTTGACATTTCACATTTAGCATGTTCAGCAACTTTTCATGAGTGAACCCTGACTTTCAGGAAATGAAAAGAAATGGTGGAATATATCTGATGAGCCACAATCTAGAACTGGAACTGCTGCTTTCTTGAGGGATGTCATCTCAGTGGTATCACTGGAAAGTCCAGATTGCCTGGCACACTGGTAACTGATTTTGGGAGGGTCCAGTGCCAACAGGTGTCTGGGTTTAAGGGAGTTAAGTCTGTGCTGAAGGCAGAGAGCGAGACGAGGACATAAAAATGCATTTTAGTTTTTCCATGCCACCAGGCATTTGTGCCAAGGTGGCTATGTGTGTCAACCTCAAGGTATCCTTCCTTCTGGAAGTCAAGAGGAAGTCTCTCAAAACTAGAAGGGAAAGATGTTTTCCCACATCAATCCAGCTTCAGGAACATTCTATTAGTAATATATGCCCCTTCCTCAGAAAACCACAATGAAGTGTTTGGTGTTCTGACAACATAGCCTAAAAAAAAAAGGAAAACAAAATTCTGCACTTTTATATAATTTGGTAAAAATCCTATTTCACCCTGCCCTCACCAGAGTACACAGTTATCGAAAATGTGCATAGTTCACTTGGTTTCTGCAGTGCCTCAGCTTCCTGTGCCTGGTCTGTTTAGGCATCTTCATTTTCTGCAGGGTTATTCCCATTCTTGCTAGCATCAAGCATGCTTTTTTCCTTTGGGTACCTTCTCTTACTTCTTTGCAAGGGCTTTTTTAGGTTTGGGCTCTGGCTTAGGAGAAACAGATTTAGCAGACAACGTTCAAGTATCCTGTGGTTCATCCTTCATCTAGACTTTATCTTTTTTTTTTTTTTTTTTTTTTTTTTTAAGATGGAGTTTCACTTTTGTTGCCCAAGCTGGAGTGTAATGGCATGATCTCGGCTCACCACAACCTCAGCCTCCCAGGTTCAAGCGATTCTCCTGCCTTAGCCTTCTGAGTAGCTGGGATTACAGGCATATGCCACCACACCTGACTAATTTTTTGTATTTTTAGTAGAAACGGGGTTTCTCCATGTTGGTCAGGCTGGTCTCAAACTCCTGACCTCAGGTGATCTGCCCGCCTCAGCCTCCCAAAGTGCTGGGATTACAGGCATGAGCCACCACACCTGGCACAACTTTATCTTCTTAGAATCCCCTTCATCTTTTTTCTTGGGCAGGTTGGTGACCGCAGCAGGACATAAGTGCTAGAATCAGAGATGTAGCAGCCTGCGAGCTTTGGTCAATTCCAGGGTCATTCTTGCCTCTTTTTCACACTACTATAACTTTTTGATTAGAAACAATATTCATCAAGTCTAGAAATGTTCAAGTCTATTTTTGAGATTCGAATCCTAAATAGCAATGTTTCCTATCAGATTGGCCCCCAATTCTATTTATTCTTCTGAAAATTTAAATTTCATTGAATTCAGGATCTGCACTCTTAATACCCAACTAGAGATTATACTTCTAGACTAGCAGTTCCAACACTTACTAAAACCATTAGCATGTGTGCTATTGTTTGGTAATTTTTTATCTTCCTTACTAGGGCTTTACCGAAGAGCTTTTTTGATTATCTCTGCATCCCTAGCATTTGGCAGATAGTAGGCAATGTGTGTGCATGTGTATTTGTGTTTGTGTTTGTGTTTGTGTGTGTGTGTATGTGTGTAGTGAATAGAAATATAGAATGATATATATGCATGCATCTATGTATATATATGATATACATATGTTGAATGGATAAAAGTACCATAAAAAGCATATCTCATATATATGACACTTTCAGAAAGTCTTTTTAAAAAATACTCAAACTGACTGGTCACAGTGGCTCACACCTGTAATCCCAGCACTTTGGGAGACTGAGGTGGGCAGGTCACATTAGGTCAGGAGTTACAGCCTGGCCAACATGGTGAAAACCCATCTCTACTAAAAATACAAGAAGTTAGTCAGGCATGGTTGTGCATGCCAGTAATCCCAGATACTGGGGAGGCTGAGGCAGGAGAATCACTTGAACCTGGAAGGCAGAGGTTGCAGTGAACCAAGATCATGCCACTGCATTCCAGCCTGGGGGATAGAGCAAGACTTTGTCTCCAAAACAACAAAAACAAACAACCTTCAAATTTACTTTGTCATTGCTACCTTCTTATATAGGACATGCCTTTCTTAAGTAGATCACTGGATAAGACAGATTATAGTGCCAACATAGGAATAGTAAGGAAAATATCACCAGTTGCAAATTAAATTTCATGCAGGCTTGTTTGCTTTCAAAACAATACACAACAAATCTCCATTTAGAAATACATTGTGACCTAGTACACACATACATATAAATTGAAACAAAAGTTATACAAGACAGTATTTATTTGTATATTTACATTATCTACTGTATCCTGATCTTTTAATTTTGTCTTTATTTTTAGTGCTAATCATGACCCACTAACTTTATTTAAAAACCGCCATTTAAAATAATGGTTCCTTTTGTGCATTAAGTATTTACATTTCTTCAAAAGAGGGAGCATTATGGTTAAAATTGTAGAAGTGTTTAAAATTCATGAATACTCAGAAGCAAAATGTAAATGATAAGAATTTAATTATTTCATTTACCAAAATCATCATATATGTATCTCTATGTGTATATATACGTGTGTGTGTAACTTCGTAGGTTATAAGTTTGGGTTTTTGAAGAAGCTAGCTTTTTGTAGGTGGTACTTTTACTTTTACACTCAACCAAGCACAAGACCTCCTCTTGAGAAGCTGCTGGTAGTGAGAAATGGTCTTGGGTGGGGCATGGCTTTGTAAATTATGTGCAAGGAGTGCTTGAATCAGAGGTTATGTATATAGTTCTGCTGTTTGAATAAATTCCTTTTGAAAATAAAGCAGAATTGCTAACTAATCACTAATTATTCGTTGTGCATATGTGAACAAACTTTTTAATACTACATTTGAAGTATTGGTTAAAGAAACAGCTTAATTATGTCATTTATGAACTAAATAAGCTAAAATTCTTTCCACCTAGAAGAGTCTATGGTTTATGACATAATTGAGATTTTTCTCAATGTATTTATCTATTTAATGTGGCAAGGCACACATAGGAAACCTTTCACTTTGTTATTTTCAGTGCCAAACTAATAATTCATATTATTAAATATTTATCAGTAGCCCAGTTCTTCTCAGGATGTATATGAGTTTGTTGGTGAGCTGATGATTTGACTTTTCAAAGGAGTTTTAATGTCAGAGGCACTTACAGACAGCTTCCAGTTTTAAGCTTTCCATAGAAAGATAATGAGATCTTAGCTCCCTGCTGACAAATCCTCTAAAGAAAGGCTGTCATACAAATTTTCCTAGGTTGCAAATTCTTCGCCTCTCTCTTTTGGTAAGCAGTGAGAAGGGAAAGACAAGAAAGATGGTGGTTATGCTGGGTACCTCCCTGGGCCCCTGACTATACTTGTTCAAACTGGACACATTTTTCCTTCCTGAACTTTCATTATTCAGGTTCCTGGTCTATGACGGCTTAAGAGTATCATGTTAATGTACTTAGAATTGCTTAAGATTATACATAACTTCCCTAGTAAACTTTCTGCTCATTTCCAAACCTACATCTTAAAGAGTTTATGCCTTTCCCCCACCTCAGAAGCAAATTAAAAATTTCCCCAAAATTGTGTTTAAAATATCTATTTTATAAAATTTAAAAAATATAAAAAATTTAATGAAAAGTATGACCTATAATCTCATCACCCCAAATTAACTTTTTATCACTCTTCATATTGGGTGTGTATTTTACTTTTTCTATCTATGTATGTGTATATCTGTTTAGTTTGGATTACACTATAGTATAATTTTGTAGTCCATCTTTCTCATTTAACAATATATTGTTTTTTTTTTTTTTTTTTTTTTTTTTTTAGAGACGGAGTTTCGCTCTTGTTACCCAGGCTGGAGCGCAATGGCGCGATCTCGGCTCACTGCAACCTCCACCTCCTGGGTTCAGGCAGTTCTCCTGCCTCAGCCTCCTGAGTAGCTGGGATTACAGGCACGCGCCACCGTGCCCAGCTAATTTTTTGTATTTTTAATAGAGACGGGGTTTCACCATGTTGACCAGGATGGTCTCGATCTCTTGACCTCGTGATCCACCCGCCTCGGCCTCCCAAAGTGCTGGGATTACAGGCTTGAGCCACCGCGTCCGGCCAACAATATATTGTTAAATGTGGTGCCCTTGTGGGCACTCAATATATATTGTTAAATGTGAGCTCTTGTGGTTATCATGGTTATCTTTGTGCAGTTTTAATCGCCTTATTAAACAGTAGATTAAGAACTGTGAAAGTCCGAATGTTTACCTACTTGGAAGCTAATAAGGAAGCCTGCCATACTTCTATGGAAGCTGGAAGAAGATAAGAGACTCCTAAATCACACACAAAGGATTGATGGCTTTTGGCACAGCAGTCAGCATGAACTCCATGTTCACATGAACTTGCATACTCCCAAGCCTAAACCAGGAAGAAGTCGAAACCCTGAATAGACCAATAACAAGGTCTGAAGTTGAGGCAGCAATTACTGGCCTACCAACCAAAAAAAGCCCAGGTCCAGATGGTGCACAGCTGAATTCTACCAGACATACAAAGAGGAGCTGGTTCCACTCCTTCTGAAACTATTCCAAACAATCCAAAAAGAGGGAATCCTTTCCAAATCATTTATGAGACCAACATCATCCTGATACCAAAACCCAGCAGAGACTCAAGAAGAAAAGAAAACTTCAGGCCAATATCCATGATGAACATAGATGCAAAAATCTTCAATAAAATGCTGGCAAACCAATTGCAACAGCACATCAAAAAGCTCAGCCATCATGATCAAGTAGGATTCATCCCAGGGATGCAAGGCTGATTCTGTGTACGCAAGCCTATAAATGTAATTCACCACATAAACAGAACCAAAGACAAAAACCACATGATTATCTCAATAGATGCAGAGAAAGCCTTTGACAAAATTCAACAGCCCTTTATGATAAAAACACTCAATAAACTAGGTATTGACGGAACATATCTCAAAATAATAAAAGCTATTTATGGCAAACCCACAGCCAATATCATACTGAATGGGCAAAAACTGGAAGCATTCCCTTTGAAATCTGGCACTAGACAAGGATGCTCTCTCTTATCACTTCTGATCAATATACTATTGGAAGTTCTAGCCAGAGCAATCAGGCAACAATAACAATAACAAAAATAAATAAAGGGTATTCAGTTAGGAAAGGAGGAAGTCAAATTGTCTCTTATTTGCAGACGACATGATTGTATATTTAGAAGACCCCATCATTTCAGCCCAAAATCTTCTGAAACTGATAAGCAACTTCAGCAAAGTCTCAGGATACAAAATCAATGTGCAAAAATCACGAGCATTCCTATACACCAGTAACAGATTTAAAGAGAGCCAAATCAGGAACGAACTGCCATTCACAATTGCTACAAAGAGAATACAATACCTTGGAATACAACTAACAAGAAATGTAAAGGACCTCTTCAAGGAGAACTATAAACCACTGCTCAACGAAATAAGAGAGGACACAAACAGATGGAGAAACATTCCATATTCATGGTTAGGAAGAATCAACATCATGAGAATGGCCATACTGCCCAAAGTAATTTACAGATTCAATGTTATCCCCATCAAGCTACCAATGACCTTCTTTACAGAACTGGAAATAAACCACCTTAAACTTCATATGGAAACCAAAGAGAGCCTGCATAGCCAAGTCAATTCTAAACAAAAAGAACAAAGCTAGAGGCATCATGCTACCTGACTTCAAACTATACTACAAGGCTACAGTAATCAAAACAGCATGGTACTGGTACCAAAACAGAGATATAGACCAATGGAACAGAACAGAGGCCTTGGAGGCAATGCCACATATCTACAACCATCCCATCTTTGACAAACCTGACAAAAACAAGCAATGGGGAAAGGATTCCCCGTTTAATAAATGGTTTTGGAAAAACTGGCTAGCCATGTGCAGAAAGCAGAAACTGGACACCTTCCTGACACCTTACTCTAAAATTAACTCCAGGTGGATAAAAGACTTAAACATAAGACCTAACGTCATAAAAACCCTAGAAGAAAACCTAGGCAAAACCATTCAGGACATAGGCATAGGCAAGGACTTCGTGACTAAAACACCAAAAGTATTGGCATCAAAAGCCAAAATAGACAAATGGGAACTAATTAGACTCCACAGCTTCTGCACAGCAAAAGAAACAATCATTAGAGTGAATTAGCAACCAACAGAATGGGAAAAAGGTTTTGCAATCTACCCATCTGACAAAGGGCTAATATCCAGAATCTACAAAGAACTAAAACAGATTTACTAGAAAAAAACAAACCCATTCAAAAGTGGGCAAAGGATATGAACCAACACTTTACAAAAGAAGACATATATGAAGCCAACAAACATATGAAAAAATGCTTATCATCACTGGCCATTAGAGAAATGCAAATCAAAACTACATTGAGATACCATCTGACGCCAGTTAGAATGGCGATCATTAAAAAGTCTGGGGACAACAGATACTGGAGAGGATGTGGAGAAATAGGAACACTTTTACACTGTTGGTGGGAGTGTAAACTAGTTCAACCATTTTGGAAGACAGTGTGGCAATTCCTCAAGGACCAAGAAATAGAAATTCCATTTGACCCAGCAATTCCATTACTGGATATATACCCAAAGCATTATAAATTGTTCTATAAGGACATATGCACATAAATGTTCATTGCAGTACTGTTTACAATAGCAAAGATTTGGAACCAACCCAAATGCCCATCGATGATAGACTGGGCTAGGAAAATATAGCACATATACACCATGGAATACTATGCAGCCATAAAAAACTATGAGTTTGTGTCCTTTGTAGGGATATGGATGAACCTGGAAACCATCATTCTCAGCAAACTGACACAAGAACAGAAAATCAAACACCACATGTTCTCACTCATAGGTGGGTGTTGAACAATGGGAACACATAGACACAGGGAGGGAAGCATCACACACTGGGGTCTGTGGGGGTGAACTAGGGGAGGGACAGTGGGGGGTGGGGAATTGGGGAGAGAGAACATGGGGAGAAAGGCAGCAAACCACATTGCTATGTGCGTACCTATGCGACAATCTTGCATGTTCTTCCCATGTACCCCAGAACCTAAAATGCAAGAATATATATATATTCTTATATATATATATTTAAAAAAGTTTTATGCACAAATATGGTAAACCCAGAAATGTATTCGTAGTAGCATAAAAATTTTTTAGTTAAAAAAAAATACTCTGACGTGGTAAATCACTGCATAGATAATGGAAAGACATTACTACCAAGTTTTATTCCTAAGAAGTATAAATTGTCACTGTTCCTAGACAATTTAAATATTGGTGCCATGTGTCTTTCCAAGGTATCTTCCATTTTATTTAGTCTAGGTTATATGATTCATACCTGTCTATAAGGAAAGGGAATGAATTTTTCAATTGCTTCTTATTTTTATTTGGGATTGATCTTTTAATACACTGATACTCAACTGGAAGGAAGGAATCAAACTCTCCAGAGGAATGTATGTTCAATATTACAATATTTTATGTTTCTAATAGTGAGGGAAGTTATAAAATTTAAAATTGCTTGAAGATCTAGAAAATTGCTCCTAAAATTTTATTTTAATAAAGAATCTTTTGATATTATTTGTACTTATAAATAACAATTACTCAAAGATACTGAGGGAGTCAAATGATATCCTATTTTTGTCCTGTTGTTCTACCCAGAAAATGTCAGTAGGTCCGACCAAATCAGGAAGTGGAAGGCAGATGACAAGAGTAATTATTTAAAGCTTATTTCATGTAAAAATGAAAAAGTCCTGACGAAATCCATTTGGTGCATTTGGTGCTTTCAGAATTTTTTAAAATTAAGTGTTTCTACTGGGTTTGTGCAATGTCAAAAAGCAAATTCCACATCTGGAGGAAAGATGGCAGTAATTTAATAAAGCATTTGGCCTTTTCATATTAGCCGTAATTCCATCTAGAATTAATAAGGTTTTTTCTATTAGTAAATCTCTTTGATGTCAAGATATGCATTGACATATTTAATTTACTTTTTATTTGAAGTGAGCAGTCTTGAGTCTCATTGACGTATATGTGAGATTTAGCGCTTTTGGTTTTTCAGGGAACCGCCTCAGTAAGCAGTTTATATCACCTTTTCTTAGAATTAAAGAAACACTTAGAAGAGTGCAGTTGGCTAAATGGTCTTTCTGCTTTCTTTACATTATATGGTCAAGGTAGAAAATGAAACAGTGACAAGGGAAACGGGATTACTAACTTCTAGGATGAATTCATGTCAGGCTCTCTGGGAAGTAAAGATGAGGATGTCCTGTTATACTTTTCTGACTAAAGCAACAGAGAAGTTTAAAAGACAAGATTAGAGCTGAGAGAGAGAAAACCTGAAAATGGGGAAAATGGAAAAGGAAAGTCAAGGTGGTGCAAAAGAAGTGGAGAGCTGTGGGTCCCTGAGGAAAAAACCGAGCTATGGAAATGGGGAAGAACTATGTTGCTGGGGGTTATAGAAACAGTAAAGAATAAGCAGGAAACTTCAGTCCAAAATGAGGGAGCTAGGTTTGTAAGACGAGAGAAGGAAGGAGGGAGGGAAATCATGAAATAAAATCTAATTTGTGGCAGTAAGTTTTATTTTCTTGAAAGTGGGTATGGGAATGCAAAATTTTCTTATGCCCTAAGAAATTCATTATTGATTTTTGAGAACCCCCGCCCCAGCCAAATTTCTTTTAGTAATCTGTAACATATACCTATGGGAATATTGCTTCATACATATGTAGATGCAATTTAAGCCAACACATATTCCATTTAATTATTTGAGTACAAACATCTCTAAGCAACAGGGCTATCATATATATAATATGAAGAAAGATTGAGTTGGCATTCCATTATGAAACATTGAGTGAAACATTAAGTGTCTACAGATTACTGTAAAAGTCATCTTAATAATTATGAGTTATGAATATGTTAGTTGTTTTTGGAGAACCAGTTTGTGGTTTGGTTGATCTACTTTTCCTCTATTTTCTATTTTATTAATTTCCAATATTTTATTTACTTTTCACTCTCTTCAGGCTTACTCTGCTGTCTTTTAGCTTCTGAGCTGAATTTTTAACTAGTTTATTTTCAATCCCTTTTATTCTTTTTAAAAATATATATATAGGCTCCAAATTTCCTCCTAAGAACCACTTTGGCTCCATCCTACATGTTTTGATATATCAAAATATTTTGATCAAACCAAAATAATTTGTAAATTCTGAGTCCCTCTTTGATGAGTTATGAGGGATATATTAAAACATTATAAATATCTTGATTTTTTTTCCAATTATGGTTGATCCTTGAACAATGTGGGGGTTGGGGGACTGACCCTCCATGCAGTTGAAAATCTGTATATAATTTTTGACTCCCCCAAAACTTCACTACTAATAGCCTACTGTTTACCAGAATCCTTACCAATAACATAAATGATCAATTCATACATATTTTCTTTGTTATGTCCTATATTCTTACCGTAGTGTAAGCTAGAGAAAATAAAATGTTTTATCTACCTTACTATTCTTACCATAGTGTAAGTTAGAGAAAATAAAATGTTTTCTCTACCTTACAATTCTTACCATAATGTAAGCTAGAGAAAATAAAATATTATATACTATATTCTTACCATAGTGTAAGCTAGAGAAAATAAAATGTTATTAAGAAAATCATGAGGAAAATATATTTACTATTCATTAAGTGGAAGTGCATCATCATAAAAGTCTTTGTCCTCATCATCTTCACATTAGTAGGGTGAGGAGCAGGAGGAAGAAAGGGGGTTGCTCTTGCTGTCTCAGGGGTGGTAGAGGCAGAAGAAAATGTCAGCATAAGTGGACCCACACAATTCAAACCCATGTTGTTCCAGGACCAACTGTATTGATTTTAACTGTTGCTTTGTAGTCAAGAAATGTATTAAATAGGTAATTCTTCAAAATTTGTTGGACTTCGAGACTCATTTGTGATCAATTTGCCTAAATGTTTTATGTATACTTTAAAGTGTTTATTTTATCTTTGTTCACTGGAAGTTGTTATACTCTCCCATTTGTACAAGCTTATCAATTTTACTATTGAAATGTTCTCTATCCTCACTTTTAAAATTTTGTTTGCTAGATATGTTTGTTTCTGATAGAGATGTGTTAAAATTGCCTACTATGATTTGTATTTGTCAATTTCCACTTGTAACTGCCTTATTTCTTTTTGATTTGTCATCGGGTTCAAAAAGTTTATGATTGTCATATCTTTTTGTTGTCTTGTTCCTTGTATTCTTATGTTACCCATCTTTATCTATGTTTGTCTTATATATTGATACCCTACATCAGCCTTCTTCTGGGTGATGTTTGCCTAGTATTTATTTCCCATTATTATTATTATTTTTTACAGATTTCTGTGCCATTATGTTTTAAGAATGCCTCTTAAAAACAATGTGTAGCTGGATTTTCAAAAAATATAATCTGGTCTGAGAAACAGGAGCATTTATTGTGAAAGAATGCCAGGTCTACTTAAGCCATTCCAATTTATCTATTGCCTTAATCTCCTCTGTCTGTTTGTTATAAAATTTCTTAGTGAGAAATACAAGATGCTTCTGTATAACAGTTTTGAGCAAACAGAAAGTTTACACAGTAGCACATCAAGATGCCCAAAGCAGGCAATAAATCCATGACTTAATTTGGTTTCCTTGTGTGCCTGCAAAAATTAAGACAGAAATGATTCTGCAGGTACACTACAAGAACAATTTAATAAATTCTACTTTGCTTTCTATTATTTTTCCCTTAGGTTTTCATAGAAAACAAATCTTGGGAAGGAATTTTGCCGTAATCTATGATGCTAAATGTTTCATATCTTCACTAAATTGTAAACTCTTCAAAGGCAAATGTATCTTATTCATGTTATTGTATCTAGTGCATACAATTGAAGCTCAAAGGTTGACTTGTGAACTAAATCTTACTTTGGTGGAGGGAAGAAGGAAAAAAATGGGAATTTATAAAGTGATTTTTTTCATGACAAATTACTGTGAAAGAATTGCAATGGTGCTAGAATTTTCATTGTACTTTATTACTGATCTGAGTTATGGTCTCAATGACTGCTTTTTACAATACATCCAAGGATACTATTAATTTTTTAAAAATAATAATAGGAAATATCAGAATAAAAATACAAAGTATCCCTCTGTATAAATCATTTCTTTGTAAGCTCTTTGAAGGAAGTGCCATGGGTTCACCTTATTACGTTGTAACAATGCCTGGCACATAGGAGGCTTTCAAGAAATGTTGGAATGAATGGATCGATGTCATGCAAATCTCTATTACATAACTTTACTTGAGCCGAAAACTTTCAGAATTCATATTATTTCTTTCCTTATATTCAAATACAGGTTGAAACTCTACCATTTCTGCAAAATATTTTTGACATCCTAAAGAAAAAATTAACCTTTCTCTTCTTATGTTCCAAGTTTGTCCATTCTGCTAAGTAACACTTTTAATTTCACAATGCAGATATCTGTTTACACATCTTTTCTTTTTCTAGCTTATTTTTTCTTGATAATTTAAAAAATCTGTTTTGCAGTTGCAAAGGCTCAACAAATCGTTCTTGAACTTGATTTTTTTAAAGTAAAAACTAAATGCCAATACTTGTTGAACAGGTACTGTGTTTTAGACCTTTTGCAAGGAAAGGTAAAGAAGTCTTATCTTTGGTACTCATAATAATCCTATGAAGTATGTATTATTAATCCATTTTAATGTATGAGAAAACTAAGGGCAACAAGGTTAAGCTAGTCATCCTAGGCCAAGCATCCAGTACATGAAGAAGGTTGGGACTAACCTTGTGTACTTTTCACTTAACCATGCAATGCCCCCAACCCTGCTTCCTTTCCTTCTAAAACCAAACTAAGCTGCTGCTTTTTTTTTTTTTTTTTTTTTTGACAGAGTCTCTCTCTGTCACCCAGGCTGGAGTGCAGTGGTACAATCTCAGCTCACCACAACCTCCGCTTCCCGGGTTCAAGTGATTCTCCTGCCTCAGCGTCCCAAGTAGCTGGGATTACAGGCACCTGCCACCATGCCCAGATAATTTTTGTATTTATAGTAGAGATGGGGTTTTGCCATGCTGGCCAGGCTGGTCTTGAATCCCTGACCTCAGGTGATCTGCCTGCCTCGGCCTCCCCAAGTGCTGGGATTACAGGCATGAGCAAACATGCCCAGTCCCAAATTAAGCTTCTAAGGACATCTGTACATGTTTCAGTTCCTCCGTCAACAGCCTCCCAAAGCATATCATAGAGAAAATATGTAACATATTTCTCACTGAGGTCTATATTTAAGATCACACTGTTTACCTCCAAATGTATGGCATTGTTTTTAGTTGAGACATGTTCAACTCTAGGAACGAGTATTTCTTCTAGAATCTAACACCTAGAAATCAGGGATTCCTGTTTATACTAAATGATCAAATTAGTTGTCCAGGACCTTCCTGATGTGGTGCTTGGGCTGCAAATTAGTATTCTAGATTCTTATGATGTATGAAAAAATTTAAGGCAAATTCAAGGCTGATAATGAAACTTAACATACATGATGATAATAATGACTATTATTCATAAACTTGGCTTTAAAGTCATATACATTTGCACTTAAATGTTTGTTCTAATTCCTTGCTAGCTGAATACTTTAGACAGGTTACCAACTCTCCCCAGGCTACAGCTTCTTTAGCTGTAAAGCAGGGATGAAAGTACCGTCCTCATGGGTTAAATAAGATAATGCCTTTCCTATAAATGGTAGTCATTATTGTTATTATTGCCCCCAGAAATGCATGTTCTCCAAAAGCAATGAGTAAGTTAGATTTGTATACGTAGGTTAAATGTCTCTAGCTAATACCTCTTTGTTTAATACCACTTATGTGTCTTGGGGCTACTCCCAAACTGAGACAAATGGATGGAGAAGCTCCACAGGCACAGGTTAATGCCCCAGACAGAAATTAAAGAGAACATGAATGCCATTTCCTTCTATTCCTGTGCAGAAGTTTATGGGAACATTAGAATAGGATGTGAAATAAGTATTATACAGATACTGTACATTAAATATACATACTATTATACCACACCTAGGATTACAACATCAATTATGATCATTACCTGTCAGTCATTACTCTATAAACCGAACTGCGCTTGTAATGAAGTCTGAACATGGTGTTTTCTCTATAAACAATCTCAGATGTCCTGTAGTGACCTATTAGAGGTTTTCTATATCCTTTCCCGGCCCCTTCTGATCCTTTTAGGCTCTTATGAGCAAACTGTTGATCATGACTAAAAGCAGCTAAGTGCTTTCTTTCTTGTGCTTAGCAGTTTCTCTGGAAGACAGCAGACAATAATGTAGCTTTTAATACAGACTCAGACCAAATTTAGTGAGTGGAGGAAAGCACATGGTATAAAGTTAAGGAAACACAGCCTTTATGAAGACTAATGAAGACAAATATTTGCGAGGCAGCCTTTAAGACACATGGCTGTAAATGTTTTTTTTTTTTTTTTTTTTTTTTTTAACAGATTACTTCTGAACCTCCAGTTCTGTAGGAAAAATTACTGAAAGAAATGAAGTGAGCTAGTTGCCTAAATGACAGAAAGAGAATTTGCTTTTTGAGACAGGGTCTTGCTCTGTCACCTAGCCTGGAGTGCAGTGGTACAAACATGACTCACTGCAGCCTCGACCTCCTAGGCTCAGGTGATCTTCCCACCTCAACCTCCCATGTAGCTGGGACCACAGGCACATGCCACAACACCTGATTAATTTAAAAAAATAGAGATAGGGTCTCACTTTGTTGCCCAGGCTAGTCTTGAACTCCTGGGTTCAAGTGATCCTCCCATTTTGGCCTTCCAAAGCACAGGGACTATAGGTATGGACCACCATAGCCAAGAAAAATTTAAGTTATGTATACTAGATATCATCTTATAAGATGATAGAAAAGTTATCTTAGTCCTGGAATGAAAGTATGAGGACATTCTCAATTATCCCCCTCTCTGTTCACTACAGAAGAACAATTCCTTCAGTAGAGAGGACCTCTGTATTTTGTGGGTTTTCCATTAGATGCTGCTTGGACACTTATCTTGCTTTTTCTCCTGATGATCATTCACTTTGACTTCATAGTCACTGGTGAAGTTTGGGGTAGCTTCCAAAGAGATGCATTAGATCTCTCTCCGGAGCAGAATCAACTGTTTTGCCTCCTGCCACCTAGAAAACTGGTACTGCTCATTCTACTTCTAGTTTCACTTTGGGACAACCATTGTGGAAGACAGTGTGGTGATTCCTCAAGGATCTAGAAATAGAAATACCATTTGACCCAGCAATCCCTTTACTGGGTATATACCCAAAGGAATATAAATCATTCTATTATAAAGACACATGCACATGTATGTTCATTGCAGCACTGTTTATAATAACAAAGACCTGGAACTAACCCAAATGCCCATCAATGATAGACTGGATAAAGAAACTGTGGCACATATACACCATGGAATACTATGCAGCCATAGAAAAGGATGAGTTCAGCCAGGTGCAGTGGCTCAAGCCTGTAATCCCAGCACTTTGGGAGGCTGAGATGGGTGAATCATGAGGTCAACAGATCTAGACCATCCTGGTCAACATGGTGAAATCCTGTCTCTACTAAAAATACAAAAAATTAGCTGGGCATGGTGGCACGTGCCTATAATCCCAGCTACTCAGGAGGCTGAGGCAGGAGAATTGCCTGAACCCAGGAGGCAGAGGTTGCCATGAGCTGAGATCACACCATTGCACTCCAGCCTGGGTAACAAGAGTGAAACTCTGTCTCAAAAAAGAAAAAAAAAGAAAAAAGGATGAGTTCATGTCCCTTGCAGGGACATGGATGAATCTGGAAACCATCATTCTCAGCAAACTGACACAAGCACAGAAAACCAAACATCGCATGTCTCACTCATAGATGAGTGTTGAACAATGAGAACACATAGACACAGGGAGGGGAGCATCACATATAGGAGTCTGTTGGAGGGTGGGGGGCTAGGGGAGGGATAGTGGTAGGTGGGGAGATTGAGGAAAGATAACATTGGGAGAAATGCCTGATGTAGGTGACAGGGGGATTGAGGCAGCAAACCACCATGGCATGTGTGTACCTATGTAACAGTCCTGCAAGTTCTGCACATGTACCCCAGAACTTAAAGTATAATAATAAAAAAGAGTTATACAACTAGAAATTGAAAGATGTTTTTGAAGTAAACATGTAGCCGATTGGTTTTATCAATGGTATCTATTAGGAAAAGAAAAAATAGCAAGTTCCCAATTGATGAATTAGTATTACTCTTCAAAATATTTGAATATTGCTCGATTAGACATTCCATTTTCCTGTAGAAACAATATGTGGTTAGGGCCCCTGGCCCACAATACATCCAATGAATATGTAAACTGCTTATCATAGGGATCACTAGATTCTGAATACAAATTATGGCACATTCAGTCTGATAACTCCTGTATTTGCTTTTTGCCCATACCTGCTCAGACAGGATATTTAGTTTCTCAAAAATTATGTCTGAAAGTCTTCAAAGGATTCTTTAAATGTTCTTATGAGATATTGTTATTGCTATTTCTATTTTGTTGATGCATATCATGGGATAAATCAAATAAATATGCTGGCTTATTTTAATTACTTGAATTTTTTTGGCACAGGAGAAAGGAAATACAGAAGTAAGATGAAAGAGGTTAAATTAAAACCCGGTAGTCTTGATTTTGAGGGGAAGTATCAATAGGATCTTAAAAAATACATATATTCTATGTCTCCTGAAAAGGCTGAGAAACAATGATTATTACAGTGGTAATCAGCACCCTTAGCACTTAGATTGTGTCTCAAAACACCATTTCCCTTGAGAAGGAACCCACACTCCTGAAGAAATGGCTGATTACAGATATGGGACAAGAATTCTACAATATGAGCCTGGAACATCTTGTCATCTATGAAAGCAGGAAGCAATCCAAGACTAACAAAGATGTGTTCAAAGGACTCAGAAGCCACCCAGGAGGCTCTCACTGGCCAGTTCGAGTGTCAATATTTAAATTGGATTGAAGCTGAGCATGATGGCTCATGCCTGTAATCACAGTACTTTGGGAGGCTGAGGCAAGCAGATCACCTGAGGTCAGGAGTTTGAGAGCAGACTGGCCAACATAGTGAAACCCTGTCTCTACTGAAAATACGAAAATTAGCCAAGTGTGGTGGTGTGCGCTTGTAATTCCAGCTACTCCGAAGGCTGAGGCAGAAGAATCACTTGAACCTGGGAGGGAGAAGTTGCAGAGAGCTGAGGTTGTGCCACTGCACTCCAACCTGGCAACAGAGAGACTCCATCTCAAAATAAGATAAAAATAAATTGGATTGAAATTCATTAAATAAATTTATGAGGAAAAAGAGGACTCAAGATGGTGCTGTGAGAACAACCCAGGATTGGAGTTCTCATTGTGTCTGCGGAGAGGTGAGTCTGAGCTGCATTTCCAGACTGATCTTTGTTGCCCACGGAACGGGGAAATTCCCAAGTGAAGAGGAGATGCGGGACGCCAGGCAGATATTCCGCCTGGCGAAGCCGGCAGCCGGGGTGGTGGCGGCCAGCCCTACCCAGCGCTCCCCACAGGGCGCGCTTGTCCAGGTGCCCCGTTGAACCGGCAACCGGAGATGTGAGAGGGCTGGACTTGAGACTGAGCTAGACTTGGACAGTGGGCCAGCCCAGGGGATTGCGGGAACAGAGCGTTAGGGTTGGCCCAGTGGGACGAACAAAACCGTGATTTCAAACAAGCCCCGTGCAGACGGCCCGAGACGCTCTGAGGGGGAGGGGCGGCCACCATTACCGAGGCAACCCGCCCCAACTGAGATACACGCCCATTGCTGACGCACCCAGACATTGCCGAGGCAACCCGTCCCTACTGAGATACATGCCCACTGTGACGCAGCCTGCCGTTGCCGAGGCAACCCGCTACAACAGAGAGACTCCGCCGCAGGGCGTGGCGGAGAACAGCAGAACAGCAGAGCCAGGGCGAGCCTCACAACAGCAGGGCGGAGCCTCGGCAGGCAAACAGTGGCTAGTCTGCGTCCTAGCTGGGCAGGACCTCAACAGACATCCAAAAATAAAGCCCAAACCCCTCAACACAGAGCATTTGAGAAAAAAAAAGGTTTTTTTAATGAGCTCTGTTGCAGCAGAATCAAACATAGCAGCCTAACAGCCCTGAATGAACAACAGAGCTCACAGCTCAGCAATTAAGCCCTTATAAAGTACAAACTGTCTCCTCAAGCAGCTCCCTGACCCCTCTATATCCAAAAGACTGACATTAGGCAGGCACCATCCTGGGACAAAGATAGCAGAAAAAGAAACTGGTAGCATCCCTCGCTGTGCCACAGCTGCTAGAGGTGCACCCCAGACAAGCAGGGTCTGGAGCGGACCTCAGCAGTCGTACAGCGAAGGGGCTAGACTGGTAGAAGGAAAACCAAGCAACAGAAATACTTCATCATCAACATTCAGGGTGTCCACTCAGAGACCCAATCGAAAAGTCAGCAACTACGCAGATGACCAGCGGACAAATCCACAAAGATGGGAAGAAACCAGTGCAAAAAGGAGGAAAACACCCGAAACCAGAACATCTCGCCTCCTAGAAAGGACCAAAACTCCTCACCAGCAAGGGAACAAAGCTGGACGGAGAATGACTGCGACGAAATGACGGAATTAGACTTCAGAAGATGGATAATGAGAAACTTTTGTGAGCTAAAAGATCATGTATTAAATCAATGCAAAGAAACTAAGAACCTTGAAAAAAGATTTGAAAAAAGATTCGAGGAAATGATAACAAGAATGGATAACTTAGAGAGGAATATGAATGAATTAAAGGAGCTGAAAAACACAATACGAGAACTTCGCGAAGCATGCACAAGTTTCAATAGCCGAATTGACCAAGCAGAAGAAAGAATATCTGAAGTCGAAGACCAACTCAATGAAATAAAACAAGAAACCAAGATTAGAGAAAAAGCACAAAAAGGAATGAACAAAGTCTCCAAGAAATGTGGGACTATGTGAAAAGACCTAACCTACGTTTGATAGGTGTACCAGAAGGGGACGAAGAGAATGAATCCAAGCTGGAAAATACTCTTCAGGACATCATCCAGGAAAATTTCCCCCACCTAGCAAGACAGGCCAACACTCAATGGCAGGAAATTCAGAGAGCACCACAAAGATATTCCGCAAGAAGAGCAACCCCAAGGCACATAATCGTCAGATTCAATAGGGTTGAAATAAAGGAGAGAATACTAAGGGCAGCCAGAGAGAAAGGTCGGGTCACCCACAAAGGGAAGCCCATCAGACTCACAGCATATTTCTCGGCAGAAATACTACAAGCCAGAAGAGAGTGGGGGCCAATATTCAACATTCTTAAAGAAAAGAACTTTCAACCCAGAATTTCATATCCAGCCAAACTGAGCTTCAGAAGTGAAGGAAGAATAAAATCCTTTGCGAACAAGCAAGTACTCAGAGATTTTGTCGCCACCAGGCCTGCTTTACAAGAGCTCCTGAAAGAGGCACTACACATAGAAAGGATCAACCAGTACCAGCCATTCCAAAATCACACTGAATGCTAAAGAGCATCAACATAATGAAGAATCTACAACAACTAACAGTCAAAACAGCCACTTAGCATCAAAATGGCAGTATCAAATTCACACATAACAATATTAACCCTAAATGTAAATGGACTAAATGCACCAATCAAAAGACACAGACTGGCAAATTGGATAAAAATCCAAAACCCATCAGCGTGCTGTATCCAGGAAACCCATCTCACATGCAAGGATACACAAAGGCTCAAAATAAAGGGATGGAGGAATATTTACCAAGCAAATGGAGAGCAAAAAAAAGCAGGAGTTGCAATTCTCATCTCTGATAAAATAGACTTTAAAGCAACAAAGATCAAAAGAGACAAAGAAGGCTATTACATAATGGTAAAAGGATCGATACAACAAGAAGAGCTAACGATCCTAAACATATATGGACCCAATGTAGGAGCACCCAGATACATAAGGCAAGTTCTTAAGGACTTACAAAAGGACTTAGACTCCCACACAATAATAGTGGGAGACTTTAACACTCCACTGTCAATACTAGACAGATCAACCAGACAAAAAATCAACAAGGATATCCAGGGCTTGAACTCAGACCTGGAGCAAGCAAACCTGAAAGACATTTACAGAACTCTCCACCCCAAATCCACAGAATACACATTCTTCTCAGCACCACATCACACCTACTCTAAAATTGACCACATAATTGGAAGTAAAGCACTGCTCAACAAATGCAAAACAACTGAAATCATAACAAACAGCCTCTCAGACCATAGTGCAATCAAGTTAGAACTCAGAATTCAGAAACAGACCCAGAACCGCACAGCTTCATGGAAACTGAACAACTGGCTCTTGAATGTTGACTGGGTAAACAACGAAATGAAGACAGAAATAAAGAAGTTCTTCGAAACCAATGAGAACGAAGACATAACGTGCCAGAACCTCTGGGACACATTTAAAGCAGTCTCTAGAGGAAAGTATATAGCAATAAGTGCCCATATGAGGAGAATGGAGAGATCCAAAATTGACACCCTATCGTCAAAATTGAAAGAGCTAGAGGAGCAAGATCAAAAAAAACTCAAAACCCAGCAGAAGACAAGAAATAACTAAGATCAGAGCTGAGCTGAAGGAGATTGAGACACGAAAAACCCTTCAAAAAATCAATAAATCCAAGAGCTGGTTTTTTGAAAAGATCAACAAAATAGACAGACCACTAGCCAGATTGATTAAAAATAAAAGAGAGAACAACCAAATAGATGCAATAAAAAATGATAAAGGGGAAATCACCACAGATTCCACAGAAATTCAAACCATCATCAGAGAATATTACAAACACCTCTATGCGCATAAACTAGTAAACCTGGAAGAAATGGATAAATTCCTGGATTCCTGTGTCCTCCCAAGCCTAAACCAGAAGGAAGCTGAAACTATGAATAGACCAATAACAAGGTCTGAAGTTGAGGCAGCAATTAAGAGCCTACCACACAAAAAAAGCCCAGGTCCAGACAGGTTCACAGCCGAATTCTACCAGACACACAAGGAAGAGCTGGTACCATTTCTTCTAAAACTATTTCAAACAATCCAAAAAGAGGGAAGCCTTCCAAAATCATTTTATGAGACCAACATCACTCTGATACCAAATCCCGGCAGAGACCCAACAAGAAAAGAAAACTTCAGGCCAATATCCATGATGAACATAGATGCAAAAATCTTCAATAAAATATTGGCAAGCCAATTGCAACAGCAAATCAAAAAACTTATTCATCATGATCAAGTAGGATTCATCCCGGTGATGCAAGGCTGGTTCGACATATGCAAGTCTATCAACGTAATTCACCACATAAACAGAACCAAAAACAAAAACAAAAACCACATCATTATCTCAATTGACGCAGAGAAGGCATTTGACAAAATTCAACAGCCCTTTATGCTAAAAACCCTCAATAAACTCGGTATCGATGGAACGTATCTCAAAGTAATAAAAGCTATTTATGACAAACCAACAGCCAATATCATACTGAATGGGCAAAAACTGGAAGCATTCCCTTTGAAATCTGGCACTAGACAAGGATGCCCTCTTTCACCACTCCTATTCGATATAGTACTGGAAGTTCTAGCCAGAGCAATCAGGCAAAAAAAAGAAATAAAGTGTATTCAAATAGGAAAGGTGGAAGCCAAATTGTCTCTATTTGCAGACGACATGATAGTATACCTAGAAGACCCCATCGCCTCAGCCCAAAAACTCCTGAAACTGATAAACAACTTCAGCAAAGTCTCAGGATATAAAATCAATGTGCAAAAATCACAAGCATTCCTATACACCAATAACAGACTTAAAGAAAGCCAAATCAAGAGTGAACTGCCATTCACAATTGCTACAAAAAGAATAAAATACCTTGGAATACAACTCACAAGGAATGTAAGAGACCTCTTCAAGGAGAACTACAAACCACTGCTCAACGAAATCAGAGAGGACACAAACAGATGGAGAAACATTCCATGTTCATGGTTAGGAAGAATTAATATCGTGAAAATGGCTATACTGCCCAAAGTAATTTACAGAATCAATGCTATCCCCATCAAGCTACCATTGACTTTCTTCACAGAACTGGAAAAAACCACCATGAACTTCATATGGAACCAAAAGAGAGCCCGCATAGCCAAGTCAATTCTAAGCAAAAAGAACACAGTGGGGGGCATCACACTACCGGATTTCAAACTATACTACAAGCCTACAGTAATCAAAACAGCATGGTACTGGTACCAAAACAGAGATATAGACCAATGGAACAAAACAGAGGCACCGGAGGCAACACAACATACATACAACTATACAATCTTTGATAAACCTGACAAAAGCAAGCAATGGGGAAAGGATTCCATGTTTAACAAATGGTGTTGGGAAAACTGGCTAGCCATGTGCAGAAAGCAGAAACTGGACCCCTTCCTGACACCTTACACTAAAATTAACTCCAGATGGATTAAAGACTTAAACATAAGACCTGGCACCATAAAAACCCTAGAAGGAAATCTAGGCAAAACTATCCAGGACATAGGAGTAGGCAAGGACTTCATGAACAAAACACCAAAAGCATTGGCAACAAAAGCCAAAATAGACAAATGGGACCTAATGAAACTCCACAGCTTCTGCACGGCAAAAGAAACAGTCACTAGAGTGAATCGGCAACCAACAGAATGGGAAAAAATTTTCGCAGTCTACCCATCTGACAAAGGGCTGATATCCAGAATTTACAAAGAACTCAAACAGATTTACAGGAAAAAAACAAACAAGCCCATTCAAAAGTGGGCAAAGGATATGAACAGACACTATACGAAAGAAGACATATATGAGGCCAACAATCATATGAAAAAATGCTCACCGTCACTGGTCATCAGAGAGATGCAAATCAAAACCACATTGAGATGCCATCTCACGCCAGTTAGAATGGCGATCATTAAAAAATCTGGAGACAACAGATGCTGGAGATGATGTGGAGAAAAAGGAACACTTTTACACTGTTGGTGGGAGTGTAAATTAGTCCAACCATTGTGGAAGACAGTGTGGCGATACCTCAAGGCCTTAGAAATAGAAATTCCATTTGACCCAGCAATCCCATTACTGGGTATATATCCAAAAGACTATAAATCGTTCTACTATAAGGACACATGTACACGAATGTTCATTGCAGCACTGTTTACAATAGCAAAGACCTGGAATCAACCCAAATGCCCATTGATAATAGACTGGATTGGAAAAATGTGGCACATATACACCATGGAATATTATGCAGCAATCAGAAATGATGAGTTTGTGTCGTTTGTAGGGACATGGATGAATCTGGAGAACATCATCCTCAGCAAACTGACACAAGAACAGAAATGAAACACCGCATATTCTCACTCATAGGTGGGTGATGAAAAATGAGAACACATGGACACAGAAAGGGGAGTACTAAACACTGGGGTCTATTGGGGGGAAAAGGGGAGGGCCAGTGGGAGGGGGAGGTGGGGAGGGATAGCCTGGGGAGAAATGCCAAATGTGGGTGAAGGGGAGAAGAAAAGCAAAGCACACTGCCATGTGTGTACCTACGCAACTGTCTTGCATGCTCTGCTCATGTACCCCAAAACCTATAATCCAATAAAAAATTAAAAATAAATAAATAAATAAATTTATGAGTAAACTATCTGGTCACCATTGGAAGGTACTAAAGAACTAGTTAAATATTGTTAATGTTGTAAATAAAGGGAAAAATTCAAGCATTATCCTGCCTATTTTTTATACAGACTAGGTTGATGAGGTAAGATATTCTTTAATAAAAGGATTCCAAGTAGTCAACAAACAAAGAGTTACAGTATCACTGTTATGCAACCCCTACTGAATTAATGGACCAGCATGATGATCACAAATGCCTACTAGCATCATAAAAAGGAGAAAACAAGTCCATTTGTGTTTCCCAATGGAAGTACCCAACATCATCTGTGAAGTAATCTAGACAAAACAATTGAGCCTGGATCTGATCAAGGCTTTAGATCTATCTTCCAATTAACAGGAAATACAGAAGAAAGAACATGTTTAATGACAGCACCATGAGGAAATAAGCGAATCTACACAGTGGGATCTGGTTTCTTCAGTAAGATATTCAGGGAAGTTTTCAAGGAAAAAAAAGTTGGAAAGGGAAACCTAAAGATTAAAAGAAACTCAAGGACAAACCACATAATGTCTATGTGTAGACTTAACCTTGATCCAGACTTAACTAAAATTTTGAGATAAAATTGTGAGATGATTGGGGAAATTTTAACACTGAACTTTTGTTTTGAAATTAAGTAATTTTTGTCAATTATGGGGTACGTGGGCAGGACGTGCAGGTTTGTTACATAGGTATAAATGTGCCATGATGGTTTGCTGCATCCATCACCCTGTCGTCTACATTATGATTTTTCCTAATGCTGTCCCTCCCCTATGCCCCACCCCCTGCTGTCCCTCTCCTAGCCTCCTACCCCCTGACAAACTTCGGTATGTGGTGTTCTCCCCATGTCCATATGTTCTCATTGTAACACCCACTTACGAGTGAGAAATATGTGGTGTTTGATTTTCTGTTCGTGTGTCAGTTTGCTGAGAATGATGGTTTCCAGCTTTATCCATGTCTCTGCAAAGGGTATTAACGCATTCTTTTTATTGTTGCATACTATTCCATGGTGTTTATGTGCCACATTTTCTTTATCCAGTCTATCACTGATGGGCAGTTGGGTTGGTTCCAAGACTTTGCTATTGTGAACAGTGCTGCAATAAACGTATGTGTGTATGTCTCTTTATAATAGAATTATTTATAATCCTTTGGGTATATGCCCAGTAATGGGATTGCTGGGTCAAATGGTATTTCTATTTCTAGATCCTCAAGGAATCCCCACACTGCCTTCCACAATGGTTGAACTAATTTACACTCCCACCAACAATGTAAAAGCATTCCTATTTCTCCACATCCTCTCCAGCATCTGTTCTCTTCTAGTGTTTTAATGATCACCATTCTAACTGGCATGAGATGGTATCTCCATGTGGTTTTGATTTGCATTTCCCTAATGACCAGTGATGATGAGCTTTTTTTTGAAGTTGGGTCATGGATACATAAGGGTTCATTATGCTATTTTGTTCTATTTTCTATGAAAAAAAATTTAAATAGTACCTCTAAGCCATTCTATTAGGACAACGGTCATAGACATCCACATGTTCTTTTTTGCTTAGTCTTTCCTTCAACAATGTCCTTTCCTCTCGGTGCATTTTGATAGAAGCTTCTCTATTGCTATTGAAATAATTACAAATAATGATGATGGTAAAAGTGCCTATCATAAAAAGAATGTCACTGGTACAAGTCTAGAATGCTGATTCTTGATGTTCTCAAAGCTTCTTATATCTTTCTACATCTATATATTTTATAAAATGGGATTATACATGCTATCTGCATCCTGCTGTATTTTATTTGATAAGCTATTATGAGCATTTTTTTTTGAGACACAATCTCTCTGTAATGCCCAGGCTGGAGTTTAATGGCCTGTTCTCAGCTCACTGCAACCTCTGCCTCCTGGGTTCAAGTGATTCTCCTGCCTCAGCCTCCCGAGTAGCTGGGATTACAGGTGCCTGCCACTATGCCCAGCTAATTTTTTTTTTAATTTTTAGTAGAGACAGGGTTTCACCATTTGGCCAGGCTGGTCTTGAACACCTCAGGTGATCGGCCTGCCTTGGCTTCCCAAAGTGCTAAAATTATCTGTGTGAGCCACCACACCAGGCCTATTATGACTATTTTAATATATCTTATAAAATTTTAAAATCATACTTGGTTTTCTATTAGATAGGTTTAGAAAACTTACAAAGTTTTCTAAAAGAGCAAAAAGGAGAATATGTATGAGAAATATAAAAGAATGTAATAGCCGTCTCGTTGTAAGTCAAGGTTTCTGATGCTAGTTAGCTGAATTGTTCTAAATGTTTATTTTATACTTTCCTTCATTTGACTCAGAATTACCAGAGAAAGGGATCCCTGGCATGGGAGCTTCCTCTGAGGGCCTATAAGTCAATACATGCTTTAAGAAAATATAATTATCATAAGATTTGATAACAAAATGATATACTACAATCACAGGATTATTGTTTCTTCACAGTCTTTCATTGTAGAGCAGGATTTGGGGAGAGGTGGAGGAATCAAATTGGGATGCTTTGGCTGCTAATATTGGAGCAAGAGAGGGACAGTTGTCAAGGGAAGAAGGATGAACTCTTCCTCCTACGCAGTGGTGTGCTGGTGCTGGCTTTGGTAGCTCAAGAGAGCCTATTGTATGCACCTCTTTCCAACTCTGTGTTCAGTGACATCACATTGGTAGCTTGACATTGGCCACAGTGAGAATATTTACACCATGGACATGGGCAAATGCTACAAAGCAGGGGTTTCTTTTCTCCTGGAAAACTGTTAATTGTTCACTAGCACACCACTATCCCCATGCCACCTATTGACATGATAGTATTGCTCAGGCCCAGCCCTAAAATGATGGAAGAAATTGAGTCTGGTATGGGTTGACAGAAGGCAGAGTTTCAGGAAGCTATCAATAATATACTTGCTTGATTAATTTTAGATATTATCAATAGACTTCTTATTATATTAGACAAGGATTGAATTATCTTATGCTCCCATTCCCACATTCTTCCAATATTTCTTTTTCTTTTTGGAGACAGAGCCTTGCTGTGTCACCCAGGCTAGAATGCAGTCGGATGATCTCACTCACTGCAACCTTTGCTTCCTGGGTTCAAGCAATTCTTGTGTCTCAGCCTCCCAAGTAGCTGGGACTACAGCCACGTACCACCAAACCTGGCTAACTTGCATTCTTAGTAGAGACAGGGTTTTCACTGTGTTGGCAAGGCTGGTCTCAAACTCCTGGTCTCAGGTGATCTGCCCTTGGCATCCCAAAGTGCTGGGACTACAGTGTAAGCCACCTCCTGGCCTGTCCAGTATTCTTAAATCAATATTCTGTGTTTACATTATTTTGACTGTGTAAATATTGTTCACAGCTGAGCTAAGTATAATGATTATATTTCCTAACATGAACTTTTTTGTTTTTTATGAATTATTGACTCATTTTTCTTTTACTTAGTTTTTAATGTATATATTACAAATTCTTCCCAAATTCAGCATATTTATAAAATAACTTTTGATATAATATTCTGTATATTCAAAGGCAGCAAATGACCTATCCGTTTCATTAATTTTTTTCATGAGCTGTTTCTCCTAGAGAACTTCGGTCTCCAACTCCAACCCAGGCAGGTTACTCTCTGCATCTGCTGTTGTTCTGGGACTTTATTTTATTGCTGTCCAATGTTGGAATCCCCTCTTTTTTGAATTTCATGTTTTTTTTTTTTTTTTTTTTGCCAATCAGTTTGAGCTGATGAGGTTGCTCAGGTTAGCCTTGAACTGATGACCTCGCCTTCGCAAGCGCCATGACCTCCGGCGGGAGCCACTTGGACCCCCCGAATTTCATGTTTCATCTCTTGTAGTAGTTCTCCCCGTCCCATTTAAAAATGCATATCTTCTGTCCATCCCTTCTCCAGGAACAATGCACCTGAAATAAACTGGATTATTTTCATGTCTGAAAATGCCTGTTAGACCTTCCCAATTGATTTTCAAGACCTTGCTCCAATGTCTTCTAGCTTTCAACAACACTGTACTAATTTCAGAAACTTTGACATTTTACCTTATGAAAGCATTTACTCATTATTAACAATGTTTTAAAATTTTGAGGTCATGTGCCTTGGTAATGATTTTTTTTTCTCCACAATCATTAAGCTAAAATAGGGGTCACCTTTAGAGATTCAGTATTTTCAGTGTTAAGATATTGTCTCATACTATACTATTTCTTGGATAATTTCCTTCAGTATTTTTTTTCTTTAGGAACTAGCAGCAACATCTTGCACTCTCTGGATTTCCTTTTAAATTTTCTTATCTTTTCTCTTGCCCATATGTCTGTCTTTTAGTTCTACTTTCTTGGATAGTTCCTTGATATTACCTTAAAAATATTCCACTGAATATTAAATTTAGACTCCAAATTTTGAACTTTTAAAAAATTGTCCTGGCCTCTTACAGCCATTTATTATTTCATTAATATATTTTTTCCTCTTAATCCTCTTAGGATATTGATAATATTTAGACAATTTTTTGGCTCCCTGTTGTATTCTTTCATTCTTTTTTATTCTGTTTGATTGTTTCAGGCATCATTCACATGATAAGCTTTCATTATTGTATTTTCATGTTTGAGATCAAGGCATTAAAAATGATTTGACATTCTCTCTACATGGACAAGTCTTTTATATGTATGAGTTTGCAGTAGGGTAATTGGACAGTAAGCTGCCTTTTTTACTGGGAGATTTCCAGAGTCCTTATCTGTAGGTCTTTCCTCTGGAGGTATTCAGTTTTACAGAGAAGAATGTTACTGTAGGCTGAGAAAGGGTTTAGTTGGGGGCCTGTCAATCAGCCTATAAACTTCTATTTGATCTGTGTTTGGTATCTTCCGCTTGTCTCTCTGAATGCACCTTCTACCTTTCTTTATCCTGCTGTCTGCCTTTAGAAGCCATTTTTATTACTCAAAGAGTGTATTTATGACACCAATGGATTCTTTTCTCCCTTACTAACTCTGACTGGGTTGAACCAATGGAAAACCACAATGGAAAATCAAAGGGAGGGAAGAGAGGATTTATCTCCCCAACTCCCCTGCATCAGGGTTCTCTTGGGTTTGCTGTGTAAATTAGCTGAATGTCACTACCACCCTCAAGGCAGCCCTGCTAGATGACTCTTTCTGGGTCCCTAGTGTCTCCTCTCTTCCCTTTGGGCCCAGAGGTTCTATCTGTTGGGCCTAGAGGTTGTACTGGTTCTGTGGTTGCCAACCCTTGCAGCTTTCTTTTATCTCATCCACACTTTTGTGAATAATTCCCTTATGAATTTTTTCTAGAGTTATCCTGATTTCTTTTTTGCCACTTGTTTCCTGCTTTGACTTTGACCAATACTGTAACTGGTTCCATTGACCCAAGAAAACAGACTTTAAAATAGGATTCTGGGATTGGTTTCTCATAGATCTGAGGAGTGCAGGAATAAATACTTTTCCAGGGATGAATGCAATTTGGGTAATCAATAGCATTATGGTGGTGTCATTATGAGATTCAAACACAGGTGGTAGCAGAGGATGGAGAGCCATGGAAGACAAGGGCTGTAGGAGAGTGAATGATGTGGCACATAGTTGCTATGGCAACAATAGGGATTATACAATATTGCGGAGTCACTTGGCTTTTATGGACCTAGAGGGCATACATAAGGAAAAAGAGAAGTTAAAAGCGTTAAAATTTTCAGTTAAGAATATGTATGCAAAGCCAGAAATACACCATGGCATCCTTAAAGCAGTCTCTCTTTTCCATAGTTGCATGGCAGATATGATTGAGAACAAAGCCTAGGGCAAGGGCAATATTGGATAATAAATGGGAACCCAAAACAAAGAATATGATCACATTAGCATCACGGGTGACTCTTAGAACTTCGATCCTCAAGCTGTCCTTGAAACTCATAAGTTGATGCCAACTATTCTCAGTATTTTCTCATTTCTTCTAAGCCAACAGTGGGAGTTAGTTCCCAACAGAACATGGAAGGAGAGGTAAAATGCCTGTTCACGGAGGATATCTTGAAAAAGTTACAGAAGCTTTCTAATCTGCAAAAGCCTGGGAGCATATATAGAAGTGCTAGAGCAAGAGAGATCAATCGATTTATCTAAGGTTTTGACTTAGTGTATTCTGAGTACCTAGAAGTAGCATTATTCATTGGCTTTATGTGTGTATACATAAAAAAGAATAAATAAATTAATTAAATATTTATATTCTTTTTTTAAAAAAATTCATAAGTTATTGAGGTACAGGTAGTGTTTGGTTACATGAGTAAGTTCTTCAGTGGTGATTTGTGAGATTTTGGTGTACCTGTCACCCTAGCAGTATACACTGCACCCTATTTGTAGTGTTTTATCCCTCTTTCCTCTCCTATTTTCTCTTCCAAGTTACCAAAGTCCATTGTCTCATTCTTTTTCTGTATTTACTGTACTTTAAGTTCTGGGATACATGTGTAGAACCTGCAGGTTTGTCACAATTGTATCATTCTGTCTTTGCATCATCATAGCTTAGCTTCACATGTCAGTGAGAACATAAGCTGTTTGGTTTTCCATTCCTGAGTTACTTCACTTAGAATAATAGTCTCATATCTCATCCAGGTCACTGCAAATGCCATTAATTTATTTCTTTCCATGGTTGAGTAGTAGTCTATCGTGTGTGTTTGTGTGTGTGTGTGTGTGTGTGTGTGTGTGTGTGTATAACACAATTTCTTCATCTACTCATTGACTGATGGACATTTGGGTTGGTTCCAAGATTTTGCAATTGTGTATTGTGCGGTTATAAACATGCGTGTGCAAGTATCTTTTACAAATAATGACTTCTTTTTCTCTGGGTAAATACCCAGTAATGGGATTGCTGGATCAAAATTTTAGTTCTTTAAGGAATCTCCACACTGTTTTCATAGTGGCTGTACTAGTTTACATTTCCACCAGCAGTGTGGAAGTGTTCCCTGATCACCACATTCATGCCAATATCTATTGTTTTTTTATTTCATTTTTTGACTATGGGTGTTATTGCAGGAGTAAGGTGGTATGGCATTGTGGTTTTGATTTGAATTTCCCTGATCATTTGTGATGTTGAGCATTTTTTCATATGTTTCTTGGCCATTTGTATATCTTCTTTTGAGAATTGTCTATTCATGTCCTTAGCCCACTTTTGATGAGATCATTTGTTTTTTTCCTGCTGATTTGTTTGAGTTCGTTGTAGATTCTGAATATTAGTCCTTTCTCAGATGTATACCTTGTGAAGATTTTTTTCCCACTCTGAGGGTTGTCTGTTTACTCTGCTGACTGTTCCTTTTGCTGTACAGGAACTGTTTAGTTTAATTGTGTTCCAACTATTTATTTATTTATTTAATTGCATTTGCTTTTGGGTTCAGGGTGATGAAATCCTTGCCTATGCCAATGTCTAGAAGGGTTTTTCCAATGTTATCTTCTCGAATTTTTATAGTTTCAGCTCTTAGATTTAAGTCCTTAATCCATCTTGAGTTGATTTTTGTATAAGGTGAGAGATGAGGATCTAGTTTCACTCTCCTTCAATTGGCTAGCCAATTATCCCAGCACCATTTGTTGAAAAGGTTACCCTATCCCAAATTCTGTTTTTGTTTGCTTTGTTAAAGATCATTTGGCTGTCAGTACTTGGGTTTATTTCTGGGTACTCTATTCCATTCCATTGGTCTATGTGCCTATTTTTATACCAGTGCCATGCTGTTTGGTGACTACGGCCTTACAGTATAGTTTGAAATCAAGTAGTGTGATGCTTCCAGATTTGTTCTTTTCGCTTAGCCTTGCTTTGGCTATGTGGGCTCTTTTTTGCTTTCATATGAATTTTGGAATTTTTTTCTAATTCTGTAAAGAATAATGGTGGTATTTTGATGGGGATTGCATTGAATTTGTAGATTGCTTTTGGTAGTATGGTCAATTTTCACAATATTGATTTACCCACCCATGAGCATGTGATATGTTTCTATTTGTTTGTGTCATCTATGATTCCTTTCAACAGTGTTTGTATTTTTTCTTGTGGAGGTCTTTTGCCTCCTTGGTATGATATATTCCTAAGTATTTTATTTATTTTATATTTTTTGAAGCTGTTATTAAAGTTGTTGAGTTCTGGATTTCATTCTCTGCTTGGTTACTGTTGGTGTATAGAAGAGCTACTGATTTGTATCTGGAAACTTTGCTGAATTCTTTAACCAGTTCTAGGAGCTTTCTGAAGAAGTCTTTAGGGTTTTCAAGGTAAATGATCATATCATCTGACAGTTTGACTCCCTCTTTACTGATTTGGATGTGCTTTATTTTTTTTCTCTTGTCTGAACGCTCTGGCTAGGACTTCCAGCACTATGTTGAAGAGAAGTGGCAAGAATGGGCATCCTTGTTTTGTTCCCATTCTCAAAGGGATGCTTTCAACTTTTCCCCATTCAGTATTATGTTGGCTGTTTGTCGTAGATGGGTTTTATTACATTGACGTATCTGTCTTGTATGCTGATTTTGCTGAGAGGTTTAATGGTAAAGGGATGTTGAATTTTGTTGAATGCTTTTTCTACATCTATTGAGATGATCATGTGATTTTTGTTTCTAATTCTGTTTATGTGGCATATCACATTTACTGACTTGTGTATGTTAAACCATCCTTGCATTCCTGGTATAAAACCCACTTGATCATGGTGGATTATCTTTTGGATGTGTTGTTGGATTCAGTTAGCTAGTATTTTGTTAAAGATTTTAGCATTTATGTTCATCAGGGATATTGGTCTGTAGTTTTCTTTTTTGGTTATGTCCTTTCCTGATTTTGGTATTAGGGTGATGCTGGCTTCACAGAATGAATTAGGGAGTATTCCCTCTTTATCTTGTGAAATAGTGTCAATAGGATTTGTATCAATTCTTTGAATGTTTGGCAGAATTCTGCTGTGAAACTCTCTGGCCCTGGACTTTTCTTTGTTGGTAATTTTAAAATTACTATTACAATCTTGCTACTTGTTATTGGTCTGTTTAGGGTATCTAATTCTTCCTGATTTAAGCTAGGAGGTTTGTATTTTTCCAGGAATTTATCCATCTCTTCTAGGTTTTCAAGTTTATGTGCATAAAGATGTTCATAGTAGCCTTGAATGATCTTTCGTATTTCTGTGGTGTCAGTTATATTATTTTCCCTTTCATTTCTTATTGAGGTTATTTGGATTTTCTGTTTTCTTTTCTTGGTTAATCTTCCTAATGGCTGATCAATTTTATATATCTTTCTAAGAACCAGTTTTTTGTTTTATTTATCTTTTGTATTTTTTTGTTGTTGTTTCAATTTCCTTTAGTTCTGCTCCAATCTTATTTTTTTCCTTTCTTCTGCTGGGTTTGAGTTTGGTTTGTCCTTGTTTTTCTGGTTCCTTGATGTGTGACCTTACAATGTCAATGTGTGCTCTTTCAGTCTTTTTGATGTAGGCATTTAGGACTATGAACATTCCTCTTAGCACTGCCTTTGCTATATCCCAGAACTTTTGATAGGCTGTGTCACTACTGTCATTCAGTTCAAATAATTTTTTTTCCAAGATGGAGTTTTGCTCTTGTTGCCCAGGCTAGAGAGCATGGCACTATCTTTGCTCACTACAGTCTCTGCCTCCTGGGTTCAAGCATTTCTGCCTCACCCTCTCAAGTAGCTGGGAATACAGGTACCCACCACCACATCTGGCTAATTTTTGTATTTTTAGTAGAGACGGGGTTTCACCATGTTGACTAGGCTGATTCTTAACTCCTGACCTCAGGTAATCTACCCACCTCAACCTCCAAAGTGCTGCGATTACACACATGAGCCACTGGGCCCAGCCCTGTTTGAAAAATTTTAATTTCCATCTTCATTTTTTTTTGGCACCATGATCATTCAGGAGCAGGTTATTTAATTTCCATGTATTTGCATGGTTTTAAAGGTTTCTTTTGGAGTTGATTTCCAGTTTTATTCCACTGTGGCCTAAGAAAGTGCTTGATATAATTTCAATTTTCTTGAATTTATTGAGGCTCATTTTATGGCCTATCATATGATCTATCTTGGAGAAAGTTCCATGCACTGTTGAATAGAATGTGTATTCTGCAATTGTTGGATGGAATGTTTTGTATATATCTGTTGAGTCCACTTGTTCTAACATATAGTTTAAATCCATTGTTTCTTGTTGACTTTCTATCTTGATGACTGGTCTAGTGCTATTAGTGGAGTACTGAAGTCCCCACTATTATTGTGTTGCTGTCTATCTCATTTCTTAGGTCTATTAGTAATTGTTTTATAAATTTGGGAGCTACAGTGTTAGGTGGATATATGGTTAGGATTGTGATATTTTCCTGTTGGACAAGGCCTTTTACCATTAAAGAACATCCCTCTTTGTCATTTTTAACTGCTGTTGCTTTAAAGTTTTTGTTCAAAATTAGAATAGCTATCCCCGCTCACTTTTGGTATCCATTTGCATGAAATGTCCTTTTCTATCCTTTTACTTTAAGTTTATGTGAGTCCTTATGTGTTAGGTAAGTCTCATGAAGGCAGAAGATAGTTAGTTGGTGAATTCTTATGCATTCTGCAGTTCTATATATTTTAAGTGGAGCATTTAGGCCATTTACATTCAGTGTTAATATTGAGATGTGAGGGTATCATTCTGTTCATTGTGCTATTTGTTGCCTGTATACCTTGTTTTCTTTTATTTTTGTTTTGTTTTTTAAATTATGTATTTTTTATAGGTTCCTGTGAGATTTATGCTTTAAAGAAGTTCTGTTTTGATGTGTTTCCAGGATTCTTTTTCAAGATTTAGAGCTCCTTTTAGCAGTTCTTATAATGGTGGCTTGGTAGTGGCAAATACTCTCAGCGTCTGTTTGAAAAAGACTGTGTCTTTCCTTCATGTATGATGCTTAGTTTCATTAGATAAAAAATTCTTGGCAGATAATTGTTTTATTTAAGGAGGCTGAAGATAAGATCATAATCCCTTCTAGCTTGTAGGGTTTCTGCTAAGAGATCTGCTGTTAATCTGATATCTTTTTTTTTTTCCTTTATTGGTTACCTTATATTTACTCTCACAGCTCTTAAGATTCTTTCCTTCGTCTTAACTTTAGACAACCTGATGGCAATGTGCCTAGGTGATGCTCTTTTTGTGATGAATTTTTCAGGTGTTCTTTGTGCTTGTTGTGTTTGGATGTCTAAGTCTCTAGTAAGGGTGGGAAGGTTTTCTTCTATTATTTCCCCAAATATGTTTTCCAAACTTTTAGATTTCTCTTCTTCCTCAGGAACACTGATTATTCTTAGGTTTGGTATTTAACATAACCCCAGACTTCTTGAGGGCTTTGTTCATATTTTCTTATCTTTTTTCTTTGTCTTTGTTGGTTGGGTTAATTTGAAGATCTTGTCTTCGAGCTCTGAATTTCTTTCTTTTCCACTGCTGAGACTTTCCAGAGCATTTTTATTAAAATAAGTGTGTCCAATATTTCCTGAAGTCTTGATTTTTAAAAAATTTATGCTATCTATTTCCTTGAATATTTATCCCTTCATTTCTTGTATACTTTTTTTGGATTTCCTTGCATTGGGCTTTGTCTTTCTCTGGTGCTCCCTGGTTAGCTTAATAATTAACCTCCTGAACTTTTTTTTCAGGTAAATCAGGGATTTCTTCTTGGTTTGGATTCATTGCTGGTGAGGTAGTGTGATTTTTGGGGGTGTTAAAGAATCTTGTTTTGTCATATTACCAGAGTTGGTTTTCTGGTTCCTTCTCATTTGGGTAGACTCTGTCAGAGGGAAGATCTAGGACTGAAGGCTGTTCAGATTCTTTTGTCCCATGGGGTGTTCCCTTGAGTAGTACTCTCCCTCCTTTCCTATGGATATGGCTTCCTGAGAGTCAAGCTGCAGAGACTGTTATCACTCTTCTGGGTCTAGCTACCCAGCAAATATACCAAGCTTCAGGTTGGTACTGGGGCTTGTCTGCACAGAATCCTGTGATGTGAACCATCTACGAGTTTCTCAGCTGTAGATACCAGCACCTGTTCCAGTGGAGGTGGCAGGGGTGTGAAATGGACTCTCTGAAGCTTCTTAGCTTTGGTGGCTTATTGGTCTATTTTTGTGCTGGTTGGCCTTCTGCTGGGAAGTGGAGCTTTCCAGAGAGCATCAGCTGTGGTAGTATGGAGAGGAACTGGGAGTGGGTGGGGCCCTAAAACTCCCAAGATTATATGCCCTTTGTCTTCAGCTACCAGGGTGGGTAAAGAAGGACCATCAGGTTGGGGAGAGGCTAGGCACGTCTGAGCTCAGACTCTCCTTGGGCGGGTCTTGGTGTGCCTGCTGTGGGGGACGGCGTTGAGGTTCCCAGGTCAATAGAGTTGTGTATCTAGGAGGATTATGGCTGCCTCTGGTGAGTCACGCAGGTTATCAGGGAAATAGAGGAAAGTAGCAGTCACAGGCCTTACCCAGCTCCCATGCAATTTGAAGGGCTGGTCTCACTTCCACCATGCCCCCACCAACAGCACCGAGTCTGTTTCCAGGCAGTGGGCAAACAGGGCTGAGAACTTGCACTTGGCTACCCAGCTCCTAGATGCAAAAGAAAAGGGCTTTAGTTCTTCCCCTGCCTGTGAAGTCTGCACACCAGACTCGCCCTCCCCTGAGTTCTGGCCAGGAGGCTTCTCAACCAGTTCAAATTGTTACAAAGTTCAGCTGGAGATGTCCTCCCCATGACATTTTCTCTGAGCTGCTGGCAGCCCTCCTGAAGGATCCCTGTTATTTCAGGCAGGAATGGCTTGCTTGGGGACTCAGCGAGCTCTCAGGTCCTTTCCCACTGCTACCTCAACTTATGTATTTCACTCAGTTCTTTAAATTGACTGAGCTCCAGGTAAGGTCAGAATCTTCTCTCGCAAACTAGACCTTCAGTTTCCCCAGTGGGGATGTGTGTTCAGGGGTGGAGGAACTCCCTTTCTCACTTCTGCAGTATGGGCACTCACAGTATTTGGGGTGTCTCCTGGGTTCTGAAGGAGTAATCCACTTTGTTCAGAGGGTCTGTGGGTCCTCTCAGGATTCTTGATTTATTCCTACAGTCTTTCTGGAGCTAAAATTCATGATGTAAGCCTCTGCACGCTGCTCTGTCCATCTGAGTCAGAACTGCAATCTAGTCTTACCTTCTCTCTGCCATGATGATACAAGTATAAATATTCATATTCTTTGAAAAACCCTGACTGCTACACATGGTAATAGCTAGCAGAGCTGAGCTTCCAGATGTAGTGTCTTTACTAGCTCAAATCGATGGAACGACTGGCCCCTGGCATAAAAATACCTTCTTTTCTTTTTTTTTTTTTAGACAGAGTTTCACTCTTGTTGCCCAGGCTGGAGTGCAGTGGCACCATCTTGGCTCACGACAACTTGCACCTCCGAGGTTCAAGCAGTTCTCCTGCCTCACTAATCTCCTGGGATTACAGGCACCTGCCACCATGCCCAGCTAATTTTTATATTTTTGGTAGAGATGGGGTTTCATCATGTTGGCCAGGCTGCTCTTGAACTCCTGATCTCGGGTGACCATAGAGATCCACATCTGTGGAAAGAGTATGGTAGATGCTTGCCCAAGGGTGAGAGGGAAAACTGGTGAAAGTCCAAGAGCCTACAATATTGAGGTTTATGGAGGACCAGTGGTCTAAGTCATATTGGGATATCAATCTAAACTAGGAGAGAAGTTACTGTACCTTATACCACTCAGAATGCTTTATGATCCTCTTTGGATTATTGAGGCAAATCTGCCACAGTTAGGCATGTTGCACCAACCTGCTGACTGGGTACCTTCATAAGTTAATGGTTTTGACTGGAACCTGAATTAAGAAAGAACTCTTTGACAGTTCAGGCTGCAGTTCAGGCAGTCTTGCCACATGGACCCTGTGACCAAGCCAAACCAATGGTCTGCTCTGTCAGTGGCAGACAGAAATGCTATGCAGAGCATCTGGCAAGCCCCAGTAGAAGAATCACAAGACAGACACCCTCGAATTTTGGAATAAGGCTATGTTCTATTCTGCCAACAGCTATTCATTAGAAAAAAGATCCTGACTGTGCCAGTCTTGGAAAAGATTGAATTCTTGACCATAGGGTATCCAAATTGCCAAACTTCTGGTTTCTGATTCAACTGACCCATGAAATTGGATGTGCACAACACATTGCATTATAAAATGGAAGTAGTATATATCAGGGGTCAGCAAATTGTATCTATCAAAGAGCGGATAGTAAATATTTTAGGCTTTGTGGGCCATATGGTTCTTGTTGCAAGTATTTAACTCTCCTGCTATGGCACAAAAGTGCCATAAACAAGATGAAAATGAATGGATATAGCAGTGTTCCAATAAAACTTTATTTATTGACACTGAAATTTGAATTTCAGGTAATTTTATGTATTACAAAATATTACTCTTATTTTGATTTTTTCTAGTCATTTAAAAATGTAAAGCCCATTCTTAGCTTGCAAACAATGCAAGCTACAAAACAGGTGGCAGGTTGGATTTGGTTTATGGGCTGTGGTTCGTCAATCCCTGGTATATATGAAGCCATACCTGTGTAGGTCCAGAAGGTACAACAAACTGCCGTAGAAGAGCCAGTGGTTCCAACTCCCCTCTGGCTCCTGATCCTACTGCTTTGCCTTCAACCCTCTCTATGTTGAGTTAACTGAAGAGAAAAAGATGTAGGCTTTGTTTATGGATGGATCTGTCTGGTGTGCTAGCAATAGGAAAACAGGGATGACTGCTATACCATGATCCCACTGCTGGTGGGCTCAACCACGAGCTGTACATACAGTTGTCCACTTTGTATATGGGGAGAAATGGCCTCAGAAGTAGATCTACATTCACTCAAGAGCAGTTGATAATAGTTTTTTACACTCAGGAATTTGGGAAGGACACTACTGGAATATTGATCACAATGTGGAAGGGGAGAGAGGGATGTGGATGGGCTTCTTGGAATGAACCGAACATGAAGATATTTGTGTCCCATGTAAATACCCATCAGAGACCATTCATATTGTAAGATCCTCTCAATAATCAGATGGACAAGATGACTTATTTGGTCATTGTCAGTTACTCTTTTTCTCTAGACACCTAAGTACATGCTTAATAGGCTATGGTGACAGGAATAGTGGCTATGCATAGGCTTACTGACTGTCTAACCATCCTCAAAGTTGTTTGGCTATTACCACTTGCAGAGTGGTGCAGACATTAACAAACTGTGGTTACCAAAACTGCCCATTAGTAGTTAAAATTGGCAAGAGAATAGCAAGAGATGCCACAGGGGACCACTTGAGTGACAAACATGTTTCTCTATGCCAAAACTATTTAGTAGTAACTTCATATTTTTATAGTGATTAGAGTCAATCATCCCTTCCACTATGTTAACTCCTTTGGTGCCTACTGCCCTACTGGCACAAAGATCCCAAAGTTACCAGATGCCAGCTGTAGATTTCAATGTAGTGAGACTCTTAATGTGTACCCAAAGAATGAGGGCCTCTGAACTCACAGAGCCTTGCAGAGATAAGAAGCACACATTCTCCAAGTGGGTTATGAGGAGTAGCAGTAGAAAGGGACACTGCTGTTTTTAATCCCTGATTCTCTGACCAACATATCCTACTGGGGATAAGCATTATATTTCAGCATTGGTTTAAGGTATGTACTGCATCCTGAAGAACAGAAACTCATCATCAATGGAATGTCATCTCTAAAATGGTGCCTTAGTTTCACCTTTAAGAGTCCACTGTAATGCTATATCAAGCTGCCAGGCCCTGGATAATGATGCCTATGATAAGATCAATGGAGTCCATGGTCATGAGCTCACTGACCTACTGCCTTTGCCAAACAGTGTTCCTTGGTACAAAGTGATGTGAAGCAGGAATACATGTTAGAAAACCTGACACTCTGGAGCCCTCATATAGGTACCAGTCAAAGCATCATAGGCAACAAAGTCAAACCCATGCCTGGAAAGCATGTCAATCCCTGTCAGTGTTTCCAGTGTGGAAGGGGTCCAATAACTTGCCATCACTGGACTAATTGGGTTCCCTGAGGGATATACCGAAGTGGGGTCTCAGCACTGCCTCTATTGACAGCAGGCCACACAATATACACAGCAGTAGAAGTATCTAGATCAGCCTTGGAAAGAAGAAGTCCAACTTAATAGGTGCCTGCATAGCATTTTAAAAAAAAATTTTGGGCCACTGTGGCTACAACTACTTATCCAGTGTACAAACATAGGTGAGTCTGAGGTTGGAGCCAGCTGACATCTACTGGCTGACTCTTCCTTTCCACTTAGTTGTCTTGTGCCTCACCTTCAGTGGAGACTGGTGGACATTGATGTGTGATACAAAGATCCTTTCCCTTTGTACTCCCCCCCCACCATGGGTCTATCCCCATATTTCTTCCCCCAGATCTCTTCATCTTCAGTCCTTCAATCTTGCTTCTTTCAGTCCCTGACCAACTGGCCAAACTATTCAGCACTGCCACTGAGTCCATACATATTCTTATTTTGGTTCCTTCTCCCTCCACCAAAAGCACTGCTCACCAGAAGGCTTTTCCCTTATCACTGTTTAGGATCCCCACCTCCCCAGGGTGCTATGGTGGAATAGAATCCGTTTTTGGTTCCTACCAAAATATTGAGCCATCCCATCTACACAACAACCCTGGGTTTTTCTTCCTTGATCAACTGGTCATAGAGAACGCTGATAAGGCCATAGGAGTAAACTGAAGGCAAAGTGTATATGCAATAGTCATGGGTTACATGTGGTTCTGGGCTGCCTATTTGTGCAGCTTACTTCTGCTCCTTAGATCTGCCTGAGCTTGATATAAAATGCATTATTTCTATTGTATGACAGATTTCTCATGGGCCTTCTCTGTTTTATGAGCTGGTGGGTCTGACAGCACCCAATTCACAATGGCCACCTCCTTAGTGACTGTAGTGGTCATAGCTTGGTTTGCAACCAAACCTGATAATATGCCAGCAGTTGCTTTTAGCATGGAGGCCAGTTCTAAGCTGCACATGCATGATCTTAATTCAGAACTCTAGGAGGTCCCTATTGCAACTTCCTATTGGAGCTTGCTAAGTAGTCCTCCTGATTTCTTGATCTGTCATTTATATGTCTAGTGTAATGGAGTATACCTTGTCATTTGGCATAAGCAACAAGGTTATTTGTACTACAGCCTGGATAATAATTGTACTATAGTTCCACTAGAACAATCTGGGTCTCTCTCAAAACCGTCAGCCTTCTGGATCACATGACAAATGGATTGGAACATTATTCCCTAGTGTAGTATGTTGCCTCTAAAACATGAAGAGGCCTACCACATGCTATGCTTCATAGTGTTAGAAGGTGTCAAGTGCAATAATTTCCCCCTTACCTTGGAGGTAATGTCCTGGCATGCCCCAGACTAGTGGACTCCTGAAAAAGTCACTGTTATGGTGTCCTTTAAATTTTTATAGAACTGATATCCCTCCCTCTGGAATACCTGGGTCTTTTCAGACCATCCAGAGTACTTCTTGCTTCTTACTCATCTGGTCTGATTAACATGATATCAACAATATAACAGACAAATGTGATGTTCTCTGAAATGTTCAGATGACCCAGTTTCATTTGCTCATATCATGATAAAGGGCAGGACAGTTGAAGGACAAGATTGCAGATGTAATCTGTTGTCCATCTCAATTAAATCTGAATTGCTTCTGATGCTTCTTTCTCCTGGGCATTCAATAGTGCATTCAATACCAGAAGCTGAGAATGGAGTTTGTCCTTGGTTACACTCGTGGTTGTCCACTGCCATCTGACCTATTCAGGTTTTCTGAGGGCCAGACTGGTGAAATAAATGGGAGTACAATAGTGGGACTTAGACCTCCCATTCTACCCAGGATCTGGCATTGTTTTTAGGTTACTCTCTTGGTAGAGGCTGGGGGATAAATTGGAAGCAGGGATTGTTCCCAGATAACTTTAGCTTACTCCTGCGATGGAATTGTTAGGGAAGGAGATCATTATTTTTCAGAGAGAGCAAGCAGCCAGGTGTCAAGGTGTTCAGTTAAGATCGTGAGCCATACTGAAAGTAACATTTCAGGCTTTTATTCACTTACTTTGACGGTATAAACAAGAGGCTAAACAGAAAAGGGCGACAGATCTCCAGTGTCCCATTTACCCCTTATGAAATGGCATCGGGCAAGGGTCTGATGCCTCTGTGCCGATTAGGAGATTGTCTCATGCTGTAGGAGCTCCAGATAAAAAGTTCCTGCTGTTTTCTGGTCTCTGGGACTGGTGAGGAGGAGAGGTAGAAGGACTAGTGGTAGAAAAGTATAGAATCTTGAGTCAGCCTGAAAACAGTGTTCAGGGTCCCTCAGAGGCTTTGTCAGAAGCATCTGAACAATGTCTCACTGGAGGCCTGTCTCAATAAAAAGACTTCCAAATGGAGGTGCCACGGCAAGAATACAGATATGCACAAAAGCATGGCTGACCCAGGGGCCTGAATTCTTGCCTGCAACTTTCTGCAGAGATGGCAATGTACTAGCTGTGCACTGAGTCTGGTGTGGGAAAAATAGGTATCCTCCCCCGCCCCATGCTAGCACCCACCCTCCTACTTCCCCAGCCTTTGAAATTGCCTCTGATAGGGTCTGAAAGATTACACATAGGGTTTTGACTTGGAGCCAAACTCCCTAGTGATTGTGCTGCCTAGATAACTGATTATTGGGGAAATTGGGTTGCTGCTACACCATGGGAAAAGGAGGACCATGGAGCTCAGAAGGCTATTTCTTGGAGGGTGGGGCATGCACTCCTTTTTGTTTAGTATTCCTTTCTAAAGGTTTTATTGCTAGGAAACTGAGACAATTTAATAAAGACAAGACCACCGAAGACTCATGTACATAAATGAAGTTTGGGGTTGCTACCAGGTAAAGAAGCCCATCCAGATGTGCTGGCACAGAGTAAGGGGAACATGGAATGGGTAGAGGAGAGAGGCTGTTCTGATGACTAACCTAAGACCACACACACACCCCAGTAGCAGTTATGCTTATGCCATGTAATTGCTAAATGCCAATTTAGCCCAGTGCAATAATGCAACATGAATTTTGTTTTGAGAGAACAACATATCCTACTCTGCTGTTCTATTCCAACTGCTTTTGCAATTACATGGCATAAACATGCAAATCTGCTGTAATTTCATAGATAATGGGACTTCATGTGTACTGTGGCTTGGGACATAAAGTTTTCAAAGGAATGGAGAAGAAGAGGGGATGTGGACAGGCAGAAAATGGGACTGTGCTATATAGCTTCCATTTGTTCTTCTAGATCCTCTTGCCATGTTTTTCCACCCTTCTCTGCTCCAGGAGGCAGTTCTGTATGAACTATATCAAAAATCCTTCTTGCTTTATGTTTTCTCATTGGGTTTGGCCAATGAAGAGACCAAGTAGGAGATTAGTGAGAGGGAAGGGTTTGAGGTGAGGGTGTATATTTTTTTAGCTTTCTCCCTGTAGGTTTGCCTTAAGTTGGCTGTGACCCTTGCCCAAGGTCATGGTTCCTCCCAAGGTGATCTCTTTCCCACAGTACTCCCCTTTGGATTTACAGTAACTGCTTGCTCCCTTCATTCTTCAGGCCTAGGGGTAGTAACAGCTCCTAGTCCCTGGGTTCTCTGCTATCCTTTATCTTTTTCTGCACCCTACCCACGACTGTGTAAATAGTTCTTTCGTTAAACCTGCCTTGAATTATACCCATTTACTAAAATGCTTCTTGGCTCATCTCCTTCAGTGGTGCCTCCATAAGTGATATTTCTGAAAGGCAAATTTTAGTACACCTTCCTTTTCCTAAAATTCCTAATGGCTCTCTGTCACCTACAGAAGGATGTTTACATTTCTGACATGGCTGTCGATTTAAGGTGCACTCTCCAGCTACCTGACACCATTTCCTCCTACACACTCTGCCTTCCAGCAACACTGAATGATATACAGCCCCCCAGAAGAGATTCTCTTTTTGCTTATTAAAACATGAGCTAGAGTTCTTATGTCTATGATCTCTTTCTTTCTTTCTTTCTTTCTTTCCTTCTTTCTTTCTTTCTTTCTTTCTTTCTTTCTCTCTCTCTCTCTCTCTCTCTCTCTCTCTCTCTCTCTCTCTCTCTTTCTTTCTTTCTTTCTTTCTTTCTTTCTTTCTTTCTTTCTTTCTTTCTTTCTTTCTTTCTTTCTTTCTTTTTTTTTTGACGGAGTTTCGCTCTTGTTACCCAGGCTGGAGTGCAAAGGCGCGATCTCGGCTCACCGCAACCTCCACCTCCTGGGTTCAGGCTGGGATTACAGGCACGCACCACTATGCCCAGCTAATTTTTTGTATTTTTAGTAGAGACGGGGTTTCACCATGTTGACTAGGATGGTCTCGATCTCTTGACCTCATGATCCACCCGCCTCGGCCTCCCAATGATCTGTTTATTTCTTGTGCTTCAGAGTAGCTTGTCTAAATCATTCTCCTTTTGGAGTAAAATCTTCCCTTCTTCCCTTGGATGTCATCATTTCCTCTGAATTTTAATCCTTACTTCTTTCCCCTGTAGAAAGTCTCCCTTGTGAGACGGGAGCAGATCCTTTTTTGAATTTCTGAACTGTCATGATACACTAGAGACTTGTAGTGGCTTTATTATTCCTCTTATTCCAGCTAAACTCTCAAGAAATATGTGAGCAAATAAATTATCAGATTGGGGTTTTAAGCCCACAGTTATTTTAAGATGCAACAAATTAATTAAAAATTAGTCTGATCAAAATCCAGAATGTATACAAGTTAAGCAAATAAAACTGTGCATATCATCATGTATTGTCTATGAGTTAAGCTAGTCTGCTGCTTTTAATACCCTGAAACTGGATAGAGAGCAATAACTGACTTAGGCCAAAATAAAGTTAGGTAGCCAGTATAATTTGATACTCTTTTATTCTATAAAACCTAATATACATACAGAAAAAATTCTACAAATAGGTTAATTTTTAGTTAAGGTTATAGTGCCAATAGAGCTACAATTGAGGGTTTAATTCTTATAATTGGTTAGTATGAGCCATGCTGCTCTGTGGCCCCAGACTGATATCTGCTGCAAAATAAATATCTACTTTTTGTATAAAAAAAAGTGCTGCAAATTATAATATGTGTGTTTGGATACAAAGAAAATTAGTGTATCTTTTCTATCTCTTTTTATACAAATGACATAAATAGAACCAAAAAAGCAATAGATACAGTGTCTAAGAGCTCTTTTTAATAACAATTTTTTCATTTTCTCTTGAACAAGATTCTGAGTACCTCTCTTGTACTTCCATGCGCAAGAGTAAGAAAGAAGCAGAACAGATGATTTGTGTTGTGACTTGGAGTTTGTAGGCTTCACCATAGCTCATTTTGGCTTTTTTTCCAAATACATAATACAAGAGCAAATATACTTGTATTAGCATCTTTTCTCTTGTTTTCATGTGATTTGGATAAAAGTGAGGAAGACTGGATTGCTTGCTGGAATTCAGGGGGAAAATGTCAATTTAGCCCAGTGCAATCAATCAGCATGAATTCTGTATTGCGAGAGCAACATACCCTACTCCACTGTTCAATTCCAAATAATATTTAATTGCTTTCTGAACCTCTTCCAACTTCAATTAGCATTAATTTAGTGTATAACTAAATACATTACCCTAAAATAATTAGGAATGGCAGAGTATCCTCCATAACATATGTGATTTGTATTAGCAGCCTTGGTTCAGAAAAGTCTTAAACTGGGAAACAGACACAAAATACTCAAAATGCTTTCTCAAACACAGGGACTTAATTAGCAGTAGATTCATTTAGTCATTTATGGGGCACAGGCTCTTACTGGTTATATAGGATATGGTCAGATGCCTTGGTGTGATATAGTAGGCCCTCCATGATCTGACTTCTACTTCACCCTGCATTCCAATTCCACCAGTGTGACATGGTTTTCTCCCACACCTCTGTATTTTTGTTTTTGCAGTGCTATCTCCCTTAAATGCCCTCCCCATCCAACTGAATCACTTGGCCTCCACCTCCCCACACTTTCATCCCTGCTGGACTGTGGTTTGGCAGTGGCTTTGCTCCTCTGACCAACACCACAGCTCCCATGGTTACAGCTTTCACTTGACACACTTTCAGCCTGGGGGTGTTAACTTCTTCCCATTTCTGTTCATTCTTGGGCCCTTCACCATCCCTGTGAGTTCCTTTAACCATCCCCTGTCTCTGTAAATAGTCCTTCCAGTAAACACTTGTCACGTAGCCTTTGAGTGTACTCTCTCTCTCGTTAGGACAGACTAATATAGTTAGGTTCTTTATGACACCACATCTTTGGGTAGAATTAAGGTTTTGTGCGCTCACTGAACTCATTGCAGACTTATAAAACCATATTCAGTTGCCCCATTTATTAAAAAATTTATGTCCAGCCGGAAGCAGTGGCTCACACCTGTAATGTTAGCATTTCGGGAGGCCAAGGTGGGCAGATCACTTGAGGCCAGTAATTTGAAACCAGCCTGGCCAAAATGGCAAGAACCTATCTCTATTGAAAATATAAAAATTGGAGAGACAGTGGGACAGAGAAATGGGAAATGACATAAGGATTGAAGACACAAGGTTTCAAGATGGCAGTGCCTGAGGGGTTGACAGGGAGGCGGAGTTGAAAGCCCTACCAAGTGAAAGAGGTCAGGAATTGCCCCTTCCCTACTTCTTGCAGTCCTGGGAGAACAGCAGGAGTGTTTTGCTTTTCTTTTTTTTTGATGAACAAGTAAACTATACAAATTGTCAACATGAGAATGAGATCTACGTCATCCACCAAGAATGGAAAATTTATGAACCCCACAGACCACGCCTGAAAGGAAGACTGAAAGAGAGAATTGAAGAAGTACAAAAACAGCTCATAATGATACAAGCTGCAGTTTTAAAGATGAGGGATCCCAGACAGATTATTTGAGACATGGAGAAATGGGACGAAATGGAGTTTACCCCAGTCCAACAGCCACAATTAAATGAGAAACTACTGAAAGACAAGTGTAAAAAGCTGCGTGAAACTTTTGAACATATTCTATGACTATATAAAAGATAATCCAGATATTTACAAAAAATTGAGAAAGCTAGAGTAGATTATGAACAGAAGAGGGCTCAACTTAACCAATATTTTGATGCTGTCAAGAATGCTCAGCACGTGGAAGTGGAGAGTATTCCTTTGCCAGATGTGCCGCATGCTCCTTCCAACATTTTGATCCAGGACATTCGCCCAGCCACCCTCCATCCTTAAAGAAAACCTCAGCCTATGGGCCTCCAACTTGGGCAGTTTCTAACCTTCTTCTTCTTGGGACATGGTGCTCACATTTGCCACTGGCAGAAAACCTCTTGGCCCTCCTCGTGGTCTACCTCCTCCTCAAGTTGTGCAGATGTATGACTGTAAAGTGGGTTTTGCCCTAGATCTTCCCCCTCGTAGGTGAGATGAAGACACGTTGCATAGTCTTGAACTTGCTCAGTGAGGTCATGATGATGATGTTTTTAGCACCAGTTGATGGCTACCCTGAGGACATGGATAAAGATAAGCATGATGACAGTACTGATGACAGTGACATCGACAGATCAGATGGAGAAGGTGTGCACCATGATGATGGTGAAAGAGGCAACAGTGAGGAAAAGAAGTTAGGTCTGAGTGTATGGTTTGCAGATATGCCTGGAAAATCAAGGAAGAAAAAGACAAACATGAAGGACCTGACTCTTCTTCAAGCCATGAAGAACCTGCTTCATATAGCAGGTCGAGAAGTCTCTGAGGAGGGACAGAAAGTAGAGGAATTTTCGGAGGACAATGATGAAGATGATTCTGATGACTCTGAAGCAGAAAAGCAATTACAAAAACAGCATAAAGAGGAATCTCATTCTGATGGCACATCCACTGCTTTTTCACAGCAGCAGGCTCCCCCACAGTCCGTTTCTCCTTCTCAGATACAAGAATGTCCCATGCGAGGACCACTATCTCTTGGATTACCACTTGCTTCACTATTATGGCCTCCTGGGCCACCTATGGGCTTTCCCCATGGACCACCTCCAGGAGCTCCTCCATTTCTGAGACCACCTAGAATGTCAGGACTCCAAGGGCCTTTACCCTGACTTTTACCTCCAGGACCACCACGCTGGCCCTCCCCCATGTCCTGCTGGTCCCTCTCCTTGGGGACCCCCACCAAAGTTACCTCCGCCTGCACCTCCAGGTATTCCCCCACCTTGTCCTGGCATGATGCACCCACCTTTGGTGCCTCCCCTTGGACCTGCCTCCCTGGGTTTTTCATACCAGCTCCCTTGTCAAACCTTGGGGTTTTAAGTGCACCCCAACTTGATTCAGCAACCCAAGGCAGATAATATGAGTGCAGTCACCATTGAGAAGAAAACCACAGCAAACATCAGTGCCAAACCACAGATAACTGTTCCCAAGGCAGAGATTACTCAATTTGTGCCCAATGAACTAAGAGTATGTTAGATCTGGTCCTTCTGTTCCTGTCACAGTACAAATTAAGGATGATGTATATGAGGCTTTCATGAAATAGATGGAAGGGCTACTGTGACAGCTTTTTATGCCAGAATAGGCTTCTGTTCACAACAGTGGCCCATGGAGAAAGAGGCTCTTATTAAACTTAGATGAAAGAGCTGCTTCCATTGTCAGGGTATTTTCTAATTTCAGTTCAAGGAATATCCTAAAATTTAGCCTTGTTGATAATTTGCTGCACATAAAATAGGGTATTTCATTCAGAATTGATTGGTTATTGAAGCAGTGCTGCTAACATGCATTCCCTTTCACACCAACATTTGACTCCTTTTTCTTCCCCTTCTCCCATTCTTTGGAAGTTTGTGATTAGGGGAATCTTAGTTTTGCTTATTTGTTTTGACTCTCTTCTTGTGTGCTGTGGGCACTGGAGCAGAGATTTCTCAAAAGCCAGTTTATTTCATCTTACTTTTTGTGTTCGAGTTGTTTTTTAATATTTTCCTGTAAATATTTTGTAATATTTTACTTGTAATGAAATGGATCACAATGTCATTTCCTAATACAAGGCAGGATATGTGGAAAGCAAATGTACAATTCTTTAAAATTACTTCCCACAGACAAATGTGTGTGTGTGTGTGTGTATGTAAATTAACCTGGTGTGGTGACAGCACCTTTATTCCCATTTACTTGGGAGGCTGTGGTATGAGAATCACTTGAACACAGGAGGCTGAGGTTGCAGTGAGCCAAGATGGTGACTCTGCACTCCAGCCTGGGCAATAAAGCCAGACTCTATTTAAAAAAAAAAAAAAAAAAAAAAAGTGTTGGCTGAGTGTAGTGGCTCATGGCTGTAATCCCAGCACTTTGGGAGGCTGAGATGGGTGGATCACAAGGTCAGGAAATTGAGACCATCCTGGCCAACATGGTGAAAAACCCCTTCTCTGTCAAAAATACAAAATTAGCTGGGCATGGTGGTGCATGCCTGTAATCCCAGCTACTTGGGAGGCTGAGGCAGGAGAATTGCTTGAACCTGGAAGTCGGAGGTTGCAGTGAGCTGAGATTGTGACACTGCATTCCGGCTTGGCATCAGAACAAGACTCCGTCTCAAAAAAAAAAAAAGAGTTTATTTTTCTCTAGAATCAAATGAATCTCTCTCAGTATCAACAGGATGGAGCAGTGCCTGATGTATATTTAGTCCTCAGTAAATACTTTAGAATAAATTGATGAGTATCATAAATAGTATCATTATTCACAATAACATTTTCTTAACATTTTTATGTGTCAGTTTTCTTGCATACATTATCTCATTTAACACTTACAATAATTTTGTTAGGTGATATGAACATTCTTGTGCTATAAATGAGTACACTGAAATTTAGAGAGTATAAATAGTTGGTCCAAGTCATAGTAAATGAAAGAATAAACCTAGCTCTTTTGAGTGGTGGATATTTTGCTAGTATTTTCTAAGAGTTCTTATTTCCATCTTGAAACTCATTCAGGGACAAATATCTGAGTGATAATAACACTAAAATGATCATTCACACAACATAAGATGTAAATGTTATGGTATGATATGCAGATTTTGAATGAATCAATAAGAGAAACTTCATACAGTTTATTCATTTGACTGTTGATATGTCAAACTAATTATCTAATTTTTATTTGGAAATGCATAACTCCTTTGCCACTGGAATGGGATCCATAAAGGAGTGGGAGGGGCTGGGGAACCAGTAATAATCTAGTTGGAACAGATTTCAGTCATCCATTTACAGCAGAAAACTACACACCTTAGACCCATGCCAAGATCCATCAAACCATTAATGCACTTACAAGGTTTATTCCTTGATCATTTGATAATGAAACACATGATTTATGGGGTTCACATTATATACTAATCCCTTTTGTTATTATTTATTTTTTTGATTGCATTTTAGGTTTTGGGGTACATGTGAAGAACATGCAAGATAGTTGCATAGGTACGTGGCAGTGTGATTTGCTGCCTTCCTCCCCTTCACCTATATCTGGCATTTCTCCCCATGCTATCTCTCCCCGCCTCCCCACTCCCCACTGTCCCTCCCCTATTCCCCCCAACAGACCCCAGTGTATAGTGCTCCCCTCCCTGTGTCCATGTGTTCTCATTGTTCAACACCCACCTATGAGTTAGAACATGTGGTATTTCATTTTCTATTATTGTGTCTGTTTGCTGAGAATGATGTTCTCCAGGTTCATCCATGTCCCTACAAAGGACACGAACTCATCGTTTTTGATTGCTGCATAATATTCCTTGGTGTATATGTGCCACATTTTCCCTGTTCAGTCTATTATCGTTGGGCATTTGGGTTGGTTCCAGGTCTTTGCTATTGTAAACAGTGCTGCAACGAACATTCGTGTGCATGTGTCCTTATAGTAGAATGATTTATAGTCCTTTGGATATATACCCAGTAATGGGATTGCTGGGTCAAATGGGATTTCTATTTCTAGGTCCTTGAGGAATTGCCACACTGTCTTCCACAATGGTTGAACTAATTTACACTCCCACCAGCAGTGTAAAAGTGTTCCTATTTCTCCAGATCCTCTCCAGCATCTGTTGTCTCCAGATTTTTTAATGATCACTATTCTAACTCGTGTGAGATGGTATCTCAATGTAGTTTTGATTTGCATTTCTCTAATGACCAGTGACGATGAGCATTTTTTCATATGTTTGTTGGCCTCATGTATGTCTTCTTTTGTAAAGTGTCTGTTCATATCCTTTGCCCATTTTTGAATTGGCTTGTTTGTTTTTTTTCTTGTAAATCTGTTTTAGTTCTTTGTAAATTCTGGATATCAGCCCTTTGTCAGATGGGTAAACTGCAAATATTTTTTCCCATTCCATTGGTTGCCAATTCACTCTAATGACTGTTTCTTTTGCCCTGCAGAAGCTGTGGAGTTTGGTTGGTCCCATTTGTCTATTTTGGCTTTTGTTGCCAATGCTTATGGTGTTTTGGTCATGAAGTCCTTGCCTACTCCTATGTCCTGAATGGTTTTGCCTAGGTTTTCTTCTAGGATTTTTATGGTGTTAGGTTTTATGTTGAAGTCTTTAATCCATCTGGAGTTAATTTTAGTGTAAGATGTCAGGAAGGGGTCCAGTTTCTGCTTTCCACAGGTGGCTAGCCAGTTTTCCCAACACCATTTATTAAACAGGGAATGCTTTTCCTATTGCTTGTTTTTGTCAGGTTTATCAAAGATTGTATGGTTGTAGATATGTTGTGTTGCTTCTGATGCCTCTGTTCTGTTGCATTGGTCTATATCTCTGTTTTGGTACCAGTACCATGCTGTTTTGATTATTGTAGCCTTTTAGTATAGTTTGAAGTTCGACAGTGTGATGCCACCCACTGTGTTCTTTTTACTTAGAATTGACTTGGCTATGCAGGCTCTCTTTTGGTTCCATATGAAGTTTAAGGTGGCTTTTTCCAGTTCTGTGAAGAAGGTCATTGGTAGCTTCATGGGGATAGCATTGAATCTCTAAATTACTTTGTGCAGTATGGCCATTTTCACGATATTGATTCTTCCTAACCGTGAACATGGAATGTTTCTCCATCTGCTTGTGTCCTCTCCTACTTTGTTGAGCAGTGGTTTGTAGTTCTCCTTGAAGAGGTCCTTTACGTTCCTTGTTAGTTGTATTCCTAGGTATTTTATTATTTTTGTAGCAATTGTGAATGGCAGTTCGTTCTTGATTTGGCTCTCTTTCAGTCTGTTATTGGTGTATAAGAATGCTTGTGATTTTTGAACATTGATTTTTGAGACTTTGCTGAAGTTGCCTATCAGTTTTAGGAGGTTCTGGGCTGAGACGATGGGGTCTTCTAGATATACTATCATGTCGTCTGCAAATAGAGACAATTTGGCTTCCTCCTTTCCTATTTGAATACGCTTTATTTCTTTTTCTGGCCTGATTGCTCTGGCTAGAACTTCCAGTACTATATTGAATAGGAGTGGTGAGAGAGGGCATCCTTGTCTAGTGCCAGATTTCAAAGGGAATGCTTCCAGTTTTTGCCCATTCAGTATGATATTGGCTGTTGGTTTGTCATAAATAGCTTTTATTATTTTGAGATACGTTCTGTCAATACCGAGTTTATTGAGGGTTTTTAGCATAAAGGGCTGTTGAATTTTGTCAAAGGCCTTCTCTGCGTCAATTGAGATAATCATGTGGTTTTTGTTTTTGGTTCTGTTTATGTGGTGAATTACATTTATAGACTTGCGTATGTTGAACCAGCCTTGCATCCCCGGGATGAATCCTACTTGATCATGGTGGATAAGCTTTTTGACGTGCTGTTGCAATCAGCTTGCCAATATTTTATTGAAGATTTTTGCATCTCTGTTCATCATGGATATTGGCCTGAAGTTTTCTTTTCTTGTTGAGTCTCTGCCGGATTTTGGTATCAGGATGATGTTGGTCTCATAAAATGATTTGGGAAGAATTCCCTCTTTTTGGATTATTTGGAGTAGGTTCAGAAGGAATGGTAACAGTTTCTCTTTGTGTGTCTGGTAGAATTTGGCTGTGAACCCATCTGGACCTGGGCTTTTTTTGTGTGTGGTAGGCTCTTAATTGCTGCCTTAACTTCTGATCTTGTTATTAGTCTATTAATGGATTTGACTTCTTCCTGGTTTAGGCTTGGGAGGATGCAAGTGTCCAGGAATTTATCCATTTCTTCCAGGTTTACTAGTTAATGTTCATAGAGTTGTTTGTAATATTCTCTGATGATGGTTTGAATTTCTGTGGGATCTGTGGTGATTTCCCCTTTGTTGTTTTTTATTGCATCTATTTGGTTATTCTCTGTTTTCTTTTTTATTAATCTTGTTAGTGGTCTGTCTATTTTGTTGATCTTTTTAAAAAACCAGCTCCTGGATTTATTAATTTTTTTTGAAGGGGTTTCGTGTCTCTATCTCCTTCAGTTCTGCTCTGATCTTAGTTATTTCTTGTCTTCTGCTAGGTTTTGAGTTTTTTTGATCTCGCTCCTCTAGCTCTTTCAATTTTGATGATAGGGTATCAATTTTGGATCTCTCCACTCTTTTGATTTGGGCACTTATTGCTATATATTTTCCTCTAGAGACTGCTTTAAATGTGTCCCAGAGATTCTGGTATGCTGTGTCTTTGTTCTCATTGGTTTCAAAGAACTTCTTTATTTCTGCCTTCATTTCATTGTTTATCCAGTCAACATTCAAGAGCCAGTTGTTCAGTTTCCATGAAGCTGTGCGGTTCTAAGTTAGTTTCTGAATTCTGAGTTCTAACTTGATTGCACTATGGTCTGAGAGACTGTTATGATTTCAGTTGTTTTGCATTTGCTGAGGAGTGATTTATTTCCAATTATGTGGTCAATTTTAGAGTAGGTGTGATGTGGTGCTGAGAAGAATGTATATTCTGTGGGTTTGGGGTGGAGAGTTCTGTAAATGTCTATCAGGTTTGCTTGTTCCAGGTCTGAGTTCAAGTCCTGGATATCCTTATTAATTTTCTGTCTGGTTGATCTGTCTAATATTGACAGTGGAGTGTTAAAGTCTCCCACTATTGTGTGTGAGTCTAAATCTCTTTGTAAGTCATTAAGAACTTGCCTTATATATCTGGGTGCTCCTGTATTGGGTTTATATATATTTAGGATCGTTAGCTCTTCTTGTTGTATCGATCCTTTTACCATTATGTAATGTCCTTCTTTGACTCTTTTGATCTTTGTTGCTTCAATGTCTATTTTATCAGAGATGAGAATTGCAACTCCTGCTTTTTTTTGCTCTCCATTTGCTTGGTAAATCTTCCTCCATCCCTTTATTTTGAGCCTTTGTGTATCCTTGCATGTGAGATGGGTTTCCTGGATACAGCACACTGATGGGTTTTGGCTTTTTATCCAATTTGCCAATCTGTGTCTTTTGATTGGTGCATTTAGCCCATTTACATATAGGGTTAGTATTGTTATGTGTGGATTTGATACTGCCATTTTGATGCTAGCTGGCTGTTTTGCCCATTAGTTGATGCAGATTCTTCATTTTGTTGATGCTCTTTAGCATTTGGTATGTTTTTGGAATGGCTGGTACTGTTTGTTCCTTTTTATGTATAGTGCCTCTTTCAGGAGCTCTTGTAAAGCAGGCCTGGTGGTGACAAAATCTCTGAATACTGGCTTGTTCGCAAAGGGTTTTATTTTTCCTCCACTTATGAAGCTCAGTTTGGCTGGATATGAAATTCTTGGTTGAAAGTTCTTTTCTTTAAGGATGTTGAATATTGGTCCCCCACTCTCTTCTGGCTTGTAGAGTTTCGGCTGAGAGATCTGCTATGAATCTGATAGGCTTCCTTTTGTGGGTAACCTGACTTTCTCTCTGGCTGCCCTTAGCATTTTCTCCTTCATTTCAACCCTGGTGAATCTGATGATTATGTGCCTTGGGGTGGATCTTCTTGAGGAATATCTTTGTGGTGTTCTCTGTATTTCCTGGACTTGAATATTGGCCTGCCTTGCTATGTTGGGGAAGTTTTCCTGGATAATATTCTGAAGAATATTTTCCAGCTTGGATTCATTCTCTTCATCACATTCAGGTACACCAATCAAATGTAGATTAGGTCTCTTCACGTAGTCCCACATTTCTTGGAGACTTTGTTCATTCCTTATGTGCTTTTTTCTCTAATCTTGCCTTCTCATTTTATTTCATTGAGTTGATCTTTGACCTCTGATATCCTTTCTTCTGCTTGGTCAATTCGGCTGTTGAAACTTGTGCATGCTTCGTGAAGTTCTTGTGTTGTGTTTTTTAGCTCCATCGATTCACTTATATTCCTCTCTAAGTTGTCCATTCTTGTTATTATTTCATCAAATCTTTTTTCAAGGTTCTTAGTTTCTTTGCATTGAGTTATAACATGTTCTTTTAGCTCATGGAAGTTTCTCATTACCCAGCTTCTAAAGTCTGATTCTGTCATTTCATCACACTCATTCTCCATCCAGCTTTGTTCGTTTGCTGGTGAGGAGTTGTGATCCCTTGTAGGAGGCAAGGTGTTCTAGTTTCAGGTATTTTCCTCCTTTTTGTGCTGGTTTCTTCCCATCTTTTTGGATTTATCCACCTGTTGTCTTTGTAATTGCTGATTTTCAGATTGGGTCTCTGAGTGGACATCCAGATTGTTGATGATGAAGTTATTTCTGTTTCTTAGTTTTCCTTCTAACAGTCTGGCCCCTCTGCTGTAGGACTTGAGGTCCACTCTAGGCCCTGCTTGCCTGGGGATCACCTGCAGCAGCTGCAGAACAGTAAGGGTTGCTACCAGTTTCTTCTTCTGCTATCTTTGTCCCAGAATGATGCCTGCCAAATTTCAGTCTGATCAGTCCTTTGTGACTCTTTGGATATACGGGGGTCAGGGAGCTGCTTGAGGAGACAGTCTGTTCTTTATAGGAGCTCAAGTGCTGAGCTGTGAGCTTTGTTGTTCATTCAGAGCTGCTAGGCAGGTAAATTTAAGTCTGCTGCAGCAGAGCTCATAAACTGCCTTTTTTCCCCCAGGTGCTCTGTCACGGGGAGTTAGGGCTTTATTTATGAGTATCTGTTGTGCTGCTGCCTTTTTTTTTCTCAGGACTGCCCTTCCCAGCAATGAGGCAGCCTAGTCACTGTCTGCCTGCAGAGGCTTTGCTGAGCTGCTGTGGGCTCCGCCCTTCTGCCCTGTGAACTTCCCTGCAGCCTGTTTATATGGGTGTGGTTAGAACTGCCTCGGCAATGGTGGCTCACCTCTGTAACGGCAACTCTCTTGTTATGGCGGGTTGCCTCGGCAATGGCATGCTGTGTCAGCAATGGCGAACTACCTCCATAGGGGTGGAGTGCCTCGGTAATGGCGAACACCCCTCCCCAACAGATCTGAACCATCCAGGGTTCAGCTGTGCTTGCCATGAAACTCTCAACCCTGAGTGTTTCTAATTACTTTTTTTTTATTTGTTTGTTTTTGTGGGCATAGGACCCGCGAAGCCTGGCTCCCTGCCTCAGAGCCTTTTTTTAAAAATTTGAATGGTTGACTCTATCCCAGGTGTTCCAGTTGCCTGCTGAAAGGCCGCCGGGATCTGTATGATTTCCCGTGTGGCAACCCACTGTGCTAGCTGAAACAACGGCACTGCCCAGGAATCTCCTAGCCTGGCTCTCTTTTTCAGTCCCATTTAATCAGATGAATGGGCTAATCCTTTTTCCTGGAGCTCCAATTGCCAGCTAAAAAGGGCAACCAGACCAGTGTATTTTGTACGGAGAGCCGCCACACTGCAGTGCCAGCAAAACAGCCGCTCTGGCCAAAACAGCCGCACTGGTGACCCATGGGGCTCCTCCGCCTGGGAATCTCCTGGTCTGTGGGCAATAAAGATCTGTCTGGAAATGCAGCATCCACTCACCCTCTGCGCTTTCACTGGGAACTGCAATCTTGAGCTGCTCCTAGAGGGTCATCTTGGATCTTCCCCCTTTTGTTATCATTTAAATAACAATTCTGGAGCCTTCTTACTGTGGGCCAGCTCTGTACCTGGTTTGTGCTCCACATATTTGCTCTCTCACTAAAAGACTCATACTGATGTTTAAAATGCCAAGGATAGAAAAGTGCTACAGATGCCTTATGTGATATGGTTTGGCTGTGTCTCCACCCAAATCTCATCTTAAATTCCCACGTGTTGTGGGAGGGACCCAGTGGGAGGTAATTGAATCAGGGGGGCAGGTCTTTCCCTTGCTATTCTCCTGATAGCGAATAAGTCTCACAAGATGTGATGGTTTTAAAAAGGGTTGTTTCCCTGCATAAACTCTCTTCTCTTGTTTGCTGCCATGTGAGACATGCCTTTTACCTTCTGCCATGATTGTTATGCCTCCCTAGCCATGTGGAACTCTAAGTCCAAATAAACCTTTTTTTTTTTTTTTTTTTTTGTAAATTGCCCAGTCTTAGGTATGTCTTTATCAGCAGTGGGAAAACAAACTAATATGTCAAGGGATCACTTCCAGTGAAAATTATTGATTCCTTGGTTTATTGAGACAAGGTCTCACTCTGTCACCCAGGCTTGAGTGCAATTGTGTGATCATGGCTCTCTGCAGCATTGAACTCCCAAGCTCAAGAAATCCTCCCATCTCAGCCTCCCAAGTAATTGGAACTACAGGTGCACACCACCATGCCCAGCTAATTTTGAAATGTTTTTGTAGAGATGGGGTCTCACGATGTTGCCCAGGGTGGTCTTGACTTTCTGGCTTGAAATGATTCTTCCATCTTGGCCTCTCAAAGTGATGGAGTGAGCCACCATACCTGTCCCAGTGCAGATTTTAAAAGAAGCAAAACAAAGAGAAATTAGTAACTTTGAGGAATTTTGTTTGAGTGTCCTGATTATGATAAACAAGGCCTTCATTTTGGATTAAATGGAATTATCATGGTATAACCATTCTAAATACATCTATTTGTTCTTCAAAATATGAAGCAATTGGACATCTTCATCTATTTCTTCAATACATTTTTGTCACAGGTGAGTGATGACTAGCTGGGCCAGTGGTGCAGGTGTAATAGAATTTACCAAGGCAGTTGTAGGTGAAGAAATGCTGATGTGTTAGAGAAAGTAGGAAAATATCTTGTGAGAAGGCAGTGGGCATACCAGCAGAAGAGAGGCTGATTGCAAGGAAACAAAGGCTTGCTGGAGATTTTATGGGATGGTTTTTGGGCTGACTGATAATGCCAAGGCAGCAGAGAGCTTAAATTGCATTCTTCTGTCAACCGAGGTGTTTGATAAATTAAGGCATTTGATGGTAAGCAGGAAGTTTGTGAGTTATGTATGTTCTTTGTGCAGGAAGACCATCTATCCTGGGCCATAAAGAAATGCAGACCTGTAGCTCAGCTGCTTCCTCTTTTGTTTATATGACCTGGACCATGAAGAAAGACAGATTTATAGGTTATTTGCTTTATCTCTTTACTTTCCCTTGCTACCTCCACCAGCCTGACTCCTTTTCCCTAAGTAGGGCTCCACAATTTACTGAGCACCTACTATAGATCAGATGTTTCTACTGCTTGGGAATCATCACTGAATAAATCAAAGGTCCCTACTCTTGAGAATCTGTGCATATTTGTGAAAATGTATTCTGTACATATGGAAAAGTAGAAGGAGGAGTTTTCAGAAGCATATGCTGCCTTAAATTTTATTCTCCAATTTCAAAAAATTTAGAAGGGCACAGAAGAAATTCATACAAAATAGCTTAATATTTAGAGTTAGCAGATAATGCATACAAAGTTGTTAGGCATGCTTTAGATACATTAATTTAATCCTTACAAAAACTCTGACATTACTTTCAATCTCATTTTATAGACAAAAAAACTGAGTCAAAGAGAAGTTATAAAACTCACCCAATATCACACAACATTGCCTCCAGCAGAGTCTGGACTTGAATCTGGTTCATTCAACCTCATTGTCTTTGTTCTAATGCACCACACAATGCTATTTTGCTGTAATTGGTCTTTAGTCAAAGTCTCACAGACAGCAGTGGCTCACAGCTGTAATCCCAGCAATGTGGGAGGTCTAGGTGGGAGGACTACTTGAGGCCAGGAGTTTGAGAACAGACTAGGCAACATAGTGAGATCCCGGTCTCTACAAAAAGTTAGCTGGGTGTAGTGGTGCACACCGGTGGTCCCAGCCACTCATGAGATTAAGGCAGGAAGATTGCTTGAGCCCAGGAGGTTGAGGCTGCAGTGAGCTGTGACTGTGCCACTGCACTTCAGACTAGGCAACAGAGGGACAGTCTCTCAAAAAAAAAAAAAAAAAAAAAAAAAAAAAAAAAAAAGACATAAGGTTTGATATGGATTCAGGCTCATAAACTCATTTGGTAACATATCTTATACATTTTAGGAATTCTCCCAAATGAATAAAACCAGGAATTATCCTGGTTCTATCTTGAAAACTATACAGAAAAATACTCTTTCATCACATGACAAATCCCTTCAGCTATTGGCAGAACGCAGTTATTGCCCTTCTCCTTTTCCCTCTTCCAGCACTTTTAATGATTTTCTCTCTCTCTTTTACTTTTTAAAAAATTTTTAAGTTACAACTTATTCCACAACTTTTTAGAAGTAAAAAATACTAAAAGTTGAATGATGACAACTTTAGGTCATTCCTTTCAAAGTCATTTCCATTGCTGCATGGAGAAAAGATGCAATCCACAACCACAACAATAAATGAGGTATGAGATTTAATTCTGGATATTACAGGGAGGCTTAATGAAGCAGAGAAGTGGATTTCCAGAGAAGAAGAGATTAAAGTCTGGAAAAGAAGTATACCTGTCTGGGGATTAAAAAACAAACAACTTTGAACGGTCAAGGAACCTGGAAACCAAGCTCAAAAGGTAACATCTGGGCTCCTAAACTAACTTAAGGTGAAAAATTTAGGTGAGAATGAAATTATTTAAATAAAATGTTGCCATAAAAAATCATTTGCCCTGAACAAATAATTTTCATGCTGAGGATCCAAGGACTCATTATTAGGGAAATTGTAGCAGAACAAGATCTGGTGTGTAGTTCAGACTCTCTGGAGGGTAGTTACTTCTGATAAAGTGGTAAGTGTGAAAGAACATTAAAAAGTTAAAAATAACTATATAACAATTGTATTTTTGTTTCATGAAAAGTTTTAATTTCTGTGAAATAAAAAGTACCTTTGGCAGCACATAACAGGACTAATAAAATGTTGAAGGCATTTATTTCAAACCCACTTTAATTAGAGTTTAAAAGTTACTTGGATAAACCTGAAATTACAGGTTAAAATGGGGTGTATAAGTGTGTCTAAAATTTTTTCAAATGTTAAAAATCCCAAACTTAATATACAAGAAACCCCAAGGAGACAATAAGAAAACCTAATGGCTATTTTATTCTTCCAAACCTGATCTTAACATGTATTTTGTGAGTACAATAAATTAAGACTCCATATAATAAGGTTTTAATTTACTTATAAGATAATTTTAAATGATTAAAATCTAATAAATAATACATTGGATGTGTATTCACTAATCTAGAATTGAGGGGCAAAGGTAATCTCTTCAGGTTAGGTTTGTTTGGCTATAATATGTGTTTCTGAAATGAGAATTAGTAAAATTAGCTCATATGGGATGGGCAAGTCGAGAAACAATGTGAAAATGCTGAGGTCTCCATGGTTTATCAGTTTTTCAAGCATATTAATGCTTTGCATTCTCAAGTACAGTAACAGCAGCAAATTGGAAAGTAAGCGCAGGGTTAAAGGCAGCAAGCCACAGAGGAGCCCAGTTGTGTGTTTTCACATCCAGTTTCCTCTTCCTCGTTTAGCCTGTACTCTGTCTTGGATGTGCCTATTGAGAGTGATACTCTCAGATCTTTATGCAATTTTCTCTTGTCTCTATTGTTCAGCAACCTCAAGTTTCCTTATATCTACTTCTGTCAAGTTACTGTCAATTTTTCTTAAGGTAATGTTTTATATATTCTATCGTATTGTTTTGTTTATTTTAAAACTTAGCTTTTTAACTGTATAATGTTTTCTTAAAACCGTTATTGATCCTATTAGATCTTTGACTGCAAAGTTTTGAGTTTTCTGCTCCTAATTTCATTTTCCCCATACACCTTGTCATATTTAGTGCACAGTTTTGGAGGATGTGAGATTTTTCAGGAAATGCTTGTAACTTCTAATTAGATATGTCCATGAACTTATGACCCTGTTCAGATAGTGGTTGCCATCTACATGGTGATCTTTCTGAGAAGTCTCAAGTATACAGTAATAAGTTATCAATTGTTGGACACTAAATCTCAAAAAAGACAAATTCAGCCATAAAAACAGAGTGTCTCATTTTCTGTTCTTGTGTCAGTTTGCTGAGGATGACATTCTCCAGATTCATCCATGTCCCTACAAACGACACAAACTCATCATTTCTGATTGCTGCATAATATTCCATGGTGTATATGTGCCACATTTTTCCAATCCAGTCTATTATCAATGGGCATTTGGGTTGATTCCAGGTCTTTGCTATTGTAAACAGTGCTGCAATGAACATTCGTGTACATGTGTCCTTATAGTAGAACGATTTATAGTCTTTTGGATATATACCCAGTAATGGGATTGCTGGGTCAAATGGAATTTCTATTTCTAAGGCCTTGAGGAATCGCCACACTGTCTTCCAACACATGGACACAGAAAGGGGAGTACTAAACACTGGGGTCTATTGGGGGGAAAAGGGGAGGGCCAGTGGGAGGGGGAGGTGGGGAGGGATAGCCTGGGGAGAAATGCCAAATGTGGGTGAAGGGGAGAAGGAAAGAAAAGTACACTGCCATGTGTGTTCCTACGCAACTGTCTTGCATGCTCTGCTCATGTACCCCAAAACCTAAAATCCAATAAAAAAAAAAAATAAGGAAATCATCGGTAAATAAAATGCTGCAAAAAAAAAAATAAAAATAGAGTGTCAAAGCAAATAGAAACCAAATTATCAGGATGCAAATATATTATTAGTTTGATATGGAGAGAATAATTGTTTTCATATTCAAATTGATCATATAAATACTGTGTGGTTGATAATTATATTGAAGATATAATTAAGTAACAACTTTAGGTTTGTGTAACTCCATAGTCTAAATCAGGAAAAACATGTTCATTTGTTTTAAATACACACACATCAAAGCATTAAATGTTGACCTTATATTTAATAGGACAACTGATTTCTAGTTCTTGATAACTTTTTATTAGAATCATACTAACATCTTCTTTAAGGAAGAGTAGTAGTAATTTAAGAAAGCCTGTATTTAGACACAAACTTAGAAAACCTAAGACATTTTGAGTTCACAGAAAGGAAAATAAGATTATTTAGAAAATAAAGTTGTACGCTTTATGATACTAAGAAAGAATGCATTCAGAAAATGTAGTTAACTAATTATTTTACAATTAACCTCCTTAAGCCTGTTTTCTCATCTGCAAATGAGAAGAATAATGATAATAGCTACCTAAAGCATTGTTAGAAGGATTAAATGAGATAATATTGAGCATTATAAAGCACTTATCACAGTCGCTGGTCCATAGTAAATTTTCAGTTAAAAGTTGGTAATTATTCCAATTGGCAATTAAAAATCCCATTGTTTAGAGTGGAGATGCATTAATAAATCCTGAGATTTTAATATTTGAGTCATAGACACTTCATTTTTGGCTACTACAAGGTATCACTCCTTTAAATTTTCTCTCTGAAAATGATGACTATTTTATAAAGACAAAAATCAACAACAATGCATGGAGCACTGGGTAAGGCAGTAAGCTAAATATTAATCTGGAGACAAATAAATGTAAGATAAAATCCCTGCAATCAAAGTTTGCAATCAGACCTGACAAAGAAAACATAGGAAAGTAACCATTGGTTTATTACTGCAATGTGATAGTTACTTACATGGTATTGATGCTCACAGAATAGTCTTTACCCTTTCCCCAAGTAAAAATTAACCCTCTCTTAAGCTCTTTATCAAGGTTAGCTTAAGTGGTATTATTGTATATAAACATATTACATACTGCAGAGTCTCCCAAATCTTAATGATTTAGCAAGTCCTTAATGTTAAGAAAAAAGATAGAAGATACTGTCTGTCATTATAAATTATTAAACCCCAAAGACAAAAAGACATAAAAGGCCTCAAGCAAAAAAAGATTTCATAGGCATTCTGGTATCTTTCACCTGCATTATTGCAAAATTCCGAGTTAGTCATACCAATTTTAATCTCTTCTGATTCTAGTTCATCTTACACATAATCTGCTTAGAATGGGTAGTTTTCTCTTTTGCAAGAATATGAAGCAATTTTCTGGTCAGGATCATAAGAACTTTAGGTTTACAATCATGACATCTGTTTAAATGGTAAACCACGATTCTATCTTTTCCTACACTTGAACAAATCTAAGCTCAATGCCATTGCCTGCTAAATTAAAAAAAAATCCATTAAAAAAACTAAACGACATTGGGCATAGTGGCTCATACCTGTAATCTCAGCACTTTGGGAGGCCGAGGTAGGCAGATCACAGGGTCAGGAGTTCAAGACCAGCTTGGCCAACATGGTGAAACGCCATCTCTACTAAAAAGACAATATTAGCTGGGTGTGGTGGTGGGAGCCTGTAGTCCCAGCTATTCAGGAGGCTGAAGCAGGAGAATCATTTGAATCTGGGAGGCAGAAGTTGCAGTGAGCTTAGATCTTGCCACTGCACTCCAGCCTGAGAGACAAAGTGAGATTCGGTCTCAAAAATAAAACAAAAGTGCAAAATGAAAAAGAGATAGAAAGATATGTTATTATTAATTAAAGTTACTTTATTCAAATTTTTTTTTAGTTTTCACCTAAGCTTCTTTTTTGTTCTGGGATCCCATCCAGAAAACCATATTACCTTTAGTTGTCATGTTTCCTTAAACTCCTCTTAGCTGTGACAGTTTCTCAGACATTCCTTGCTTTTGATGAACTTGATGGTTTTGGTGAGTACTGGACAGGTGGTTTGTAGACTGTCCCTTACTTGGGATTTATATAATGTTTTCCTTGTGATTATATTGGGCTTATGTGTTTTTTGGAGCAAGATCATTAACACAAAGTATCATTTTCATCCTATCATATCAAGGGTATATAATATCAACATGACATCACTCCTTTTTTTTTTTGAGACAGAGTCCACACTGTCACCCAGGCTGGAGTATGGTGGCATAATCTAAGCTCACTGCAACTTCTGCCTCGAGGGTTCAAGGGATTCTCCTGCCTCAGCCTCCTAAGTAGCTGGGATTACAGGTGCCTGCCAGCACGCCTGGCTAATTTTTGTATTTTTAGTAGTGACGGGGTTTTTCACCATGATGGCCAAGCTAGTCTCGAACTCCTGACCTCAGGTGATCCACCTGCTTCAGCCTTTCAAAGTGCTGGGATTATAGGTGTGAGCCACCATGCCTGGCCCAACATGACATTATTCTTAATGTTGATCTTGATCTCCTGGCTGAGATAATCTTTGTCAAATTTCTCCACTGTACAGTTACTCTTTTTTTTAACACCATTTTCATACTGTATTGTTTGGAAGGAAGTCATTATGCATAGCTGACACTTAATGGAAAGAAGGCAGGGTGTGTAGCCAAAGCTTGAAAATGGGGAGTTGTGCTCCATTTCTGAAGGTGGAATATTTGCATAATTTTTCTAGAATTCTTCTGCACAGGAGGTTGATCTCTTCATTTATTTCATTATTCAGTAATTTACTGCATCAAGATGGATGTGGTGGCTCACACCTGTAATCCCAGCACTTTGGGAGGCTGAGGTGGGCAGACTGCTTGAGCCCAAGAGTTCAAGACCAGCCTCAGAAATATGGCAAATCCCCATTTCTACAAAAAAATATAAAAATTAGCCAGGTATGATGGCATGTGCCTGTGCTCCCAGCCATTCCAGAGCCTGAGGCAGGAGGATCGCTTGAGCCCGGGAGGTTGAGGCTGCAGTGAACCGAGATCACACCATCATACTCCAGCCTGGGTGACAAAGCGAGATCCTGTCTACAAAAAAAAAAGTGTGTTTTTTACATACATACACACACACACATATGAATATGTATATCAGGATGAACTGATAGTTTTTTTTTATGCTTTGAGGATAATCCTATGCTATTTTATTTTGTTGCTCAAATTGTTCCAGCTTTGGCCACTGGGAGACCTTTCAGTTGGCTCCTGTTCCCCTTTCACATATCCCTGTCACTGTGGTTTTCTTTTTCAGCACTTTCTTCTTTTTTGAAGATACAAGATGTTCCAGAGTCATCTTGTAGATTTCCTGCCTCAATCTTAGAATAGCCATTACTCTAAGTTGCCTTGGCCTCTTTTATTAGAGAATGGTATTAGAAACCAACACTTGGGTGCTAGGTGTGCTTGTTACTACTGGAGTGTCACTGCATTTATGTTCTCTCAGCTGACAGAGAAAGAAAAAATATATATGAATATACAAATATGTATATATACAAACCTATGTATATGCATTAGTTTGCTAGGGTTGCTGTGACCACCTGTTGTAAAAGTACAATAGACTGGGTGGCTTAAACAACAGAAATTTCTCTTCTCATAATTCTGGAGACTGGAAGTCTGAGATCGAGTTGTTAGCAAGATTGATTTCTTCTGGGGACTTTCTCCTTGGCTTGTAGTTGTTCACCTTCTTTGTGTCCTTGCATGGTTTTTCCTGTGTGTGTATCTGTCCTAATCTCTTCTTCTTATACCAGCCATGTTAGATTAGTTCTCACCCATATAACCTCATTTTACCTTAATTATCTCCTTAAAGGCCATATCTCCACATATAGCCACATTCTGAGGTACTGGGCATTAGGACTTCAAAATATGAATTTATGTGGTTGGGGAGACAAAATTCATCTCGTAACAATACATATGTCTATAAATGTTTCTAAATGTAACCATTTATATTAAGCTAAACAGTTCATACAGAGGTCTCCATCTTAAGAATTATTTTTTAAAAAACCTTTTTATGCCAGGCACTGTGGCTCACGCCTGTAATCCTAGCACTTTGGGAGGCCAAGGTGAGTGGATCACTTGAGGTCAGGAGTTCGAGACCAACCTGACCAACATGGTGAAGCCCTGTCACCACTAAAAATACAAAAATTAGCCAGACGTGGTAGCGGGCTCCTCTAATCCCAGTTACTTGGGAGGCTAAGGCAGGAGAATTGCTTGAACCTGGGAGGCGGAAGTTGCAGCAAGCCGGTATTGCACCACTGCATTTCTGTTTGGGCAACATGTTGAGACTCCATCTAAAAAAAAATCTTTGTGTCTTAAAATAATTATAAATTCACAGAAGTTCCAGAAATAGTACAGAGAAGTTCAGAGTACCCTTCACCTGATGGTTACATTTTATAGGAAATTTATATTTGTAAAATGTGTGTGTATAGCTCTGTGACATTTCAACATATGTGTTGATTCATGTGATCACCACAAAAAGATACAGAACTATTCCATCAATACCAAGATCTCCCTCCTGCCACTGCTTTACAGTCATGTTCATTTCTGTACCCCCTCCCTTATCATGATCCCTAAACAGTAATCCTCAATCACTAATCTCTTTTCCATGTTTAGTTAGAATCTTGTTTTGAGAACATTATGTGAATGGAATCATACAGTATGTGACCATTTAAGAGTGAATTTTTTTCACTCAGAGAGCCATACAAGTTTTGTGTTTCAATAGTTTTTCTATGTACAACCACCTCCCCACCCATTAAAAATCAGCTTAGAATTTCCAAATTTTTTTTTAAGGTAGGGTCTCACTGTGTCACTCAAGATCATAGCTCACAGCAGGTTTGAATTCCTGGGCTTAGGTGATCCTCTTGCCTCAGCCTCCAGAGTAACTGGGACTATAGGCACATACCACCCAACCTGGCTGATTTTAAAAATTCTTTTGTAGAGATGGGATCTTGCTATGTTGCCTAGGCTGGTCTTGAACTTCTGGGCTTAGGTGATCCTCCTGACTTGGCCTCTCAAAGTCCTAGGATTACAGCTATGAGCCACCATAGCTGGCCAGTTTAGGAAATTTTGAGGAGGCAAGAGAGGTTTCATCTTTCATACGTGTATTGTTATTCTACCCCTGAAAATGAAACAGTAGATCTTTAATCCACTATTTCTATGAAAAATGGCTTCTTTCTAGTATACGAGCATGTAGTAGGAGGTAGCTGAGTAGGGAACCATTTGAAGTTCTATTTTGTCAATTATTCTTCCAATAGAGGGTGGCATTTGTGTAAATGTTAAAACATATAAGCTCTCTTCCAAAACCCCTTCCCAAATAAGTCTCCTTCTGAAACTTTTCAAATACTGTTTCAAATAGAATCATGAAGCCTATATATGAAAATTCAGAATGAAGTTTATCTTATAGCTCAAATAATTTCTCTCTTCAACTACATTTCATAAATGTGTCCCAGAAAAGCAAGGCTATTATTTGATTATCACATCTTCATTTTATCGACAATTTATCAATATTTATTGTGTAACCATATCACTGTTATAAGCACTGTTGATAGTTGTAAAGAATTGCAAAAATACAGTTCCTGCCATTGAAATGCTACAGTACAAGGAGATACACCAAACAACCAGAAATAACACAAATAATGCAAACTAGTGATTTCAAATTGTTTGGTCTCAGAAACTCTTTGTACTCTTAAAATTATTAAGGAGAGGAGGAGGGGACTCAAGATGGCGCTGTGAGAACAACCCAGGATTGGAGCCCGCGTTGAATTCGCAAACGGTGAGTCAGTGCTGCATTTCCAGACTGATCTTTGTTGCCCACAGAACGGGGAAACTCCCAAGTATAAAAAGACACGGGACGCCAGGCAGTAGGTCTGCCTGGCGAAGCCGGCAGCCGGGGCGGCGGCGGCCGGCCCTACCCAGCAATCCCCACAGGGCGCGCTTGTCCGGGTGCCTTGTTGAACCGGCAACCTGAGACTTGAGAGGGCTGGACTTGAGACTGAACGAGACTTGCACAGTAGCCCAGCCCAGGGGATTGCAGGGACAGATCATTTGGGATACCCAGTGGGACGAACAAAACCGCGATTTCAAACTATCCCGGGCAGACGGTCCCAGACACTCTGTGGGGGAGGGGCGTCCACCACTACGGAGGCAACCTGCCCCAACTGATATACACGCCCACTGCTGAGGCAGCCAGCCGTTGCCGAGGCAACCCGTCCCTACTGAGATACACGCCCACTGCTGACGCAGCCTGCCGTTGCTGAGGCAACACGCTACAACGAAGAGACTCCGCCGCAGGGCGTGGCGGAGACCACAGCAGAGCCTGCAGGAACAGGGCGAATCAAACAACAGAGGGCGGAGCCTCGGCATCCAAACAGTGGCTAGTCTGCCTTTGAGCTGGGCAGGACACCTGATCGGACATCCAAAAATAAAGCCCAAACCCCTCAACACAGAGCATTTGAGAAAAAAAAAAGGGTTGTTTAATGAGCTGTGTTGCAGCAGAATCAAACATAACAGCCTAACAGCCCTGAATGAACAACAGAGTGCACAGCTCAGCAATTAAACCCCTATAAAGTACAAACTGTCTCCTCAAGCAGCTCCCTGACCCCTCTATATCCAAAAGACTGTCATTAGGCAGGCATCATCCTGGGACAAAGAGAGCAGAAAAAGAAACTGGTGGCATCCCTCGCTGTGCCACGGCTACTAGAGATGCACCCCAGACAAGCAGGGTCTGGAGCGGACCTCAACAGTCGTACAGCGAAGGGGCTAGACTGGTAGAAGGAAAACCAAGCAACAGAAATACTTCATCATCAACATTCTGGGTGTCCACTCAGAGACCCAAACGAAAAGTCAGCAACTACACAGACGACCAGCGGACAAATCCACAAAGATGGGAAGAAACCAGCGCAAAAAGGAGGAAAACACCCGAAACCAGAACACATCGCCTCCTAGAAAGGACCAAAACTCCTCACCAGCAAGGGAACAAAGCTGGACGGAGAATGACTGTGACGAAATGACGGAATTAGACTTCAGAAGATGGATAATGAGAAACTTTTGTGAGCTAAAAGATCATGTATTAAATCAATGCAAAGAAACTAAGAACCTTGAAAAAAGATTTGAAAAAAGATTCGAGGAAATGATAACAAGAATGGATACCTTAGAGAGGAATATGAATGAATTAAAGGAGCTGAAAAACACAATACGAGAACTTCGCGAAGCAAACGCAAGTTTCAATAGCCGAATTGACCAAGCAGAAGAAAGAATATCTGAAGTCGAAGACCAACTCAATGAAATAAAACAAGAAACCAAGATCAGAGAAAAAAGCGCAAAAAGGAATGAACAAAGTCTCCAAGAAATGTGGGACTATGTGAAAAGACCTAACCTACGTCTGATAGGTGTACCAGAAGGGGACGAAGAGAATGAATCCCAGCTGGAAAATACTCTTCAGGACATCATCCAGGAAAATTTCCCCCACCTAGCAAGACAAGCCAACACTCAATTGCAGGAAATACAGAGAACACCACAAAGATATTCCGCAAGAAGAGCAACCCCAAGGCACATAATCGTCAGATTCAACAGGGTTGAAATAAAGGAGAGAATACTAAGGGCAGCCAGAGAGAAAGGTCGGGTCACCCACAAAGGGAAGCCCATCAGACTCACAGCAGATCTCTCGGCAGAAACACTACAAGCCAGAAGAGAGTGGGGGCCAATATTCAACATTCTTAAAGAAAAGAACTTTCAACCCAGAATTTCATATCCAGCCAAACTGAGCTTCAGAAGTGAAGGAAGAATAAAATCCTTTGCGAACAAGCAAGTACTCAGAGATTTTGTCACCACGAGGCCTGCTTTACAAGAGCTCCTAAAACAGGCACTACACATAGAAAGGATCAATCAGTACCAGCCATTCCAAAATCACACTGAATGCTAAAGAGCTTCAACATAATGAAAAATCTACAACAACTAACAGGCAAAACAGCCACTTAGAATCAAAATGGCAGTATCAAATTCACACATAACAATATTAACCCTAAATGTAAATGGACTAAATGCACCAATCAAAAGACACAGACTGGCAAATTGGATAAAAATCCAAAACCCATCAGTGTGCTGTATCCAGGAAACCCATCTCACATGCAAGGATACACAAAGGCTCAAAATAAAGGGATGGAGGAAGATTTACCAAGCAAATGGAAAGCAAAAAAAAGCAGGAGTTGCAATTCTCATCTCTGATAAAATAGACTTTAAAGCAACAAAGATCAAAAGAGACAAAGAAGGCCATTACATAATGGTAAAAGGATCGATACAACAAGAAGAGCTAACGATCCTAAACATATATGGACCCAACACAGGAGCACCCAGATACATAAGGCAAGTTCTTAGTGACTTACAGAAGGACTTAGACTCCCACACAATAATAGTGGGAGACTTTAACACTCCACTGTCAATACTAGACAGATCAACCAGACAGAAAATCAACAAGGATACCCAGGGCTTGAACTCAGACCTGGAGCAAGCAAACCTGGTGGACATTTACAGAATTCTCCACTCCAAATCCACAGAATACACATTCTTCTCAGCACCACATCACGCCTACTCTAAAATTGACCACATAATTGGAAGTAAAGCACTGCTCAACAAATGCAAAACAACTGAAATCATAACAAACAGCCTCTCAGACCATAGTGCAATCAAGTTAGAACTCAGAATTCAGAAACCAACCCAGAACCACACAGCTTCATGGAAACTGAACAACTGGCTCTTGAATGTTGACTGGGTAAACAACGAAATGAAGGCAGAAATAAAGAAGTTCTTCGAAACCAATGAGAATGAAGACACAACGTGCCAGAACCTCTGGGACACATTTAAAGCAGTCTCTAGAGGAAAGTATATAGCATTAAGTGCCCATATGAGGAGAATGGAGAGATCCAAAATTGACACCCTATCATCAAAATTGAAAGAGCTAGAGGAGCAAGATCAAAAAAACTCAAAACCCAGCAGAAGACAAGAAATTACTAAGATCAGAGCTGAGCTGAAGGAGATTGAGACACGAAAAACCCTTCAAAAAATCAATAAATCCAAGAGCTGGTTTTTTGAAAAGATCAACAAAATAGACAGACCACTAGCCAGATTGATTAAAAATAAAAGAGAGAACAACCAAATAGATGCAATAAAAAATGATAAAGGGGAAATCACCACAGATTCCACAGAAATTCAAACCATCATCAGAGAATGTTACAAACAACTCTATGCACATAAACTAGTAAACCTGGAAGAAATGGATAAATTCCTGGACTCCTGTGTCCTCCCAAGCCTAAACCAGGAGGAAGCTGAAACTATGAATAGACCAATAACAAGGTCTGAAGTTGAGGCAGCAATTAAGAGCCTACCTCACAAAAAAAGCCCAGGTCCAGATGGGTTCACAGCCGAATTCTACCAGACACACAAGGAGGAGCTGGTACCATTCCTTCTAAAACTATTTCAAACAATCCAAAAAGAGGGAATCCTTCCCAAATCATTTTATGAGACCAACATCATCCTGATACCAAAACCCGGCAGAGACCCAACGAGAAAAGAAAACTTCAGACCAATATCCATGATGAACATAGATGCAAAAATCTTCAATAAAATATTGGCAAGCCGATTGCAACAGCAAATCAAAAAACTTATTCATCATGATCAAGTAGGATTCATCCCAGGGATGCAAGGCTGGTTCAACATACGCAAGTCTATCAACGTAATTCACCACATAAACAGAACCAAAAACAAAAACAAAAACCACATCATTATCTCAATTGACGCAGAGAAGGCATTTGACAAAATTCAACAGCCCTTTATGCTAAAAACCCTCAATAAACTCGGTATCGATGGAACGTATCTCAAAGTAATAAAAGCTATTTATGACAAACCAACAGCCAATATCATACTGAATGGGCAAAAACTGGAAGCATTCCCTTTGAAATCTGGTACTAGACAAGGATGCCCTCTCTCACCACTCCTGTTCAATATAGTACTGGAAGTTCTAGCCAGAGCAATCAGGCAAGAAAAAGAAATAAAGTGTATTCAAATAGGAAAGGTGGAAGCCAAATTGTCTCTATTTGCAGACGACATGATAGTATACCTAGAAGACCCCATCGCCTCAGCCCAAAAACTCCTGAAACTGATAAACAACTTCAGCAAAGTCTCAGGATATAAAATCAATGTGCAAAAATCACAAGCATTCGTCTACACCAATAACAGACTTAAAGAAAGCCAAATCAAGAGTGAACTGCCATTCGCAATTGCTACAAAAAGAATAAAATACCTTGGAATACAACTCACAAGGAACGTAAGGGACCTCTTCAAGAAGAACTACAAACCACTGCTCAACGAAATCAGAGAGGACACAAACAGATGGAGAAACATTCCATGTTCATGGTTAGGAAGAATTAATATCGTGAAAATGGCTATACTGCCCAAAGTAATTTACAGAATCAACGCTATCCCCATCAAGCTACCATTGACTTTCTTCACAGAACTGGAAAAAACCACCATGAACTTCATATGGAACCAAAAGAGAGCCCGCATAGCCAAGTCAATTCTAAGCAAAAAGAACACAGCGGGGGGCATCACACTACCGGATTTCAAACTATACTACAAGGCTACAGTAATCAAAACAGCATGGTACTGGTACCAAAACAGAGATATAGACCAATGGAACAAAACAGAGGCACCGGAGGCAACACAACATACATACAACTATACAATCTTTGATAAACCTGACAAAAACAAGCAATGGGGCAAGGATTCCATGTTTAACAAATGGTGTTGGGAAAACTGGCTAGCCATGTGCAGAAAGCAGAAACTGGACCCCTTCCTGACGCCTTACACTAAAATTAACTCCAGATGGATTAAAGACTTAAACATAAGATCTGGCACCATAAAAACCCTAGAAGGAAATCTAGGCAAAACTATCCAGGACATAGGAGTAGGCAAGGACTTCATGAACAAAACACCAAGAGCATTGGCAACAAAAGCCAAAATAGACAAATGGGACCTAATGAAACTCCACAGCTTCTGCACGGCAAAAGAAACAGTCACTAGAGTGGATCGGCAACCAACAGAATGGGAAAAAATTTTCGCAGTCTACCCATCTGACAAAGGGCTGATATCCAGAATTTACAAAGAACTCAAGCAGATTTACAGGAAAAAAACAAACAAGCCCATTCAAAAGTGGGCAAAGGATATGAACAGATACTTTACGAAAGAAGACATATATGAGGCCAACAATCATATGAAAAAATGCTCATCGTCACTGGTCATCAGAGAGATGCAAATCAAAACCACATTGAGATACCATCTCACGCCAGTTAGAATGGCGATCATTAAAAAATCTGGAGACAACAGATGCTGGAGAGGATGTGGAGAAAAAGGAACACTTTTACACTGTTGGTGGGAGTGTAAATTAGTTCAACCATTGTGGAAGACAGTGTGGCGATTCCTCAGGCCTTAGAAATAGAAATTCCATTTGACCCAGCAATCCCATTACTGGGTATATATCCAAAAGACTATAAATCGTTCTACTATAAGGACACATGTACACGAATGTTCATTGCAGCACTGTTTACAATAGCAAAGACCTGGAATCAACCCAAATGCCCATTGATAATAGACTGGATTGGAAAAATGTGGCACATATACACCATGGAATATTATGCAGCAATCAGAAATGATGAGTTCATGTCGTTTGTAGGGACATGGATGAATCTGGAAAACATCATCCTCAGCAAACTGACACAAGAACAGAAAATGAAACACCGCATATTCTCACTCATAGGTGGGTGATGAAAAATGAGAACACATGGACACAGAAAGGGGAGTGCTAAACACTGGGGTCTATTGGGGGGAAAAGGGGAGGGCCAGTGGGAGGGGGAGGTGGGGAGGGATAGCCTGGGGAGAAATGCCAAATGTGGGTGAAGGGGAGAAGAAAAGCAAAGCACACTGCCATGTGTGTACCTACGCAACTGTCTTGCATGCTCTGCTCATGTACCCCAAAACCTATAATCCAATAAAAAATTAAAAAAAAAAAATTATTAAGGACTCCCAAAAGCTTTTGTCTATATGGGTTATATTTATTGATGTATATCTATATGTACATATGTAATATAAAAAGTGAAATAGAAAATTTTAATACAGAAGCACATATTCCATTAGTGATAATGTCCACATATATCATGTAGACTGGTGAAAGAATGAGGGTCAAATGGCCAATCATATCTTCAAATTACTATGAAAATTGTTTTGACTTCACAGATTCCCTTAACAAGATATTGAGACACATGCATCCTCACACCACACTCTGAGAATCTCTGGTATAAGAATACAAGTGTATTCATCATCAAACATAGCTTTTAAAGAGCTCTAGAAGAGAATGACATGAATTTCATATGAAGTAAAGATGCAAAGGTCATAGGAGGCAGAGCCAGAAATCAGAAATGTACAAAGCATATGCCGTTTAAAGAAATACTAGCAGGTTTATGGTATGCCAATCACTCTGTGGATTGCACTATTAAGTAATACGGCTTTACTCCATGGCTTATATTTGAAATAATTATGTAATACTTCTCGAAATTTATCCCAGAGAAATAAAAATTTATGTCTTCAGAAAAACCTGGATATTAACATTCATATCAGCTTTATTTGTAATTTCTCAAAACTGGAAATGACAAAGTGTGTCATAAATGGTCAACAAACTGTGGAACACCCACATCATGGAATATTGCATAGAATATTACATAGAATTAATAACTAGTGAGTTAAATAATAATACAGAGGGAATTATTTATCCATTAAAAATAAACATAAACGCTGGTATCATATTGCGTTATTAGCTCTTATTTTGCACTGGGTCCTGTACTAGGTTTGTGGAACATAAAGATGAAAGATGTGGTTTTTAACCATAAACAGATTCATAGTTTTATCCTGGTTTAATTTTTAAATTTCAAAATGAAGCCTTATGTCCCTGCAATTCCTCTGGTTCTACCCTCAAAGTAAAGTGTTTTTCCTGGGAAATTTGCTCTTTTTCTAATTTAACTAAAAAGTGGTCACTAGTCCTCTAATCCTCCAGAATAATTTAATTTGTAAATAGAAAAATGGCTGAACAATTCCAAATAAGAACATTTAGATGACCCTCTCCTAGTTGCTGAGACCACATTTACACCAACCAAAGATAATGATATGAGACTTTGGGGTCTTGGCCTATTTGAAGGTTATGATTTGACAAAGACCATTTTCCATATTTAAAAGGATATGTGTTTTTCTTTATAAAGAGAAAAATATATTTATATGTGATTTTCTACGTGCTGTATCTCCAGTTTTATAACTAGGGGGCCAAGTGGAGAAACTAGTTTGACAATGTTCATTTGACCTTTAAGATATAGAATGTCTCCTCTTTATGGTAAAAGTTAGTTCTTTTTATTTCTTTGCAAACCATGTATGGGCCATCTCCTTTTCTCCTATTACAGTTCTTGCTTTTTAATTAGGCTGTGCATACTAATGCACAGCTGATTGTAGGGGAACATTTTAAGATTTATTTTAACTGCAATAAAATAGTCTTGTGCTAAATATTTGCAAAGGTCAAAATTTTTATACATGGAAAGCATTCCTATAGGGAATAAAAAGATATAATTGAATAGCTTTTTATATACCTAGCACTTGGTAGATACTCAGTAAATGTGTGTTGAGTGAATGAAACAGTGGCTATATGTTGATGTTGTCCTACAGTGTGTTTAGTTACTTCAGTTAAACATTTATTGTGTGTATCCTTTGTGCCAGGCATAGTGCAGAGGATAAAAAAGTTAATAGGATGAGTTTTCCCTAAAATACTTCAGAGTCCAGAGGAGACCTACGATTTCTAAATATTAGGTTGGCGCAAAAGTAATTGCAAAAACTAACAGATATTTTTAATATAACATGATGGCAATAACTATAGTGACATATATAAATTCTCTGTGAATAATAATTTGGGGTTGCTTATCCAGACTCAGGGGATCAGGGATGGCTTCAAAATACCTACTTGAACAACAAAGGAATTCATGTCAGTTGATTAAGAAAAAAGGAAGATCAGTGTGGGCACAGAGAATGCAAGAGTAAAGACACAGAAAAGGAAGCAATAGAAGAAGCATCAGCAAAACGAGAGGACTGGGAAGGGAAAACCTGGAGGTGGAAAGGCCAGTGAGCAATCTGAACATCCATTTCATTGGTCTGGAATGGAAATGCAGGGAATGGCAAGAATGGGGCAGACAGGTCTAAACTTCTCTACTCTTCTTCCTTGAGAGGAACTTCAACACCTGTGGATGACCTTAGGGTTGGCCATTAAATCCACTGGGGTCATAAGAAGGAGCAATATTCAACAGAAGTGTTAGGGATACATGTGAACCCCTGGGGCATAGGCCCTTTCTCTCATGTGTGCTTATCTACCCCCATGTAGAAGCCATACTTAGATCAAAAGCAAAGATCCAACTGAGACCCACTTTTTGATGGGAGATTATCTTTTCTAGGTTGCTTTCTTTTTGCTTTATCTTCCTCTTGTCTTTCTTGATGGCTGCTTTCTACCATTTTCTGCTATCAGTCTTGATAACTGTCTTATCAGGTATAGCAAAAAAACCTGAGGCAGAAACACCTCCCCAAAATAGAGCAATCTAGTGGAGTCTAGGGGAAATGGGGTGGAATAAATTGTTTCAACTTTTAATCTAGGCCTACATGTAGATAGACAAACTGATTTTCAAATATAGGTCAGCTAAGATCACCATGTAAGAGTCAGTGGATTTTTGGGACCTAGCTACTGATGATATATTTGTAACAGGGCCTGGATCCTCATGCCCTCCAGCTCCAGACACTCTTGGAAAAAAAAAGAAAAAGCAAAATTTCCCTCCTTTCTGCCAGGAGTGTTGGTTAACCTGAATGGGTTTATGTTCATTAGGGGAACTGGAAAGAGGGTAGATGAGGTCATGTAGTTTTCATGGTGACAAGGTCTAAGCAATGGTTATGTGATTATGTGGCTGGAGTGAAGAGGAAGTAAAGGTCATTGAATCTGAGAAGGTAAAAACAAACAAACAAAAAACCCCAACCATATCCAGTTAGGATGTTAAATGAGTTTCCCATGTATAGTTACTGGAGTGGAGATGAAATCTGATTTCCAATCACTACAGTCCTCATTAGATTTCCTAGAATCATCTGGGGAGAGTGTCAGGAAGTCTTAGGAAAATGGAACATTTCAGCCTATTCTGGGCTGGATACTTTTAAAAAATTACAGGTGGTGATCTTGTGCATTTGTAGGATATTTTTGCAGCATTCCTGGCCTCTACACATAGATGCCAATAGCATCTTCCCCTCATCCTCATTTGTGACAACTATCCTCATTTGTGACAAGTAGAAAATATTGCCCTGGTTAAAAACTGCTAATGTACACCCGAATATTATGTTCCCATTATATCTTATCCAATTTAATGTGTGCAAGCATAATCTAGTTTCCTAGTCAATCTCACTTTTTTTTTTTTTTGAGAGAGGAAGTCTTACTCTGTCACCGAAGCTGGAGTGCAGTGGTGCAATCTTGGCTCACTGCAACCTCCTCCTCCCAGGTTCAAACAATTCTTTCTGCCTCTGCCTCCCAGGTAGTTGGGATTACAGAACTCGCCACCACAACCGGCTAATTTTTATTTTTTCAGTAGATGGGGTTTCACCATGTTGGCCAGGCTGGTCTCGAACTCCTGGACTAAGTGATCTGGCCACCTCAGCCTCACAAAGTGCTGGGATTACAGGCATAAGCCACCGTGCCCAGTCTCAATCCCACTTTTTACTTAAAGCTAGAAAATCTACTTCAGTTTTTTGTTAGTTTTGGGGGGTGGGAAGTGTGGGCAATTAACACCTGTACTCTAAGAGTGTAAGACATTTTACTGACTTGAAACTTGGGCTAGTAACTTTAATTAGACTCTCTAAATATCTGTACAATGGACTAACATTTACTATAATAATTAAAGATATGAAGGAAACTGAGAAAGGTAGGAGACAAATTAGACCAGAATGGTCTAAGTGCTCAAAATCTTAACTTTAGGGATAAGTGTTAGGGATTGTAGGGGATGGTTGAAGAAGGGACAAAGAGCTCAATCCTTGCTCAGGGGTCATTTTGCTTCTTCTTGCTTAACAACTAGTATCTATCAGCTTAATCCTGAGTCCTTAAAAGGGTGCTCTGGTCCTCTTGAGGCCCCAGTTCATCCCTGCTTCTCACCATATATTACTATGATCAGGGATGTGAACATTAGACTATGGACTCTGCCCAAGCCCACTTGTGCATTACCTGTAAAGATGCCAGGCATCCCTAGCTTTCAGAATTAAGAAGATCTAACTTGACTATAAGAACTTGAATGATTTGCTGACAACAGCCCTGGCACAAATAGTTTTCAACAGCAGTTATTTTACTGAGCTGAACTTTCTTAACATACCAGATCATTACTCTTAAGTACAAATACATAGTCTTAGTGAAGTAACGGGGCATAGCTTGTATTGGATTTTGATAGTTCTGACATTTGGTTCAGCAGCAACTTGACCCTTAGTTAATTAGTCTGACAATTCCTGCTGGCTGTTTAATCAAAATGCTGCGACTTTCAACTTTATCAGTAATCTAGTTCATTTGTCTTTGTTACGATTCCATGATTACTTCTAGTTAGAAGACTAGTATTTTTGAGAATTATAATGTTAGTGATGAATGGCAATAACAATGTATGTATGCAAAGAATATGCATTAATATATCTACAATAATATCTGCCTTAAAAATGAATTTCTTTGAAGGAAAGAAGATAGCTTTCTGTTCCTTGAATACTGAAACTATCTTTCCAATGTTTTGATAATTTAAATTACCGTTTAAGATAAGAAAACATTTAAGAGGAGAGAACACAATTTTTTCCCCCAAACTGTTTTAATATTTTTGAAAATGATACAACTTTATACAAAGTATACAATTTTTGTAAAGAAACTTCTTCAATCTATTTTCTTAACAAATCAGTCACATGTTTTCCGTGTTTTTTACCAGTCTTATTTGCATGCATAACCAATTTTATATAGTTGCAATTACAGTGTAGATTCAATTTGTATTCTGCTTTTTCACTTAGCATTATTCTTCCATAATAATTTAAAGAGCATTTTATTTATGGTTATTTCAAATGTAGAGAATATAATTTTCTGAACTGTACTTAAGTGCTCAATTTAAATATTTTAATGGCCAACCCAAATTATCAAATGTGCTTTAGATAAAGGAGCGTTATAGTAATGCTTAACATTGCAGGAAGCAACTTGCATATACATTAGGTTAAAGTCCAATGTTATTTGCAAGTGGAAATAAGAACATTAAAGGCTGGTTGTCTTTATCGTATTTTGACATTTTTCTCCAGTTAGATGTACTTCTAGAATTAGTGAGTCTGGCTGCTAAATTTTCATGCCCTGAACTAATTCAGCCAGTTGTAAAATTGTACCTTTCTGCAGATGACTTAACATGTGCACCTCATTTATACTTGAACTTGCTATGATTCAGATAGCTTTGTCCTAAATGATGTTAAGAAATTGTTCATTTTCTGTGTCATCGAAAAATGAGGAAAGGCCAACTACATTTTGCCCGAAGAGAGTCATGTCAGAACTGACATCCTGGCAGATACAAAAATGCAAGTAAGATATTTTAACAAGGCATACTAAAACTAATGAACTGAGGACCTATATATACTTCTACATTGTACTGAAGTGGCATCTACTGAATTTACAAATGTTAAGAGACATATTTTATTAATTGCTGTTTGAGTCCTGTTTCATTTAGTCTATCAGTTAGGAAAATAAATTTGTTTTCTTTTTGTGTAATTTTTAACCCTTATTTTAAAATGTGGTTTGGGAAGATAGACTTTAAAAGTTAATATCAAACATTAAAAGAAAAATAGACTACCTACAATAATTTTTTTGCTTGATAAACTAGCCTAATGGGGCCTTTCATAAACAATGTTGTGTTTTAACCTAAAAAGCTAATATGATTCTTGGATATTTTTAAGTTATTGGGTTATTTGCAAGAGGTGGGGGATGCTACTTCCACTTAATTCACTGTCTATTAGGCCTTTATTAACATATGATATCCAATTTTAATTTTTATATCTTCAAGGTAATTTATTTTACACAGAGAATTTAAGGAAGAGTAGTAGAATTGATTAAAGGGATATTAATTGGGGGAAGATTAAATCTGATTGTTTATCCTGAGGAGAATCTAAGATGATTATTTATTACTTTATTTAGGTATATTTGTTATTATAATGACCAAGAAAAGTAATTTCAATTAGTTACCTCAATTTTATTTAGAACAGAGTTTCTCAAAACATAGGCCCCAAACTAGCAGCATCAGCATTGCCTAAGAAGTTGTGAGAAACGCAAATTCTTAGGTTCCAAGGCCGATCTGTATCAGATCATATCTGTAGATAGGGCCCAGCAATTGTTTTTAACAAGCCATACTAGTGATTCTGATGAAAACTGTTTGAGAAGTAGGCTGGGGGAAAAGAACAGAGGATAGTAATCGAGATATCTTTTTTTTAAAGGGATGAATAAGTTTGCTTTGACCTCAAGAAGAACCTTTCTAAGTATTGTGGTTTTACTGTACTAGTATATTAAAGGAGGTTTCAGTCTTTCTAGTCTTGTACATACTTACACTAGAAGCCAAGAACTGCTTTATTGAGTCAGACTCATTGTGTAGTCAGACAAAATTGACTTGTGATCTGTATTTACAGTCATGTGTACAGACAAGCAGGTTGGCTCTTGAGTCTGCCTCAAGTGGAAGGGGAAGCATCTCCCAAACAGCTTAATTAGTTCTATCATTCCTTTAATGCAACATTAAAATATTTGCATTAAAAATTAAAACATTAAAAATTACTTTGTGTATTCTACTTAATTCCTTTCCCCAAGATACCTGAGGATATGTATACTTTATATCCACTGGTTTTTGAAGAATAAGTATAATTGAGTCTGGGGTTGTAAAGTTGACCCAGCTCTAAATTATTCCCCTCATTTGACCCTGTAAGATAACATATAGAAGAGCTTTGAAAATGAAAAAGACACTAATGTTGAAATGTAAAGTAAAAATATAGAAAATGTTATTAATTCTTTTATTTCTCAATGTTTTCTTTTTAAAGCTTGGGAAGGTAATAACTCAAAGATTAGAAAAAAAAAGGTGACTTTTTTTCCACTAACTTCTCAGTGCTCCTGGATTTACCTTTTAAGAATGATTATGTTTTCTGCTGTTACATCTAGGTTCTTCATAATTAGAAGATGGGCACAGCTGGGCAGGCATTAGATAATTACATCCTCTAGATTGGGCCTACAGGTTGTAAACTCCTGGAGGACAAAGACTACATGCTTCTTCTCTATATTTGTGGTATCTTGGGGTCCAGCCCAAATTGCAGCAGTCAAGTGATGAAAGAATGTTGTTATTGTTTGGATGTGTCCCCTCCAAGATTCAGGTCTCAATGTGATAACATAGAGAGGTGGAGCCTTTAAGAAGGGATTGGGCAGCAAGAGCCCTTCCCTGGTGAATGTCATTGAGGCCTTTTTAAAAGAAGCATCACACAACCTTAGCCTAGTTTTCTCTTTTGCTCAAGGGAGATGCAGCAAGAAGGACCTAGTCATAGGTCAACCAGATGCTGGCTCCTTAAACTGAACTTTCTAACCTCCAGGACTGTGACAAAATAAACTTCTACTCTTTGTAAATTACCCAGTCTCAGGTATTCTGTTATGGGAGCACAAGGACAAATGAATTCTTGGTGAATGAGTTTGTAATGCTTGAGGAGACTGAGGAAGGGCCTGCTCAGACCAGTATTTAAATTTAGAGTTGGCTCCCCAGCCTGAATTCTTTTCCTTGCTTTGTTTTTTTCCTCATGACAATTATCACTTTCTAATATTCCACATATTACTTATTTAGTTTATTCTTATTTATCTCAGTCTGCCACAAGGAGAGAGATTTTTTTTAATACTTGTTTGGTTCCCCACTTTATCTTCCCATAAGACCACCTAAAACAGAATCTGGAGCAAAGGAGGCAATCAATAAATAGCAATTGAATGAATGAAGAATTGCTGTCATGACAAACATTCATTCATCCATCCATTTGTTCAAGAACCATTCATTAAGCACTGTGCCTAGTTGTAAGTGATAATACAGTGAATGGCAGATTTTGCACACATTCTGAATTAACAATTTAGTGTCATTCCATACCAATTCTAGCTCTTACTGTATTTTATTCACCTGTACAGTCAAGGTGTCTAGCACAGCTAACTCAGAAAACTCTGGAGGTGGGGCCCACCCATCTGTGTTTTAACAAGCCCTTTAGGTAATTCTGATACACTCTCAAGTTTGAGAACCACTGTAATAGAGGACTCCGTAGAGGACTCAACTCTAAAGCTATCACATGAAAAAGAAACTTTACTGATATACTGGTAATTTAACCTGTTCATTTTATGGGGTGTATATTATTTCCAATAACAAAGTTTCAAGAACAGAATAAAATAATTTGAATTAGTTTCCTATTGCTATCCCATCAAATCACCACAAATTAAAAGAAAACAAACATGTTATCTCACAGTTTTGGAGATCACCAGTTTGAAATATACTTCACTGGGCTAAAATCAAGGTGTTGGCAGATCGTGCACCTTTATGAGGCTCCAGAAGCTGCCTGCCTTCCTTGGTTTGTGATGGGTGCCTGCCGACTGGCCTGCCTACCTGCCTGCCTTCCTTCCTTCCTTCCTTCCTTCCTTCCTTCCTTCCTTCCTTCCTTCCTTCCTTCCTTCCTTCCTCCCTTCCTCCCTTCCTCCCTTCCTCCCTCCCTCCTTACACCCCTCCGTTTCTCCCTTCCTTCCCTTTTCGACAGACTCTTGCTCTGTTGCTCAGGCTGGAGTGCAATGACGTGATCTCAGCTCATTGCAACCTCTGCCTCCCAGGTTTAAGCGATTCTTCTTCCTCAGCCTCCAGAGTAGCTGGCATTACAGGCTCCCGTGATCATGCCCGGCTAATTTTTGTATTTTTGTAGAGACAGGGTTTCACCGTGTTGGCCAGGCTGGTGTTGAACTCCTGACCTCAGGTGATCTGCCTGCCTCGGCTTCCCAAAGTGCTGGGATTACAGGCATGAGCTACCGCGTCCAGCTGCTTTCGTTTACTTTCAAAGCCAGCATTGCAGTATCTTCACATCTCTATGACTCGGATACTCTTGTCTTTCCATTTCACTTATAAGGATGATTGTGATTACCTTGGGTATACCCAACTAATTTAGGAGAATCTCCTGTCACAGGATCCTTCACTTTATCACATCTGCAAACTCCCTTTGGCCTTGCAAGGTACCACATTCACAGGTACTAGAGATTAGGGTGTGGACATCTTTGAGGGAACATTCTGCCTGCTACAATATTCATTAGGGGGAATAAAATAACAAGCAGCTCCTGTCTTAACAGTAAATAACTGTAGAATGTCAAAGTAGTTGCTCGAGAAGTAGCAAAAGCAGCAATTACAGAGAGCTAGACAGAAAGAAGCTCTTTGAAATCTATTAAAAATCCATTAAACATTTTATGTGGTTAGTCATAATAAAGACAAATGTTAGGTCTATAATGGCGACTGAAACTGTAGAGCAAGGGCCAGTTCTAAGGAAGGATGAGAAGATCCACTGGAGTTCTATACCTAGGATTATTTGAAGGGTGGTAGGAAGGCACCTCTAATCTAAAATACCTCTATTGACAACATTAGTGAATTATGTATCAGTTAATCAACACTTTAAAGTAGAGAAACATTTAGAGAGGGCTACTTCTAATTAAGGCTTGAGGCAGTTCTTTGCTTCAACATAATTTATATACAAATTCAGTTAAGATGAACTTGATTGATTGCCTGGAAGAAGAAAAGCCATAAACAGGGAAGTTCAAAGCACTGTTTACTAGCAGTATGATGCTTAGTTTCCTTTTCTGTAAAATCGTTATTCTTACATCATAGAATTCTTATGTGAATTAAAAATATGGTGCAGCTAAAACACTGTTCACAAAGCTTGAAACACAGTTAATTGTTTAATAAGTGCTACTTGCACTTATTAGTGTTATCTTTATTATTATTTATTAAGTCTAAAACTCTGAGACAGATAAGTGGGAGTGCTGTTGCGTTTGCTTTTTGTTGGTGATGGATTTCAAAGTCTGGACGTAGGCAAGTGGCTTTTACTTAGTATTTTGGGCAACTCTATTCTTCCCCCAAATGACTTCATGAATATCAGTGGATGTTGTGGAGGTGAGAAGAAGAGATCTGTGAATAAGAAGTGCAAAAGATTCAGAAATGGAGGTAGTGATAGACAAATTTGAGTTGCTCCACAATTTTCCTGGGGGTCAAAGCAGGCTGTTAGCCTGTGAGTGGGTTCATGTTGGGTAATCATCTTTGCACAGTGCCTGCCACCCTTAGGTGTCCACTGAATGTTTATTGAATGCATGAACTCTGACACTTCCTGGTGAGCCCTCATTGTGTTCTCAACCTGAAACCTGGGTGACCCTAATTTCTGCCTTCAAGTCTCTGGGACTAAACATCATATAGTAGGCTACTTTCTCTGAAGTCTTTCCTGAAACCTCTAAGATAGAATTTGCCAACCTACTGCCTTGGCCTATATACTTTATATTATCTATCACTTTTTATTACTAAAAATAATTCTCTTCATATGCTAGACTATAAGCTCATTGAAGAAAGAGGCTATATTTTATTCACTTATGTATTTTTAAACCCAGCATAGAGCCTGGATCAGAGAAGGTGTTTAATAAGTATTTCTTTGCTTAATGAAACTGAATGATGCACTGTTTCAGTAGGGATTTTAGCTGGGGAAGTTTTAGATCATTGTGTTGAAAGGATCATTACTATGCAGTATGCAGTCCATAGATTAAGGCAAAGTGGATGACTGGGAACCAGGGCTGAAGTCCCAGAAGGTGGGAGAGCTTCTTGTGCGTTGATTAGCAGTAATGACAAGGGTAATAAGTATAATGACCTTGAGAAGCAGAGAAAGAAAATTGAAGATCAAAATGAGAATAAGGAGGACTGTGCAATGAATCATTCTATCCTCAAAGAATGTCAAAAAACATAAACTGGAAGGAGGATAACAGAGATCATGAGAGAAACTCTTCGAGGTCATCTATTTTTTCACACTCAGAATTTCTTTCTTTTTTTTTCTTTTTTGAGACAGAGTCTCACTCTTTCGCCCGGGCTGAAGTGCAGTGACATGATCTCAGCTCACCGCAACCTCTGCCTCCCAAGTAACAAAATTTCTATATTTTGGTGGGACACAGTGGCTCATTCCTATAATCCCAACACTTTGGGTTGCTGAGGAGGGTAGATTACTTGAGCCGAGGAATTTGAGACCAGCTGGGAAGCATGGTGAAATTCTCATCTCTACCAAAAATATGAAAATTAGATGGGCATGGTGGGGCACACCTGTAGTCTCAGCTCCTGAGGAGGCTTAGTAGGGAGAATGACTAAGTCCAAGAGGCTGAGGCTGCAGTGAGTCATGAGTGTACCACTGCACTCCAGCCTGGGCAACAGAATGAGACCCTGTCTCAAAACAAACAAAAAAACCAAACCCCAAAAACCAACAAAACAAAAAAACCAATTCTATGTTTTAAACTATCATTATCTCTTTTCCTCCTGTTTCAAAGCGAGATGTGCTAATCTCTTTTCAAGCATGCTTTCTCCACATGGGGTGTTCTCTCTTGTCTTGTTCATGAATTACATACCTTCTTTCTTCTCTTTCAATCTTACGTTCTATGCTTGCTCCTTCTGCTTCCAACAAGTTTTCTTACTGTAAAACTATCCCTTCCTTTGACATTGTTACCTCTTTTGAGCTTCTCTCTAAATCCTTGTTTCTCTTCATTGCTAATCAGATTGTCTACATTTGGGCCTCCATTTTGTCGCCATTTATCTGATGTGGGTGATGTTGTTGCTGAAATTACTTAGGCACTCCCAGTGATCTTCCAGTCACAAAATATATCATTTCTTAGTGCTCAGTCCACTAAACCTCCCTGAAGCATCTCACACTGCTGACTTTTTGTCAAAATATGACCATCAGCATTTCTATCTAAAAACTAAATCTCTATGATGATTGATTAAACAAATATTGAGCAGTTACTATGGACCAGCACCATCCTAAGGAAAAGGTGGTGAGCAAAAACAGATGAGGTCCTTGGTCCTTGTGGAAGTTCAAGCTTAATTGGTGGGTGAGACAGTCAATTCATCACACAAGTAATTAACATTGCAGTTGTGAAAAGGGTGACCAAGCAATCCTTCAACAGGGAGGTGTGTCCTCATCAGAGAGGTCAGGCAAGTCTGCTCCTGTGGAAAGTCATTTATGTGGAGATCTGAGGGGTGTTCCAGATTTAGCTTGGCTAAGAGAAAAACAGGAGTGTTCAAGCAGAGGGAGCAACATGTTTAGATTGCCTATGACAGGAGGCAGTGTAAAGAGTACATAGGACTGAAAAAAGGTCTGATTGAATGGAGAGCACTCAGGAGTGCTGGGAGGGAGATGCAGTGGGAGCTGGATCACTAGAGCTTTATAAAGCATATTGAGGAGTGAAGCAATAGGAGGCTATTGAAGACTTTAAACAGGTGGATGGCAAAATTAGATTCAGGTTTTGAAAAGATTGTTCCAGCTGCAGCAAAATAGACTAGCCGGGAGCAGAATGGTGGAGCTTATCGGCCAGCTAAGGCTGCAGCTAACACATCCTGTAAGCAAGAAATGATACTGCCTTGAACCAAACAAGTGCAGGTGAAGGATTAAATAAAATAATTGACCTAATAGTACTTGGTACACAAAGGCTGTCAAGAAAAATTGGCGAGTGCAGTGGCCCATGCCTGTAATTCCAGCATTTTGGGAGGCCAGAATGGGAGGAGCACTTGAGTCCAGGAGTTTGAGACCAGCCTGGGCAGAAAATCAAGAACTCATTTCTACCAACCCCACCTCCCCCCATCACAAATTGTTTTAATTAGCTGGGCATGGTGGTGCTAGCCTGTAGTCCTAGCTACCTGAGAGGCTGAGGCAGGAGGATTGCTTGAGCCCAGAATTTGGAGGCTGCAGTAAGCTATGATCACACCACTGCACTTCAACTTGGGTGACAGCAAGACTCTGTCTCTAAAAAAAAAATTAGATAAAATAAATGTTCTATCAATTGGTAAATGGCTTTAGTCAGATGACACTGGCACATCTGTGCCACATTTGTAATACGGGCTCACAACTGCATTCTTTTTCTCCCTCCCTTGATAGTTTCCCCCGTTTGACTTGCCCACCTCAGCATGTTTCCCCATCCTCTCTCACAGCCAGTGTCATAGTACACTGCATTTACTGGTTTGCTTGTCTCCTCCAATAATCTGTAAGCTCCTTAAATATGAACAATATATTACATCAGCGGTTCTCAAACTTAACGTTAGTAGGAATCACCTGGGGATTTTGTTAAAATGCATATTCTGACTCATTAGATGTGGATTGGAATCTGATTCATTCCTAATAAGACCCAGGTGATGCCAGTGCTGTTAGTCTAAGGGGATTACTGTTGGTAGAAAAGTCTTTATCCAACTTTTTATCCCCAGTGCTTAGTAGAGTATCTGGTCCATAACAGACTTTTTGACAAACGTCTGTTGAATAAATAGCCTAGTTTACCTTTCCAAACTTATCCACTAGTATTTCCTTTCATGTACCTAAATCCCAAGTTATGATTTTAACATCACTCTATATCTTTAGTTTCCTGTGTCAGTTTCTTTGCTTCCCAAGTTGCTCTCTCCTGGACAGTTCACTTTTATGTCAAGCTGAAAACAGTTTTGAAAATTCACCTCAACTACTACCGTATTCTCTAAATACTTTCTCATTTCTCCTCCCAGGAAAGTGATTTTTCTCCCCTCTTAGCCAATTTTGCTTCTTCATTTAAAAAGAGATAGAAAATGTGCATATTTGTTTTTCTATTTTTCTTAATGTTTTATGTTTACTTCCTCCAAATCTTGCTCAAAGTGTCACCCCTAACCCAAGAACCTCCAGACTATACATATCTTAGGAGGAAGGAACTCTAACTTTTTACTTTTTCTAATTACTGTGTATGTAATAGGACCCAGTAAGTATTCATGGAACCAATGAATCAATGAATGCAGGTGAATAAGTCAAGGCAAATTTTGTGAAAAGAGATAGGACCTTGGCTTCCCTTCATGAATTTTTATATTTGAAGTATCTCAGGGAGAACTTGTAGCTATCAGACATACTTTCCAAAGTCTAAATAAGCCAGTAGGTTTCTGTGGAATTTAGGTAGTGTGAGTCACAAGTTTTATCAATGATCTCCCAGCTTTTTAAAAACATACATATTTAAGGTGTGAAAATGGAGCTGTGTCACAGCTCTGTCCTCCTGTTCTCTTCCTATTCAGAAGACATAATCGCGCTGAATCATCTTGACACCTCTTTTTGAGAAAATACTCCATGTGAATATAAAAACCAGTGTTCCAGACAATGATTAAGTCTTTTAGTCTGCAGTCCTCTCACCAACGATCAGGGAACTTTGGAGTCTATTGAACAAAGCGACTCTGTTCCTTGGGATAAAGTGTCCCAGGATCCAGAAATAAGATAACTGTTAGCTAAATACAAATTTAATTTCAGAACATAGCAACATACATCTTGTATGTAAATTGGGAGTGTGCCTTTTAAGTTGATAAAGCATTTGAGTTACATTTTTATTTTACTTTATAAACAAGAGATTGGTCCATATTTTAGAAGAAAAAGTCTGCCACTGGCTTATTTCATGACTGCATTCATGAAAAATAGGCTATGATTTTCCTTTTTGAAACTTAGACGTGTATAGTACTTGATATCTGAGTAAGGTGAGGTATTGTTTGCTTTAGTAGGTCAAACAGTATTTTCTTCTACTCTTTTTACATTATTAATTTGCCTACCGTTTTCTTTAAATAAATGAGAGGTACATTTTCTCAATACTAGATATATCACCATTTCTCAGTGGGATCTAACTGAATGGGTTTTCCACATTCATCCATTGGCTATCTTTTCCTGTTTGTTTTTCCATGCCCATATCAATAACCAGATAAACTAAGCGAAATTAGATCTGTATGTACATAACATAATTTGTAAACACCCAAAATGACTCCTCTGCCTTTGTCTCCAGAGATAATAGTCAAATAAAAATTACAATGGATACATAATCAGGTCATTTTATTTTTCTTTAAAACAGAAAAATATTTTCTTCATCTTCATTAGGACAAAATTAGTTGAGTCATACACAATCAAGACTCTTCAATGTTTGGTAAAATGCATCTATCAAACATTCAACTAAGGAGAGTTCAAAGCATTGAGTAATTCTGGAGAGACAGGCACTCAGGCATGAAAGAGGTCGGCTGGCTGGTGTCGGGATGCAAGTTTATTTGTGTTAAACCAAATGGGGCAAGGGGCATTTGGGGCAGAATTTCTTTTGAGAGGGTCATTTTAGGATTCCTGAGAGTCAATCCTTGCAACTCCTCCTCTCTCCCAACTTGACACATTCCTCTCTTCATTTTCCCTTAATCTTTATAAGGCACTATTTAGTAAATTATCACGATAAAGATTGTGGCCCGCTTTCAGCACACGTGTGGTGCTAGTTTGGTTTGCTCCCAGTGTTCTTCTCCCCTGTACCACTCTCCCTGCCTCTCCACCCACCACTTCCGGTCCTCAGTTCTCTCCTTGCAAGCAATCTCAGTCCTTCCAGCTCTTTCCTACCCCCTCTTCATCTCCCATTCCCTGGCTGTGTGATCTACTAGGGCCTCGTGAGCTTGTAGTGCTTTTAGCAATCATAAAAGTGACAGGTGCTGCTGTATACAAGACGGGGGACCCCATGTGTTCCTTCCCCTCAGTATCAAACCGCCCCTCTCTCATGTCACCTAAAGGAATTATTGTTCTTTTAAAGGGTTTGGGCATTTTCAAATATATCAACAAAATGTTACTCTTACCTACAAGGGAAAATTGCCATCTTAAATCTGGCTTTTAGGAGTGTGTTTATCATAGAGAAAAATATCTATCTGTGGGTCTTCCCCCCCAATCTATCTATTGATTGATCTCTTCTTTATGCTTCTCATCCCTGACAACTCTGCTCACCTTTTGCAGTTGTCTCTATAAGTCTTTTACCCACTCCCTCTAAACTTTGTGATTTGACTTTCAAAGTCTCATTTTCAATGAGGCAAATAAATAAAAAGCTTGTTTATTATTCTGTCATTATTGCTTTATCATCATGGCATGAAATACTGAATAATGAGGATGCAGACACCCATTTTATGGGCCTATCACAGTCTTCTCTATATAATTAATACCTATCATTAGATGAAAGTCATATCATTTGCAATTTGATGCAGCTTTCTTCAGAATTTCTTGATGACTCTTAGGTAGTTTATATGCTACTGCACCTGTTGCTTGTAATCAGATTTTATTACATAAATAGACATATAGTCTTTTGCATGCTCTCCTTCACTACTCATCTTCTCAAAGGGCCATTCAGAGTGCTGAAAAGCAGTTTTATTATAACTTCTTAGCATAATAAGGCCGGCTATTCCTCCTCTGCCTCCTGGCTTCCCACTCGAAGGAAATATTGCATCTGTCTCACTATAAGGCCATTCATGCTGGATGGCCTTGTTATAAAGCGTAGAAGTTGGAGGTATATAAATCTAACACACATCCATAAAAAGAACTTGTCTTAGGCTAGGCTTATGGCACTCTGCTTGAGTTCTGTTTTATCCTATTCCTGGAAAAAATGAGCTGTTGCTGACATTAAAAACATAGCATCTTGTAATAGTTTCTTATCTCTTCCTTTAATTGCACAGACAAAGCTGGAGAGAAATTGGGTCACACATTTATAGGGTTTAAGTTGCATGAAATCCTGCTCTGTTTCTTTGTTTTAGGCTCCCAGGTAGCTAAGGTTTAAATTGTTGCTAATCTCATATATCATGACAACAATGGCCTTTGAATTCCAATGCCCTCAGATGTACTTGTCATTACTCACAGTGGGCCAGAGGAACTGTGAGCTCACATAGAGACACCTACAAATTCATCACCACTACTGAACTGGTAATCACAAAGCCATGCCCTCCTGATGCTGGGTCAATGGCTCTGGCCTCATCTATGAAGGATGGCCCATTCCTTCATTTGGCAGAGAATTTTCCTGACCCAGAATCCTGAGGATGAGTAAGCTAATCTTAAAATGCAGAGGAACTGAATACTAAATGCCTTACCAGCACCCACATGGTTCATTGCCCAATGTCCTTATTTATACAGCTCCAGAGCTGCCTTCCTTTTCCTCTGAACTTGCAAGGTTCCACTAGTGCAATAATTAAGAAGAATGAGACAATGTGCTAATGGGAACTTTTGGGAACATCAATTAATAATTTGTATGAGGTATTTGTGGAGGCGCATTCTCTAAACTAGACCCTGATGGCCAAGTTTGACAGATAGTTTTCCTTTCTTCCTCCCTTCCCTTCCCTTCCCCTTCCTTCCTTCCTTCCTTCCTTCCTTCCTTCCTTCCTTCCTTCCTTCCTTCCTTCCCTCCCTCCCTCCCTCCCTCCCTCCCCCCCCTCCCTCCCTCCCTCCCTCCCTCCCTCCCTCCTTCCTTCCTTCCTTCCTTCCTTCCTTCCTTCCTTCCTTCCTTCCTTACTCTTTCTTTCTTTTTTCTTTCTTTCTCTCTCTTTCTCCCTTTATTCTCTCTTTCTCTCTTTCCTTTTTTTAATTGCATTTTAGGTCTTGGGGTACATGTGAAGAACATGCAAGATTGTTGCAAAGGTACACACATGTCAGCATGATTTGCTGCCTTCCTCCCCTTCACCTGTATCTGGCATTTCTCTCCATGCTATCTCTCCCCAACTCTTCACCCCCCGCTGTCCCTCCCCTATTTCCCCCCAGCAGACCCTAGAGTGTGATGCTCCCCTTCCTGAGTCCATATGTTCTCATTGTTCAACACTCACCTATGAGTGAGAACATGTGGTGTTTGATTTTCTGTGCTTGTGTCAGTTTGCTGAGAGTGATGGTTTCCAGATTCATCCATGTTCCCACAAAGGACACAAACTCATCGTTTTTGATGGCTGCATAATATTCCATCCTGTATGTGCCACATTTTCCCAATCTAGTCTATCATCGGTGGGCATTTGGGTTGGTTCCAGGTCTTTGTTATTGTAAACAGTGCTGCAATGAACATTTGTGTGCATGTGTCCTTATAGTAGAACGATTTATAATCCTTTGGATATACACCCAGTAATGGGATTGCTGGGTCAAATGGAATTTCTATTTCTAGGTCCTTGAGGAATTGCCACACTGTCTTCCACAATGGTTGAAATAATTTACACTCCCACCAACAGTGTAAAAGTGTTCCTATTTCTCCACATCTTCTCCAGCATCTGTTGTCTCCAGATTTTTTAATGATTGCTATTCTAACTGGTGTGAGATGGTATCTCAATGTAGTTTTGATTTGCATTTCTCTAATGACCAGTGATGATGAGCATTTATCTTTCTCTCTTTCTTTTTGGAGTTTTGCTCTGTCACCCCAGCTGGAGTGCAGTGGTGCAATCTTGGCTCACCACAGTCTCCACCTCCTGTTTTCAAGCTATTCTTCTGCCTCAACCTCCCAAGTTGCTAGGACTACAGGTGCGTGCCACGATGCCCGGATAATTTTTTCATATTTTTAGTAGAGTCAGGATTTCACTATGTTGGTCAGGCTGGTCTCGAACTCCTGATCTTGTGATCCACCTGCCTTGTCCTCCCAAAGTGCTAGGATTACAGGTGTGAGCCACCGATCCCAGCCTCTTTATCTTTTCTTGGTTAAAAATTACATTTTGTATTTTACACACCTGAGAACGTTTCTCTTGCTTTTGTTAGAACATTGATTCTTAAAAAGTGTTTCTGAGGGGATAGTTTAAGTGATTGAGAATGCCAAAGTCAGTCTGCCTGGGACTTAATTTCCTTCTTTTAAAAACACTGACTAGACTTGGGGAACAAGTTAGTTAATGTCTCTAAACTTAATTTTTCTCAACTATAAAATGGGAATGATAATATTACCCACCTCAAAGTTGTTCTTATGAGTGAATTCCTATAAAACGCTACACATGATAGCATAGAAAGTAGAAGCACTGAAGACAAATAGACTTGGGGTTGAATCCTGGATTTGTCTCCTGCAAACTATGTCACAGACAAATTTTTAACCTCTCCAAACCCCAGTTTTTTTTCCATAAAAATGGGGATAACTACTACTAGAATAGGTTTTAGTTATGGATTAAAGGAATATCTTGAAAATATCTGGTGTATCATAAGTGACCAATTAATACTGGTTTTCTTGTATTAATTGTTAGAAACAACATGGTATAATGAAACAGTATGAACTTTTGATGGAAACCAACTGGAAACTTGACTCCACAATCAACAGCAGTGTGGCCTCTTTTTGCACAAATTACATACATATTTGAGCTTCAGTTTCTTCATTTATAAAAGTATTGGATAACTGTGAAAATTAAAAGAAAAACAGCATGTACTTATATAAACTCGTGGCTCATATCAGTGTAAGTTCTTATCTACTTGGACTACTAGAAGTTAAATATTTTATAAAAGCAAAGTAAGCAACAACAACATTCAGGTAATAGAATTCTGATAATAGGAGAAACTTAGATTAAAAAGGACTAGCACTTCTTATCTTACGTAAAGAAGATCTTACCCATACTTCTTCAGATCTGCTTGTAAAGATAGGATTACTTATCAAATGCAGCGAGTGAGCATAAAAGGATATGATTAGGGATTGGAAATCCCTTTTTGATAAGCTTTCAAGAAGAAGAATCTAGGGATGGGCTATTTTTACTCATAGATTTCAAAGTTAAAAAATAACTAGCATCTCTTCTCTTGAGTCTGTGATAGTTTTGGAGAAACCTGGCTTACAGGGACAGAAGGACATTTTTCTAGCTTACAAGAGGTTAAAGGGAGTAAAGCATTCCCACCCCTCCTTGGAATGCATTGGTATTGAACATTTTCCACTTTACATAGAACTTGAGACTATCATGGTACCCTCCCTGTATTTGAGGCTCTATTCTTTAAAAAAAAAAGTTGCAAGAAATTATAGAGGGAGCATGCACAGCTGGCGACTGTTAGCAGACAAACCAAACCAAGAACAGCAGGCCAACATAAATTCTCACAAGAAAATACTGGGTATGAGTGCCTTCTGGCAAAAACAAAAAACAAACCACCTCAGTTAATCCCGAGCAAGGGATTTGAGGGGCTGAGACTGAGTTTTTGTTGAACTCCTACAGTTTCTCACTTCAATTTTATGAATAAAATTTAAACAATAAAGATAATTTATATTATGTTATGGATTTTTACCCTGAGGTTCTAAATACTTTCAATGAATATTATACGCTATCTCCCAGTCACAGATAAAATAGCCTATTGAAATTTACTTCCATAGACTGTATTCCTTATGAAAATAAAGGAATCTTTAAGTTGCTCTAATGAGAGAGAAGGGAAGGCTCAAAACATAATGAGCTTCTCAGACTCAAGATACCCAGGCTTCGAAAATGAGTTTAGGGCCCTGGGCACTGTGACTCATGGATGTAATTCCAGCACTTTGGGAGGCCAAGGTGGGTGGATCACCTGAGGTCCGGGGTTTGAGACCAGCCTGGCCAACATGGTGAAACCCCATCTCTACTAAAACTAGATACAGCTCTGTCTTATGTTATAACCTGTACTTGTGTTGGTATTTCGGAAGGATAAAATGTTGGGTAATGATAGGCATATCTTCAATAAAAGTGTGACTGTTTACATGATAAAACGAATCAGCTAATTTAAAAAAATTTTAGATATTAATTCTTCCTAACCATGCACACGAATGTTTATTGCAGCACTGTTTGCAATAGCAAAGACCTGGAATCAACCCAAATGCCCATTGATGATAGACTGGATTGGGAAAATGTGGCACATATACACCATGGAATATTATGCAGCAATCAGAAATGATGAGTTCGTGTCGTTTGTAGGGACATGGATGAATCTGGAGAACATCATTCTCAGCAAACTGACACAAGAACAGAAAATGAAATACCGCATATTCTCACTCATAGGCGGGTGATGAAAAATGAGAACACATGGACACAGAGAGGGGAGTACTAAACACTGGGGTCTATTGGGGGGAAAAGGGGAGGGCCAGTGGGAGGGGGAGGTGGATAGCCTGGGGAGAAACGCCAAATGTGGGTGAAGGGGTGAAAGCAAACAGAACACACTGCCATGTGTGTACATATGCAACTGTATTGCATGCTCTGCACATGTACCCCCAAATCTAAAATGCAATAAAAAAATAAGAAAAAAAAATTTTAGAATGTGAGGAATGAAACATTTCTTAAAAGCCACATCTTCCAGAGTCTATCATTGTTAACATTTTGGTTTACTTTTCTCCAATATCCTTTTTGCAGACTGGGAAAGGCCATTTATTTCTTTGAATAGTCATGCTAATAATACATCTTTGAATCTGGCATTTTTCATTATCTATATTTCAAATTTCCCCCCAAACATAATTTTGATGGCTTATTTTTATTCGGATAAGTTTTTAATTTCTTCCTGAATCCCTTTCCTTTTCCTGTGCCTTCTTCTCTACCATCTCCAGATATGTATTTTATATGAAATGCCAAGTATAGGGGAAAAGAGAGGCTCTGAAAAAAAGGGAGCTGTTCCCAATCAAACACTGAACTGTCATAAAATAAGCATCAACATTACATTAAGTAGATCCATGAGTCTACTATTACTATCCTGTTCTATAGCAGATAATTTTTTTAAATGTTGGATTGTTAATTTATTTTTCCTTAATAAGTAATTCATGGTCACTATAAGCAATAGCCAAACTAAGTGAAATTGTTATTATTTTTTTGAGATAAGGTCTTGCTCTGTTGCCCAGCCTGCAGTGCAGTGGTGTGATCATGACTCATTGCAGCCTTGACCTTCTCAGGCTCAAGTGATTCTCCTACCTCAGCCTCCCTAGTAGCTGGAACTACAGGCATGCATCACCACGCCTGGCTAACTTTTTGTATTTTTTAGAGACGAGGTTTCTCCATGTTGCCCAGGCTGGTCTCAGACTCTTGGACTGAAGTGATCACCTGCTTCGGCTTCTCAAAGTCCTGCCCTCTGATATAGAGAAAAAAAGCTCCTTTCTCTTAAATTTTACTCCCTAGGGACAATTGTTTCGAAGTCATCTGCATAGCCTTCCAGACCTTTAAGAATGTATATCAAACACATATGTAAGCATTTTGCTTTTAAATAATATGAAATTATTCTAGATACACTGCAGAGCTAGATGCACTTCAAAACAATTGCCCCGAGGGAGTAAAATTTAGGAGAAAACAGCTTTTATTTTCTATATCAGAGGGCAGCAGTTTGGGAAGGCAAGGCAGGTGATCACTTCAGTTCAAGAGTTCGAGACCAGCCTGGGCAACATGGGGAAACCCCATCTCTACAAAAAATACAAAAAATTAGCCAGGTATGGTCATGCATGCCTGTAGTTCCAGCTACTAGGGAGGCTGAGGAGAATACATATACCTAGAATATACACTATAGAATATAGTGCCTTCCTAGTGTATACAATATACACAATAGAATATTCTAGGTATCTAGAATATACACTGTTCTGCAGTGTATCTAGAATAATGTTTTACTTTTTGTATCATAGCCTTCTTTCCATTGTGTTAATACAGTTCTCCCTTATAAATTTCATCTTTTGACAAATATATAATACTTCATTGTACAAATAAGTCATAATTTAACCATCTCTGACAGACATTGGGTTATCTATTTCTTTGTATATTAAATAGTGCTACAATTGACATCCTCATGTATGTATTTTTGCCCTCTTGTATTTCTTAAGGAAATGCTCCAAAAGAATGGCTTGGTCAAAAGTTATGGATACTTTTCTTGGAAGATGGCAGATCACTGTCTTGAAGGGTTCTTTCATCTCACTGACAATGGATGAGAGTGTCCATTTCTTTTCAAAAGATGACAACTATGGAGTCTGATGCAAATACTCTCAAGATACAATTTCCTATTATGTGATATAGCTCTACATTTCCCCCTTTTCTCTGTTGCACATCAAACGAAAAGATAATTTGGAGAAAGGCAGGAGGGCAGGAGAGGCAAGAACAGAGAAGACAGGTAGAGACAAAGGGTCTGATGGCCTTCTGTCTGGCTTGCCATGCTGGCTTGCAAGTACATAAATCAGAAGCTTGAGGGCAGCTGGGGGAGGCTGAACCATGTTGCCTTCTGGATGGCTTTGGAAGTACAGCATTGCTTCTTTGGAGGGGCCCGGCTGAGGTCAGCACAGGTGTCAGGTCAAAGACGCTCATAGTAGTAACATTTCAGCTCTCTGGGCCTTAAAGGCCTGCTTTTAACATGACTGGAGTGGGTGGTGAATGGGTGAGGAACTGATACTTACTGCCCTAACTCAACTACTTAACATGTTGCTGTTGAAGAAGAAAAGAGAATGAATGAAGGGGAAGAGGAATAGCCCTTTCAGCTGCTCCCTGGGAACCACTCTCAGAGCAACTTTCCTGAGTTTATCACAGTGAAATTAAATAATTAATTAAGTGGCTTAGTTTAATTTTTTTCCTTCTGTTTCAACTGCGGGATTTCCAAGGGCAGGGGCCAGATCTGTCTAATACATCCCCTACTCCTGCAGCACAGTTACTAGCATAGAGTGGGTGCTTAATAACGATCTGATCAACACACCGTCGAGAGCACACCTCCTGTTTCTTTCTCCATAAGTTGCCTTAAGGACCTATATCACAGCGCAGAAACTGCCAGGGCACTGACACTTAAAAAAAAAAAAGACTTTTTAAAAAGCAATTTTATGTTCTCAGCAAAACTGAGTGGAAAGTACAGAGAAAGTACCTTTACTCCCCATTCCCCTGAACTGCCTTGCCCTCTATCAACATCCCCATCAGGGTGGTTCATTTGTTACAATTGATGAACCTACATTCATTGACTGGCACATTGCCACCCAGAGTCCATAGTTCACATTACGGTTCACTTTTGCTATTGTACATTCATGGATTTAGACAAATATTTAATGACATGTATCCACTATTATAGCATCACACAGAGCAGTTTGACGGCCCTAACAACAATGACACCTTAAACATTTTTTAAAAACGTTATTTTAGTACTCAAAATTGCTTAAAAATTTAGGAAGAAAACATGCTTGACATCTATACGTAGAGGGCTTAAATGGGCACAGGGTGCCAAGAACTGCAGGACACAAAGCAACTCAAACCTGATCCTATATCAGTATTCAAAAGAAAGCAGAATGGTCTGGTGGAGAGGTTCCATTAGCCAGCACGGAGGATCAGGGTGACCTTGTAGGAGCCAGGGGAACCCTGGGAACCAGGTTTTGATTAGAAGTCAGTGGTTATGGGGCTTGGAGAAATCAGTGAGTAATTTTCTATTTCAGCGTGGAGAAATACAGGAAGCACCAAGACAGCTGAGCTCTGAAATGGCAGACAAAGGCCAAGATTTTCTTAAGTACTGGCTGAAGTGGCTCTCGTATAAGCCTGCTAATTAGGGGATTTAATCTCCCAGCAGGTGAAAAGGACAAAGCACTTTTTCCATAGTGTTTTGGCAAATTCTAAGGTTAAGCACAGTCCAAAAGCTATTAGCCTTCTCCCATATAAGAATGAATCACAAGTAATGTGAGGGAATTAAAATCAAGGTTAGATTAAGTCAAAAAATAATTAAAAACTTTAAGGGAATCAGGAAGTTATGTGAAGTGTACCTAAGTAGATCTTTTTCATTAAGTCTTATTTCCAATGGTATCTATTATTATGAATATGCACATGTGGAGGTGGTTTATGTTTAATCTGTAGAGGTTGTTGTTTTAGTAAGGCTATATATAATGCTATGGAAAGAAGCGTTTGAGAAATAGAATTAGATGCTTAGCACTGAGAAGGTAATTACCCTGCTGGGAAGGACGTCTGACCTAGGGTCCCCTAACAGGCACCACCACCACCTGGTGGCTCTTGATGACGTTGCAGGACTAAAGCCTCAGAAGAAGCCTTTAGCTTCTGGGGAGCACTGCTTACAAATTCAAATTCTTTCAGTGCATATGATTCAGTTGCTATATTGCCAAAGAGGAGAAGGGATCTAATACTTACTGAGCATCTATTTTAGGATAGCAGCCACTCTAGGGACTTTGTGTATCTCATCTTCCTAGCAGCCTATGCTGTGCATAATATCACCATTTGGCAGCGGAGGAAACCAAGGCCTAGCAAGATTAAGTGGCTTGCCCAAAGTCAGAGAACTGGGCCTGCCAGAGTTGTGGGCTGAGATCAGATTTGCCTGACTTCAGAGCCCATAGTCTTTACAATGCTTACTGCCTAAATTTGGCATAGGAAAGAGTGGTGAGATGCCTTATGACTTTTTTTAAGGGGGTGATCTAGAATTTAGACCCACAGTAATATATTCATTTGGGGCACATTTAAGAATAAGTATTTGACATACCAAGTTGATATACTGTTCGTCTTTTGGAACACTGGATGAGATCTTTTGCCAAGGTGGTGTGGGTATCCAAGAGAAGTGAGAAAAGGTTAAATCTGTTAGAAGGTCAAAGCCTACTAATTAAGAAGATTTATTTATTTATCAGGGATCTGTGTGATTCTAGGTATGGAGAAATACAAATGAACTGAATATGAGTCCTGTCCACAAAGGACTTATAAAGCTAGTTATTGACATGTGATGCCATATTTTGTATGTCTATTCTAACACAACTTGAAGTAATCTCTTAGAAACAACAACCAAAAAAATTAAATAATGAAAATGTGGTTCCATTCTTACCTGGCTTTCCTCCTGTCTTATATAGCCTTATCCCCATGTTTTTTTTGTTTTGCTCGTTCAACCTTAAGGCTCTGATTTTAGCTGCCTTCTCTTTCTGCCCATTCTCTCCTGATGACCTCACTCATTTCTATTGCTTTAACCACCATTCACTTTATTTATTTTTATTTCTTTATTTTGTTGAGATGGAATCTTGCTCTGTCTCTGAGGCTGGAGTGTAGTGGCATGATCTTGGCTCACAGCCAACCTCTGCCGCCTTGGTTTAGGCATTTCTGTGCCTCATCCTCCAGATTAGAGGCATGTGACACTACACCCAGGTAATTTTTTTGTATTTTTACTGGAGATGGTGGTTTTGCCATTTTGGCCAGGCTGATCTCGAATTCCTGACCTCAGGTGATCCACCCACCTTGGCCTCCCAAAGTGCTGGGATTATAGGTGCTAGCTACCACTCTGGCTCACCATTCATTTTAATACGTCCCAGGTCAATATCCAGACATTCCTCCTGTGTTCCAGACCCGATATTTTTAACGGTCTAACTCCATATGGTCAAAATTCTTCTATTCTCAATTTCAGTTAAAGTCACATATGTGATATGTGTTCATTTGCCCAGTACTCTAAGTCAAAAACCTGGGTGTCATTTAAGATTTCTCTTGCCCTTTTTCTTTCCCATTCAATTCATCACCAGGCCCAGAAAGAATACTTGTTAAACACCTTGTTCCTCCTTTCAAAATTTCCATCGCTTTGTTTGAGCACATGTCGTTTTTTTACCTGAGACACTATCAGCGTCCCACCCGCTCCCCCGCATGTCATTTCTTCCATTTCAACCTTCACACCTCTGCTGGTTGACTGTTCTAAGATGCAAATTAGATACCGTTATTCCCAGTTAAAGCTAATTGGCTCCCTCCTCCTATAGCATATGGCATTGTTAAGAACAGGAGCTTGGGAGCCAGATGGCCTAGGCTGGAACCCCAGCTCCATCACTTGATAGGCTTAGGTTTATACAAGGGTTAGTTACTTAACCTCTGTGTCAGTTTCTTCACTGTAAAATGAGGGATGATGGTAGTATTTACTGTGTAGGATTTTTACAAGGTTTAAATGAATTAATACCATAATGCACTTAAAACAGTACCTGGAGCATATAGCAATCTCTATAGAAATGTTCATTAACTAAATAAGGTTTAAACAATACACATGTACTATAATACTTAAGACCTGTAGTGACCTGTCTTGTCCATTTCCACTTTTCCAGTTGCATCTATTTCCTTCTGTGTGCTGATATTTTAGCCATATTGAACTGAAAATGTAGTACTGTTTGCATAGTCTATATCTTCTGGATAAGATTCCTTTCACCATGATCTCTTTAAGACTTCTACCCATGATTAAAGTTCATTCAAGGGTCACCTACTCCATGAAGACTTGAAAGCATTTTCTTCTCTGTGCTTCCATAGCAGTGTGTACATCCATTACAGCACTTGCCATACTGCTACGACTCTGAGCTTCGAAGTATATCTAACCCACTAGTGTATTAGACCTGCAATGGAAGGAATTGACTTTGTTCTATTCCTTTTTCTTTCTTTTCATCTCTAGCTGCTAACATAGTATCAGGCCCAGGTATGTACTGATATGTGTTTGTTATTGTTATGATATTATAGATGTAAGGGCTTTAAAGCATCTAATCGAACCTTTTTATATTGAATATGTAGAAACAGGACAGGCAGAGAAAGATTTGCCTAAGGTTTTTCTTGCTAAAGGGTAGGAAAGGTGAGACTAGAACTAGTTTTGTTCCTCTATCAATGCTCTTTTTTCTCTACATTATTACATGGAACTCCTGTTCCTCCATTTTTTTAAGGGTCTGTTAAGAGTTGTGAACCACATGACCTATATGTGTGTGACTCTATGTTTGCCAGCCCAACACCCGCACAGCAGATTTTCAGAAGAGACTCTTACTCAGAGACTACACTCCACCTGGTGGCAATTTACCTAAACTGCAAGTACCTCTTTTGATGTTGGTGTCTACTTTTCTTTGCCCTCTCTTTTCCTACTGATTCTTCTTTCTCACTTTTGTTTGTGAATTTCTCTTTTTTCATCTGTTCAGTAAATATCATGGTTTCTTTAGGTCCTTGGCCTCCTACCCTATATTCTCTCTTTGAGGAGTAGGAGGAATTCATTTACTCTTGAGCTTTAAATACTGTCTACATGCCGATGACCCTTAAATCCTCATCTCCAACAAGAATCTGTCTCCTGAGCTCCAGCGAGACCCAGAGCCACCATGTACATTTACACAGCCACTAAATACATTTCTTTCCGCAGGAGGTCGTTCTTATGGTAGTCTATGTGACTGGCACCCCCTGGGGTTAGGTAGTGCATGTAGCAGGCTTTCTTTAGGAATCTCATGCATAACATGACCCAAAGCGAACTCATTATTACCCCTCTGAAAGCTGTTAACCAGGTGTGATGCCCCCTTCATTGTTTTGTCATTCTGGAGCTTCTCTTCCTGACCACCACCTCATCCACTCAATTACCAAGTCTTGTGGCTCCCGCTATCTAGGAATGCTTACGATCATTTGCTCTTCACTTCAGCCTTTCTTATCTGGGCTCAGGCCTTCAGAATTGCTGGCCTGAGTCATTGCTGCAGCCACCTTCTAACTGGTCTTCCTGACTCTAGTTTTGCCCATCTTTAATCCAGCCTTCACACTGCTGCCAGAAGGGGCTTTCTAGATTATAAACTTGCATGACATTTTTCTGTTAAAAGCCCTGTAATTGTTTCCTGTTGTCTTAGAGTTAAGTTTAAATTCCTTAAAGTGGCTTACAGAATCATCCAAGACCTGAGCCTTGATTTCCCCTCCAGCTCCCTTCTCTCCCTTTTCCTGCCCCATTCACTCTCTGTGTTTTGGAAGTGGCTGTCCAAGTGAAACATAGTCACTTTCACTTCAGAACCTTTGCATCCCTACTCTTCTCACTCTATTTGTGTTCCTCCTCGCCTGGCTAATCCTGATTGGTCTTTTGAGACTCAGTGGAGCTGTGACCTCTGCCAGGAAGCCCTTCTTAACCTCCTAATCCTGGATTAGTGCTCCTTTTCTATATTTCCAGAGGATACCATTTTCCTTTCTGTAAAACATTTATCTTACTGTATTGTAACTCGGCTCTCACCTCCCCACTGCCCACATTAGGTTTATCTTCTCTAAGGCCAGAATACATGAAAAGAAGAAAACCCCATAGTTTCCTTGAAATTTCAAATCTCCAAAATGATAGAATGCTAGTGGTTTTTATCTAAAGGCACACAGTATGCCAGGTAGGTCCTCTTCCTGATAAGTGGCAGGACCCCATGTAGGAGGGCCTAGCCTGTACCACGAGCTAAGGGCTGAGAAAATATAGGGGGGGCATGAAGGCCTGGTGAGCCCTACAGTTGGAGAGCTTCGCATTGACACATCTTGTTCTAGTAGCGCTCTGAAATTCCTATGTAGAAGATTGAATCTTTTAGCTTAAAGGCTTATATTCAATTCAGCTGGAGCAGTTCCTGGCCTCACATCCCCATCTAAAAAACAATAATTATAGTCCAATACGAATCAGTCTCAAATGTTCTTCCAAAAGGCAATTATAAGAGAGTGAGCATGAAGTTAGTGGATGATTGGTGGATGAAAAAATTATCATCTTAAAGTTGAGAGAAATGTTCAAAACTAAGAGGCCAAAGCATAAAGCTTGCATATTTCAAGATGAAGTGTGAATATTTCATAATTTTGCAGGATTGATCTTTGCATATGTATCCTTGAAAATTCGTCAACTCTACGAAATATCTTTTGCTTCTAGACAAATTAATTCGCTTTATCTCCAATGTGAAAGATACAGAATGAGTTAGCAAGAGTATTTAAGATGGTACGACTCTTAGTATAGAAAAGAGTCCTGGAAATAGAGAGTAAATTTAATGCTCTCCAAAATTGTTGCTATTAAAATGACGTGTTAGAATGATATGTTAAAAGGCAAATTTATAATTTCTAATATCATTTTAAATAATATTGGAAATGTAGTATAAAGCCAAAGATTGTTTATTTTGTTATAAACTAAATTTAAATGATCATTTTCAATAAACTTCATAGAAGTGACTTTAGAAGTCAAGGTTTCTAAAAACAGTATTGAAATCAGCTAGCTGTCTATAGAAACGATGGAGTTTCAGATATTGCAGCTTCACTGCTTCCACATTCCTAAAGCAATACTGAAAACCCAAGAAGCCATTCTACAGTATTGGCAAAGGCATGCATGGCTTTCTTCTTTATATGTAGGACTTTAGCTTACTCCATATCTCAAGAAAGATTGACTTGCTTAGGGTAAAAGTAATAATTTTTAATCTCACCTTTCTATTAGTTCTAGTCGAATGCACAGAAAGGCATAACTCACTCCTGTAACAATAATGAAGGGGGAAATATGTGTATGGATGGATGTCATCAGTAAATGCCTTTGGCTAAATAAGGCATTGGCTAAATAATTTATTTGAAGGACACACAGCTGAATGGGCCTTTGAATAGTCCAAGCATGAAGAGGAATGCAGAACTGTCAATGTTCATTGTAGGTGCCTGCTCTTTCTCTTTCTTTCTCTCCCTCCCTCCCTTACCCATCCCACCTCTTTCTCCCTCCTTGAAGGAGATAGGTGATAAGGAAAAATATATGTGGTAATGGGAGAGAAATGAAGTTACACCAGATGTTAGAAAAAATATAGATGGAGTTGCAGTAGAATGAGGAAGACAAAACAAAGCATGATCACAAGGAATGGGAAAGAGAAGTGGAAAATATACTGCCATTTGAGGCAATATTAACAAAGTATGGAAAAATTATTTTTTGGGGGAGAAGTTTGAAATTAGAAAAAAGCCAAATAATCTTTCTAGTTGCCATATGTTTCAAGGATCATAATATTTGAAGTTTGGTAGAGGTGGAAGTACGCATATATTTATTGATCAACATTTAATGATTTATACAATAAAGTCAGTAAACAAATGATGGCAGGAATCTTGACCTATTGCCAAGTAGACAAATTTATGAAATAGAACTTGCACTGTGGAAAAGACTATTAGAAGCAGATGAAAATATGGACCATTACATCAGCCATGAGATGTCGTTTTCTTAAAACAACAACGATACTGTTTGGCTCTGTGTCCCCACCCACATCTCTTGTCGAATTGTAATCCCCCTGTGTTGGAGGAAGGGCCTGGTGGGAGTTGATTGTATTGTGGGGGTGGATTTCCCCCTTGCTATTCTCGTGATAGTCAGTTCTCATGAGATCTGATGGTTTAAAACTGTGTGGCACGTCCCCCTTCACTCTTTCTTTCTCTTGCCATCCTGTGAAGAAGGTGCTTGCTTGCTTTTCACCTTACACTATGGCTGTAAGTTTCCTGAGGCCTCCTAGCCGTGCTTTCTGTACAGCCTGCAGAAGTGTGAGTTAATTAGACCTCTTTTCTTCATGAATTACCCAGACTTGGGTAGTTCTTCATAGCAGTGTGAGAGTGGACTCATACACAATGTGACACTGCAGCAGCTAAAGTGAACCAGCCTATCTTATTGTTTTAATTTTGACATCTTTTCAAGTGAAATTAAAATGCTGTTGGTGTCACTTAAATGTTTAACAACGAGACAAGGTTAAGAAGTTGATTATAAGCAGATGTCACTGGGGAGAAGAAAAAAATGCATCTCAAACTCGAGTCATGTGGCATGTAATTACACAGAGAAATGTACATAGCTCTAAAAAATGCATTTTGAAAAGCATTAGATTTTGTAAAAAGCATCCACCCCTCAGGTCTGGAGTTGAAGAATGAGTCACTTCTGAAAGCAGAGAAGTGCTTGTGATTTAGTGTTTTAACTCTTGGGGAATGGAGAATAGCTGTGCTGATTTAGTAAAATGGGCACCTTCTCTTTAGAACAGTGAAGCTGCGGGATTCCTGAGAAAAGTGGGCACAGTTGGTGTTTAAGCTTTTACTCAATGAGTGTTGTGAAGGACAAGAATAAAATTGTAATGACTTTTCAAATTAAAATGATGTCAGAGGCCGTTAACAATCTAAAGATGGAGCGTAGTTGCAAGGTCCACACTTGCCTAATTTGGTCCAAGATTGCTGAAGTATTTTGAAAAAAAGGTAAGGATGCCAGGTGATATGAAGCTCACCTATGTTCTGACTACCAGCCCCCTGTTATCCTGCTTTCTGCGTTTTTAGGACCATATCGAACACTAGTTTTGACTTATCTTCACAAGCCTTCGCTTTATAAAAGCAGTGGCCTAATCATTATCAGGTCACTAAAATCACAATTCTCCCAGGCTCCCAGAGTCAAAATTTCTGAGTCTTCTTTGATACCTTCTTTGATCTCGTCTTCAATATCCTGTAAGTAATTGTGCCTTTAGGATCTTTTTAAAAATATCTGAGCTTTGTTCCTTCCTTTCTACATCTAAAGTCACATCAGTCTGTGACCTAATCATCTCGAGCCTGGATTGCTCAAATTGCTTCCTAGAAGCACACTGCTATGACAATAAAAGTATGCCTGCACATTTAAATTAAAGAGCTGTTATTACCCTTGATGAGTCTGTAACTGCTCACAGTTTTTAATGTGCTGAATTGTCTACAAAATTCTTGTATAAACTTCATCAAAAGCATATAAATGTATTGTGAAATTCATAACTATAAAATATAAAGTTTATTGAAAATGTATCTCCTATTGAAATGGATAAAGATGGCTTTTTTCCTTATCAGTTTGTCAATCTAAAGATCAATATTACTTGTCACTATAATGGGACAGAATTCACCTTCAATTTTCTCCTCCCTCTCCCTCCCCACCTCCTCCATCCTTCTTCTTCACATTCTTTCTTACCTTCTTTCCTTCTTCTTTCTTACTTTCCCTCTCTTTCTTTTTCCCTTTCTTCCTTTCCTCTTTCTTTCTTCATTCTCTCCTTCCCTCCCTCCCTCTTTCCCTCTCTTTTTCTTTCTCCTTCCATTTTCTTCTCCTTCTTTCCTTCCCCACCTCCTCCATCTCCCTCCCTCCCTCCCTCCCTCCTTCCTTTCTTTACTTCTTTTCCTTTTCTTTCTTTTCTTTTCTTTACCTAGAGGTGGGTACTGAGAAAACTTGCTAGCAAAAGTTGATGGGAATGGAAGAAGTTTTGAGATAGAACTATCACTCAGTTGTTTGAAGTCCATCTAAGTTGTATGCCAGAACAATATAGTAATCTGTAGTATTTTTAATTATTTGGCAGCTGATGACATCATAATGACCTCACATAATTTTGTAAAATGCAAGTATTGGAAACCCTCTGATTTTGCAGATCATTTAATTTCTCAATATCTGGAAAGTATATTAAAAATTTTTAATACAGCTTATTAGCTATTAATGTCAGTCTTTAACTTAGAGACCCTTTTTATGGTACTAAAATGACATAAAACTAGGGTAAAAATAACTCCATAAATTGGATATTTTATACTTTAGAAATGTACCCATTTTTTTCTAAACAAAGATCTATATATCAGTGCCAAATTTCAATTATGTAGGAAGTTATCTCAAAAGTCTTTAAAAGTCATGTCACCTGAGAATTATTATATATAAATTCTAGTGTTATGTTTTAATGGAAACTAATTCTAATTCAATGAAGCTGGTTTTCTAGGATTTAATGTATTGTATTCTAGAATATGGAATAATATGGAAACATTTTGTATGACACCTTCATATAGGAGGATATTCTGCTTTAAGAGCATAGGTTTATATTTTTGTAAAAATTGACATAAAAAACTATAGACCATTTTTAATTATAGGGCTTATAAAAGATGTTTTAAATGAAAAGATGCACTAAATTAAAAGATGAATTAAATATTGCTCTCAGTACATGGTTTATGATAGACACCTATATCATAATCCTTATTTTAATCTTAAACTCTAAAGTCTGTGATCATGGAAGTAGTTGACAAATGCAGGCAAATGGGAGATTTGTGCTTAAATGAAAAACATGTATCTATTTATAGCATCTAATAATTTTTTTTGAGACAGAGTTTAACCTTGCTGCCCAGGCTGGAGTGCAGTGGTGCAATCTCGCCTCACTGCAACCTCTGCCTCCACTGCAACCTCTGCCTTCCAGGTTCAAGCAATACTTCTGTCTCAGCCTGCTAAGTAGCTAGGAATACAGACACGTGCCACCATGCCTGGCTAATTTTTGTATTTTTAGTAGAGACGGGATCTCACCATGTTGGCCAGGCTCATCTCAAACTCCTGACCTCAGGTTATCCACCTGCCTCGGCCTCCCAAAATGCCGGGATTACAGGCATGAGCCACCACACCCAACATTTAGCATCGAATAATGCTTTGGCAAAGGTTAATCAAAATGTTTCTTCTACCTGTGTAAATAATATTTTTAAAAGACATGAATTTACCCATTACCATATATTCTTCATATTCAAATTTATACTCTCCTTCTACAGAAGTGATAATGGAAATTTTGACCTTTTCTTCTGGAATCATGCAAAGTAGGCAATGAAGGCACTCTGGCCTTGGTTCCCCCCAACAGCAGAGCTGAGACAAGGGATTGCATGCAGGTGGCTTATTTTGAGAAGTGATTCCTAAGGAATGGGAGTGGGAGATAGGAATGGCTGAAAAAAAGAGGAAGGAAAAGCTAATCCAAGGGGAATGTTATTGAGTTGGGTCACCACTGCGGGCAACTGCAACTCTATTCTTGTAGGTTCCCTTTGAGGAATTGTGTAAGATACACCTCAAATTGCCCACCTGAGGGATGTATTAGAGGAGTATGTAGCCTCTGGGTCTTGTCAAGGATCATCTTATGAGATGCTAATTCTATCCCACTTCCAGGTTTATGCAAACATCAAATGTTGCATCCCACATGGTAGCAGCAGAGAGGCAGTAGGGTAGAAAATGAATGATAATGAGGTTACCCCATGATGCAGCTGGTTGGCTAGTGTGCAATGGTGGGCCTAAAAGGTAGTCAATAGGATGCCATACATGTCTCATCTATAGATCTTGACACTAAGCTGTTATTACTGAAAATGGTAAAAATGCAGGAAGACTGGCTTTGCAGCAAATTGGTGTTTCTCAACACACTCTGTTTGTTTTACAAACATCTCCTATTGTAAGATACATAGAAAAGGTCTGGAATCTTGCGGGGTGTTGTAGCCTAGATGGAAGAGTGACGGTCTTTCCATTTCTACCTCATTTGTTGCTTTGTCTCCCCAGGCTCCTCTCTCAGAAGTGCTTCATTCTTTGACTATAATCAGGGGGTAGAAGAGGTAAGGTTAAAAGAAATCATCTTCACTTCTGCCTCCCCATTCTCCGGTAGAAGGAACATGATGACCGAGGGGGGTTTCACCTATAGCACTGTTTGGAATTGTCCCATTCTGTGTCATCCTGGAAGTTTATATTGCCATAGTTCAATTCACAGTGTGTGACAGGTGAGTCTTTTATTCCTGAAGTGGAAACCCTACAGTACTAAACAGCTGAGAAGAGGGAGGAATAAAAGAGAACCAGGCTAATTCTCTTCAGGTTCTCAGGCAGGTCAGTTTTAGGAAAATGTACAAATAAAGTTGAAGATATGAAAATTGATTTTAAAAATAATTATCTGTGTCTCTGTACACCTCAGAAAGTCTTTGTCTTTTTCAGAGATCTCACTTTGTTGGATCTCTGAAATGCGTATGTATATTTGGAACAGAGTCTCATTCTGTTGCACAGGCTGGAGTGCAGTAGCACAATCATAGCTCACTGAAGCCTCGACCTTCTGGGCTCAAGTGATCCTCCTGCCTCAGCCTCCTGTGTAGCTGGGACTACAGGCATGTGGCATTAAGCCCAGCTAACTTTTAAATTTTTGGTAGAGACAGAGTCTCACTATGTTACCCTGACTGGTTTCGAACTCCTGGCCTCAAGTGAACTGCCTTGGCCTCCTAAAATACTGGTATTATAGGCATGAACTATTGGCCCAGCCTGAGGTGTGTATTGTTATTGTTTGGCTTGATGTCGCTTCCTGCAACCTGGATCATGCCTTACAGCCAATTCCTAGAAGCATTTACTCCATTGATAGCAGTGAACTTTCATGGGAAATTGGGCTGGGGAGGAGTTCAAATGTATGGACTTCCTCCCTTTCTCCCTCTATCCTTCCTTCCCTTTCTCTATCCTTCCTTCCTTACCTCCATCCCTCCCTCTCTCCCTCCCTCCTTTCTTCCTTCTTTCCTCCCTTCCTCCTTTCCTTCCTCCCTCCCTCCCTTCTTTCCTTCCTTCCTTCCTTCTTTCCTTCCTTCCTTCCTTCCTTCCTTCCTTCCTTCCTTCCTTCCTGCCTGCCTGCCTGCCTGCCTGCCTGCCTCCTTCCTTCTTCAGGGTTTTCCTCTGTTACCTAGCCTGGAGTGTAGTGGCACAATCATGGCTCACTATAGCCTCTACTTCTTAAGCTCAAGCAATCCTCCTACCGCAGCTTCCTGAGTAGTTGGAACTACAGGTGCGTACTGCCTTGCCTGGTAAATTTTTTTTGTAGAGACAGGGTCTTGCTTTATTTTCTGGGTTGGTCTCAAACTCCTGGCCTCAAGTGATCCTCCTGCCTCAGCCTCTGAAGTGTTAGGATTACAGACATGCTTCACTGTGCCCAGCTGAGGTATTTTCTTTGTAAATCTTGATGTTCTGGAATTGGTGAGTGAATAAAAGCAGGTGTCCTTGTCTTCATGCTTAACAGTATGGCATTTGAATGCTTGTACAGACTCTTTCTCAAAACTTGTTTCTTAAACAATCACAGGAGGTTATTCACCAAAGTCAATGAAACTGAAATGTTCTATGTCAGCAGGAGAATATGACTAGAAGTGCTCTCATTATATCCATTGGAAGCATTTCCTCTGAACCTCAAAATATATTATTACATTTTGGATGACATTAAGAGTCAGGTCTTTAGTCACGGAATTCTAGTAGGAGGGGAAAAATGTAGTTTTGGTTATTTTCTTTATTATTGTTGTTAAAATGTGAATCATGCCCTTCAGTTGATGAATTCTCATTGAAGCTTCAATGGAAGGGGAAGATGAAATAACATAAATGATAGCTATAATTAATTTTATACTAAGCTTCCTTGATGAAATTAATATTGTCAGATGGAAATGTAATTTAAGCAAAATATGCTTATATGCTCATGTAAGCTGAGTTACACATTTGGACTTTAAGAAAAAAATCACTCTTGCATTTCATAGAACCGCTTACAAAATGATTTAGCTTAATTGTTTGTACAGCTTTCTAGACATTATAGCTCTTTAAAGGAAATAAGGGCACATGAAATGAAAGAGAGAAAGACAAAGGGTCATTTTAAATTTGCTTATATTATTTTGAAAAAAAAAAACCCATAATCTTGCAGGACACTTCTGATTCTCAAAACAGCTAGTTTTTAACATATGTGTTAGTATATTCTGGCAGTAGTTTTGTATTAGTAAACAAGAAACAATTCTGACAATTTAAAACTATCTAAACCTCAGCCGAAATAAATCATATTGACTTGTTAAGTAAACTTCAAAAAATATTGACCTAAGAGGTCAGCAAATGTTAGTGAAAAATACACAAGTCAATATTCATTGCATGCCTGAATTCTTTGTCTTTATATGACATTTCAAGCAATTTTAGTAACCGGTGAGGAAAAAATTAAAATAAGAAACACCAAGAGAGCTCACTGATTTCAGATAAAATTTTCCATGTTCTCAAGAAATCCCCATAAACATACACTGACATTGATTATTATTCTGAAAAAAGTATCTTGTTTTTTAATATGAAACCAAACATAATGTAACATAATGGAAATTTGCAAGATCAATCTTTAATATTTCTTCCCTTAAGAATCAACTTCCTGTTCATATTCAATAAAATGCTACTAAGTTTACCAATTACAGAAGCTAAAGGCTCATTGACAGGAATACAATACTCCAGTTGATGGGCCAGAAGAGAAGGTGATTTACTAGTTAAAGTCAGCATTCCTTTTAAACCCACATATAGGAATATGTGATTATAATCTTCCTTTTCTTCCTTTAAAATATATTGAATTGATGCAGTTGTGTTAAAGGTATGGCATATTTACATGACTATAAAGAACAGGCAAGGTTGCCCTAGTCTTTGTGATTAAATGTCTGGACTATAGGTCTTGCTCTTAACCACTATGCTGTACTTTTCTCTCAGATACAGCAGAGTAGATGTATCCAAGCAATGCTTGGTCATTACCTCACTCTTATGGCCGCATAGCTTGGCTATAAAATTTCAAGGAGCAAGAACCAGTAGGAGGAAGGAAAGATACTGACATTTATTTAGGGTTTACTTCTTGTGTCATGAAACGTATAGCTATTCTCATATTGTTCATTCAACCACTCTGACAGGTGGTATTATTCCCTTTGTGATACTGTATACATCTCAAACAGATTGCACAGTTAAAATGTGGTAGAGGCTGGCCACGGTGGTTCATGCCTGTAGTTCCAACACTTTGGGAGGCTGAGGCGGGCGGATCACGAGTTCCAGAGATTGAGACCATCCTGGCCAACATGGTGAAATCCCATCTCTACTAAAAATATTAAAAAGTTAGCTGGGCGTGATGATGCATGCCTATAGTCCCAGCTACTTGGGAGTCTGAGGCAGGAGAATCGCTTGAACCCAGGAGGTGAAGGTTGCAGCGAGCCGAAATTGTGCCACTGCACTACAGCCTGGGTGACAGAGAGAGACTGTCTCAAAAGACAAAAAACAAAATGAAACAAAACAAAACAAAAAATCATGATGGAATTAAGATTTTTAAATTTAGAGACAGGGTCTTACTTTTTCACTCAGGCTTAAGTACAGTGGTGCCATCATAGTTCACTGTAACCTCGAATTCCTGCGCTCAAGCAATCCTCCTACCTATGCTTCCTGAGTAGTTTGGATTCCAGGTGTGTGTTAACATGCCAGGCTAATTTGTAAAAGTTTTTTGTAGGATGGAGTCTTGCTATGTTGCCCAGGCTAATCTCAAATTCTGGGCCTCAAGTGACCCTCTCACCTTGTTCTCCCAATTTTCTGGGATTATAGGCATGAGCTACTGTGCCTGGCCTGGAATTAAGATTTTTAACTGAGGTCTGTATGTTATCTCACTAGTTATTTATTGCATCTGTGATTGTAATTACTCCATCTTGTTTGTTACTGACCTTTGTTTTCTAGCCTTGATATATCTCTAACACCTCCAATTTATTATGTCCCAAGCCATTCATTACTTTCCTTTTCAAAGCTGTTCCTCTCTTGGACCCAGCCTCTCATGATAGAAATCTTCACTCCCCACTGCCCTTGCCCTTCTGGTCCATTATGTGCAATTACTCCTTAAGCATCTCAGAGTCTTGCTAAGCAGATTTCAGGTTCCTTTGCATCCTGATGAAACATCTTTTACTATTACTCCTCATATGGAAAAATACTTTAGACATAGACTCCTAAATATGGTGGCCACATGCTCCTAGTGGTCCCTCTTTGTGATCTGCTCTCCATAGTACAACTAGAATTACCTTTCTAAAGTGCAAATCGAATCATAACTTTAAAAATCCTTCAAATCCTCAACACAGTGTCTCCAGGATGAAAATCTAATTTCCTTACCCTGTCACAGTAACAAAATTTGCATGCTAGCTCCCACCTGCCTTTCCAACTCCTCTCCTGGTTTTCATTCTAGTGTCCTGTACACTTCAGCTCCACAGAACAAGTTGCCATTCTTGACCTGAAAATCCTCCACTTGAAGTGCTTTGATTTCATTTTCTTCCTTGTTTGGGGAAACCCTATACTTTCTCTCTGGGGCCCATGTAACTGTCACCTTCTTTGTGAAGACCTTGCCCGATCTCCAAGCTAATTTAGTTTATCCCATCTCTGCATCAAGAACTCTTTTGACCTGTGTGACTTTCCTTATTGTATTACATTAAAAAGCAAAACCAAAAAAGCTATCTGCCTCCTCTTTAAGGCTGAATCTCTGAAGGAGAAGAACTGGCCACCTCATTCCTTTTTGAATTGTAAATACCAAATAGTAGGTGATCAAGTAGAGTTTTATTTTTCTTTTTTGAGATGGAATCTCACTCTGTCACCCAGGCTGGAGGACAGTGGTGCAATCTCAAATCACTGTAACCTTTGTCTCCTGGGTTCAAGCGATTCTCCTGCCTCAGCCTCTCGAGTAGCTGGAACTACAGGCATATGCCACCATGCTGGGCTAATTTTTGCATTTTTTAGTAGAGACAAGGTTTCACCATGTTGGCCAGCTGGTTTTGAACTCCTGACTTCAAGTGATCCTCCTGCCTTGGCCTCCTGAAGTGCTGGGATTATAGTCATGAGCCACTGTGCCAGGCCAATAAGAATTTTTTTTTGATAAGACATTTTATAATTTTCAGGGTAATTGTTTTCAGGATTTTATTTATTTATTTATTTTTTTGCCACAGGTGAAAGAAACCCAATTCAAACTGGTCTAAGCAGAAAAGGAAGTTTAATGCTTCATGAAGTTGAAAAGCATGAAGAGGTCCTGGTCCTCAAAAGCCCCCAGTATCCTTGCCTCTCAGATTTGTGTGGCTTCTTTCCTGGGTGAGATCTACCCACCAGCAGCTCCAGGATAGTTACCCCAGTGAAAAGAAAGCTTCTCTTTCCCAGACTTTCCAATTACACTATTGAAAGGGAGTCTAATTGGACTAAAATGATTACATACCCATTTGAAGCCAATTATTGGGCTTACAAGTATGGGCGTAGTGATTGGCCTGCTTACTCTGCACTGAGGGCTGGGGAGATGTGGCTTCCTGATGAAACACTGAGGTTTTATTATCAAAATAAGGTGAAAAGGATACTGGGCAAATAAAGGCAACATATGTCTATTATGTTGTCAGGGTGGAAAAATAACCACTAGAATGCAAGTTAGTATTTCTGAGTTCTTTCAAAGGCGTAATGTTTATACTCAGTTGTTAACATATGTGAACAGAGGAAATTTGGCCAGAAATCTATTCTGAGTTTATCTATAAAACCAGGAAACCCTAAGTTATATTAAAACTGGAAAAAGTATTCTTTATATGACAGTTTAGTGTAATCTTGTCAAATAAGTAATTCAAGTAATTCTGTGTTGACATCACTCCTCCCAAACCTTTCAACTGAATGAGCTCAGTGTAGCCAACTAGAGGTCCTGATACCAGTAGGAACATCTTTGTTACCAAGCCTCTTGGTGATACCCCAAGTCTTGAGGAATTCAGGAAGCCAGCCAAATTGTATTACAGATATAGTTGGGAAACTTGAGGCAGGCACTCACTTCCTAAAGCATTGTATCTCAAAATGAAATATGGCCGAAACATCTGAGTATTTCCTAATGTGAAATGATTTGGGCCTCTGCACCAATTTCCCTATTCTCACCTAATAAGGATTCAGTGCAGAAAATGGAAAATGCTCTAGGCATTCTGAACATAAAGAGATTTAATACAGGGACTATCTTAGTCCATTTTGTGCTGCTATAACAGAATACCTGAAACTGGACACTTTATAATGATGAGAAAAATGTTGGCTCATAGTTCTGGAGGCTGGAAAGTCCAATATCAAGTTCCAGCATCTGGTAAGAGCCTTCTTGCTGCATTGTATATGATGGAAGATATCACATGGTGCTCAAGAAAGAGTAAAAGGAGGCAAATCCACTCCCATGATAACAGCATTGGTCCATTCATAACCACAGAGTCCTAATTACCTAAACACCTTCTCAATGCCCCACCTCCTAATATCATCACAATAGCAATGACATTTCAACATGAATTTTGGAGGAGACAAACATTCAAACCGTAGCAGGGATTTATGTGCTTACAAAATCATTGAAAGGAATATAGGAATAAGGTAGAGGCTGGGGTTCTAGAATGGTCTGGAACTGACTCACTAGGGGAGTTAACATGAGTTCAACAACTCATCATTGTAGATGTGACCCCAAGTTCAAGGAGTTGCTGCTTCTGCAGTGCTTACTACTGAAACAGCCTTCAGACATCCAGAAAGCTGGAAGGTGGGTGGACACCTGTAGCTCTAAGCCATGGATTAGAAAGCCAGAATCCAGAATCCATTATTGCACCAGCTGTCACCATAACTGCAGAACAACATCAGGAAACTGGAATATTTCTGAAGAAAAGCTGTTTCGATAGCCTTGTTTGCCAAAATAAACAGCCAAGGCTGGGCATAGTGGCTCACACCTGTAATTCCAGCACTATAGGAGGCTGGGGAGGACGGATTGCATGAGCTCAGCAGTTTGAGACCAGCCTGGGAAACCTAGGGAGATCTTGTTTCTCAAAAAAAAAAAAAAAAAAGAAATTAGCTTGGCATGGTGGCATGCGCCTGTAGTCCCAGCTACTTGGGAGGCTGAGATGAGAGGATTGCTTGATTCCAGGAGGATGGCGCCACTGCACTCCAGCCTGGGTGTCAGAGCAAGACCCTGTCTCAGAAAAGTAAAAATTCAAAAAAAATAATAATAAGACAGCCAAGATAACAGGGAAATTGCCTCTGCCTAACATCCACCTCCCAAATCTTTTGTTGAGTTCCTCTAATATGCTGAGCCTCATTCACATCCAGAATCCTAGTGATTTTTAGCTTTTCAAGCTTTCCAGCTAGGAGGAGGCCATAAGGGTGATTGAGAAAGCCAAACTGCAGTACTTTCCGCAATGTGGTGAATTGTTTTAGGATTTTTTTAAATACAGCTTTTCCTACATTATGTTACATATATAGTATATGACTTATGAAAGTCTAATATGTTTGAAAATATTGTATTATGACACAAAATACATCTTAGAGAGCTTTCTTCATGAGTGTATGTGAATGTCGCCCTTTTTTTTTAACAGTGTCTGGCATGTGCATATAAGTTGTTGTGAGTTTTTACTGGAACTAAAACTGCTGCAGAAACATACTAGCATGTACATTTTGGTGCATATGTGTGTTTTCATCTACCAAACATGCAGTTGGAATTGCCCCAGAAATGGTGGCAGGAGAATTCCCACAAGACAATGCCCCAAACCAAATATGAGGCTGGTTCGGATTGCAAAGAAAGAAGCACTAAATACTAGGGTAATCAATCCAAAGTGCTTATTACGGGAACCTATGTATAGAATACTGCAGCAATGTTTGTGATGGACATCAAGAGAAAAGGGGTTTTCTACCTAGGTATGTCTACAGCAAGAGGGTCAGGGTGTGAAGTTTGTGTGAGAGTTTAAGGAACTTAGTACAAGGCCAGAACCAGTCTCTTTCAGCGTTTTGGGCGACAACATAGATACCTTTATCAGTGCCTGAAAATGTTCAAAGCCTCAGTTTGAGTTCAAAAATCCTACAGCTGGTTAGGTCACAGAGTGGTCAAGGCACTCTGTGATTTCTGGTCAGGACACAGAAAGCTGACAGGGAAAGGGGACACTACAATATGAGTGATATTATGGTACACATTCCTAAAATTCAAAAGTATCCATATTTAAATTTTGTTAGATATTGCCAAATTTCTAGAGCAAAAATATTGAAACAAAGTATCTTCCACTGACCAGTTCAGGAGGTTCTGGCTTTGCTCAAGTCTTTGTCAATACCAGATGTTTATTTTTTGCCATTCTAAAGAGTAAAAAATAGTATTTCATGGCTTAATTTGCAGTTTTGGATTATGATTGAAGAGATCTCTTTTTTGGTGTGTATGTGTTTGTGTGTGTGTTTTTAATATATTTGTAGTTCTATGAATTGCCTCTTCATAGATTTCACCCATTTAAAATTTTGAGTTGTCATTTTCCTATGATTTAAGGAAATTCCGTTAACAAATAACATTTTATTGTCTATTATGGGTTTCAAATATTTCTCATTATCTGTTCTTTATCTTATAATTTTGTTTTATGGTATTTTTTTTGTACAGAAAGTTTGTAAATTTATATAATCAGATTTGTCTACCTTTTTCTTTATAGTTTCTCTATTTTGAGTTGTATTAGGAAGGCCTCGCATATTCTAATATTACTGAAATATTTCCCTCTATTTTATTTTGGTTGTTATCTTAGTCTATTTTCTGCTGCTATAACAGAATACCACAGACTGGGTGATTTATAAAGGACAGAAGTTTATTTAGCTCATGGTTCTGAAGTCTGGGCAGTTGATGAGCATGGTGCCAGCATCTCACAAGGGTCATCTGTGGTGGAAAGCAGAAGTGAGTGTGAGAGACAGAGGGACAAGTTGAGGACCAAATTCACATGATAACTAATCCACTCTTGTGATAATGAAATGAATTCATTTATGATGGCAGAGCCCTCGTGGCTGATTACTTCCTAAAGGCTTCATTTGTTAGTAATGTTACAGTGGTAATTATGTTTCTAATATATTAATTTTGGGGTCATATTCAAACCATAACAGTAAAATGTTTGTGAAACTCAGTGTTAAGGGCATAGCCTTCCACAAGACTGCCCATATTTCAGATGCCAGTTGCAAGTCTGGGCATCTCTGGGGTTTCCCTTACTTCTTACCAACTAGCTACATATTCAGGGGTTTCTATGGCTACCTTCAGGTTTAATAATTCACTAGGAAGACTCACAGAATGCCCCCCAACTGCTATACTTATGATTACAATTTTAGTATAGCAAAACAAAAACAAAACAAACAAACAAAATACAAATCAGAACCAACCAAGAGAGATGCATAGGTGATGTTTGGGAGGGGTTCAAATGCAAAGCTTCCAGTTATCTTCTCCCCATGAATTCCTTCATCATGTTACCTCTTCCAGCTCTGGTGTGTCACAATATTCAGAGTGTTGCTAACCAGGGAAGTTCACCCAAGCTTTGATATCTAAAGTTTTTATTGATGTTTCATTGCATAGACATAATTGAATTGTTGGCCATGTGGTTGAACTCAATTTCCAGTCCCTTCTGTTGGGGAGATCAGTCTGATACCATGTGGCTCAAAGCCCCAACCCTTTAATCATGACCTTGGTCTTTCTGGTGTGGCCAGTCTTCATCCTGAGTTAACTCTTTAGCTCAAACTATCTAGGGACCCGTCATAAGTCATCTGACTATTAGGTGTGGTCTGAGGAACCTATTATGAATAACAAAGACACTCCAATCACTGGAGATATTTTAAGGGTTTAGAGGTTCATTCCCAAGAGCTGGCACAAAGGTCATACCTCTCTTTGGATAAATTTACTACACAGGTGTAGTATTCTTTACACAGATGTTTTAATTTTAAAACTTTGAGATTTTTAACATTTTTGGAATAATAATTTTATGACTTGCATAATATACAGATGAAACAGTTTTTTCCCCAAATGAGTAGCTAGTTGTTTCAATATGGTTAGAGGTAGATGCGCATGAGTGGGGCAGGAGAGGGCTCTTCCTACCACCCACTAGAAATGTTGGGTGATGATTCGGTAATTATTGCATTGCATCTCTAAAAGGGATAAATTGGCAGCTGGTGCCAGGGAGAGCCATTTTCTGATGATCCACACCTGTTAACATTAAAATGTTAATTGAATGCAGGCCCCAGAGAGAAGCAGCTTCCTGGGCATACATATTAAGAGACAAAAATGATGAAGTATGATCTTCCCAGATCACTCCTCTGGAAAAAGGAAGAAAACCTCAGATGGGCATGCATACAAAGCCCAAACACACTGCATGTGCTGAATTCCCAAAGGTAAGGAGGCACCCCAGGCAGAAAGCCTACCCTAAGGGAAGAATCATGGGTATAAAGTCCCAGAATCAAGTTTAAAGGTGCTTCTTTTGTCTCTCTTTTGTCCTTGACCTTCAGGGGCCCACTTGGATCTCTTCCAGTGTTCTTTACTTTCTTTGCTGTTCTAAAACCTTTGTAATAAACTTCCACTCCTGCTCTGAAACTTGCCTTAGTCTCTTTTTCTGCTTTATGTCCTACAGTCAAATTCTTTCTTTTGTGGAGGCAAGAGCTGAAGTTGCTACAGACCCATATGAATACACCTCTGGTAACTTGGTGTAACTCAGATCTCTGCCACTGCTAACAAACCACTTATTGATTATTATGAAGTGCCATCATAATCATGTACTAAATTTTCATGTGTATGTGGCTCTATGTTTGGATTTCGACTTTGGCGAATTCATCTTTCTATACCAGCTTTAATATCACACTGTTCTAATTACCATAACTTTATAGTGTTTTTTAATACTATCTTTGATAACCAATAGATCAAATTTGACTTAATATTCTTTTCCCAAAATATTTTGGCTCTTCTTGTACATTTTCTTTTCTAGATAAACGTTATAATTTTGACAAATCCACAGATATATTCTCAATGAGATTCTTATTGGAATTATATGGACTTTGTAGATTATTTAAGAACAATTAGAATATTGAGTTATCTTAGTCAAGATGATGGTAACACTCAGTTCCTCTTAAAAATGTCCTTCATCAGAATATTTCCTGTCTATATTTCTTCTTTGCTTTTAAAGATTATTTCTAGCTATGTTGTTTCTTGGTATGTAATTGTCAATGATTTTTTTTTCCTGTTACTGTTTCTGAGTATTGCTTTTAGATAGGAAAGCTATGACTTTATGTTTAAATCTAGTGCATTATTAAAGTATATTTATTAGTCCTCATAGTTTTTCAGTTACTTATTTTGGACATTTTAAGATATACAATTATATCGCCTGCATAAAAATACTATTTTTCTCATGAATAAAAATTAGTATATAGAGTTACAGAAAATAATGTGGAATAGAATTATTGTTAGCAGGCACCACTGTTTGGTTTATAATTTTAATGTGAATGTTTATAATATTTCACTTTTAAGTAAGCTGTTTGTGATATATTTCTATTTTATATACTTTGTTAATTTTAGTAAATTGCTTCTATTTCTATCACACTAAAAGTTTTAATAAGGAGTGAGGGCTTAAAGCAATAGTAAGCAAAAAGAACAATTCTGAAGACATTACCTGACTTCAAACTATGCTACAATGATATAGTTACCCAAAAAGTATAGTACTGATATAAAAATAGGCATATTAGACCAATGGAACAGAATAAATAATCCAGAAATAAAGCCAAGTTCTTATAGCCGACTGAACTTTGTCAAAGCATACAAAAGCAAAGTGGGGAAAAGACACTTAATTCAACAAATAGTGCTTGGATAATTGGCAAGCCACAGAGTAGAAGAATGAAACTGGATCCTCGTGTCTCACTTTATACAAAAATCAACTCAAGATGGATCAAAGACTTAAGACCTGAATCCATAAAAATTCTAGAAGACAATACGGGAAAAACTCTTCTAGACATTGGCTTGTGCAAAGAATTTATGACCCAAACCAAAAGCAAATGCATCAAAAACAAAAATAAATAAATGGGATCTAATTAAACTAAAAAGCATCTGTACAGCAAAAGAAATATTCTGCTGAGTAAACAGACAACCCAGAGAGTGGGAGAAAACATTTGCAAACTGTGCATCCAACAAAGGCCAGCAAGAAAAATACAAATAATCCCATCAAAAAGTGGGTAAAGGACACAAATAGACAGTTCTCAAAAGATGTACAAATGGCCAATAAACACATGAAAAGTGCTTAACATTACTAATCATTAGGGAAATGCAAATTAAAACCACAATGAGACACCCCCTTACTCTTGTGAGAATGACCATAAATAAAAAATAAAAATATAGATAGTGGCATGAATGTGGTAAAAAGAGAACACTTTTACACTGTTGGTGGGAATGTAAATTAGTACAACCAGTGTAAAAAACAGTATGGAGATTCTTTAAAGAATGAAAAATACTACTACCATTTGACTTAGCAATCCCACTACTGGGTGTCTACTCAGAGGAAGACAAGTCATTATATGAAAAAAACACATGCACATGCATGTTTATAGTAGCACAATTCACAATTGCAAAAATATGGAACCAACCTAAATGCCCATCGGCCAATGAATTAGGAATGAAAAACCAAATATAGCATGTTCTCACATATAAGTGGGAACATATAAGTGGGACCTAATAATATGGAATCAATCTAAATGCCCATGGACCAATGAATAACTTAGGAATGAAAAACCAAAATATTGTATGTTCTCACTTCTGAGTGGGAACTAAGATATGAGAATGACATAATAGACTCTGGAAACTCAGAAGAAGGGTAGGAAGGCCGGCCATTAGGTACATTGTACAGTGCTTGAGTGACAGGTGCATCAAAATTTCAGAAATCACCATTAAATAATTTATCCATGCAACCAGAAACCACATGTTCCCCCAAAATGGACACTTTTAAAAAGGAGTGAGGGTTTAATTTTTATAAGCCTCCTAAACTCCAAAAACACTATCTTATGTTATTTCATTTGTAATTTATTTTTTTGTAGTGGATGTGGATGTAGATAGAATGAGAAGGGTAGAGAATCAAAGACTGAGTCCAGGAGCTCTCCAACATTAAGAGATTGGAAAGACGGGGCTAACCAATCAGAGAGACTGAAAAGAAGCTATCATAGATGGAAGAGGAAAACTAAGAAACCTATGGCCTCTAAGCCTAGTGAAGAAAGATTACCAGGAGGATAAAAGGAATCAGTTGCTTCAAATGCTGCTGATGGGTCAAGTAAGAAGAGGACTGAAAGAGCATTGACCACTGTCTTTTGGAGTAAAGGAGTCATGAAGCCCTCTACAAGAGTCTGACTTATTTCACACTTTGCCCTGCACAAGCACACTGCTCTTTACCTCTGTATTAAGTTACATTTAGCTAAGAGTTAGTAAAAGTATTAGTCTTATTGGACTACCATAACAAAATATCACACTCTGAGTATCTTAAATCTTGAGTTCCTTGAGAGAACTTTTCCCCTCATACTTTCTGGAGGCTGGAAATCTAAGATCAGGGCTCTGGTGAGTTCAGATTCTGGTGAGGACTCTATTCCTGTCTTGCAGTCACCTTCTCTCTATGTCCTCACATGGCCTTTCCTCCATGTGTGACCTTGGGGGTTGGGAGATAATTCAAGGAAGAGAGCATGAGTGGAGAGAGAGCCCTTTGATGTCTCTTCTTATAAGTACACTAATCCTATCACATCAGGGCCCCATCCCTATGACCTCATTTAACCTTAATCACTTCTTAAGAGCCCCATCTCCAAATATAGCCACCCCAGAGGTTAGGGGTTTAACTTATGTATTTTGGGAAACATAAATATTCAGTCCACAGCAGTAAACTATGGTTCATGGGCCAAATCTGGCTCACTGCTTTGTAAATAAAGTCTTGGTGGAAAATAGCCATGCTCATTAGTTTACATTTTGTCTTGGCTACTTTTGCACTATAATGGTGAAGTTGAGCAGTTGCAACAAAGACCATGTGACCCACAAAAACTAAACCATTTACTCTCTGGCCCTTTATAGAAAAAGTTTGCCAACTCCTACACTTAGCTTGGCACATACCAGTTTCTTTGAGACAAAGTTGATCATTATTCTGAACTCCTATGGTACTCTTCCCTTCCCTTCCCTTCCCTTTCCTTCTTTCTTTTCCTTTTCTTCCCTTCCCTCTCCCCTCCCCTCCCCTCCCCTTCCCTTCCGTTCCCTTCCCTTTTTTGAGATAGGGTCTCCCTCTCTTGTCCAGGCTGGTGTGCAGTGGCGTGATCATGACTCACTGCAGTTTCAAACTCCTGGAATCAGTGATCCTCCTGCCTCAGCCTTTGGAGGAACTGGGATTGCAGGTGCATGCCATCATGCCTGACTAAGCTTTAAAAAATTTTTAATTGTCTTGTAGAGATGGAGGTTACCTAGGCTAGTCTTGAACTCCTGGCCTAAAGCAATTCTCCTGTCTTGGCCTCCTTAAATGTTGGAATCACAGGTATGAACCACTGTGCCCAGCCAGTACTTATTTTCTGATACAGTCATCTGACTGTTTATTATCATGTGCTATTCTTTTCAGGTGTGGTTATCTTGCCCCCCAATTATATGAAAATTTCTTCAAAGGCAGAAACTGTGCTATTTTTCTTTGTTTCTCCCACAGTCTTTTGCAGATAAAAGGGATGTAAAATATTCATTAATTTATGTTATATATCTGCATATTTCACTGCTAGCTTTGCCCACAGCTTCTAAAACACTTGCATCACCCACAGCTTCTAGAAGGAGCAGGAGGACTATAGCCCTCGCCAGCAATGATTCAGATTCTTTTTTTGAGAGTTTGAACTAAGACACTGAATGGATGCTGTTGGCATCCTGTTAGAGAATTGCCTCAGATAAATAAGACCCACTTCTTCCGGGGGTTAACATGCTAACATTTCCCCGCTGTTCCCCTTCTTCTGAGAGCACTCTTTCAGTAAATCCCTTAAATAAAAATTATCCCTATATCAGGCTCTGCTTATAGGAAACCCAACCTAGAAGCTAAGTCAAGGGCCTTTGACTTAGACCAAGACTTCAGGGAGGTTCCTGTCTCAAGAAATTTCCAGGTCTCAGTCAAATCTTCAGAAAGTATTATATCTCTAAAAATGGATTTCTGCAGTGTTAGAGAGGTGGGAATGCTCCTTCATGCTTCTCTCATTGATAGAGAATGGAGAAGGAGAAGAGAAACCCCCCAGTGGGCAGTCCTCCTCCGACATCAAATTTACAGCAGTTCACTAGCTTGTGAAGGAAATGTCAATAGGCTGATGTGGTTGGGGTTTGCTGAACCTATCCTGTAACTTACTGTAATGTGATTATCTCACCTCCTGTGCTAGTCATGGGTCCTGATGCAACGAATTATGTGACTGTGTCTGGGGTGGGGAAGAGTAGTAAGGGACTCCTGCCATATGTGCTTTAAACTGGTGCCATCTTGTAGACCTTTTTCTTTTTCTCCTCCATCTTTTTGGTAAATGTTTTGTTTTTCCTCTGTTAATGTATGTTTGGAGGTGGTGATTAAATCCACAATTGCATCCATAATGTGAAAAACTGAGATAGAGCTACAGGAGAAGCAGACTTTACTTGGAGAAAATATCTCCACGGCATCTCCACCTCAGGACAGAATAGCTGGCTGTGATCTTGGATTGTTGGGTAGAGGTAAAAGCAATTATGGCTTTAATGTGGATACTGTAAACATGTCAGGCATGTACACATGCCTTTAGAATTGCAACTGCTAAGGCAGGGGGATGTACCAGATAAATTTGATTGACTCTGCCTCCTTCTAGAGAACCTACTGGGCTCACTGCTGCTGGTTGGAGCTGCTCTATAGGAGACACATCTCTCTTCTCGACCGTTTCCCATGTGGCTACCTAAACCATTACCCCTGTGCCTACCACATACAGACTCTCAGCCAAGACCAGCTGATGCCATGGCTGACCAATGACCAGTCAGCATCCCTGTTGAGATCTGCAGTGAAGGAAAGGAGAGACCATTGTTGATGGTTGGTTCTGAACCCTTGAGCTTTAAGTTCATACAAACCTAGGGGCTGAGGGAATGAATAGTGGGCTGACCACAGGAAAGGAAAGCTGCAGGAGAAAGAAAAATGATGATGTTAAGAAGTGACAAAGAGATAGTAATGGTGCTAAAGATGGTGAAGAAGGTGCAGAGATAACATTGGAGAAAGAGATGATGACAAAGATTAGAGAAGAAAAAAGACTTTCCAAATAGATCAAGAGTGCTTTGTGCCTTACATTTCAATTCCCAACTCCTACCCCAGCAGACACATGTTTGACTTGGGAGCCCATCTAAAATAACAAATATCATCTCTGCTCTCTAAAGGCTTATCATATTAAAGAAACAGCACTCGGATGAACCATCACATACAGAAGAATTGAGATGTTAAATGCAGAAGGATAAGTATACACACAGCATAATACATTGGAAATGAGTTCATTGTACTTGCTGCCCTTAGCAAGTGTGAGATTGTCTCACATTCTCTGAGCAGATCCCTCTTGCTTTCTTGATCTGGCATGAGAGAATTTATGTTCCATGTAACAAGAAGAGCCTTGATTACAATACATCAGTTAATGAGAGACATTTTCCAAAGCTTGGCAGCACAGTCATCAGGTTTCTGGATCCTTGGGGAGTAAGATCAGAATCTACAACGACCCTGTTAACTGGGAGGAGAGACTGGAAACATGGACAGTGAAAGGTAGTGTAATTATGCAGGGGAAATAAAAACAACCTTTGAAAAACAATGGGAAGGCGATGGGCTACATGAAATATGTCGAGTAATAGTGCATGTAGTTGTAATGGGCAGTAATGGCAGAATAGAGACTGGATCTGGGCCAGCCATGTAGCCAGTTGGTTTAAAAAGCAAAATTAGTCCAGTGATAAGCACAAGCAGGGCATAGTGACATGGGAGAAAAGGTTCCTTTTATACTCAGCATTGTCAACTTCAGACCAGTAAAATGTAGTATTTGTTATTGCACATTTGCCTATGCTACTCTTCTAAAAAATGTAATTTCTGTTCCTCAGTGTCTTATAGGCTAAAAGAGACAATATTTAGATTAACTTCTATGTAAAGTCTTGAAGATTCAATGCAGAAACTTATAAGTAAAGCATTGTAATACTTTAGCAACAAATATTCTGTTAATTTAAAAAAGCACTTTTAATATGTCCTATGTTTTTAATAACAACCAATGTTCTCAATCACAACCAATATCTCCTGTGTTGTTAAGACTTTGGAGGCAAAGCTGAGTTCAGAGGCTGCCTGTGCTGCCTGCCTGCTGGGGCCCATGGACAAGCTGCTTAGCCACTTGGAGTCAAGGTTTTTGATTTGAATAATAGCAATGATACTAACCATCCTGCAGGGTTGCAACCTTTATACCAGACATAGGAAATTCAGTTTGCTACAATATTGCCACTTGATATTGTTTGACTCTGTGTTGCCATCTAAGTCTCACCTTGAATTGTAATAATCTCCACAAGTCAGAGAGGGACCTGGTGGGAGGTAATTGCATCATGGGGGTGGGTTTTTCCCATGCTGCTCTCATGATCATGAATAAATCTCATGAGATCTGATGGTTTTATAAAGGGGAGTTTCCCTGAAAAGCCCTCTTGCCTGCAGCCATGTAAGACGTCCGTTTGCTGTTCCTTCATCTTCTGTCATTATTGTGAGGCCTCCCCAGCCATGTGGAACTGTGAGTCCATTAAACCTCTTTCCTTTATAAATTGCCCAGTTTTAGGTATGTCTTTATTAGTAGCATGAGAACAGACTAATACACCATTCCTAATATGTTATCTTCCTCCCCTCACGTTTAGGAGCCTCTTTGTGCAACAGGGTTTGTGATCACCTGGGTACAGGTTGTTACTTCCAAGAGAAGCTCAGCATTTCTTTGTAGTTGAAAAATACATGAGGAAATGTTAAAGGAACCAGGGAAAAATATGAAGTGCCCTGGAAAACCTGATCAACTCACTGCGTGTTTTTTACTAAGTCACATAACCTCTTCCGGCTTCAGTTTTTTCATACTTTAAGTTCTAGAGGGCAGGTGAAAATGAGAATAGTTGCTTGAGATGATTTCTAATATCCCTTCCAGCTGTAAAATGCGAGGTTTCTCTAAGATCAGGAGCAAATCTAATTTTTCCTTGACACAGAGGGCTCTTGCACAAAAGATAATGACCAGTTTTAATATATCTTCCGTAAGCACAGAAAAGAAGAAATAGAGTGGACAAAACCTCCCTAGATTTTGGCTGAAGATTAGAAAGACTTTCCAGACTGAGAGAATTATTTATTGGTGTGAATTAACAAGGGAGAATGAGATATTCGAGTAGGATAGATTTCTCCCTCTTTGGACAAAGTAGGATCCTGAATTGAAGACTAAGTTACAGTGGAGGGAGGGTGAGTGCAGTGCAGGGGCTGTGGGGTGGAGAGGGATGAAGAGATTAATGGCCTTTCTCTACTGGTTCCATGGTCTTAGGTGTGACTTGCCAACTTGCATTCCCAGGTTTCATGCAGTTTATGCTCCTCGGAGAGTCCAACAAGCTTGGTGACTATCAGTAAAGTCACCAACAGCTACCAGTGTGTTTTGCATGTTGATCCAACAGGACTGTCTGGAAGGTAGTAATTAACACAGAGGACACAGCAGGTCTAAGCATCACCATTTCCTGTTAGTTTTTACTGATTGGTTGAAAAGATAGTAAAATTCTACAGAAAAACAACAAAACAAAACAACACAACTATTTTTCCTCCCCTAAGCAACCCCAAGTTTCCAAATTAAGCAAGCAGTGACTCTAGTGGGGTGACAGCAAGGGAAGAAAATCCTGTGGACTGTGGGGACACAGTGAAGCTACAGCTGTGATCCCCAGCCTTGCAGACTGTGCTGCCAGCCCTTTGTGAAAAGACTCTTACTCCCTGTTTAGGACAGCAGTTTTGTCAACTACTTTTTGACATATAGCCACTTTGCGAAAGATGTTGCTCTTTTAATCTTTTTCTATCAGCATTCCTCCTGTTGCCAAGTTCAGTTTCTCTTAACTCAGTGTTATTGTCTGAGTCTTAGTTTTGTTGCTGTTATTGTTTGTTGTATTTTTTTTCCATGATGGGCCTTTTACAGAAAATACTTCATTACATCGCAAGACATCCTTATATTCACCTACTATGGCTTTACTATTTTCTCTACATTTGTTCTCAATCTTATTACAACTTGGAGCCGCCAAGGCCCCACTAGGGGGCCACAAGTGCTGTAGTCAGAGCCAGCTGTTGCAGCTCTCCCAGCAGAATTCTAGAAAGTTAAGACACACACACTCTTTAGGAAGGACAGAGCACAGCTGTGTCCGGATGGAACCACACATCCCATGGTTTTGTCCAGATGCTGGAGCTGATTCTGTCTTCAGAAAAAGAGGGCATTCAAAACAAAAACGAGGTTTGCTATTTTAAATGACATCAGATCTTTGGGAGCATTGTTTTCTGTCAGAAGCTGACAGGAAATGTCAGGAAGAGACAGTACATAGAGGTGGGGTGAGAGGCTTGTGGAGGGTTGTTCAGGGCTTTTCAGATTAGTTGGTATGACTCTCTGCTGCCTCGATTCTCCCCATTTCAATTTATCTGATCTGCTATTGACAGATGGATCTTCCAAAAAACTCTACAGTGATCATGTTATTCCCTATTTCAGAAATCATTAATGATTCCACATTATCTAGACTCAAACTCCCAATCTTGCAGAGTAGTGAGGATGCCTTTTAAAGTTAAAAAAAAGAGAAGCACCTTATGTCCACATTAGCATTAATTCACTACACTTTTAAGTGTATTTGTATTGAAGTATTCACCACAAGATCCATGTACTTTAAATAAACAGTCCAGGTGGGAAAAAGTTTTTATTTTATCAGCTTATAATGCTTAGCTCATTTCTGAATTCCTGGACCCCTGTACTGATCCTTAGTCTCCCTGGGTTCTATGAAGCTTGGATCAGAAGTGGTACCCTGGAGGACTAGACTCTAAGCATTGTCAGGATGTGTTCATTGCTCAGCAGTCTCTGATTCCATTGACTTTCCCAGGTAGATGGCTTTCTAGGTATGTCCACTCTCCTGTCTTTCTGGAGCCCCCAGGCCTATTCGCTGGCATTCTTCCTCCCTCTTTCCTATATTTTCAATCGTTCCTTCTTCATTGATACTTTCCTTGCAGACCCCAGATATACTAAAATATCAACTCATTTAGAATATCCCTGCAATCCTAAATATCATCCCACTTTCTAATTAACAGGTGCTCTATTTTCTTCCCCCTAAAACCACACTCCTCTACTGGATGATAAAACTTGGTTGTTGAATCCCATCTATACTCCAGTCTCCCAGGCCCTGCCTTGTGTTAGGCACTGATCATTTTATACTATTATACTTTATATACTCTTGTCTCCAGTTATATTGATACAAAGTTTCAATTGCAGGTCAAGTGATCTTTACATTAGATGTAATAGATAAAAGCTGTGTTAATGACAGATGCTGGCAATGCAGAGTGTTAAACAAACAAAAAGCTTTAATGGTGATAAAGTTTGAAGGAGTAAATAAAAAGAGCTCACTTGCTTTGTGGCTGTTCTCTGTTGGGTCTCTAGGGGTAGCCTTTTCTGCATGGGGCTGCCACAGCTTGTTTTTGTCTATGGTCTTTCTAAGCATTTTGTTTCTGGCATTCCAAAGATGACCATCTAGGGAAGACTAAAACTGACTACTGTCTAATAACTAGTTAAAAAACAACCTTCTGAATTATTTGGCAGTATTTCTTATAATGCCATTTCATTTTGGTAAGAGGATAAAAGTGATTATAATTATTGTCCTTTAAAGTATAAATTCAACATTGTCATCATTCCTGAAACATAGCTGGCACTTACTGTGTGTTTATAAGTTGTGGAATGCTGATTGGTCCACAGCAATTCTCTCAATTCCTACTTGTTTATTCATGTGTTGATTTGATTATTCAAGAAGTATTAAGTGCTCACTGTGTGACAGATGTTGAATCAACCATTTAGGGGATAATAGTAAACATGCTAAACATGGTTATGGTCCTCAGAGGCCAACATTCTGGTGGTCGAGACAGATGACTGATAGGCAATTATCATGCCGTGAGGTGAGTGCTATGACGGACGAAGGGCAGAGACTCTGGGAATACTTGGAAAAGTCTCTTAACTTGGATGAGGATGACTGGGAGATCAAGAAAGGCTTCCTGGAAGAAGTAGTATCTACACTCGAACATGGAAAAGGAGTAGAAAATAGCCATTAGGATTTAATTAGGAATGACAGTCTCCAAAGTGTTATTATGGCTTTGAGTCATAAGGTACCTACCGAAAGCTTTCCAGATGAAGCCAGCCATAGGAAGAGAAGATTGTATAGGAAATGTTCAACATCACTTGTGATGAAGAATAATGCTTTCAATATTGGTACTTTGGTGGAGGGGGAGGCTGCACCAAGATGGCCAAGAGGAGGCAACACTGGAATGCAGCTTCCAGTGAATGAGACACAGAGGGCTAGAGGACTTCACAATTCCAAGTGAGGTGCCAGGTTCACTGCGGTGGAACTGATAGGATCTGAAAATAGCCCCATGAAGGTGAGCCAAGAAGTAGGGCGAATGCAGCCCAGGGAGGGCAACTGAGACAGGGTGGGGCGTGTCCCCACCTGGAAAGTGCAGCCGGCTTGGAGGGTCAGGGACTTCACCCCCTCAGTGCTCCAATTCGAATCCTGTGGTTCCCTCATCCCTCCTGCAACATGCGGTCCATAAGAGCCCCACTAGACTGAGGGGCACCATGGGTTGTCGATGCAAATCTGAGCAATGGCTCCCTCCTGGTGCGGCAAGTTGGCACGGACCTGGGCAGAAGTGTGGACTAATGCCAGCAGTATGAAACTACCTGTCCCACAGAAAGAGGCAGAGTTGAAAGCAGGGAAACAGGCCATAAGGCGTGGCAGGCCCCACCTCCGACAAAACTCAAACTGAAGCCCACGTGCTAGAGAGCATCCCAGAGAAAACATCAGTTTGATCCCAACCGGGAAGATTTAGCTCAGGGCAGGAGAGATGCCATTGGGAAGGCAGGTAATTTAACCTGTCTAAACAAACTCCAGGGGAAGACCACCCTACCAGAAACCTGACTGAATCCGAGGCAGCCCAGCTGCACCTCTACAGGCCAAAAAATATATAGTTCCAACCTTAACAAAAAGCATGCACACTCAGAGATTACTCCTCAAATCACCAACTTCAAAGATGAAAGGGAGATAAATTCATGAAGATGGGAAGAAGCCAGCACAAAAAGGATGAATCCATCAAAGACCAGAACACCTCTTCTCCTCCCAGGGATCACAGCTCCTCATCATCAAGGGAACAAAAAAAGACAAAGAAAGAGTTTGATGAATCGACAGAATCAGACTTCAGAAGGTGGGTAATAACAAACTTCTCTGAGTTAAAAGACCATGTTCTAACCCAATGCAAACAAACTAAGAACCTTGAGAAAAGGTTAGATGAAATGCTAACTAGAATAACCAGCCTAGAGAAGAACATAAATGACTTGATGGAGCTGAAAAACATGGCACGAGAACTTTGCAAGGCATACACAATTTTCAACAGCTGAATCTATCAAGCAGAAGAAAGGATATTAGAGATTGAAGATCAAATCAATGAAATAAAATGAAAGGCAAGATTAGAGAAAAAAAGAGTAAAAAGAAATGAACAAAGCCTCCAAGAACTATGGGATTACATGAAAAGACCTAATCTATGTTTGATAGGTGTACCTGAATGTGACGGGGAGAATGAATCCAAGCTCGAAAACACTCTTCAGTACATTATCCAAGAGAACTTCCCTAACCTAACAAGGCAGGCCAATATTCAAATCCATGAAATACAGAGAACACCACAAAGATACTCCTCAAGGAGAGCAACCCCAAGGCACATAATCGTCAGATTCACCAGGGTTGAAATGAAGGGGAAAATCCGAAGGGCAGCCAGAGAGAAAAGATGAGTCACCCACAAAGGAAAGACCCTCAGACTGACAGCGGATCTCTCAGCAGAAACTCTACAAGCTAGAAGGGAGTGGGGGCCAATATTCAACATCCTTAAAGAAAAGAACTTTCAACCCAGAATTTCATATCTGGCCAAACTAAACTTCATAAGTGAAGGAGAAATAAAATCCTTTATGGACAAGCAATTGCTGAGAGATTTCATCACTATAAGACCTTCCTTACAAGAGCTCCTGGAGGAAGTACTAACATGGAACCAGTACCAGCCACTGCAAAAACGTACCAAATGGTAAAGAACAATGACGCAATGAAGAAACCCCATCAACTAACAGGCAAAACAACCAGCCAGTAACAAAATGGCAGGATCAAATTCAAAAATAACAAAATTAAGTGTAAATGGCCTAAATGCCCTAATCAAAAAACACAGACAGGCAAACTGGATAAAAAGTCAAGACCCATCAGTGTGCTGTATTCAGGAGACCCATCTCACATGCAAAAATTCACATAGACTCAAAATAAAGGGATGGAAGAAGATTTACCAAGCAAATGGAGAGTAAAAAAAGCAGAGGTAGCAATCCTAGTCTCTGATAAAATGGACTTTAAATCAACAAAGATAAAAAGAGACAAAGAAGGGCATTACATAATGGTAAAAGGATCATTGCAACAAGAAGAGTGAACTGTCCTGAATATATATGGACCCAATGCAGGAGCACCCAGATACATAAAGCAAGTTCTTAACAACCTACAAAGAGATTTAGGCTCCCACACAATAATAGTGGGAGACTTAAACACGCCACTGACAATATTGGACAGATCAATGAGACAGAAAGTCAACAAGGATATCCAGATATTCAAGTCAGATCTGTGTCTGACTTGAACACGGATCTGGACCAAGCAGATTTAATAGATATTTACAAAACACTCCACCCCAAATCCACAGAGTACACATACTTCTCAGCACCACATTACACTTACTCTAAAATAGACCACATAATTGGATGTAAATCTCTCCTCAGCAAATGCAAAAGAATGGAAATCATAACAAACAGTCTCTCAGACCACAGTGCAAATCAAGTGAGAACTCAGAATTCAGAAACTAACTCGGAACCACACAGCTTCATGGAAACTGAACAACTGGCTCCTGAATGTTGACTGGATAAACAATGAAATGAAGGCAGAAATAAAGATGTTCTTTAAAACCAACGAGAATGAAGACACAACATACCAGAATCTCTGGTACACATTTAAAGCACTGTCTAGAGGAAAATTTATAGCAATAAATGCCCACATGAGAAGCAAGGAAAGATCTAAAATCAACACCCTATTGTCAAAATTGAAAGAGCTAGAGGAGCAAGATCAAAAAAACTCAAAACCTAGCTGAAGACAAGAAATAACTAAGATCAGAGCAGAACTGAAGGAGATAGAGACACAAAAAACCCTTCAAAAATCAATAAATCCAGGAGCTAGATTTTTAGTTTCATACCCACTCTCTCCAGATGTTGGAACTGAAATTCAGGAAGGTTCTGAGATTTCTCCCAACCTTACACAGCTTTTAAGGTTATATCTGGGTCTTGAACTTTCTTTCCGATTATAGATCACACTATCCATCTTCTTCCTTGTGGGAACTGCCAAATCCTCCTTTTTACTTCATGTGGTTCTGATGGGAATGAGTCCACCCCGGCTCCAAAGGTGACAAACTCTGGTCAGAGTAGTTCATCCTCCTATTGGTTCAGGAACAGACTTGTCACCCAAATTAGGTCAGTCAGAGTCACAAGGAGGCTCTGATTGGAGCCCATGGGCAGATGAGTTCTATTCATGCTGAGTCTATTCAGATGGGAGAACGTGAGACTGGAGGTTTCTGGTCCCATCTGGCGGAGACCATGCCTGAGAAGGAAGCACACACTGAATAAAGAAAGAGGGAGAGGGAGATACTGACCTTGTTAAGGGACTGAACTCTGATTTCTCAGCTACATGAGGCAATGAATTCTCGTTTTGCTTAAGTGAATTTGATTTGAATTTCTTTTCCATATAATAAGAGTTCTAACTTATATATCATGTCTTCTGATTTCAAGTCCTATTATAAAAATTTCTAGCATTTTTATGTGTGTGAAAGTGTTCATTTTTGCAAGGAGAAGACACAATGCAACAGCATGTGTTTAACCCTGTGGATTCAAATATAACTTTGGAAGAACAAAGTAGCTTCAGTTTTTTTCAACAAACCCTGGCAAGTGGAGTTTACTTAAGTCATTCCTACATAGCTTTATTTTAAAAATTTGTTTTTGAATTCATTTTTTTGAGACAAGGTATCATTCTGTCACCCAGGTTGCAGTGGAATGGTCCAATCACAGCTTACTGCAGCCTCAACCTCCTAGACTCAAGCAATCCTTCCACCCCAGCCTCCTGAGGAGCTGAGATCACAAGTGTGTGCCATTACATTTTTACATTGTTTTCTATGGTAAGAATTATGTCATTCGTTTTTCTGTTTATCTATCACACTAGATTGTAAGCTTCCTGAGGATGAGGGCTACGTATTTCCCTTTAAAAAAAAAACCTCCAGAAATCAGTTAAAACAATATTGATAGTGCCTAACATATGCTGAGTGTTCATTATGTGTGCCAGGCACAGATGCATATGTTTTACTTGTTTAATCTTCACAATAAACCTGGGACATGGGTACCATTTTATAGATGGAGAAATGATGTGTATAGCTCGTTAGTTGTGAAGCTGAGAATCAATCCTGTACAGTCAGTTTTTTAACCAGTGCTCTCCACTGCTTTCCTTGATTTATAGTTATGCTTTGTAATTATTTGTTGTGAAAGAATAAATATCTCTAACACTGGGATATGCTACACATTTTACCCTTGGGGAAACTGAGTCAATAATGAGAAGAACTAGAACCTGTGTCTCTCAACTTTTACTAAGGCACCCTTTCCATTATAAAATACTGATTTATAAATCAAAAATACAGGCAAATATTTTTAATTTGAAGTTCCAGGTAAGATTTGGGGCTTATCAGTGTAACTTATGTTTTCACAAAAGACTACCTTCTACATTAAAATATTTTAAAGGACTTTCTTCTTCTTTAATACATAAAAAATTAAAAATAATGAGAAACCACCTAAAAAGTGCAAAAAACTTCTAAGCATTTCCCCAGAGAATGCAGAAAAGAATTAATGAGGGTGAGGGATAATCAGTTCTACATAAATATAGCAGGTGGCATTACTTATGTTGCTATATATCATGTTAATAACTTGAAAACAAGCTAAACTGAATATAAACTATTTCTTTTATTTGTAATTTAGAAAGCCTAGAATAAGGGGCTCTAAGACAAAGATAGGCCATGTTCTCCATGAAAGATTCCTGGAAACTGAAAAATAAGGTCTTTTAACATTTTGTGATATAACTGTTTTTCTTGGCTTAAGCGTAGGTTTTAAAAAATGGTGCTCATTGTTTTGCTTGTAGTTCTTTTATGCATGGACAACCGTGCTGATGATGCATTCAGTTTAGGAGAATTTTCCAATTGAAAAAGTGCTCTGGAGAAGTTTAAGCGCCATGAATCACCCAAACCTCATCTAAGTCTCGTGAAGGCAGAGGCTGTGAAAGGAAGTCACAGAGAGAAGACATATTGTAGTTGTGCTGCCTGATTCAACTAAATAGAAAAATATTTTGTAAAGACATGAGAGTTTCAGGAATCTGGCGGAGTGGTAAGGATAAATGTCACTTTCTGTCAGAAAGGCAAAAATGAGTGACCTGCTACTGACCTCCCTCCTCCTCATCTTCCCCCTCACTGAGGGGCAGACCTAGAGTCCCAGTCTCCTTCTTATGTAAAATACAAACCCCAAATCTGTTGGTGACAGGACAGCACTAGAAATGTAGTGGGGTAGCCCCCCACTTTTCAATTATTTCCTAATGGCTTTTATACATTCAAAATGGTTTTGATCAGGTGAATAAGTCAATATGTTTTTCCATTGTGAAGGAAGAAGATTGCTCACAATAATAATAGCTATAGCAGAAGCCTCAGCAGCAAATATTTTCTGTTCAAAAGGATTGGCTGCCTCCATCCCTCCTGCCCAGGTGAGACCAGAAGTGTGGATGAGTAGAGCATTCCATTTGCCTGTCCTTTAACTAGCATTTTATTCTGCATAGACATTTTTAGTATTTTGCAATTATTGAAACATGGCAAATGTATCTGATCCCTGAGCCCTCTTCTTCTCAGCCTTACTAGCCCTTAATATTTCCTTAAAAAATATTCTTTTTCAGGTATTTGAAGTCTTTCCCTTCTGATCTCTCTGAGTCCTTGCTCCATTGGGTGGGAATTTTCAGCCCAGGAAAGTAAATGGCATGAATATTATAATGGCCTTCTAGAGTCTGGAAGCCCAGGTCAGCAGTGGGAAGTATCTAGAGAGAAGCTTTATTTGTCTGTCCAACTTTCTCTGCATCCACTCCATTTCCAGTTTCAGGAAGGAAACTGTGGACAATGTGGAATGTTACATATGTGACCAGAAGATAAATTTACAGTAATGTTTGGGTTTCTACCCCTTCCTCACTCTTTCCCTACCTCCAGGTAAGCAATCCTAAGGGATGCTTTTCTAAAGTACCCAGTGGATTCCCCAGAGTTTGCAAGGTACTTAACTGCAGGTGTGTGTGTGTGTGTGTGTGTGTGTGTATGTGTGTGTGTCTGTACAGGGCTACTCTGTGCACTACATCACTAGGTACGCTGATTTTGGGCTTTTGAAATCATTGTACCCAGCAGAGCCTTATCTCCTTAGAGCCACCTCATCTTAAGGCTGAGCAGCTGATGGACCAGCTAAAATGTCATACTTTGCCATCTTTAGTTTGACAAACACTAGCTTTTTGTTTTGTTATTTTCATAGGGACTTTGTTTTTTTGCCTTCAATAACTTATTTATCACAGTCTGTTGATCCATAGCCAATAATTTGCTTGTTCCCCAAAGGGTAAATAAACATTAAAGGTTAAAGTAAGGGCTGTAAGTTTGACTGGCTATAGGTAATCATTGGTCAGGTAAGTGCAGCTTCAAGTCTAATTAGGTAGTACCTAGGCTACGTACACCTTCCTAGGTACACCACTAGAACAACTGTATAGAATACAGAGATAGATGAATATCAGCCAATTACCCCCTGGTTGAGTGGTGGTTGTAGGCTGTGATTATAGGCAATACAAATGATGTTAAAACTGCTTCTCCATAAGGTCTCTGCTGATTCTCTTAACCTCTCCATTTTCTAGAATATATATTCAGCACTAAATGGGAGTATGTCTATACTACATATTGGATGTGCAGTTGTATTCCAAACTGAAAGCTGAATTTTCCTTTGCCAACAAACAAATCACTACTGTCTCCAGATTGCACTACCAGCATGCCCCAACTGTGAAATGATTTAAGTGGTGATGGTTTAACTACACAGCCCTCATTTACTCAGTTTTACATATGTCTGTTTTGCCTTCCTAGACAAACAAAACTTCTACTTTCCTGTTCCCATTGTCTAGAGTGGGGCATACCCCCTGCCCTTAATAAATGATTCTTGAACAATGGTATGTTTTTAAGTTGCTATATGTACAGCCAAGACACACTATTTTTTCTTTTGAGGACTTGGTCCTTAGTAATACTGTAGCTTGATGGATTATGAAACTGAGGATCAATAATGAAGTACTAATAAAGGGGAGGAGCAGAAAGAGGCAGGACAGCCACAGCTTGCTTGGAAAATCATGGTATAACAGCAACTAACTCCAGTTATGCTATTGACGAGCTGTAGCACCCGATCAGTTTGCTTCCTCTTTAAGTCCTGCAGTTCCTCATTTAGGAATGAGGATAACCCCCTTCCTTATCTCACAGTGTGGTTGTAAGCACAAAGCTAGTGAAATAATGCCTGTGAAAACACTTCATAAAATGTGAAGTACACCACAAGTGAAATGGTTGTTATGATGATTATGATTGAAATACTCTCAGTGTAATTATTCTCAGACTCTCAACATGTACTGAGAGACACCCAGTGTATTTCTAACAAGAATTTGGAACAATTCAGAGGTTATTTCTATCCATACCTTTCCCCATTCCTCCTTACTAATATCTATTATTTTCCTCATCTATTCCATCTCTAAAGAAGTGAAACCCTCACGAAGCTATTTGTTTTCTCGAATAACAAGTAAACTATGTGCCAGCATAAAAAAGTACAGTTGGTTCCCATTATTCAAGGTAGTTATGTTCTATAAATTCACTGCCAACACTGATTTAGTAAATAATGAATGCTTCCTCTTAGGAGAAATTCAGGGTTAGGTTCCCGAGAGCCTCTGGTCACAACACGTTTGTCAACCAATCAACATGTAATCTTGTTTTATGTGTATTTTGTTAGACACGTTCTAAAATATATATTGTTGGTTCACTAATGTTAAATTCACAGCCAACAGCACTACAACCCATTCCTAAATGAAGCTTACTTAATCAGGTATATTTTGTTTGAAAGAACATCACAGCCTTCTTGTGCTTAAAAATACTAGACAATACTTCAGCAGTATGCTTGGGGGCCATTTTAAATAGCAAAATCACTAATAAAAAGCACAACAATGCAAAAAAAAAAAAGAGGAAAATTATAGGCCATGAAAAGGATGCTTGTATATGTGAGCAGAAACAAGAGGCAGAATGTTGCCTTGTTTGACCTCAGCTGGGATTGTGCATGTTTGGGACTCTGTTTTTGCCACTCTGCACATGTGCATAAATGATCACAAAAGTGCTGCAAGTCCTGATTGTAGGATTACAAATAAATGTTAGTGAGTAGGTGAATTTGCAGATCATAAGGATTGACACCTATGGAGGGAAGAATTAGGACTGACTAGTGGAAACCCTAGGAGAGCAGTTTTCACATCACTTCAAAAAAATTGTTTCCCTATACTAATTATAATTGTCCAGCAAGAGAACAACAGGCTCGCCAGTGAGCCCCTATCATTGCATGTGTTCTAGTAGAAGGGGCATGATTTAAGTGGCCTTATGAAAAGTATTCAGGTCCTGAGAGAAGGCCACAGCTATGAGGTGAGCAATGGTTGCAGAAAGAGTAGAAAAAAACCAAATACAGTTACCATCACTATTGATCATTCTATAAAGTCAGTCTCCATTTTCTCACACCCAAAATGGAATTTCGATCAGAACAATACCCAGCATTAAAAAAAAAGCTGAGCTCTTTTCACTGGGAATGTGTGCATAAATGTCCTTTATTCTTGTAAGCTGTCAGATGTTGGAAGCCACAAGCAGCATTTAGTAGATTATAGAACAGTGAAGAGGAAAATGCTAAGAGATAAGGAAAGGTCACTGAACTGGAAGAGTAAGTTCTTCAGTAAATCATCAGAACATAAAAGACAGAAAGTTCTCTTGGAGGAAGTCACTTTCAGAAATGCATAACCAAAGCAGGAAGAGAAGATGCCTCTTACTGAAGGTTTGAAATGCCCAGAGTGCTATATTAACAGGAAACAATCTGTGCCCCTTTATTTCCAAATAAAACAGAAAATGACACTTTCTCCTTCAAATACTACTACTTGTTTAATAACTGGGCACTTAACTAAGGCCACACAGAAACATTTGATGCTTAGATTTAAAATGTATTTCCAGATGCCAGGTTAGGGAGGAGAGGCCATACCATCTTTAAATATCTCCCTCCCACCCTCCAGTTCCTGCAAAGAGGCAAAGGGAATTCTAGAACATTCACAGAGAGTTGACTTTTTTTTGTTGTTGTTTTTAAAGCAGAGCCAAATAAAGTAGCAATAAATTTCTTCGTTTTTATCCCAGTCTGGCTTCTCTTCTTGCCTTGGATTTTGGACGTGCTCCTGCAGGACTCATTCCCATTTGCTTTTGCTGGGATTTTACTGATTCTGGAGCAGTGGACTTGTCCCACATCCACTCATGGGGCTGGACTGAGTTTCTGATTTCTCCCCTTCTTTTTCCTCTCATATCTCTGGGCAGACAGCCAGCAGCCATGCTGAGTCTGTGAGGTTAAGGGCTTTTTGTTTTTATATTTCATAAATGGGGCCAGGCATGGTTGCTCATGCCTGTAATTCTAGCACTTTGGGAGGCCAAGGTGAACGGATCACCTGAGGTCAGGAGTTCAAGACCAGCCAGGCCAGCATGGTGAAACCCCATCTCTACTAAAAATACAAAAATTTGCTGGGCATAGTGGTTCTGTAGCTACTCGGAAGGCTGAGGCAGGAGAATCACTTGAACTCAGGAGGCAGAGTTTGCAGTGAGCTGAGATAGTGCCACTGTACTCCAGCCTGGGCAACAGAGTGAAACTCTGTCCCCCCAAAAAAATTTTGTATGTGGGCAGTGCCTTTATTATCTATCCCAGAAGGATACTCAAGCTCCTGTTAGCAGACACTCTGGACTAGTCCTCTCCAGCCGTCAACAACCTTTCCTAATTTGGATGCTTCTGGACTGTTTGGTTCAGCTTCTATTCAACTTTTTGCCTTAAAATTCTGTTTATTTCTGGAAGTTGAGCTTCCTTTTTTTTGCTTTCAAGGCTAGCCATGTATTAAGGGAAATACATATTTTTAGATAGAATTTTGACATATTTAGAGTAGAAACTGGAATGGTTTCTTGTCCTGCCCAATCTGCCATACTGAACAGAAGTCAGCAAACAGCACTCCTCAAGCCAAATGGTTAATTCCAAAAAACTTAAAAGTTGAAGAAATGGTTCAATGACTATCCATATACCCTTTATTTAGATTCACCAATGGTTAACATGTTGCCACATTTGTTCTGTCTCTCACTATGCTTATATTTTGCTGAACAATGTGAAATTTAGTGGTAGATATCACAGCACAGCTCAAAACTACTTCAGCACAAAATCTGCCAAGAATAAGGACATTCACAATCACAATACCGTTGTCACAAAAATTGACAATAATTCCATGTAATCTAATGCAGCCTATCTTCTGATGTCCCCCAAAGACCTTTTATAGCTTTTTAAAAAGGAACCTAGGATTCAAAGTTCTCACATTGCATTTAATCATTATGTCACTAATCTAAGTCTCTAAAACAATACTTGCATCTTTTTGTTTTTCATAACACTGTTTTTTTTTAATTCTTGTAGAATGTTCCACATTCCAACATTGTTTGATTGGTTCCTGAAGATGAGGTTTTTACACTGTTGTAAAATATATATATACAGATATACATATATGTAAATACATATATACAGATATATGTATATGCATATACATATATTAGAAAAATTATAATTTTAATCATTTTTAAGTTTATAGTTCACTAGCATTAAGTACATTCACATTGTTATGCAACCATCATCATTATCCATCTTCAGAAATTTTTTCTTATGAAATTAAAACTCTGCAATCATTAAACAATAACGCCCCAGTTCATCCTCCCCCATTCCCTGGTAATCACCATTTTACTTTCTGTCTCTATGGTTTCTAATTCTAGGGAAACTGGTCCCATACTGGTCCCTAGAAGTAGAAACCATAGGGACAGAAAGTAGAATGGTGACTATCAGGGAATGGGGGAGGACAAACTGGGACCGTAAGTGGAATCATACGATATGTTTGTAAGTGAATCATACAGTATTTGTCCTTCATTTCTGGCTTATTTCCCATTGATGTCTTCAAAGTTTATCTGATGCCATTCAGTGATGACACTGATGTCTTCAATGTTCATGCACTTTAAAGTATGTGTCAGAACTTTATTCTTATTAAAACTTAATATTATTCCAGTGGATGGTTGTTTCCATCTTTTTGCTATTGTAAATAATGTTGTGATGAACAATGGTTTACAAACATCTGTTTGAGTCCCTGAAATTTAATTTTCAAGATTAAATTTCAGTTTGTTTTTTCTCAAAGTAGTGCATAGGTAAGGTTGTATACTTCTTCTTGCATCAAAGTAACATTAGGTAGCATATAATGTCATTTTTTCTCTATTAATGATGCTAACTTTGATCACTTGGCTAAGGTGTGGCTGCCAAATCTCTTCTTTATAAAAATGCCTTTGTCTTTTTGTAATTAGAATGTGATGTATGGGGTAATACTTTGAGATGGGTATGTATAATTTTTCAAAAACTATTCACTCATTAATTTTAATAATTATTGATAATTCTTACCAGAATCAATTATTATATTGGTGGTTGCAAAATGGTTATTTCTCAAATTCAACCATTCCTTTTACATTTATTAGTAAACAGTTTTCTATAGATAAGAGCTTTTGTCTCTCTCTCTCTTTAGTATTAGTAGTGGATTTTTCTTTTTTTTTTTTGACATCCTCGAGTACAAATGCTTTTATTTTTATAGGGTAGATTCTGAGAAATGAGATTGTAGGGTCAAAGGGTATGCGTATTTTAACTTTTTAATAGCTATTGCCAGATCACTTTCCAAAACAGCTGTAGTTATTCCTATTCCCATGGGCAAAGTATGCAAGTGCCTTCTCCCCCAGAATCCTTTCCTGAACCAAGGTGTAATTTTTTCCCCTCACTTTTAAGCAAACATATTGCATGAAATTATGTTATTATTTCTTAAAATTTTATTTTCTGGCTAACAGTCAAATTAATCATATTTTCATATGTTTATTGATCATTGTAATTCTTTTCTTCAAAACTATTAATATTCTTTGACTATTTTGCATTGAGATTTTAAAATCTTTTTCTTATTTTTCTTTACATATATATATTATTACATTTTAGGTTCTGGGGTACATTTAAAGAACATGCAGGATTGTTGCATACGTACATACATGGCAATGTGGTTTGCTGCCTCCATCCTCATCACCTATATCTGGCACATCTCCCCATGTTATCCTTCCCAAACTCCCTACTCCCCACCGTCCCTCCCCTAGTCCCCCTGACAGACCTCAGTGTGTGATACTCCATTTCCTGTGTCCATGTGTTCTCATTGTTCAACACCCACCTATGAGTGAGAACATGTGGTGTTTGATTTTCTGTTTTTGTGTCAGTTTGCTGAGAATGATGGTTTCCAGGTTCATCCATGTCCCTACAAAGCACAAGAACTCATCGTTATTTTATGGCTGCATAGTATTCCATGGTGTATATGTGCCACATTTTTCCTGTCCAGTCTATCATACATGGGCATTTGGGTTGGTTCCAAGTCTTTGCTATTGTAAACAGTGCTGCAGTGAACATACCTGTGCATGTGTCCTTCTAATAGAACGATTTATAATCCTTTGGACATATACCCAGTAATGGGATTGTTGGATCAAATGGAATTTCTATTTCTAGGTCCTTGGGGAATCACCACACTGTCTTCCACAATGGTTGAACTAATTTACACTCCCACCAACAATGAAAAAGTGTTCCTATTTCTCTACATCCTCTCCAGCATCTGTTGTCTCCAGATTTTTTAATGATCACCATTTTAACTGGTGTGAGATGGTATCTCAATGTGGTTTTGATTTGCATTTCTCTAATGACCAGTGATGATGAACATTTTTTCATATGTTTGTTGGCCTTGTATATGTCTTCTTTTGAAAAGTGTCTGTTCATACCCTTTGTCCACATTTGAATGGGCTTTTTTTTTTTTCTTGTAAATCTGTGTTAGTTCTTTGTAGATTTTGAATATAAGCCTTTTGCCAGACGGATAGATTGCCAAAATTTTTTCCCATTCTGTTGGCTGCTAGTTCACTCTAATGATTGTTTCTTTTGCTGTGCAGAAGCTCTGGAGTTTAATTAGATCCCATTTGTCTATTTTGGCTTTTGTTGTCAATGCTTTTGGTGTTTTAGTTATGAAGTCCTTGCCTATGCCTATGTCCTGAGTGGTTTTACCTAGGTATTCGTCTAAGGTTTTTATGGTCTTTAATCCATCTGCAGTTAATTTTGGTGTAAGGTGTCAGGAAGGGATCCAGTTTCTGCTTTCTGCACATGGCTAGCCAGTTTTTCCAACACCATTTATTATACAGGGAATCCTTTCCCCATTGCTTGCTTTTGTGAGATTTGTCAAAGATCAGATAGTTGTAGATATATGGCATTGCCTCCAATGCCTCTGTTCTGTTCCATTGCTCTATATCTCTGTTTTGGTACCAATACCATGCTGTTTTGATCACTGTAGCCTTGTAGTGTAGTTTGAAGTCAGGTAGCATGTTGCCTTCCACTTTATTCTTTTTGCCTACAATTGACTTGGCTATATGGGCTCTCTTTCGGTTCCATATGAAGTTTAAAGTGTTTTTTTTTTTTCCAGTTCTGTGAAGAAGGTCATTGGTAGCTTGATGGGGATAGCATTGAATCTATAAATTACTTTGGGCAGTATGGCCATTTTCGTGATATTGATTTTTCCTAACCATGAGCATGGAATGTTTCTCCATCTGTTTGTGTCCTCTCTTATTTCGTTGAGCAGTAGTTTGTAGCTCTCCGTGAAGAGGTCCTTTACATCCTTTGTTAGTTGTATTCCCAGGTGTTCTTTGTAGCAATTGCAAATGGCAGTTCATTCTTGATTTAGCTCTCTTTAAGTCTGTTATTGGTGTATAGGAATGCTTGTGATTTTTGCACTTTGATTTTGAATCCTGAGTCTGCTGACGCTGCTTATCAGTTTCAGGAGATTTTGGACTGAGATGATAGGGTCTTCTAAATAAACAATCATGTTGTCTGCAAATAGAGACTATTTGACTTCCTCTTTGCCTAATTGAATACCCTTTATTTCTTTTTCTTGCCTGATTGCTGTGGCCAGAACTTCCAATAATATATTGAATAGGAGTGGTGACAGAGGGAATTGTTGTCTAATGCCGGATTTCAAAGGGAATGCTTCCAGTTTTTGCCCATTCAGTATGATATTGGCTGTAGGTTGTCATAAATAGATTTCATTATTTTGAGATAAAGTGCTGTTGAATTTTGTCAAAGGCCTTCTCTGCATCTATTGAGATAATCATGTGGTTTTTGTCTTTGGTTCTGTTATGTGGTGAATTACATTTATAGACTTGCGTATGTCGAACCAGCCTTGCATCCCCGGGATGAAGCCTACTTCATAGTGATGGATAAGCTTTTTGATGTGCTGTTGCAATCAGTTTGATAGTATTTTATTGAAGATTTTTGCATCTATGTTCATCATGTATATTGTTCTGAAGTTTTCTTTTCTTGTTGTGTCTCTTCCGGGTTTTGGTATCAGAATGATGTTGGTCTCATAAAATGATTGGAGAAGGATTACCTCTTTTTGGATTGTTTGGAATAGTTTCAGAAGGAGTGGTACCAGCTCCTCTTTGTATGTCTAGTAGAATTCGGCTGTGAACCCCTCTGGACCTGGGTTTTTTTTGGTTGATTGGCTATTAATTGCCACCTCAACATCTGCCCTTGTTATTGGTCTATTCAGGATTTCAAGTTCTTCCTGGTTTAGGCTTGGGAGGATGTAAGTGTCCAGGAATTTATCCATTTCTTCCACGTTTACTGGCTTATGTGCATATAGTGGTTTGTAGTAATCTCTGATGGCAGTTTGTATTTCTGTGGACTCTGTGGTGATACCTCCTTTATCATTTTTTATTGCATAGATTTGGTTCTTCTCTCTTTTCTTTTTTATTAATCTGGCTAGTGGTCTGTCTATTTTGTTGATCTTTTCAAAAAACCAGCTCCTGGATTTATTGATTTTTTGAAGGTTCTTTTTGTGTCTCTATCTCCTTCAGTTCTGCTCTGATCTTAGTTATTTCTTGTCTTCTGCTAGATTTTGAGATTTTTTTATCTTGCTCCTCTAGCTCTTTCAATTTTGACAATAGGGTGTCAATTTTAGATCTTTCCTTGCTTCTCATGTGGGCATTTATTGTTATAAATTTTCCCCTAGACAGTGCTTTAAACGTGTCCCAGAGATTCTGGTATGTGTATCTTCATTTTCATTGGTTTTGAAGAACATCTTTATTTCTGCCTTCATTTCATTGTTTATCCAGTCAACATTTAAGAGCCAGTTGTTCAGTTTCGATGAAGCTGTGTGGTTCTGAGTTCATTTCCGAATTCTGAATTCTAATTTGATTGCACTGTGGTCTGAGAGACTATACGTTATGATTTCCTGAGGAGTGCATTTGCTGAGGAGTGATTTACTTCCAATTATGTGGTCAATTTTAGAGTAGGTGTGATATGGTGCTGAGAAGAACGTATATTCTGTGGATTTGGGGTGGAGAGTTCTGTAAATGTCTATTAGGTTTGCTTGGTCCAGGTCTGAATTCAAATTCCGGATATCCTTATTAATTTTCTGTCTTGTTGATCTGTCTAATATTGACAGTGGAGTGTTAAAGTCTCCCACTATTATTGTGTGGGAGTCTAAGTCTCTTTGTAGGTCATTAAGAACTTGCTTTATTTATCTGGGTGCTCCTGTATTGGGTCCGTATATATTTAGGATCATTAGCTCTTCTTGTTTTATCGATCCTTTTACCATTATGTAATGTCCTTCTTTGTCTCTTTTGATATTTGTTGGTTTAAAGTCTATTTTATCAGAGACTAGGATTGCAACTCCTGCTTTTTTTACTCTCCATTTGCTTGGTAAATCTTCCTCTATCCCTTTATTTTGAGCCTTTGTGTATCCTTGCATGTGAGATGGGCTTCTTGAATACAGCACACCGACGGATTTTGACTTTTTATCCAATTTGCCAGTCTATGTCTTTTGAATGGGGGCATTTAGCTTATTTACATTTAAGGTTAATATTGTTATGTGTGAATTTGATCCTGCCATTTTGATGCTAGCTGATTGTTTTGCCCATTAGTTGATGCAGTTTCTTCATTGTGTCAATGCTCTTTACCATTTGGTACATTTTTGGGGTGGCTGGTTCTGGTTGTTTCTTTCTATCTTTAGTGCTTCCTTCTGGAGCTCTTGCAAAGCAGGCCTGATGGTGACGAAATCTCTGAGAAATTGCTTGTTCATAAAGGATTTTATTTCTCATTCACTTATAAAGCTTAGTTTGGCTGGTTATGAAATTCTAGGTTGAAAGTTCTTTTCTTTAAGGGTGTTGAATGTTGCCTCACTCTCTCTGGCTTGTAGGGTTTCTGTTGAGAGATCCACTATGAGTCTGATGGCTTTCCCTTTGTGGGTAACCTCACCTTTCTGGCTGCCCTTAGAATTTTTTCCTTCATTTCAACCCTGGTGTACCTGATGATTATGTGCCTTGGGGTTTCTCTTCTTGAGGAATATCTTTGTGGTGTTCTCTGTGTTTCCTGGACTTGAATGTTGGCCTGCTTTGCTAGGTTGGGGAAGTTTTCCTGGATAATATCCTGAAGAGTGTTTTCCAGCTTGGATTCATTCTCTCCATCACATTCAGGTACACCTATCAAATGTAGATTAGGTCTTTTGACATAATCCCCTATTTCTTGGAGACTTTGTTCATTTCTTTTTACTCTTTTTTCTCTAATCTTGTCTTCTCATTTTATTTCATTGAGTTGATCTTCAATCTCTGATATCCTTTCTTCTGCTTGGTTGATTCTGCTATTGAAACCTGTGTATACTTTTCAAAGTTCTCATGTTGTGTTTTTCACCTCCATCAATTCATTTATATTCCTATTTAAGCTGTTTATTCTTGTCAGCATTACATCAAACCTTTTTTTCAAGGTTCTTAGTTTCTCCACTTTGGGTTAGAACATGATCTTTTAACTCAGATAAGTTTGTTGTTACCCACCTTCTGAAGCTTGTTTCTGTCAATTCATCAGACTCATTCTCCATCTAGCCTTGTTCCCTTGCTAGTGAGGAATTGTGATCCCTTGGAGGAAGAAAAGCATTCTGGTTTGGGTATTTTCATCCTTTTTGCACTGGTTTTTTCCCATCTTTGTGGATTTATCCACCTGTCGTCTTTGTGGTTGGTGACTTTCCAATGGGGTCTCTGAGTGGACATCCTTTTTGTTGCTGATGAAGGTATTTCTTTCTGTTTCTTAGTTTTCCTTCTAACAGTCAGACCCCCTGATGTAGGACTGCTGGAGGTCCACTCTAGACCCTGCTTGCCTGGGGATCACCTTCAGTGGCTCCAGAACAGTAAGGGTTGCTGCCAGTTTCTTCTTCTGTTATCTTTGTCCCAGAAGGATATCCACCAGATGTCAGCCTGAGCTCTCCTTTATGAGATGTCTCTTTGGTTATATGGGGGTCGGGGAGCTGCTTGAGAAGACAGTCTGTCATTTATAGGAGTTCAAGTGCTGAGCTGTGAGCTCTGTTGTTCTGTTCAGAGCTACTGGGCAGGTACTTAAGTCTGCTGCAGCGGAACTCACAACAGCCTTTTTTCCCCAAGGGCTCTGTCCCGGGAAGGAGGGGCTTTATTTATAAGTTCCTGTCATTCTGCTGCCTTTTTTCAGAGATGCCCTGCCCAGCGAGGAGGTAGCCTAATCACAGTCTGCAAGCAGAGGCATTGCTGAGCTGCCCTGTCAGCTCTGCCCAGCTGCTGTATGAACTTCCTTGATTTTGTTTATAGGAGTATAGTTAGAACTGCCTCAGTAATGGTGGTCTGCCTCAATAATGGTGGACTGTCTATGTAATGGTGGACTGTTTCAGTAATGGTGGATTACCTCAGTAATGGCGGACTGCCTCGGTAATGGCAGACTGCTTCAGTAATGGTGGACTGCCTCAGTAAGGACTTCCTTCTTTTTCCTTTATTTTGATGGAGTCATGTTATGTTGCCCAGGCTGGAGTGCAGTGGCTATTCACAGGTGTAATGATAGTGCACTACAGCCTTGGTTTCTTGGGCTCAAGCAATCCTCTTGCTTCAGCCTCCCAAGTAGCTGGGACTATAGGTACATACCAGTGTGACTGCTAGATTTTCTTTTTTGCCTCATATATTTCAGACTTGGAGCTAAAGAAGCTGTCAATCAAGAGATACCAGTGGAAGCTGGTGTTCCACCTGCAGTGGCTCGCGCCTGTAATCCCAGTACTTTGGGTGTGAGGTGGTTGTATAACTTAAGGTCAGTCAGGAGTTCAAGACAAGCCTGGCCAACATAGTGAAGTCCCATCTCTACTAAAAAAAAAATACAAAAATTAGCTGGGCATGGTGGTGGGCACCTGTTTCCCAGATACTCAGGAGGCTGAGACATGAGAATCTCTTGAACCCGGGAGGCAGAAGTTGCAGTGAGCCAAGATCCCACCATTGCACTTCAGCCTGGGCAGACAGACTGAGACTCTGTCTAAAAAAAAAAAAAAAAAAGGAACACCAGTGGGCACAATAGCAACAAAACAAAGGCCTGTTTTCTCCAGCCAAATGATGAGGAAAAGGGTCGCCTAACAAAATAGAAGTCTTTTAGATGATTACTACATGATTCTAGCCAAACACCAAAGGAAAAACTGGCACAACTCACACCAAGGCCAGGAAAGGCTGGATGGGGAATCTATACTTCCAACCTCAAAGGCTGTAACATAGAGCCCTAGTATCTCTACTGGGGTGATATCAGAGCAAGTTGAGTTATAAGCCAGAAACTTCATCCTTGTTGCACAGTAATGAGCTCTCTCCCCACCACAGTGTCAGTGGAGACAATGTGGAGAGCCTGGTGGAGAGCTAGGACTTTCACCACTGCCCAACAGTGAAAAAACCACCTCTGCACTCCTCCCACAGTACCAGTGGTGGCTAGGTGCGAAGAAGTAATGGGTCGCTCTTACTCTTCCCAGGCAGGGAGGTATCAGTGGAAGCCTATAGAGGTGTCTGGATTCCTGCCCTCACCTAGCAGTAATGAAGAGCCTCTACCTCTCAGGGATTCCAAAGGAAAAGTGGACAAACTACTCCATTTGGTAGTACAAAGTGGTGCTCTCTCCCTTCCCCTGCCAAAGTATGTCAGATAAAATAGAACATTAAGTAAGATCCAGATTCTCAGAACCTAATACCCAACATGTTAAGGTTTCAATTGAAAATCACTAATCTGGCCAAGAACCAAGAATATCTTAAACCTAATTTAAAAAAATCATTAGATGCCAGTATTGACATGACAGAGATGTTAGAATTATACAACAGACCTTAAAGCAACTATCATGAAAATGACCCAACATGTTATTACAAACACACATAAAACAAATGAAAAAAAAAAACAAACCAAAGTCTCAATAAAGAAATAGAACTCTTAGCAAAGAGATAGAAAATATAAATAAGCACCAACTGGAAATTTTGTTAAAAAACAGAATAATTGAAATAAAAAACTCAGTGGATGGACTCAACGTCAGAATGGATGGGACAAAGGAAAAAAGAATCAGTGAACTGGAAGTAAGAATAATAGAAAATTTCCAATCTGAACAACAGAGGAAAATAGACTTAAGAAAGCCTCTGGGACCTGAGGGAGTATAACAAAAGATCTAATATTCATGCACCAGAGTCTCTGAAGGAGTCTAAGAAAGAGGGTGGGACTGAAAAAGCACTCAAAAGAAATAATGAGTACGTTTCAAATTTAGGGAAATAAAAATTTCCCTAAATTTGGGAAAAGACATGAACCAACATGCTCAAGAAACCAGGCAAAACCAAGGCAGGATAAACCCAAAGATATCCACACCAAGACATATAACAGCCCCACTTCTGAAAACTAAAGATAATTAAAAACACTTGAAAGCAGCAGGAGAGAAATGATACCTTTACCTAAAGGGGAGAAACAGTTTGAATGAGGGTGGGTTTCTTTTCCGAAACCACGTAGACCAGGAGGAAGTGGTATAACATTTTAAATGCTGAAAGAAAAGAACTGTTACCCAGAATTCTAAGTCCAGTAAAGCTATCTTTCAAGAATGAAGGAGAAAGAAGACATTCTGAAATGAAGGGAACCTAAGAGAATTTGTCACCAATAGATTTACCCAAAGTACCACTTAAAGGAAAATCTCTAAGTGGAAGGAAGTGAGAAAAGAAATCTTGGACGATCAAGATATAAGAAAGAACAAAGGTTAGACAAAAAAATGGACTATAAAACAAAGCTCGAAAAATTTGAAATAACTGAAACTGTAGAGTATATTCTCCAAAGACAATGGAATCAAATTGGAAAATCACTGAAAATAAGAAGAAAATCTGGAAATACTTGAAAATTCAACAGTTTCCCTTGAAATAATCCAGAGGTCATAGAAGACATCTCAGGAAAATAAAAAATTATTTTAACTGAATAAAAATGAAAATGCAATATACCAAAATGTGTAGAACTCAGCACAAGCAATACTAATAGGGAAATTTACAGCATTAAATGTGTGTATTGAAGAAAGAAAAAGGCTCAAACTAATAGTATAGCTTCCATTTAAAGAACTTAGAAAAGAAGAACAAAATAAATTCTAAGCAAGTAGAAAGAAGGAAGTAATAAAAATAAGGGAAAATAGTGAATGAAATTGAAAATCGAAAACAAAAGAGAAAATCAAAGAAAAAAATTTCTGTTTGTCTAAAAGATCAGTAAAGGAACTAACAAGATTGACAAAAAGCAAGGGAGAAGAAACAAATTATGGATATTAGGAATGAAACAGGATATTATAGAGACCATGAGGACATCAACAGAGTTAAAAGGGAATACACCAACAACATGACACAAATACATTGATAACATGCATGAATCAGACCAATTCCTTGAAAATATAAACTACCACATCTTACCCTATTTGCCTTTACCAGTCTTATTCAATATAATACTGGCCAGTACAAAAAAATAAAAATAAAAAAATAGAAAAAGAAAAAGTCAAGACATACAGTTCAGAGAGGGAGAAGTAAAAGCGGCCCTACTTGTACATAACACGATTTTCTCAGTAGAAAATACCAAGGAATCTAAAAACATTCCTGGTAATAATAAGTGAGGTCACAGGACACCAGATAAACATGTAAAAATCAGTTGTATTAATATTGCTAAATAGAACTATGAACATATGGAACCTGAGTTAAACATACAATACTATTTACAACCACTCAAGAAAACATAATATACATAACATAATAAACATAATAATGTGACAGTTATATAATAAAGTAACTCTATCAAAACATGCACAGGACTTGTATCCTGAAACTACAAAGTGCTGATAAAAGAAATTGATGCAGGATTTTTTTGCTCCTTAGCTAAATCCAAGTTCTTGTCTCACTACCAGGAAAAATTAGGCATGCAGACACCTGGAAGAGTGAGGAGGGAAAAATTTATTAAGTGAAAGGAAAGCTCTCAACAAAGAGAGGGGTCCTGCACTCAGCTTTCCACTTCACAAAGTTGAATGCTAGACGCCTACACATGAGTTGAAGAGAACAATCTCCTCCTGCAGATAAGGTGTGAATTCCTGCTGGCTCCAGCCCATTCCCCCAGTGCCTTTGGGGCATGCCTGGACAAGCCCACTGTGCAGGTTCCCTATCTGCACAAAGCATCTAGTACAGAGACTGGTGGGCTGGGTTGGGGATTCTCTAGGGACTTTTCACTATTTGCCTAGGAATTTGGCTGTGTCATGCCTCTATCAAAATTGAAGATCTAAATAAATGGAAAGATAGACTGTGTTTACAGATTGAAAGATTCAACAAAGTACAGATGTCAGTTGTCCCTAAATTGATATACATGTTTAATGCAATTCCAATTAAAATCTCAGCCAGAATATTTTTGTAGATATGGACAAGATTATTCTAATATTTATGTGCAAATGAAAATAAATTAGAATAGCTAAAAATTTTTGAAAAACAAGGATAAAATTAGGGGAATCATTCTACACAATTTTAATACTTATTATGGGGCAATAGTAATAAATAATCTGGGTTCAGGAACAGGTAAACTAAAAGAATTAACTCAGAAATAGACCCACAAATATGCTCATTTGGTTTTTGGCAAATGTGCAGAAGTAATTTAATGGTGCTGATACAATAGCATATCCATAGGCAAAAACTGAACCTTGACCTAAATTTCAGACCTGATACAAAAATTAGCTAATAGTGCATCACAGGCTTAAATGTAAAATATAAAACTAACTCTTAGGAAAATTACAGGAGAAACTCTTCAAACTCTAGGCTTAGAAAAAGAGTTACCACACTTCACATCAAAAGCACAATCCAAAAAGGAAAAATTGATGTTAGACTTCATCAAAATTAAAAAAATTTTTTTTTCTGCAAAAGGCCCTGTTAAGGGAATGAAAAGACAAGGTACAGACAAGAAGGAAATACCTGGAAACCACATTTCTAACAAATAACTAATATCTGGAATGTATAAAGAACTCTGAAAACTCAACAAAGTTTTAAAAAACGTTAAAAATCTAACCCAATAAAATGGGGAAAAGATGTGAAGAGACATTTCACAGAAGAGGGTGCACAGATGATAAGTAGGTACAGAAATATTCAACATCATTCACCATTAAGGACATGCAAATTGAACTCACAGTGAGATATCACTATTCACCTAATCAGAATGGCTAAAATGAAGCATAGTGACAGCATCAAATGCTTTCAAGGCTGTAAAAACTGAATTATATACATTGGTCAGTGGAAATATGAAAACAGTTGGTAGTTTTTTCAAAAAAAACTATGCAACAATCTTATGACTCAGTCATTACACTCCTAGGCATTCATCCCAAGTCATGTAAACTTATATCCACACTAAAATCTATACACAGATGTTTATAGTAGCTTTATTTATAATAGCCCAAAACTGGAAACAACCCAAATATTCTTTAATTGGTGAATGTTTAAACATACTTTGGTACATCCATGCCATAGAATGAACTATTGGTATAGGTAAAAACTTAGATAAATCTCCAAAGAATTATGCTGAGTGAAAAAAGCCCATCCTAAAAGACTACATACTGTATGAATCTGTTTATATAATAGACTTGAAATGAAAAAATTATAGAAATGAGAAGACATACATGTGCAGCCAAAAATCATAGAAAAAGGCTTGACATCACTGATCATTAGAGAAATACAAATCTAAACCACAATGAGATACCATCTCACACCAGTCAGAATGTTCATTATTAAAAAGTCAGAAAATAAGATGCTGTTGAGGTTTTGGAGAAAAGGAAACACTTATATACTATTGGTAGCGGTGTAAATTAGTTCAACCATTGTAGAAGACAGTGTGGCAATCCCTCAAAGACCTAAAGACAGAAATACCATTAGACACAGCAATTCCATTACTGGATATATATATGCAAAGGAATATAAATCATCTTATTATGAAGATACATGCATGGCTATGTTCATTGCAACACTATTCACAATAGCAAAGACATGGAATCAACCTAAATGCCCATCAGTTATGACTAAACAAAATGTGGCCCCAACCTAGCAAGGCAGGCCAATATTCAAGTCCAGGAAATACAGAGAACACCACAGAGATATTCCACAAAAAGAGCAACCCCAAGGCACATAATCGTCAGATTCACCAGGGTTGAAATGAAGGAGAAAATGCTAAGGGCAGCCAGAGAGAAAGGTCAGGTCACCCACAAAGGGAAGCCCATCAGACTCACAGCAGATCTCTCGGCAGAAACCCTACAAGCCAGAAGAGAATGGGGGCCAATATTCAACATCCTTAAAGAAAAGAACTTTCAACCCAGAATTTCATATCCAGCCAAACTAAGCTTCATAAGTGAAGGAAAAATAAAATCCTTTGCGAACAAGCAAGTACTCAGAGATTTTTGTCACCACCAGGCCTGTGTTACAAGAGCTCCTGAAAGAGGCACTACACATAGAAAGAAAAAACCAGTACCAGCCACTCCAAAAACATACCAAATGCTAAAGAGCATCAACAAAATGAAGAATCTGCATCAACTAACGGGCAGAACAGCCAGCTAGCATCAAAATGGCAGTATCAAATTCACACATAACAATATTAACCCTAAATATAAATGGGCTAAATGCATGAATCAAAAGACACAGACTGGCAAATTGGATAAAAAGCCAAAACCCATCCTGGATACCAACATTGTGTTCTATCCAGGAAACCCATCTCACAAGCAAAGATACACAAAGGCTCAAAATAAAGGGATGGAGGAAGATTTACCAAGCAAATGGAGAGCAAAAACAAGCAGGAGTTATAATTCTCATCTCCAATAAAATAGACTTTAAAACAACAAAGATCAAAAGAGACAAAGAAGGACATTACATAATGGTAAAAGGATCGATACAACAAGAAGAGCTAACGATCCTAAATATATATGGACCCAATACAGGAGCACCCACATATATAAGGCAAGTTCTTAATGACTTACAAAGAGACTTAGACTTCCACACAATAATAGTTGGAGACTCTAACACTCCACTGTCAATATTAGACAGATCAACCAGACAGAAAATCAACACAGATATCCAGGACTTGAAATCAGACCTAGAACAAGCAAACGTGATAGACATTTACAGAACTCTCCACCCCAAACCCACAGAATATACATTCTTCTCAGTGCCACATCATACCTCCTCTAAAATTGACCACATAATTAGAAGTAAAGCACTCCTCAGCAAATGCAAAACAACTGAAATCATAACAGTCTCTCAGACCATAGTGCAATCAAGTTAGAACTCAGAATTCAGAAACTAACTCAGAACTGCACAGCTTCATGGAAAATGAACAACTGGCTCTTGAATGTTGACTGGATAAACAATGAAATAAAGGCAGAAATAAAGAAGTTCTTGGAAACCACTGAGAACGAAGACACAACATACCAGAATCTCTGGGACACATTTAAAGCAGTCTCTAGAGGAAAATATATAGCCATAAGTGCCCACATGAGAAGAGTGGAGAGATCCAAAATTGACACCCTATTGTCAAAGTTGAAAGAGCTAGAGGAGCAAGATCAAAAAAACTCAAAACCTAGCAGAAGACAAGAAATAACTAAGATCAGAGCAGAACTGAAGGAGATAGAGACACGAAAAACCCTTCAAAAATCAATAAATCCAAGAGCTGGTTTTTTGAAAAGATCAACAAAATAGACAGACCACTAGCCAGATTAATAAAAAAGAAAAGAGAGAATAACCAAATAGATGCAATAAAAAACAATAAAGGGGAAATCACCACAGATTCCACAGAAATTCAAACCATCATCAGAGAATATTACAAACAACTCTATGCACATTAACTAGTAAACCTGGAAGAAATGGATAAATTCCTGGACACTTGTGTCCTCCCAGGCCTAAACCAGGAGGAAGTCAAAACTATGAATAGACCAATAACAAGGTCTGAAGTTGAGGCAGCAATTAAGAGCCTACCTCACACACACAAAAAAAGCCTAGGTACAGATGGGTTCACAGCCGTATTCTACCAGACACACAAAGAGGAACTGGTACCATTCCTTCTGAAACTATTCCAAATAATCCAAAGAGAGGGAATCCTTCCCAAATTATTTTATGAAACCAACATCATCCTGATTCCAAAACCCGACAGAGACTCAACAAGAAAAGAAAACTTCAGGCCAATATCCATGATGAACAGAGACACAAAAATCTTCAATAAAATGCTGGCAAGCCGATTGCAACAGAACATCAAAAAGCTTATCCACCATAATCAAGTAGGATTCATCCCGGGGATACAAGGCTGGTTCAACATACACAGGTCTATAAACGTAATTCACCACTTAAACAGAACCAAAAACAAAAACCACATGATTATCTCAATTGACTCAGAGAAGGCCTTTGACAAATTCAACAGTCCTTTATGCTAAAAACCCTCAATAAACTCGGTATTGATGGAATGTATCACAAAATAATAAAAGCTATTTACAACAAACCAACAGCCAATATCATACTGGATGGGCAAAACTGGAAGCATTTCCTTTGAAATCTTGCACTAGACAAGGATGCCCTCTCTCACCACTCCTATTCAATATAGTACAGGAAGTTCTAGCCGGAGCAATCAGGCAAGAAAAAGAAGTAAAGGGTATTCAAATAGGAAAGGAGAAGCCAAATTGTCTCTATTTGCAGATGACATGATAGTATATCTAGAAGACCCCATCGTCTCAGCCCAAAAACTCCTGAAACTGATAAGCAACTTCAGCAAAGTCTCAGGATACAAAATCAATGTGCAGAAATCACAAGCATTCCTATACACCAATAACAGACTTAAAGAGAACCAAATCAAGAACAAACTGCCATTCACAATTGCTACAAAAATAATAAAATACCTTGGAATACAACTCACAAGGAACGTAAGAGACCTCTTCAAGGAAAACTACAAACCACTGCTCAACGAAATCAGAGAGGACACAAACAGGTGGAGAAACATTCCATGTTTATGGTTAGGAAGAATCAGTATCGTGAAAATGGCCATACTTCCCAAAGTAATATACAGATTCAATGCTATCCCCATCAAGCTACCAATGACCTTCTTCACAGAACTGGAAAAAGCCACCTTAAACTTTATATGGAACCAAAAGAGAGCCCACATAGCCAAGTCAATTCTAAGCAAAAAGAACACAGCAGGAGGCATCGCACTACTGGACTTCAAACTATACTGCAAGGCTACAGTAATCAAAACAGCATGCTACTGGTACCAAAACAGAGATATAGACCAATGGAACAGAACAGAGGCATCGGAGGCAACACAACATATCTACAACCATAGAATCTTGGACAAACCTGACAAAAACAAGCAATGGGGAAAGGATTCCCTGTTTAATAAATGGTGTTGGGAAAACTGGCTAGCCATGTGCAGAAAGCAGAAACTGGACCCCTTCCTGACATCTTACACTAAAATTAACTCCCGAAGGATTAAAGACTTAAACATAAGACCTGGCATCATAAAAAACCTAGAAAAAAATCTAGGCAAAACCATTCAGGACATAGGAGTAGGCAAGGACTTCACGAACAAAACACCAAAAGCATTGGCAACAAAAGCCAAAATAGACAAATGGGACCTAATCAAACTCCACAGCTTCTGCACAGCGAAAGAAACAGTCATTAGAGTGAATTGGCAATCAACAGAATGGGAAAAAATATTTGCAGTTTACCCATCTGACAAAGGGCTGATATCCAGAATTTACAAAGAACTCAAACAGATTTACAAGAAAAAAACAAACAAGCCCATTCAAAAATGGACAAAGGATATGATCAGACACTTTACAAAAGAAGACATACATGAGGCCAACAAACATATGAAAAAATGCTCATCATCACTGGTCATTAGAGAAATGCAAATCAAAACTACATTGAGATAGCATCTCACGCCAGTTAGAATGGCGATTATTAAAAAATCTGGAGACAGCAGATGCTGGAGAGGATGTGGAGAAATAGGAACACTTTTACACTGCTGGTGGGAGTGTAAATTAGTTCAACCATTGTGGAAGACAGTGTGGCAATTCCTCAAGGACCTAGAAATAGAAATTCCATTTGACCCAGCAATCCCATTACTGGGTATATATCCAAAGGACTATAAATCATTCTACTATAAGGACACATGCACACGAATGTTCATTGCAGCACTGTTTACAATAGCAAAGACCTGGAACCAATCCAAATGCTCATCAATGATAGACTGGACTGGGGAAATGTGGCACCTATACACCATGGAATATTATGCAGCAGTCAAAAACGATGAGTTCGTGTCCTTTGTAGGGACATGGATGAATCTGGAGAACGTCATTCTCAGCAAACTGACACAAGAACAGAAAATGAAATACCGCATGTTTTCACTCATAGGCAGGTGATGAACAATGAGAACACATGGACACAGGGAGGGGAGCACTAAACACTGGGGTCTATTGGGGGGAATAGGGAGGGACAGCAGGCGGGGGGGAGTTGGGGAGGGATAGCATGGGGAGAAATGCCAGATGTGGGTGAAGGGGAGGAAGGCAGCAAATCACACTGCCACGTGTGTACCTATGCAACTATCTTGCATGTTCTGCACATGTACCCCAAAACCTAAAATGCAATTAAAAAAATGAAAAAAATAATAATAATAAAAAAGAAAATGTGGTACATATACATCATGGAATACAATGTAACCATAAAAAAAGGATGAGATCATGTCCTTTGCAGGGACATGGTGGCACTGGAGGCCATTATCCTTAGTAAACTAATACAGAAACAGAAAACCAAGCACTGCATGTTTTCACTTATAAATATGAGCCAAATGATGAGAACTCATGGACACACGAAGGGAATAACACACACTTGGGCCTATTGGAAGGTGAGAGGAGGGAGAGGATCAGGAAAAATAACTAATGAGTACTAGGCTTAATACCTGGGTGATGATATAACGTGTATAACAAACCCCCATGACACAAGCTTACCTATATAACAAAGCTGCAGATGTCCCCTTGAACTTAAAATAAAAGTTAAAACAATTATAGAAATGGAGAACAGATCAAGGGTTACCCAAAGTTAAGGCAGGTTTGGAGGTGGGGTGAGAAAGGGGAAAGAAGGGAAGTGGGTGTGGTCATGAGTAGTTCTTGCAGTGATGAAAGTATTCTGTTTTGACTGTACCAATGTCCTGTCCTGTCAGCATCCTGTCATTCCATACTATTGTTTTGTAAGATGTTCCCATTGGGGGAAACTGGATAAAGGGTACATGGGATCTCTTATTTTTCACAACTGTTTGTGAATGTATAATAGTCTCCATATAAGAAGTTCAATTAAGAATTTATATCCTCAGATCCCACTCCCAAAGATTCTGATTAAGCCAGTCAAAGAACCTAGGAATCTGTATTTCCAATAACACCATATACAATTTTAATGCAGAGACCACGGAACACACTCTGTGAGACCCTATTCTATGCCATTTCAACAGAAATAGACAAGAAGTGTCCTTCTGATATTTCCAGTTCAAATTTAGTATCTCAAGATAACTTTTTAAAATTTTTGCTTTATATTTGTATTCTTTTTTCCATTACAGTGAAAATCTATACTCCTGATAACATTAATGGATTTCCTTATTTGTTCAGTCCCACAGTACACATACAACAATTTGAAAGTTAAAATACCAATATTATTCTAACAATAACTCCAGGAACTAAAGCATGTGGTTACTTTACAATCCTTAGACCGTATCTCACAAAAATCAGTGGTTAGAATATTATGTTCAAAAGTTACTTGAATTGATTCTTTTTTCTTTGAGGTTATTTTTCCTGACATCTCTGGCCCCTACCCTGTTACAGGTCACCAAATTTGTTAGTTTCTGGTTTACAATACTTTCTTTTTGGCAAAACCAGTAATTTAATATATCCTTATATTTTCCTTTTTCGCTGCACAGAATGAAACCTACTATAATTGTTTTTCATCTTGCTTTTTGAACTTAAAAATATAAGCTGAAAAAAATCATTCCATTTTGTTTATAGAAAGAGCAACTCTTAATAAATATTTGCCAATTACAGTCTGACTAAATATTATCATTCAGGAACTAAAAGCAAAAACAACAAACAAGCAAACCAACAAAAAAATCAGAAGGATCAAATCCAAATATTTGGCATTGGAACTCAGCTATATGTGTTTATCCTCTCCTGTATTCTATGAAAATTTTAACACAGCTAACATCATGAGATAAATTGTAAGCCAAAGGCAGGGCCTTCTAAACTATCGGGTATCTTTTGCTGATAAAACTTTCATTTTAAAGCTAATGAGTTTTATATTGTTTGAGTTTCATTATTTTTTTTAAAAGATGCTAGTTGTTTTTCTCTTCAAAATGTTCAGGCATATTCTTAAAAATATTTTTTAGCCTACCATAGATTAAATTTTGTTTGTGTTTAACTCGCATCTTTGGGAGTATCTATTTCTGAACAGTGAAATTTTCCTCTCATTCTGAACTCTAGGCCTATCTCAAAACTTTTCATGGCTGGTTTGCCTACCCTGGAGACTCTTCAGGCAAAACTGCTTCATACAAGCCTCTCCATGTAGCAGAACTCCTGGGAAAATATAAAGTTGCTCGCAGTTGGGGTGTCTAGAAAAGTAAATGATGAAACTTGTGTAGAATCAGTTTTGCATGGGCTTGCTTTGTCTCAACTTTCAAAGCAAAAGAGCTAGAATTTACCACTTGGATGCAAAATATGTGTCAATTAACAGGAATATACTAATTTATCGTAGTTGCTTAAAAAACCCTGGGCAGAGCAAGGAAATGAATTAAAACATCTATAATTGCATCTTTAATTGAATTTAGAGACATAAACAAATAATTTGATAAGACATTAAAAATCAGGAATGTCACTCTATGTTGAACATCACTCGGTCAATTACAGGACTTTGCTATTTATGTAACATGATTATGTTACACTTGTACAGCCCAAATGCAATTCTGTCAATTTACTTTGAGTAGATGTGCATATACAAACTTCTATTTATTTCATATTTTGATCCTTTCCTACCTTAGTACAGCTAACTTCAGATATATTTTGGAGCTAAAAGCCACAGCAGCACATTTAAGTTGTGCAAGTTTGTCCAACTGCAGTCAGAAAAAGGCATTTATTTAGCAGGCATTTAAGTTGCCCATAAAGCAGTAATGTGAGTGTGTGTGTGTTTGTTTAGCCAAGAGCAGATGGGCTAATAGTAATAACAACATTTATTAAACTCTTGCATTAAGTGCATTATGTTTAAAGTCTCATTTACCTTTATTTTTCTGCTGAGCAAACAGGCTTAGAGAGGTTAAATAACTTGTCCAAGAAGTTGGACATGTCTTAACACAGCTTGTAAGAGGTAGTACTGAGATTCCAAATGCCTGAAGACAGCAAACACTCCGAGAGCCCCAGACAGGTCAGGTTGGTGACTCTAGAATAGAAATTCTCTACTCTTTACTATGTTCATTACCATTATGCAATTTCAAAGGATAATAGTTTCCTAGAAATGTTTGCATATAAATATGGCTGTTTCTGAGGAGCAAGTTTTGAGAGATCCAATCTCAATATATCATATAGCTCAATTTCCCTGACCAAACATGGAAGAAGAGACCATTAGAATGGCATGCTTTATAGGAAAGCCAACCAACAAAAAGCCGAGGCAATTCTCCATCTTTTTTTTACTAGAAGACTTTTCTAAAGTAGAAGATCTACATGATTTAGGCAGGATGTTGTTATTTTCTCCTATTACAGTTTGTTGTTATTTTCCCCTATTACCGTTGCAGTTACATTGCAATAACTGTGGTAGTTACTATAATGTACTGTTAAAGTCATACCCTCTTGCTCTTGTGTTGCAACACTATTTGCTTAAGAAAATGAATGGATATAAAGTAGAAACTGTGCCCAGTACAATGTCTGTAACATACACATAAAAAGATATCTCCATTGGGCTGGAGCATGTGCTTGGGGAATGGAAGAATGGACTCCACTGGTAACAAGGAAAGCCAGGCAGATAAAGTTATTCAAGGAGTGTGATGACAGGCAGCAGGTAGGGGCAGCAGATAACACTTCTGAAAGTTGGGCTCTGTCGGGGTGGTTCATAAAGGGGGCATAAGTAAGCTAGACAGATCATGATATCCACAAGTTTTGAAGCAAGAGAAAATTGAGACCATTCTGGTCAACATGGTGAAATCCCATCTCCACTAAAAATACAAAAAATTAGCTGGGCATGGTGGCGCATGCCTGTAATCCCAGCTACTCAGGAGGCTGAGGCAGGAGAATTGCCTGAACCCAGGAGGTGGAGGTTGCGGTGAGCCGAGATCACGCCATTGCACTCCAGCCTGGGTAACAACAGCGAAACTCTGTCTCAAAAAAAAAAAAAAAAAAAAAGAATCATTGACTTACTTATTCATTCATTAAGCATTCATTAAGTACCTTCTGTGGGACAGCCACTATACTAGGCGGTATAAGATGAATAAAACATAGTCTCTTCCTTACAACCTAGCGATAGAAGCAAAATCTGAACAATTACAATATAATGGGTTGTGTAGAACAGACTTAAACAAAAAATTTTATGAATCCAAGGAAAGTAAATAAATAAAACATGCTGGGAAGTCCACAAATTTAGGTGAATGAGGCAAAAGTTGCATGTTCCTTTAAAGGCTCATAGAATTTGGCCAAGTTGAGAAAAAGGAAAAGTGTTATAGATACAGGAATTGCTTATAAAAGAGGATGAAGGGATGAAAAAGCATCTTGAATTTGGAGAATGGTAACTAATTCTAATTCTAAGAGTTTAGAGTGTAGCATGTGTAGTGGAAGCGAATAGATATGTGACTGCAATGATAACCAGATGGATGTTCATAAAAGAATTTGAATACCATCCTCCAGCTGGCAGGGAGCCACTGAAACTTTTCATCATGGGATTGGCATTTGCTGGACATGCAGTTACCATGAAACTAATCACAATAAAGCTTCAGGGCCTGCCACTTGCATAGACTCTTCTAAGATCCACTGCTTGGGATCTTTCCAGGGTCTTAGAAGATATATCCTGTGGTCATACATCTTTCCAAAATTTGTAAGAGTAAAGTATAAAAAATCCTTTACTTTACAGAGGCTCTTCAAATTGAATAATATTCAGCCTTCTCAAAACTTGGATATTCTCCTGGCATGATCTTTAAGAAAGCTGTCCTTGACAATGGGATGGAGGATGGCGTAGAGGGGGAAGAGGCTGGTTGGAGGCTCTTACAAATGTCTCAGAGATAATCAGAACTGAACTAAAGATGATCATGAGAGGGGGAAGGTTTTTAGGAGGGAGAATCAACAGGATTTATGAAAGATGGATACAGGAACCAAGTAGGTGGAAATAGTTCTTGGAAGACTCATATTTTTAGTGGGTGCCTGGAAGGATGGTGTTGCCATAACTGTAAACTGGAATATATGTTTGAAGCCTGAAAAACACTGAACTGTCTTTGGTAGGGGAGATGATCATGACAAAGGAGTAAACAACAGTGTTAAATACTTAAAGAAGAGATGGATTAAAAGGACAGCTAAGGATTGTCTATTGAATTTGGTGATTAGGAAGTCACTGGTTACCTTAAGAGAAACAAAGATCAGGTTCATTGGGTGATGTTAATATAACTCAGTTTGTATCAGGAAGCAGAGCATTCTCTGTGCACTCCTTGCCACCTTCCTGAGTTCAAGGGCAGAACTTTCGGGAAAGGGTGAGGGATTATCTATCAAATGAAAGGGTTCAATACAACTGAGGAGAAGGACACTCAGTCTGTAAGAAAAGGGATTCAGGCACAGGGAAATGAAAAGGCGACTCTGTAGTGGAGCGTGGGGTCAAGGGCATATTGGGATCAAAGCCCAGTTGCTCAGACACAAGGTGCTGGAAGGACTAGAAGTTAGGCTGCACTGACGCTGAAGCACTCCAGCATTGCCACAGCATGCTCCCAATTCCCAGGGTGAATATGAGGGTATCCTTAGATTCCAGGGCATGGCCAGGCCTGCAATTTCTGAGCAAGCGAGCTCAGCAATTCAGCAGGCAAGATGAGGGGATCAGGAAGAGCGTAATAGGAAGAAAGAATTTATGGTGGTGGAAGGGATGCAAATCAGCTCCTCTCTCCTTGATGATCTGGAATCTGAAGTCAGCACTTCCTAAACTCAGAGGGGAGATTCAGGCCCATTGCCCTTTATTTCTAACAATAGTACCATAGTCTTTTGAATTTATCATGTGATCATATTGATGTACAGGGAGGAAAACCTGTTGATTTTACTATAAAAATTCCTAAGGGGAATTAAGAAAGACACAGTATAGGTTTGGGACTATTCACTAAAGTACTCATAGCAGCAAAAACCAAAAGAAACACAGCTGGAATCATGTTATGAATTGCAGGCAAATTGCAAGATTGAATTCAGTCATGATAATTGGTTTTTAAGTATGTCCTTTTCTCTTTCTCCTATTTAATATTATTAACATGAAGTCCTTTTAACTGTCAATAATTTAAATGTAATTTAATTTCTTTAGTGAAATTGTTTAATAATTTGAGAATATAAGGATAGCTGTAGAGCAGCCCCAGCAAGAGAGGTGGTGGAAGCATTCAGCCTTGGAGGGGAAGGAAGGTGCTTCCATCTCTCCAGGGTGACTCTGGTCGATGCCTGTGGAGTCCCTTTGAAAGGCCTTCTGTTTCAAGTTCCCCCAGCTGAATCCAAGGGACTGCATGCCAAGTACCATTCAGGAAAGTGTAATAAAACAGGCAGCAATCCAGTAGTGTTGGATACAGTTTCTCTGCCCACAAACTCTAGGATTTAAGGAAAGTCAGAATCTGGAAAACAGATTGGACTGTCAGCTCCAGAGCCTGGTATTGAAAGATATTCAGTCTACTTTTTGTGAAAATACTGACTCATATTCAGCTCTTGTTAACTTAAGAAAATCACAAGTCTGCATTTCTCTGTCACGTAATTTATGGAGCTAAACTTTTGGAACCTGGAACCAAGTAGAGGGCTTTATATTTATCCCTATTAAATGTCATCTTATGATTTTGAATGAGGCCAAGTTTCCAGTCTGTTCAGTGCTCTAGGAATAGAGATTCAGCTATTCGGTATATTGTCTATTTCTTCCAGCTTTTTGCCATTTGCAAATATTATAATTATACCATTGTCACCTTTATCCAAATAATTGATTGAAAATATGAGGACAGAGACAAAGCTCTTCAAGCCCTACAAAATTTCCTGTGGTTTGGTGTGGATTAATTAATGGAGGAAATGGAAGGAAAACAGCTTTTATGGAACATCTACCATGTTTCTGATACTACAAATAACTCTTTGCATATATTATCACATTTAATCTTTAATCAGAGTTACACAGCTAGCAAGTGCTGAACTTAGATTTTGATTCTACATCTCTCTAAATCATGCTATTCCTGGTAAACCTTATTGCCTCTAATTAATTGAAGTTCTTTACTTGGTTTTTCAACCTCCTACAAGTCTACCAAGCTGTATTTTCTTTTAGCCCACATTTCTTCATCTTGTCCAAAGGAGATATGTAGCTGAAATCCAAATTTGAATTTATCTCAGAAGCATACTGAGAGCCGTGATTTGAACCCAGGAAGATGGTCTCCTCCAGTGCCTTTGGCTCTAGTTGGGCAAGCTTACTGTTCACTATAAAAGATGTAGGTACCCCAACATCACAATTGCTCTGCTATAATGCAAAACACCGTGTGTGCAAGCATTACATGGTCCTCATTGCATCACTTTGTGAAAATTGAGGCTAGAATAACTGGTATGAATGCTGACCTTCTGGATACTAGTATTGTGAGTAATAAAATCCTTTGTCTCTGATCTGAGTCTCATGTCTTTTTCTATGAAACTGTGGCAGGCTAACTTGTTAGCTTTCAATTAGATTAAAATCTTAATAGGGGAGAAAATGGCAGATGGGAGACAGGGCTAACATGTAGCTCCCACTTGGATATGCAGAGTGTCTGGAGACTCACACTGTGAACTTTTACTATAAGAACCACCTCAGGAACACACCAGGAAAATGAAATAATTCACAGACCCTTTGAAAGATGCACTTGCTGCTGCAAATGCCATGAGATAGATAAAAAAACTATGAATTATCCAAGTGTGAGGGGGAAATGTTGACTCTGAACACACATTTCCATAGGGAAACCAGAAAATCCAGATCATGGAAATGTTTCAGCCTTACCTAGGCTGAAATGGGTTTAGGGAGCCAAGTGAAATATAAAAGTAGAAGCAGTGGGAAGAGCCCTGTAGGTACTCCCAGTCCTCAGCTTGAGCCCAGGGAAGCCATTACTGGCCTTATCTTGCAGAGGTCCTTGGGGAAGGGAAGGCAGCCAGTAAAATTGGGGAAGGGTCATAGGGTGAAGGATGCTCCTTGCCGAACTCTGTAATACTTTTGACTGAGCACAAATTTTCCTGAACAGAATCTGGGGTGGGAGTAGGGATTGAGGAGGAAGTACAGATATGAGTGTGGAAGCCACAGCAGGCAGGCAGGGAGAGGTGAGGCCTGAGAGCCCTGCTTGCTTTCTCAGTGGGAAGGCTTATAGCCTGGGGCAAGGTCTGAGCCCTGCTCACTGGCTGCTTGGATATAAACTCTGCAGTTGGTTGGGGGGGACGGGTCTAGGCTTGTTTGTGCCCATTCTTCTTGGGAAGGCATTTGAAGTATTCAAAGGGAATTGAGTGTTGTGATCTAATCTTTTGGTCACCATAGCCATATGTGCATTAGGAGGTACCCCAAGCCCAGTAATGCTGACTCTTACAGACTCACAGAGGTACTATCGTGGTAGTTTTGGATCAGATCCTGGAGAATCCCCTGGATTACCAGGCAGAGACTTTTGTTCTTTACCCTTATTTTCCTCTAAACAGAGTCTGTGTCTCTGTGTTGAGCTGCCTAGAGCTGGAAGAGGAACGACACAAGTACCTCTGTGGCTACCACCACTGGGACTGTGCTGGGTCAGACCTGAAGCCAGCAAAGCATTGGGTCTTACCCAATGCCCACAGTACCCACTGCCTGGATACCACCAATGTTCACTCAAGGCCCAAGCACTCTTCAGTTAGTGGATCCAGCAGGCTTATGTCCTTTTCTTCAGGGTGGCAAGCTACCCCACTAGCCCAGGGCAGGTCCAGAAATGCTAGGAGCCAGGGGCTGGAGTCAGGAACCTTAGGCATCCACTTGGTGTTCCATTCTATTGCAGCTGAGCTGGCACCCAAGGCACAAGACAAAATCCTTCCCACTCTTGCCTCTTATTTTCTCATGTACAATGAGTTTTGTCCCATGGCCACCACTGTTCCAGGCTACTGCTGATATTCACTTAAGGCCCAATGGCTCTTGTGTTAAATGCTGCTAGGCATGGGTCTCTCCCTTCCAGGGCTGTGGATTTCCTCTGGATCAAGGTGGTTCAGAAATGCTATACAGGAGCCAAGGCTTGGAATCAGTGATCTCAGCAGCCTGTTTGTTATTCTGTCTCACTTTAGCTGAGCTGGTGCCCAAGATGCAAGACAAAGAGCTTTGTACTTTTTCTTCTTTCTTTAAGCAGAAACAATCTTTTCCCAATGGTTTCCATAGCTGGAAATGCAATGGGTCACACCTGAAGCCAGTGCTGCTTTGGGTCTGACTCAAGGCATCTTCCAAGTTTTGCCAGGATACTGCTGATGTTTATTTGAGGTCCAAGGGCTCTTTAGCCAGAAAATGCTGAATTATGCCAGGACTACGTCCTTCCCTTTAAGGCAGTGGGTTCCCTTATGAATCAGGGTGTGTTTAAATTTTCTTCCTGGAGCTAGGCCTCTGAACTCTGCCTATTTCCCTCTTATACTGTGACTGAGCTGGTAACGGTAACACAACTGCAAGACCAAGTCCTCTTTAATATCCCCTCTCTTCTCCTCAAGCAGAAGGAAGGAGTCTCTCCTGAGGCTGCAAGCTGTGCTGCCTGGGGTTGCAGGAAAGATGACACACTTTGGCCATCTCTGCTGGCATGTTACTAGGTCACATGCCCCCTAAGTCCACTGGCTCTAAGCCCAGCACAGCACCAGGATTTGCCCAGGAATTGCAGTCCTTGTGGCCTAGATTGCCTTTCAGGTTTATTTAGGACACCATACGGCTTTAGCCCTTTGCAGTGGGGCTTTCCAGAATTCAGATTCTGTCCACTAGCTAGGGGAGGTCTAGAGGCTCCCTCTGTAGGTCCCAGCCAATTTCTGCCCTGTGCTGCTTTCTGCTTTTATAGGACAGCACTGAGTTCCAATCCAAAAATCCCACAAACACTGCGCTTTCCCTCCCCCAGGCACATAGATTCTCTCTCTCTGTCATTTGGTTGCTGTTAGCGGGATGGGGAGGGGTGGTGTCCACAGTTCAAGACTGTCTTTTCTACCCCTTCAGTGCCTCCTTCCTTGATAACATGTTAAAACCAGGTACTGTGATTGCTTATCTGATTTTGGTTCTTACAACGGTTATTTTTTGTGTGTGGATAGTGTTTTTGTGTGTGGATAGTTGTTCAATTTGGTGTTAGTGTGGGGAGAATGATTGCTGGAGGGTTCTGTTTGGCCATCTTAATCAGCCTCTTCCTTCCAGACCTTTCATCATTTTTGACTGCCTCCATATAGAGAGTGTGATTCTTTCAACTACTAGTAAACACCAAAACCAAAAAATAATGTGATATTTTGAGAGAGCTAGTTGCCTTCTGATGATCCAAATATCTTTGACGAACTGCTGTCACGTAGTATATCCTTGGTGTCAGCCTCTACTCTTCTCCACCGCTCTTAAATAACAAATAAAATGTATAAATGAGAATATCACTTCCTGGAGGTAGCCGAGAAGCTTAATTCTGGTTAAGAATATCTTGAAACAGAACTTCCAACCTACCTTTGCAAGATAGATGAGCACCTCACTGAGTTGACTTGCTTGGTGCCCTTAAGGGATGTGGACTCATTTTGATGGATAAAATAAACATAGAAATCACTCAACCTGGATTTTTATTTTAGAGCTTGGCACGCATCTATCAACAACAGAACCTATCTAGTGCCAAGAGAAACAGGAGTTCAGGAAAAGGGCTGCTCTTTCATAAATAACACTTGTTTAAGAAAATCTTACAAGTTTATCAGAGAAACTATAGTTGTATAGTTGGCTCAGAAAAAGTGACCATTAGAGTGTACAAAGAAGAATAATTTTATTTTAAGAAACTGATTCTGAATACTGTGCATTTTCAGCATATGAGGCAAAAGATTGGATTTTCAGCACTTTTCAGTTGATTTTAAGAATGTTTTCCTGAGGTGTATGCAAGAGACATACACTTAAAAGGTTGAACCCAAAGGTTTTATTCAAACTATTTAAAATTTCATGCACATATCTAATCTCTTCTGAAATTTTCTGCTTAGCAGCTCAGGCGCAGGGTTTGTGTGAAAAAACTCAGTCCTTTTACTCAGGACACTGTGTGAAAAAATAGCCCAAATATGTGAGCTCCCAGGCAGGGTTTGGTCAATGGCGCATTGGGGCACAGATTTTAAATATGAGTGTATGGATTTTCCTTCTTTTTAATTTTGCAATTAAATTAATGATAATAAGTTCAGAGAACTAGTTGGTGGCTGGTTTTAAATAAAGACAATATTGGCTGCAGCTGGGCCAATCCTGGCTTCTTCACTGTAGGCTTCCCATAGACCAATAGTTCTCAGACTTCAGAGAATATCAGAATCCCTGGAAGGCTTGCTGTTTAGTCTCACACCCGACTTTCCCAGAGTGTCTGAGTCATTTGGTCTGGGGTAAGCCTGAGAATTTGCATTTTTAGGAGCACACTTAGAGAACAACTGCCCTGGTCCTTTTCTGTGTGACAGAACTGTGCCTCTTGCCTCAGAGTGGGACCCCCATTAGAAAGAAAATATTCAGTTTTTTTTTCCATATTTACCTCAGGGAAGACATGAACTTCTGTTTTCCAGGGGACCTTCCTTCCACTTCCTGCTGATTTTTGCTTTTTGTTGTATGCCTATTTTACTTAAGTCAAAGTGAAATCCTGCTATAACATATACTGAACTCAAAGGCAGTTGGAGTCCTTCATTTCATTATTCTTCCTTCTATCATCTTTTCTTTCTCCACATGAGAAGCAATACCTACTACTTTTTGAGTGATTTTTCTGGACAAAATAAATTTGTATTATGCCTGCCTCTTCTGCACTGCAAACAAGTGACAATGTAAATTCCTTTCGGAGTGGGAAGGAACCAGTTTTATTTTGCTCTTGGTCTTCGTTTTTTTGTTTTGTTTTGTTTTTGTTTTTTTTTTGAGACAGAGTCTCACTCTGTCGCCAGGCACCAGGCTGGAGTGCAGTGGCGGGACCTCGGCTCACTGCAACCTCCGCCTCCTGGGTTCAAGGCAATTCTCCCGCCTCAGCCTCCCGAGTAGCTGGGACTACAGGCGCACGCCACCACGCCCAGCTACTTTTTTTGTATTTTTAGTAGAGATGGGGTTTCATCATGTTCGACAGGATGATCTCAAGCTCTTGATCCGCCTGCCTTGGCCTCCCAAAGTGCTGGGATTACAGGCGTGAGCCGCAGTGCCCGGCCTGGTCTTTGTTTATTGAATTTCTGAGTGTTGTAAATCAACAAACTAACTGTATACTCTTTAAGACCAAGACCCCATTTGGACTTGTGTTTTTGGTAAATGGTTGCTCTTTATTTAATGATGGCCTTTTACCTGGCTGCTCCTGTACATTTTTCTCATTATGAAATCTTTGTCAGGTTATTCATCTCAGTGTACACATATTTGTCACAAACTTTGTACCCAAGTTTCTCATATGCAATTTAGTATATTATTTCTATAAATCAATTAATGGCCATATGGAAGAGCCTAACAAGGTTTATGCTTTCACCTGATTGATAGGTATGCAATGGCTGCTTGAAGCCCTGAAGGAGAAAAATTTTGACTGCATCTGAGCTCAGTGGGGAAGAATGCCAGCATCAGTTAGTTATGTCAGTATTGGGTCTCGTTTCTTACATGGCTGCATGTGGATCCCATGCTGGTGGATTCTGGCCTGTTTTAATATCATACACAAGTAGGAAAGATCAAGGAATTTGATCCTAAAATGTCAATAAGTACTGAAACAGTGATACAGGAATTAGAAGAGTCTCCGTTCTTTCATTGTAAAATAAGGATAATAACATATATTTGGTAGATGATGCTGTTAATCTAGGAAAGAGATTCAAAAGAGGGGGCCATATTGCAATGAGAAGGTATATAGGAAAAACTGTGGCTGGAAGGCAGTGTAGTGAGGATGCAGGAGAGCCAGCTGGGAGTTCAAGCCCCACCTTTTCACTTACTAACTAATCCCTTTTGCTTAATCTTGCTGAGTCTTAATCTCTTAATCTGTAAAATGATAATTTATTATTTCTTGAAGTTTTGATAATTAAATGAGTTACATGCAAAGAGCCTGGCATGTAAGTATTAGATTAAAGAGGATGTTATCAGTGACTTGCTGGTGTTTATGATGGAAGATCTGGGAGAACTGCTAAAAATATTTGAAGATGATGAAAGGATAAATATTTTTTGTGTGAAAAGACAATTCAGGCCAAAGGATAAATAGTCTATAGCAGAGAATTACATTGAATACAAGAAAGAACCTTCTAAGAAGCAAAAAGCAAACAATGGAATGGGTTTCTGTATGGGGTAGTAAGTTACCTAACCCAGAAAATATTAAGAGAGAGGCTGTGTGATTTTGGTCAGGCTGTGTGTGTAAAATATTTTCCCCTTTAGATAGAAGGTTGAAATGTATGACACTGAAAATTCCGCAAGTTCAATTATACTGTAAATTCATGTCAGTGACTTTCGAAAAATCATCCTCTCTGCTCCTATTTTACATTATTCCCAGTGATGACTCTGGTATTCTGAAGGATTTTGATTTCTGTAAGGACTTAAGAGATTCCCATGAAGAAAAGTCATCAAGCCCAGTATTTAAAAAGAAATAAACAAAATGAAACAACAGATATTCATTCATTTTTTTTGTTTGAAGCACAATCATAGGTGCCTTGCTTACCCAAGAACTCAAGTGGTGAATATACCCATTTAGCCAGTCCGAGGTTGACTACTAACAAGAAGATACCCTAAAAAACACATCAGGACACGGCAATTGAGTCCAGCAGCCCAGGAAGAAGCACATTAGTGTGGCTGGATGTTTCTGGTACAGTGGTCAGCAGTGAAATGATTAAGAGTGTTGGCATTTAAGTGATCATAATTAGGTTTCAAAGTTAACAGCCCATTGAGATAAATAGTGGAAGTTCACACCTCTCTCAGTGCTATTGTTTATCAGACTGTCAAGTTGCAGATTCAGGAAGACAACATTAATGTGGCTTTGGACACTAATTGCCCAGAGCCAAGTTACATCCACCTGGGAAGGTCCTTTGGGTATTTGCTCAACTAAAATGTCAGGAAATACACAGTGCTGGGATTCTGCATTGTCTAATAGCATTCAACATTGCACTGGTATTTTGATGCATAGAAAGCAAATGACACAGGAATATGTTGTCATGTTGTTTAGGAATCTCCTGGTTTAATCATTTATTTGCCTCAGTTTCTCTTTTAAAATGGCAATGAAACTGCTCACTTGAATGAAATGGCTCCTGAGAGAAATGAGAAATTAAATAATTTCAATAACAACGACAACAATAAAAACCCCTTTGCTCATATGAATTAGATTTCATAACCCATGTTATTGTCCTAAAGGAGTTATATGCACATTCTGTCAATAGGAAAACACTAAGAGCATAATTAAATTAATTTTCATAGAATTCTGATTCATTTTTTTCACAATTAAGTTTACATGCATGATTGCTGCTGTCTGATGTTCAATAAGGGTGGAGACTATAGTTTCAGTTTGCAAAATATTGATTTTTTTTTTCAAAAGACATTCAATAATTAAAGGCAGTGAAAATGTGGGGAGGCAAAACTCCTAAGACTTAAGAAAGGAATACGCTGCCACATCATCACAGTGGTTGTCTTTTCATGAAGTAGTTTCCTAAAAGTACGAGGTAATTTGTAGTTTATTATTATCATCAACATGAAAGAATTACTGGACACCTTTTAAAAATTTACATTGTTAGACAAACTTAAAGAAAACAATTTTAGCACTTCCAATTACCTTTTCACCTTGAACAGAGTTTTTCTTTGCTTTGCGCTTTTTTGCATCTTTCTACCCAACAGGTTAGAAAGTGAATCATGAAATTCTGTTCATTAAAAACAATTATTTATTTTCATTTTTTCCAACTTCTATTCTAGATTTAGGGGATACATGTACAGGTTGTTAAGTTGGTTTATTGCCTGAGGTTGAGGTTTGCAGTATGAATGACCCATCTCCCAGGCATTGAGCTTAATACCTAATTGGTAGTTTTTTAACCGTTGTCCCCCTCCCTCTCCTTCTTCTAGTAGTCCTCAGTGCCTATTGTTCCCATCTTAATTTCATATGCACCTAAGTTTAGCTCCCACTTAAAAGTGAGAAGTGCAGTATTTGGCTTCTGTTCCTACATTCATTTGCTTAGGATAATGGCTTCCAGCTGCATCCATGTTGCTGCAAAGGACATAATTTCATTCTTTTTCATAGCTGCATAGTAGTCTGTGTTATATATGTATCACATTTTCTTTATCCAATCCATTGATGGATTCCACATCTATGCTCTTGTGGATGGTGCTGCAGTGAACATACAAGTACGTATGTCTTTGTGGTAGAATGATTTACCTTTTCCTGGATATATACTCAGTAATTGGATTGCTGGGCCAAATGGTAGTTCTAAGTTTTCTGAGAAATCTCTGAACTGCTTTCCACAGTGGCTGATCTAATTTATATTCCCACCAGCAGTGTGTAAGCATTGCCTTTTCTCCACAGCGTCTGCCATCTGTCATTTTTTGATTTTGTAATAATGGCTATTCTGACTGGTGTGAGATGGCACCTCATTGTGGTTTAGGTTTGCATTTCTCTGGATGGCATTCTCTTTAATCCTGAGTGCTACCACTGGATGAAATAATAATCAAAGAAATGATGAAGGGACCAAGGGAAATAAAAATGTAAAAGAGTAGATAAGAAGAGCAGGAGCAAGAATGTAGGGGAGAAGATGAAAAGCAGATAAACTGGAGACACCCTAAGGTACAGGAACCATTGTTTTTTTACATCTCAATTGCAAACAATGTCTTGCTTTTGCTTCTTTGAAAGTTTGGAGTTTTGTCTTCAGAAGTTTCTTCATGACAAGCAGTATAGCAGAGAGAAATGTAATGTTTCGGAAAGAATGGGAGGTGTTTTAATTTTTCACTGTTGAATTTTCCAGTTGGTATAGCCTTCTGCCTGAGGTTTGGAAGCCAGTCAGCAGAGGATGTTTACACAGACATCTGAGCCAGAGTGGGCTGCAGGGCAGACCCAGGTAATCAGCGGAGTCCATCATCCTGTGACTGGGGAATATCATGTTTTATTATTGTGTAAATAGGGGTAGACTGGGAACTCCCTTCTACCAGGTTTTGTGCCTTATTAATTTTAATATCCTCAACCTAAGCTCAGTGCCTGGTACAGACTTTACTTTTGTTAAAGGATAAATGTAGAATTTCTGATAGACACTTAAAGAATACAATAATCATCATCCTTTGTCAGGAGATATTAAAAATCACTGGGCTATTATAATAGTCATAATTTTCATATCATACATTAAGTAATTTATATTTTTCTTTTTTTTGTCTTTGGAAAATTGAGCATGAGTTAACAACATCTGAAAAGGGTGAAAGACATTTCACTTGACCCAATGAAATGAATTCTCTAATTCTGAGATCATAAATGCAGACAATCTGAAAAGGCTTAAATAGGATTATTTATTTTTTAACTTACATGGTCATTATAATCATTATTATTGCTACATTTAATATTTATTGAATGTCAGGTATCCTTGGGCTAAGAATAGCATAGAATAAAGGAGAAAGTTAGTGGTTTAACATACAAAATTAATCTCCAAAATGGAAACTGAGATTCTTTTGTGATGAGTAGTTCCTTCAAGAGTAAGAATTTGATTGAGGACAAAAATGAACCACACAAATTGGTTTAGTTTCTAGGATGGTCCACATTGCTGTAGCTGGATTCATTTTGGAGATGTTTTTCATTTCCTCATTATCAATGTCTTTTTAAAAAAATTGTATACTTTAAGTTTTGGGATACATATGTAGAACGTGAAAGTTTGTTACATAGGTATACAAGTGCCATAGTGGTTTGCTACACCCGTCAACTCATCATCTACATTAGGTATTTCTCCTAATGCTATGCCTCCCCTAGCCCTTCATCCCCTGACAGGCCCTGGTGTGTGATGTTTCTCTCCCTTTGTCCATGTGTACTCACAGTTCAACTCCCAACTCCCACTTACGAGTGAGAACATGTGCTGCTTGGTTTTCTGTTCCTGTGTTAGTTTGCTGAGAGTGATAGTTTCCAACTTCTTCCATGTTCTTGCAAAGAACATGAAATCATCCTTTTTTATGTCTGCATAGTATTCCATGGTCTATATGTGCCACATTTTCTTTATCCAGTCTATCATTGATGGGTATTTTGGGTTGGTTCCAAGTCTTTGCTATTGTGAAAAGTGCTGCAATAAACATATGTGTGCATGTGTCTTTATAGTAGAATGATTTATAACTCTGTGGGTATATACCCAGTAATGGGATTGCTGGGTCAAAAGGTATTTCTGGTTCTAGATCCTTGAGGAATTGCCACACTGTCTTCCACAATGGTTGAACTAATTTATACTCCCACAAACAGTGTAAAGGCATTCCTATTTCTCCACATTCCCTCCAGCATCTGCTATTTCCTGACTTTTTAATGATCCCCATTCTAACTGGCATGAGATGGTATCTCAATGTGGTTTTGATTTGCATTTCTCTAATGACCAGAGATAATGAGGTTTTTTTTGTATGTTTGTTAGCAGCATAAATGTCTTCTTTTGAAAAGTGTTTGTTCATATCCTTTGCCCACTTTTTGATGGGATGGTTTTTTTCTTGCAAATTTGTTTAAGTTTTTTGTAGATTCTGGATATTAGGCCTTTGTCAGATGGAGAGATTGCAAAATTTTTCTCCTATTCTGTAGGTTGCCTGTTTACTCTGATGATAGTGTCTTTTGCTGTGCAGAAGCTCTTTAGTTTAATGAGATCCTATTTGTCAATTTTGGCTTTTGCTGCCATTGCTTTCGATATTTTAGTCATGAAGTCTTTGCCCATGCCTATGTCCTGAATAGCATTGCCTAGGTTTTCTTCCAGAGTTTTTATGGTTTTAGGTCTTATGTTTAAGTCTTTACTCCATCTTGAGTTAATTTTTGTATAAGGTATAAGGAGGGGGTCCAGTTTCAGTTTTCTGCATATGGCTTATCAGTTTTCCCAACATAATTTATTAAATAGGAAATCTTTTCCCCATTGCTTGTTTTTATTATGTTTGTCAAAGATCAGATGGTTGTAGATGTGTGGCATTATTTCTGAGGCCTCTGTTCTGTTCCATTGGTCTACATATCTGTTTTGGTACCAGTACCATTCTGTTTTGATTACTGTAGCCTTGTAGTATGGTTTGAAGTCAGGTAGTGTGTTGCCTCCAGCTTTGTTCTTTTTGCTTAGAATTGTCTGGTCTATACCAGCTCTTTTTTGGTTCAAGGTTTTTTTTTTTTTTTTTTTTTTTTTACGATTCTGTAAAGCAAGTCAATGGTAGCTTGATGGGGATAGCATTGAATCTGTAAATTACTTTGGGCAGTATGGCCATTTTCACAATATTGATTCTTCCTATCCATGAGCATGGAATGTTTTTCCATTTGTTTGTGTCCTCTCTTATTTTCTTGAGTGTGGTTTATAGCTTTTCTTGGAGAGATCCTTCACATCCCTTGTAAGTTGTATTCCTAGGTATTTTATTCTCTTTGTAGCAACTGTGAATGGGAGTTCACTTATGATTTGGCTCTCTGTCTATTATTGGTGTATAAGAATGCTTGTGGTTTTTGTACATAGATTTTGTATCCTGAGACTTTGCTGAAATTGTTTATCAGCTAAGGAGATTTTGGGCTGAGATGTTGGGGTTTTCTAAAGATACAATTATGTCATATGCAAACAGAGACAATTTGGCTTCCTCTTTTCCTATTTGACAATGCTTTATTTCTTTCTCTTGCCTGATTGCCCTGGCCAGAACTTCCAGTACTATGTTGAATAGGAGGGGTGAGAGAGGGCCTCCTTGTACTGTGACAGTTTTCAGAAGGAATGCTTCCAGCTTTTGCCCATTCAGTATGATGTTGGCTGTGGTTTTTCATAAATGGCTTTTACTATTTTGAGATAGATTCCATCAATAGCTAGTTTATTGAGAATTTTTAGCATGAAGGGGTATTGAATTTTATTGAAGGCCTTTTCTGCATCTATTGAGAAAATCATGTGGTTTTTGTCATTGGTTCTGTTTATGTGATGGATTAGATTTATAGATTTGCATATGTTGAACCAGCCTTGCATCCCAGGGATGATACTGACTTGATCATGTTGGATAAGCTTTTTGATGTGCTGCTGAATTTGGTTTGCCAGTACTTTATTGAGGATTTTTGCATAGATGTTCATCAGGGAAATTAACCTGAAATTTTCTCTTTTAGTTGTGTTTCTGCCAGGTTTTGGTATCAGGATGATGCTGGCCTCATAAAATGAGTTAGGTAGAATTCCCTCTTTTTCTATTGTTTGGAATAGTTTCAGAAGGAATGGTATCAGCTCCTCTTTTTACCTCTGATAGAATTTAGCTGTGAATCTGTCTGGTCCTGAGCTCTTTTTGGTTGGTAGGCTATTAATTGCTGCCTCAATTTCAGAACTTGTTATTAGTCTATTCAGAGACTCGAATTCTTTCTGGTTTAGTCTTGGGAGAGTATATGTGTCCAGGAATTTATCCATTTCTTCTTGATTTTGTAGTTTATTTGCATAGAGGTGTTTATAGTATTCTCTGATGGTAGTCTGTATTTCTGTGGGATCAGTGGTGATATTCCCTTTATCATTTTTTATTGTATCTGTTTGATTCTTCTCTCTTTCCTTCTTTATTATTCTGCCTAGTAGTCTATTTTGTTAAATGTTTTTTTAAAAAACAGCTCCTGGATTCATTAATTTTTTGAAGGGTTTTTTTTTTTTGTGTGTGTGTGTGTGTCTCTATCTCCTTCAGTTCTGCTCTAGTTATTTCTTGTTGTCTGTTAGCTTTTGAATTTGTTTGCTCTTGCTTCTCTAGTTCTTTTAATTGTGATGTTAGGGTGTTGATTTTAGATCTTTTCTGCTTTCTGCTGTGGGCAGTTAATGCTATAAATTTCCCTCTAAACACTGCTTTAGCTGTGTCCCAGAGATTCCGGTACATTGTGTCTTTGTTCTCATGCGTTTCAAAGAACTTATTGATTTCTGCCTTAATTTCGTTATTTACTCAGTAGTCATTCAGGAGCAGGTTCAATTTCCATGTAGTTGTGCGGTTTTTAGTGAGTTTTTAAATCTTGAGTTCTAATTTGATTGCACTGTGGTCTGAGAGACTGTTACAATTTTCATTCTTTTGTATTTGCTGAGGAGTGTTTTACTTTCAATTATGTGGTCCATTTTAGAAGAAGTGTGATGTGGTGCTGAAAAGAGTGTATATTCTGTTGATTTGGGTGGAGAGTTTTGTAGATGTCTATTAGGTCTGCTCAGTTCAAAGCTTAGTTCAAGTCCTGAATATCCTTGTTAATTTTCTGTTTCATTGATCAAATATTGACAGTAGGGTATTATAGTCTCCCACTATTATTGTGTGGGAACCTAAGTCTCTTTGCAGGCCTCTAAGAACTTGCTTTATGAATCTGGGTGCTCCTGTGTTGGGTGCATGTATGTTTAGGATAGTTAGCTCTTCTTGTTGCATTGATCCCTTTACCATTATCTAATAATCTTCTTTGTCTTTTTTGGTCTTTGCTGGTTTAAAGTCTGTTTTATCAGAGACTAGGATTGCAACCCCTGCTTTTTTTTTTTTTTTTTTTTTTTTTTGCTTTCCATTTGCCTGGAAAATCTTTCTCCATCTCTTTATTTTGAGCATATGTGTGTCTTTGCAGGTGAGATGGGTCTCCTGAATACTGCATACTGACGAGTCTTGACTATTTAACCAATTTGCCAGTCTGTGTCTTTTAATTGGGGCATTTAGCCCTTTTACATTTAAGGTTAATGTTGTTATGTGTGAATTTGATCCTGTTATTGTGATGTAGCTGGTTATTTTGCCCATTTGATGCAGTTTCTTCTTAGTGTTGATGGTCTTTACAATTTGGTATGTTTTGTTTTTACAGTGGCTGCTACTGGTTTTTCCTTTCCATATTTAGTGCTTCCTTCAGGAGCTCTTGTAAGGCAGGCCTGGTGGTGACAAAATCTCTCAGCATTTGCTTGTCTTTAAAGGATTTTATTTCTCCTTTACTTATGAATCTTAGTTTGGCTGGATATGAAATTCTGGATTGAAAATTATTTTTTTAAAATACGTTGAATATTGGCCCCCACTCTCTTCTGGCTTTGAGGTTTTTTTGCAGAGAGATTAGTCTGATGGGCTTTCCTTTGTGGGTAATGCAACCTTTCTCTCTGGGTGGCCTTAATATTTTTTCCTTCATTTCAACCTTGGTGTATTTGATGATTATGTGTCTTGGGGCTGCTCTTCTTGAGGAGTATCTTTGTGGTGTTCTTTATATTTCCTGAATTTGAATGTTGGCCTGTCTTGCTAGATTAGGGAATTTCTCCTGGTAATATCTTGAATAGTGTTTTCCAGCTTGGTTTCATTTTTCCCATCACTTTCAGGTACACCAGACAAACATAGGTTTGGTCTTTTCACATTGTCCCATATTTCCTAGAGACTTTGTTTGTTTCTTTTCATGCTTTTTTCTCTTATCTTGTCTTCACACTTTATTTCATTAAATTGATCTTCAGTCTCTGATATCCTTTCTTCCACTTGATCAATTCATCTATTGATACTTGTGTATGCTTCATGAAGTTCTTGTGCTGTGTTTTTTTAGCTCCATCAGATTATTTATGTTCTTCTCGAAACTGGTTATTTGAGTTAACAATTCCTCTAATCTTTTTTCAAGGTTCTTAGCTTCCTTGCATTGGGTAAGAACATGCTCCTTTAGCTGAGAGGAGTTTGTTATTATCCACCTTCTGAAGACTACTTTTGTAAATTCATCAAACTCATTCTTGTTCCCTTGCTGGTGAGGAGTTTTTTTCCTTTGGAGAGAAGAGGCATTCTGGGTTTTTTGAATTTTCAGCCTTTTTGAACTGGTTTTTTCTCATCTTCATGGGTTTATCTACCTTTCATCTTTGATGCTGTTGACCTTCAGATAAGATTTCTGTGTGGATGTTCTTTTTGTTGATGTTGATGCTATTCCTTTGTTTGTTAGTTTTCCCTTTAACAGTCAGGCTCCTCTGCTGCAGGTCTGCTGTAGTTTGCTGGGAGTCCATTCCAGACCCTGTTTGTCTAGGTATCACCAGCACAGGCTGCAGAACAGCAAAGATTGCTGCCTGTTCCTTCCTCGGAAGCTTCGTCCCAGCGGGGCACCTGCCAGATGCCAGCCATCGTTCTTCTTTATGAGATGTATGTCAACCCCTGCTGGGAGGTATCTCTCAGTCAGGAGGCATGGGGTCAGGGACCCACTTGAGAAGACAGTCTGTCTCTTATCAGAGCTTGAATGCTGTGCTGGGAGATCCTCTGCTTTCTTCAGAGTCAGCAGGTAGGAATGTTTAAGTCTGCTGAAGCTGTGCCCACAGCTGCCCCAGGGAGTTGGGAGTTTTATCTATAAGCCCCTGACTGGGGCTGCTGCCTTTCTTTCAGAGATGCCCTGCCCAGAGAGGAGAAATCTAGACAGGTAGTCTGGCTACAGTGGGTTTGCCAGGCTACGGTGGGCTCTGCCCAGGCCAAACTTCCCTGTGGCTTTGTTTACACTATGATAGGGAAACCACCTACTCAAGCCTTAGTAACAGCAGACACCCCTCTCCCCACCAAGCTCAAACATCCCAGGTCAACTCAGACTACTATGCTGTCAGTGAAAATTTCAAGCCAGTGGATCTCAGTTTGCTGGGCTCTGTGGGGGTGGGATCCACTGAGCTAGACCACTTGGCTCCCTGGCTTCAGCCCCCTTTCCAGAGGAGTGAATGGTTATGTCTTGCTGGCATTCCAGGTGCCACTGGAGTATAAAGAAAAAAATCCTGCAGCTAGCTTGATGTCTGTCCAAATGGCAGCCCAGTTTTGTGCTTGAAACCCAGGGGCCTGGGTAAGCCAATTCTTTGCAATACATCTCTCGCTTTTTTGGATATATAATTCACATACAATACTATTTACCTATTTAAAGTATACAAATCAATGTTTTTTGACATATTACATTATTAATTTTTTTAAATGGTGGTAAATATATAGATAACAAAATTTGCTATTTTAGTGATTTCTAAGTGTACAATTCAGTGGCATTAATTATGTCAATAATGTTATGAAACCATCACCACCATATATTTCCAAATTTTTTTATCATTCCAAGCAAAAATCTGTAGCCATTGAGCAATAATTCTCCCTTTTCCCTTTTGTTCAGGTCATGGTAACCTCCAATATATTCTCTGTCTCTATGAAATTGACTATTCTAGATATTTCACATGAGTAGAATCATACAATGTTTGTTCTTTTGTGTCTGGCTTATTTCATTTAGCATAAGTTTTCAAAGTTCACCAATGTTGTAGCATGTATCTATGACTAAGCAATATTCTAGTGTATGTATATACAACATTTCATTTATCTGTTCATCAATTGCTGGACACTTGGGTTGAACATTTTGGCTATTGTGAATAATGCTGCAACAAACACTGGAATATAAATATTTGTATAAGTACTTGCTTTCAATTCCTGTGGGTATATTCCTAAGAATAAAATTGCTGGATCATAGGATAATTCTATGTAATAATTCTTTTACAATATATATCTCTTACCTTGTTTCCTTCCATGGTTGCACCCTGGCTAATATAAAGGTGTAATATGGGGGAAGGAAGAGAAAGAGAGAACATGGTAGAACTGAGAGTAATCTATGGTGCATGTTTGCTGTATTTGCTCCAAAAAAATATTTATTTAGTTTTATTAGAGACAGGGTCTTACTCTGTCATCCAGGCTGAGTGCAGTGAAGCAGTCATAGCTAACTGCAGCCTTGAACTTCAGGGCTCAAGTGATCTTCCTGTCTCAGCCTCCTGAGTAGCTAGGACTACAGGCAAGCACCACCCTACCTGGCTAAATTTTTAAGTTTTGTAGAGATGGGGTCTTGCTATGCTTCCCAGGCTGGATTTTTAAAAAATGTAACAATAGAATGCAGTAGAAAGTCTTATAATCTTTTCTTGACTTTCCCATTCACTACCCCTCCTCTCCTGGGATAAGAAATATTCTATATCTGGTGTGTATCCTTCTAATCTATGTTTATACATTTTCAAAATATATAAATGGATATAAAGTTCTCGGTGTTAGAAATATACAGAAATGGCATAATCCTTTATCCATTTTTACCTTACTTTTCACTACCATAATTTACTATGCATTTATATATATTTATACATTTAAATCTAGTTCATTTATTTCAACTACTGAATATCATTCTGTTGTAAAAATACACCATTATTTTTATTTTTAATTTTTTAAAATTTTACTTTAGGTTCCAAGATACATGTGCTATACATGAAGTTTTGTTACATAGGTATACATGTGCCATGGTGGTTTGCTGAACCTATTGACCTGACCTCTAAGTTCCCTCCCTTCACTCTGAATGCCCCAACAGGGCCTGGTGTGTGTTATTCTCCTCCCTTTGTCCATGTGTTCTCATTGTTCAGCTCCCACTTATGAATGAGAACATGCGGTGTTTGGTTTTCTGTTCCTGTGTTAGTTTGCTGAGGATGATGGCTTCTAGCTTCATCCATGTCCCTGCAAAGGACATGATCTCATTTCTTTTTATGGCTATGTAGTATCCCATGGAAAGTATACCATTATTTTTTATAAACTTCCTTATCAATTCTAATTTCCTACTATTTCAAAGAATGCAACAGTGGATCTTTTTGTGTGTTTCCTTACGAAAAAAGTACACAAATTAGGACAAAATTAAAGTTAGAATCTTTGCTGCTCTTTTATCTGTGGATAATATGATGTTTATGATATTCATGGAGTTTTTATTTCAAAAATCACTTTTTTGAGAAGTTTTATTTGGATTTTTAAAAAATTCACCTGTTCATTTACATATTTTCTTATTTCATTATGATATTTCCTCCACTGTATAAAGGAAGGGCATAAAGGGAAATAGAAAAGAAAGAGGATGGTGTTGTCAGAACTTGGTAGCTGGCTGAACATGGAAAGTAAAGAACACAAGGTAAAAATATTAGCAACAATGAACATTTATTGAGTTCTTATGTATCAGGCACTGTGCTAAACATATTACATGCATGAACTGATTAATCCTCTGTGCAGTAAATGTGTTGACTGGGAATCTAGAAGTTCTTATCAACCTGTAGGCCCGATAAAAATATCGATGTTTACCTGGAGCTTTGGGCCATGCCAGATAGTTTATACTAACAAGGTTATTATAGTGATTTATGGTGGGGGCTTTGGGCTTGAGACATCTGGAGAGGCTGAATTTAGCCACCTGGGTGGTCAGCCATGTGTATATAACTGACCCTTATTATAAACTCTGAATATTAAGGCTTAGATGAGATTCCCTGTTTGGCCAGACTCCTTGCATATTGTCCCACATTGTTGCTAGGAGAAGTTATTGGTGTCCACGTGATCCACTGGGAGAGGATAACTGGAAGTTCTGTGCCTGGTCTCTACTGGACTCTGACCCATGCACCAATTCCTTTTGTTGATTTTATTTTTTATTCTTTGGCTGTAAGAAACTGTAATTGAGAGCACAGTGGCATTTCTGAATTCCCTGAGTTCTAGCCAACTATTGAAACTCAGAGTGGTTTTCGGGGACTTCTGAACTGCATCCTTACAAAAGCTTCTTCAGGTGGATATTATAATTATTTTCATTTTTATAGATGAGGACACAAAAGATGAAAGAAATTAAGTAAGAAATAATGAAACCTTAGTGTAAATGAAGACCTCCATGGTTCCCATACCTGCCCGTCCTAAACTTTCTAAACCTGTGCATCTTATGCTTCTGGCATAGCATGGATGCAATTCACCAAGAAGTGGAATTGAGAAGGAATACATTTGGGAGAAGATGCTTTGTTCCTTTTTGTGGCAGCTGGATGTGTGGTTTTAAAGCTCAGAAACAAGGTCTGGGCCAGAGATATAGATTTAGGAGTCATTGGTGGGTGGGGTTGACAATATGGGAATGGATATCATCATCAAGGTTGAGTATGTAGAGAGAAAAGAGATGGACTGAGAACAGAATCCAAGACTCATCAATATAGAAAGATGGGATAAAGAGTGGAACCATATAAGGATACTGAACAAGGGTAATCAGAAAGAAAAAAAGGGAACCAGAAAATCATGCCAAGAATGTTAAGGGAGAAGGGTGTTTCTAAAAAGGAAGGCAGGGCAAGAGTGTCAAACTTACAAATGTGTCACATAAGATTACTAGTGCCCATTGGATTTGGAAACTAGGAGACCATGGCAAGTGCAGTTTCAGATTAGGGATGGGAACCAGATGTAGTGATAAGGGAGAGTATGGTAATGGAGAGGTAGATAGCTCTTTCTTTGTCACCTGCAGTAGTCATTCAGCATTCGCTTGATTCCTTGGGATGCTATTTAACTGCTACTTTTTATCTCCCATGAGATTGTGATCTCCTTCAGGTCCCAGCCTGTCTCTGATCCTAAGTCCCACAGAGAATTTGCCATGGTAATGACTACAGTGCCAGTGCAAGTTCTTATTTAATGAGAGTTAGGTATGCTGAAGAGGGGCTCATAAAGGAAGTGGGAAGCCCTACAAAGGGAGTCATTCCTGGTGGGGTTCAGAGCATACCTGGGAAGTCAAGGGCTCATACGATGCAGTTGCATTTGGGAGTTAACAGAAACTCTGGATCAGAGAGACCCAGTCTCAAATCTTGGTTCTGAGACTTTTTGTGTAACTTTGAGCAACTATTCTAAGTTTCTGTTTTCTTATATGCAAAAAGGGTATATTAGTTTGCTAGGGCTCTCATAGCAAAATCCCACAGACTAGGTGACTTAAACAGCAGAAGTTTTCTCAAAGGCTAAAAGTCCAAGGTCAGGTTTGGTTTCTTCTGTCTTTGGCTTGTTGATGGCCACTGTCTTGCTGTGTCCTCACCTGGTTGTCTCTCTGTGTTGTTTATAGCGTGATCACTGCTTCTTATAAGGACACCAGTCATACTGGATTACAGCCCATCTTAATGACCCCATTTTAACTTAGTTACCTCTTCAAAGGTCCTAGCTCCAAATATAGTCATATTCTAAGGTCCAAGGGATTAGGGCATTGACATAATTTTGGAGGAACACCATGCCATAACAAAGGTGATAATAATAAAGCCTATTTAGTATGATTTGGGGAAGAATAATTGAGAAAATATGTATAATACAATTAATACATTTACCTATAGTAACTACTAAATAAATAACCTAGATGAGAAGAAAACCTGAAGGCCTGGAAAGGAAGTGCTTGCCTAGCTAGAAAAGGAAGTAAAAAGGAAAACCCAAGGTTTACTCCCTGGGTCATTTCTTCCAGAACACCTTCCCTGACCTACTCCCTTGCCTACAGGGGAGTCTCCTCTTTGCTCTGGTCATGTCTGCCCATTTCAGTTACATTATTGCTCTCCTGGTGGTCTTCCCCATCAAGGAGAAGATTCTTTAATACTGAGAATCATGTCTTTATATCATCTGCATACAATCAGGGCAAACTACACAAACATATTTGTTCATTTTTATCACATTTTTACAGCAAAGATATACAAAAAAATGAGAAATTAAGAATAGTAAAAACATTGGTTTGAGTCATGAGTATTTTGAATTTTTTTTATAAGGTTGCCACTTAGATTTCCCTCTTTGAATCAAGACTACCTGATAAGTTTGCATGGCACAATCCACATACTGTTATGCTCTCTTAGTATTTAGCTAGCTTTCTCATTCTTCCTCCCACTGCCCTAGAGCAAATGCTGAATTTTAATTTTGTAATTTTATATCTAAATTTTAGCTACAGCCTTTTCACAGTTATAAATATATAGATCCCACTCCCCCACCCCTGGCAGAAACACTCAAACTCAAAACAAGCTTTATGTAAATTTGCCTTCCTACCTTCATGCACCTGAGTTAAATGAGGCTCAGAAAAACGCTTGCAATTCGCTTAATGTTTTCCTCCTGACACAGAATTTTAATTTGGAGTTGTATTTTTGAAAAGGTAGTATGGTTTAGGAGGATGCCAATTTAGGAGGTCATTTAAAATGATGCCTTCTCTATTCAGGGAAGTAAGAGGCTTTTTCCGGGGTATTAATTAGGCCAAACTTTACCAAGGTCAGGGAGCGACAAATGTCCTTGACACTGAAAAGTTCTGTTTGAAAATCTGAGAAGTATTTGGAACTCCAGTTGTTGTTTTTAGTGCTGTTAATGGGCAACAGAATGCTAATCAGTCAGATTAACTAAACGGCTGAGTCATGCCATAACCCTTCTCAAATAAGAAGTGCCCATTTTGAGATGCTAAATGAAAACATAAAGGCAGCCAACCATACCATTCTTGAAAGATGAGAGAGTGCCAGCAAGGCTGGTAATGTAGCAAGTGAATTAAGTTTCACGTGTGTGTGTGTGTGTGTGTGTGTGTGTGTGTAGGTACATGCCACGTTTCACATCTAGATGCTACTTTAATAAGCTAAGGACTTAGATAAATGCTACAATAAAGATTTGATCAGATCAATTTATTCTTTAAGGAAAATCTAGTTACAATTTCTGCTTGAAATAAAAGCTCAAAAACTTAATAATTAAATAAGTTTCTGAGCATTTTGGTTTTGGAAATTGCAAGTAGAAGGGCTGCCAGAATGGTGGAGGCAGGTTCTGGGGCGGGGCTTGGTCTGGGATATGGGCACTGCAGATTTAGCCACACTGTTTTTGAATGTCTTAGCAAGAATGTCTTAGGCTTTCTTCAAGAGAAACTAATTTCCCATTGACATATTTGATTTTTTTTTTCTTGTCTCAGTTGTTTCAGTGGTAACCCAAACAAGAGGTCGTTAGACAGAATTTCTTCTAAAGGCCTTGGTGGACAGTTCCAAAGTGTTTTTTGTCTTCCACAATTGTGACTGTTTCAGTTTCTCCCACTCTCAGTACAGTAGGACTGTGAACAAGATGACCAGTGCAGGGTAATTGGTGCCGGCTGGCTTAAAAGGAAAACACACAGGAGAACTTGTAGATGTGCAGCTGTAATAGGAAGATCAAGATTGTCACGTGTTCTCAGTTCCCACAGTATACTGCCAAGCAATGCTGAGAAACAAATGGCTTTTTCTTAGAATGACCTAGACTAAGGGTGTGATGAAGAAACACTTTTGAGCCAGGCATGGGATGTATGCCTGTAGTCTCAGCTACTGAGGAGACCAAAGCAGGAGGACCATATGAGCCCAGGAGTTCAAGTCTAGTCCATGTAACATAGCAAGATCCTTTCTCTGGAAAAACAAAAAACGAAACAAAACAAAACAAAAAAACACTTTTATTTCTTTATTGCTCCATATCTTTAAAACCCCCTTGGAAGAGGAAACACTCTCGTTTTATTAAAAACAAGTAAGAAAAAGCAAATATCATGGAGCTGGGACATTCTAGTTTTGTTGAGAATAAGACCGTAATGTGTGATGTGAAAAGGTGTCTTAATAAAGGTGAATCTAAGAAAAAGCATGTGATTAGTGAATGTCACCTTACTAACCTTCTGATAGGACATGGCAAATCCCTAAGCATCTTCAGGTTTTCTCTAACAGGAGAAAAAGAATTCCTGGAGAGAAGTTGTGTATGTACCTGCACTGGCACAGTTGAAAACTGTAATCAAAAGAAAACAAATTTGGCCTATGGTACTACATTATTGATGATGTCGTGATGAGCTATTGTAGAATTAGCTGGGGGGCCAAAGTCAACATTATTTTAAACAAGATAAGGATACATTCAGGTGTTAAAAAGGTCATTCTAGCAGCCAACAAATTAGAGAGGCAGAAGCAGGGAGTACTGAGGGAGGTTGACCACCGGGGAGGCTGTTGATGTAACACTGGTCTGTGGTCCCTGACTAGGGTGCTAGCCAGACAGCTCTGTCTTCCGAAGGGTGATAGCCACCCTGGCACCATAGACATCCCTGTGGGCTAACTTGAAATGCAAATTCATAGGCCCTTCCCTGACTTGTTAATCCGAATCTCTGGGGATGGTGTCCAGGAGACTGTTGTCACATGTTCTCTGCGGAATTCTTACAAATATTGAAAGTTGACGATGTTGCTGTAAAGGATATCCATGGGAACAATCTCATTCTTCTTTGGTCACCTGCATGTATACTCATATCCATCTCCCGCTCTAGAGAAACTTGCTTGATATGATTTTGCTGTATCCCCACCCAAATCTCATCTTGAACTGTAGTTTCCATAATCCCTATGTGTCATGGAGGGACCTGGTGGGAGATAACTGAATCATGGTTACCTTCTTGCTGTTCTCCTGATAGTGAGTCCTCACAAGATCTGATGATTTTATTAGGGGCTTCCTCCCCGCCCCCGCTTTACACTGCACTTCTCTTTCCTGCTACCATATGAAGAAAGATGTGTTTGCTTCCCCTTCCACCATGATTTTAGGTTTCCTGAGGCCTCCTCAACCATGGAAAACTGTGAGTCAATTAAACCTCTCTTCTTTATAAATTACCCCATCTCGGATATGTCTTTATTAGCAGAGTGAGAATGGACTAATACAGCACTTATCAGGGTTAACTTTCCATCCTACTAGAATGAGGGAATGCTTTTCAGCAACCAGGGTTCCACTTGGAAAACCACAACTTCCAGGGGATAAATCAGGCCACCTGGGAATAGTTTAGTCTCTTTACTTGAGAGGAGTGTTTCATCAGCTTCAATTCATCAGAGGATCTGGGCTGCATAGTAATAATCATCATCTGGTGACAACCAGCATTTGTTTAAGAGGGAATGGATGATGGCAGAATACGGAGATCTTAAGTGTTGAACAGCAGTAAATCTTCTCTCTTTGTCTTTGTGGGCTAGGATAATACTAATCATTCTCTTCCTTCCTTCCTCTGAGGGCTATGCCTAGGCAAAAAAGAAGCAGGCAGCAGCCGAGGGGAAGGTTTTGGGTTACCACAAAGACCTCCAGAAAGGACTCAAATCCTTCCTGTCAGTGTTCCCTAACGTACTGGACATTTTGAAGTTTAATCACCTTCTTGCATTATTTAAACCTTAGTCACTTAAAATATACATGTTTCTTTCTGAGTGGATAGTAATTTGCTATTACTCTTCAGTGAATTTGAGGAGGACCCCAAATATGTATGTTATTACCTTAAAATATACATGTACTATAGCACCAATATTATATACCTTACACTAATGCACACATAACAATGAAAATATAAATGTATATCAATTATGCATTTCTCCCAATCCCTAATGGATCATGTGGTACATTCTGCTTCATTGCTTCCTGCTCTGAAATACAAGGTCTTAATCTGGGAAAATCCATGATGGGTTCCAAAGTGTTGGTCTACCCCCTGAAATAATATTCAGAATTTATAGGCACTTTTCTGGAGAGAAGGTGTACCTAGTACTTTCTTGAAGTGCTTTTTCTAAAGGTTAAGAATCACAGGTAACTGAAAGAGGAGCTACAAACAGGATTTTGCAGAGATGATGATATCTCTATTGTCTATATAGGCAAACTGTGATTCAGCAAAATTAGATGATTTCCTCAGACTTACTCACCAGGAACCAGATGAATCTGGGATCCAAAAAGGGGTGACAAGAGTCCTGAAAGATAATGGGTTTAAGAACGGAGATTAGGCAATCAAAGAGACACATCCTTTTTTCTAATATCTGAGAAAGATGAAACACTCTGCTTATCCAGGGTTCACCCCTCCAGTTATGCTGTTGATTCCTCCTCCCCCTGCCTCTTCTGGGACAATCTCTATTCATTTTTCCCTCTCTTTTTTATAACTTTAGTTTCTCCCACTACATGGTGATTTTCAACAAAGCTCACTTTCAACAGGAAGGGTAAGTTAATAGTATGTGGCGTTTAATGAAAACAAACCCAAAACCTCATCAGGTAATTTTACTATCTCTGTTTCATTCTCTCCCCTCAAGTGAGAACTATTCCCTTGTATTATCTTTTACCCTCTTGCCTATGAACATACTCAGCATTTTCTATTATAACAAAACATGTCCTTGACAATCACATGCTTTTTTGTTTTCTTGGTTCCTACTTCTGAAGCACAATGCCATTCCTATAACTATGGTGCAGACACAGCTTCTATTAAAGCATGTACCCTCTAATAAGATTATTTGTTGCCTACCTACTTTCCTCTTTCAATTGATCATGAAGGTCTGGAGTAGTATGTCATCTTCATCTTCCTGGATCTGACTTAGTGCTAGAACAAAGCATGGTAACTCATGTATGTTGAAAAAATGGCTGGATTTCATTGTCTAAAGTCACAAATTAAACTCTATGCTATATAGGATGAACAACTATCCTGGTTTTCCCAATCCCAAGAAGTTTCCCAGTACGGAGAACTTTTAGTGCTAAAACTGAGAAAAGTTGGCTATCTACTTTTTAATGTGATCTAGACCCTCTGTGATCTGGCCCCAAGAAGTTTTTTTCAGGCTCACCTTACATTATATCCTCTCAGACACCCCATGTTCCAAAAAAGAAAAGATAGTTCCCTGAAGATGGACCATTTGTTAAACCTATGATGAGAATGCAGGGCCTAGAGCTGAGTGTCAAGATGGAGTGGTATTTGAATGTATTTTGTTCAACTTGCAGCTGGAGGTCATATAAGCAGAGCTGACCCAGATTATACAAGAAGTGAGTGTGTTTGGTTGAAGGGGCAGGGTGGTTAAGAAGCAAGAAAGAAATATGATATAGTACAGGAGTTCTCAAAGTGTGGTCCTTGAATCAGCAGTATTAGTCTTACCTGAGAAGTTATTAAAATGCAAAATACTTCCCTCAACCCCACACTGAATCAGACACTTGAGGCATGTGGCCCAGCAGGCTGTGTTTTAATAAGCTGTGAACTGTGATGCATGCACAAGTTTGAGAGCCACTGTATGGTGAAATAAACACCTTGCCAGGAGTCAGAAAACCTGGATTGTGATGCCAATTATCGTGAAGTATTAGTGAAACTGTGGCCAAGTGGCTAAAGATCTCTGGGCCTCAGCTTCTCTATCTGTTAACTGTGGGTAATTCTCAAAAGGGTTGAGAAAGACCCCACGGAGGATCAGAAGACTATTGAGTTTCAGAGCCACTGTACAGTGAAATAAACTATTTCAACTTGCAACTGGAGGTCATATAAGTGGGAAGGGCCACTTACGGTCAAAGACCATTTAGAGGTGACTCTCTACACTGTCATCATCTCTATGGAAACTCACTCTGCCACATGCAAGGTCATGTTAGGGATCATTCTTGAGTGTGAAGGCCAGAATATAAAGTTTCATAGTGCCAAACCTGGTCAGTCCTGATATTCATTCTGATTATGGAACAGAGCATCTCTTAGAGAAAACACTGGCTGTTCTCTCTGATGTTTTCTTAGAAAGTATCTTTCCCCGAATATCTCTAACGTTCTCTTATTTTACCCTATATTCACCTATAATCCTATAATTTCAACCAGTGTCAAAACCCTAATGAACAGTTTGATTGACTACCTACTACATGCCTGTCACTGTGCTAGAGGGATGTTGAGAACCAACCAAAGCCAATTTGATAATCCACATTAAGCTTTTTGGGAAAAATATTGGTATATTGGTATTAGCATAGAAATATAGCCTCAAATAGTTGAAAGTTGTTGAGAGTGATAGATCTCTTTGGGGACAAGCTCAACACCAGGTTTTAATGACAGCAAGGCTCAGCTTGAATTCTGCTGCTTATACAAATATATTTTAGCCAAGAGGCACAAAAAGTCGTAGAACCTGTTCTATAAGCTTGATACACAATCCTAGCCATGGGTCCCTTTGAGTGCTCCAGCAACAGCACCTTGAATGAATGGTTCACTAGAGACAAAGAGGCAATAGTTTAGTAGCAGGATTTAGCTAAAGTCCCAGCCAGATTCAGAAGAGGAGAATCCTCTGAGTCAGCGCTCGACCCAAGATAATTCCCAAATCAAACCTCAGGCCCTGCTGTTAATTGCATAGGCTATCCAGCTTGCTGGATTCTTGATTATGCACGAATGGGAATGCCTGCACAATATTTTGGTCACATATCTTGATCACCACTCATTTTACCAGTGGAAAATCATTTTTTCCATCCATGATGCTAACAAAGTCTCTGAAATTGATCAACTGTCAAGATAGCTGAAATATTGATAGAGCCTCGTGTGGAGGGTGAAGTTTCCATTAGAGGCTTTCAATTTCTATCCAACCACCCTGGAATGGGTATTCTCAATTAAGGCAGCTGACTTCCCTCTCTCCAGCTAGATAAAAACTACCTACCCAACATTGTCTATGGGAAAGTATGTTAAATAAAATCATAGGTAGCATGATTGAGACAAAGAAAGAATATTATCAATTTCATAATGTTATAAAAGTGCTATACTTTTGGATAGAAATCTCTAGTTAAAGTTTTGAAATTTCATAGGATTCAACCTACATACATACTCCTTGAGAGTCTCTGAACTTGAGTGCTACTCATTGGTTTTCTGATCTGATTTTTGCTGCTTTCTCAACTGCCCAGCTTCTACCTCCCAAAAAACTTTGATCTTTGTTTTCTGCCTGGGATTGTTTTGTCCCAATCCTTTTCCTGCTGTAATGCATCCTTCCCGTCCTATCTCAGATATTCCCTTATACAGAGAACTCTAGACTCTCCAAATAATGCCACGTGTCCTCCCAGGACATCTTAAACCTCTGTATTAACTCCCTTCTGAGCACTGTAATGTAAATCCTGTTGACTTGTTTGTCTTGGCTATTAGGTTATGAGCTCCCTGAGAGCTGGGGCAGGACCTTCCTCATTGCCAGGACAGAGCAGAATGCAGCAAACAGCTCCTTGTGCTCCACCATGTGAATCCTTGTGAAGCTTCCTTGGGAGGGTGGAATGCTGGGTATATTACAGTTAGGTGCTGGATTTTGGGATGTGGTCTGTAAATGCCACAAACATGGTTAGCCATAGAAAAAAGTGAGGCTAATAGAAAGCCAATTAAAGTCATTTTAGACTTTGTGCTATAAGCCTTTGTCCTAAGTCACCCAGTTGTAAGAGACAGGGGAGGAAAACACAGAACTCCGATTCACCCACTGTGGGACAATGAGGCGCCCATTAACCTCGGAGAGAGCTGCAGGCATCACCAGGTCTGTTCAAAGGTGACAAACAGAGGGATGAAGTAGGAATAACAATAACAGTATGCCAGTTAAAACAGAAAAGATATCATCTGGGATGACTCAACCAATTAGCATACAATTTAGTGTAATAAGAAATCAGAGAACGGGAGAAGCAGAGAGGATGAGAATAAGAACACATGTGCATACCAAAAAAAAGAGAGAAAGCGAAAGACTGAAACTGCTGGATTTCAACGTCGGGTAGGTCTTTCTTATTTGCCAGGAAGAATTGCACCCAAGAAGGAAGATAACTGTACCTGCCACTTTGGAGTCCAGCTTATTATCTATTGTAGATTTTGACATCTTACTTAGCCTCATGAAAGTCTGATTTTAGGAAGAGTGTACATTATTTACATGAAAACAAATATGAGCATTAGGAGGCATTTTTCCCCTGTGTGCAGTTCCCACTAAAGAATTTACATTCTTCTAATTTGCTGCTTTACTGCATCACTTAGTATCCGCCTGAGATGTGCACAATGTCCTCAAAGTTAGGAAGGTGCTGAGGAAATTTACTCTTTTTAGCACTGAATCACTTGCTGTCTTCTTTAAAGCCACCAAACTCTTCCTTATTAGAAATTCTCTTTTCTAAGCATCCATTTTATTTTACAGGTATCAGCTAATCCCAACACAAGGCTTGGGAAGATGTCTGATTTTAACATTTAATTCTGAGTATACTGTTGCAGTATTTCCACTGATTGAAAATGGCTCTTTAAATAACAAATGCAGAGACATGTGTTTTATTTATGTTGCGACTGATGAATTCTTCTTTAGAATGGGGATTCTGAATGTATTTTAGCAACACACAAACATGACTACCATATGGTGGAGCAGCTTCCTGCAGAGAGTTAGGATAAACATCATGAATAGCATTAATGTAAACCACATGTATTAGTGGTACCCATCTTACTAGCTCAATAGACTTACAGACTGAAACCAAGCCAGAGTGTTTTAGGAAACCAAACATTGAACTTGTGATGCCAGGAGACTTTAGAGTTTTGCTTTTTTTTTTTTTTTTTTTCCCTCTAGGAAAGGGATGGTAAGTTTAGCACATTTTCTTAAACACATAGGAATGCTTTTACTTACTGCATTTAGATTTTTAGGACTAAGAATGTCCCAGGAGGCCAACTTTGAGGCCAGCATGTACCGTGATTGTGAGCTTTTGTTACTTGCAAATTTCTATTAAAATTGAAAGAAATACAGAAAACCACTGAAGGCCTTTGAATCATAGGGCTGTACATATGTAGTCATGCCCACTTAACCTGAAAGAGTAACTCACTGGCTCATGGAGAATATTTGTGCTTATTTAGGGCAAATCACACAGGTGAGGCTGATTCTCATTAGGACAAGGGAAAGGTAATGGAGGGCTGGCGGGAGTCACATTAATGGAGATCACTCTGCAGCACGTTTTATTTTCAGATGTCAGCAGGGAGTGAACTTCTCTGCTGTGTCATTTTTGCATATCAACGTTTTGTTTATATAACGTGACTTGACTGGATTATTACAATTATAAGCTATGGGGGCAGTATCCATTACTGCAACGTAGATTTAAAAAAATTCAAAGTCTTTCTAAAGGGGTTGCTCCTTCATTGTGCTTGTCTCCTGCTGCTTAAATTCCCCACAGATGTAGTGAGATGGGAATAAGACGTTCCTTGCTCCTCACTGTCTCTATTCCTTTCTGCCTTCTTATTTATTGAGTCTCTACTCTGTACCAGATGTTGTGCTAGGTGCTTTCCATTGTTCTTGCAAAAGCATCACTTCTAATTCCAGTTCTTCTATTTGCTCATCTGTTACCCATCGGAGGAGGAACTCCCATCCTTCTGTTTCTGTTTTTACTACCTGTTCCCACTTGCCTTTCTCCACACCAAGACTGGACCTTACAATGTCTTTAATGGTAACATTAAAATCCATGTTGATAAGCTTGGCCACAAATTATTCATTGCTGATGATGAGTGAAGGATATATTGGGATTTATTATATTAATTTTGTACTTTTATATAAGATTGAAGCTTTTCATGATAAAAAGCTAAAACACTTCATGTTGATGACTCTTTACAAAAGTTTGATCCTAAGAGTTCTTGAATATAATCTTCTCCTCTGTTTCAGTTACCATGGGCTAGGGCACATACTGACTGGACTTTTCTCTTCCAAGATTTCAGACCATAAGATTTCCTTATCTGGACTCACTTTTCACTTTACCCACTTTCATTCATTCTCCCTAATTCATCAGTATCCAGATCTCCCATTTATTTTCTAATCTCAGTTTTCAGTCTCAGGATCCATTTGTTTTCCTTTTGGCATTGGTTAAGTTCCGGGTTGGGCTGGATCTTTTGAATTTGGCAATAAAATGTTTCTTATACCAGCAGCTTCCATTTCCTACTCACTTTTTATTATATGGTACTTCTCATCTTCATCCTGTGGAAGTCCCACCACATATTTTTGCCTCTGCTTATTTGCATAGCAAATATCCTCTAGAATAAGGCCATATTAGCATTCATATGCCAGGAAATAGTAAATATTATTCCTTTAGGGACTGCTGGCATTTTCCCTTATTTTCCTTTGTGGCTTAGCCATCTAGAGCAGCACTGTCTGATGGTACTTTCTATGATGATTGAAATATTCTGTGACTCTCTACTGTTCTATATGATAGCCACAAGCCATGTGTGCTATTGGGCACTTGAAATGTGACCAATGAGACTGAGAAACTGAAGCTTCACTTTCTTAAGTATTCATTGATTTACATTTAAATTTAGCCACATGTGGCTCTAGTGGCTACCATGGTGGACAGCATAGTTCGAGAGATTTGGGACATTATCTAGTTTCAGCATCATTGCTACTGCCTGGAGAATCTTCAGGCTCATATGCTTCCTCCTCACCATGAGGACAACCATGGATTATTTTCTCTCTTTGTGGCACCTTTTTTGTTGTTGTCTCTGGGGTAGATTGACTTGATGCTGAGGACAGAGATAGAAAACTCAGGGTCATTTGCTCCTTCCTGAACCTCTTCTGCCAGGGCATCTTTTCTGCTTTATTTCAGCACCAAATGCCTGGAGTGCTATTTTCTCCTTCCTAAGTGCTTGCAGTGGCCTCCGGCTAGTTCTCTTGCTGCCACTGTTGCTCCCATATAGACCGTTCTCCACTTGACAGGTAGAATAAATGGCACATGGATGTGCTTTGGTCAAGGAATAGGCCAAGGCAGATATCCAGGCCTGCATGACTCAGCGAGTTTGGCAAGCAGGTGCACAGAGAGAGAAAGAGTTAAGCTACTTATAAGTAAGGGAGAACTGGCTGCACAACTGTGTAGGAACCACCAGCTTAAGCAGCCAAGACAGGGTGGACAGTGTGAGAGAGCTAGTGTGAGTAAGCTGTTGATGAGAGCTGCTGCTGAATAAAACCATATTCACCTGCCTATGTGTCCACTGAATGTTCTTTCTGCCCATCCACTCACTCCCCTAGGACTTCAGCCTGACAAATGGACTAAAATGAAATTCTTCTTCCCCTCTTTTGCCATATCAGGGATGTTAATGTGCTTCAGCCTAGAATGCTTCTCTTCTGCTTTATGCATAGCTAGCTTCTCATCCTGCAAATCTCAGCTTAAATGACACCTACTTAGAGAGGCCTTCTCTTTCTAAAGAATGTCCTCATCTTACTTCATAAGATCTATCCCCAGCCCGGTTTCTCTCCCCTTTGTAGCATTTGTTGCAATTTCTAACTTTGTTTGTTTGACTGTCTTTTCCTATAGAGCATACATTCCATGGAAGCAGGGACCATAGTAGTTTTTGCACCTTTCCCATTTGATGGCTAGTACTTAGTATGTGATAGAGACTTAATAAAGAATTGTCGAATGAATTGTAATTATGTCTTCTTCGTAGTACTTGAAATCCATTGGACAAGGGTCAGCTTCTTGGCCCAAGAAGCAGAGAAAACCATTCTCAACTGGGCTCTCGCTACATCTGGGAGTCAACTCAGCCCCTTCCTTCTTATCTTTCAGGACTGTGCCATGGTGAAGTCTCTTGGCTTATAAGTTTCTTCTTTTCTCTTTTCTTTTTCAAGACGTCTCTGATTTATTTCCCTTTCCAGGTAGTTTTCTCCCCCTGCCACATGTTGCTCTAGTGGCTACCATGAATTCTCTCAGCAGATGCAACTTCACTCATGTATCTTGTTTTGAAGCTTCTGTTACCATGGAGAAAGCCACATTTGAGCTTTGAATCCATGGTCTTTAGCTGCTCTCCTCATTGTAGTGGGTTGCCCTTCTGGTCTCTAGCATTGACTTTATGGTAAATTCCCCATGTTATTCTCCCACAGATTTAGGAGTCATTTTTGTTTGGCAAAGAACTATTTGTTGATCTCTCTGTATTTCCTTCTCTGACCTCTGTCTTGCTGGCTGGAGAGCATGAGGGGCTAGCCACCTTCCTTCTCAAAGTCTGGAGCATGGGCCAGCAGCATGGCACCACCTGGAATTTTATTAGAAATGCAGAATTTCAGGCTTTAGCCCTGACTCACTGTATCAGAGTCTATGTTAGAGGGGCATTGCTCCAGCGACAGAAAGAAAACAGGAGCTTCCTGTGATGGCTCTCTGTCCTCCACCACAGGCTCTAGACCCATCAATCTGGAGCCCCAGTAGTGATTCTCTTTCTCCTTAAGAGGAATAAGACTTTCTGTCCAACACCAGAAATGTTTAAAGTCTACTGACCATCCCCTCAAAGTGAGGCTTATATTTTCATGTCAGTGAATGTGCCAGTGATAGGGGTTCACCAGAGGCTGGGTGGCAATGGTGGGTTGACATCCTGACTAGTTGCTTACTGGCTGTATGAGATAGTGCATTGTATTAGTCAGGGTTCTCCAAAGAATCAGAACCAGTTGGATATATAGATATATAAGAGAGGATTTATTATGGGTATTGGCTCACATGACTGTGAAGGCAGAGAGGTCCCACAGTCTGCCATCTACAAACTAGAGAACCAGGGAAGCCCACGGGGGAATTCAGTCAGAGTTCAAAAGCCTGAGAGCTGGAGGAGTCCATGGTCTAACTAGCAGTCTGAGACCAAAGGCCTGAGAACTGGGGTTACTGTATAAGTCCTGGGGTCCAAAGGCTTTAGAACTAGGAGCTCTGACATCTGAGGATAGAAGATAGATGTTCTAGTTCAAGATGACAGAGAAAAAGTTATCCCTTCCTTCACCCTTTTTGTTTTATTTGAGCCCACAATGGATTGCCTGATGCCTGTCCACATTGGTGAGAGTGGGTCTTCTTGACTCAGTTTGCTGATTCAAATACTAATCTCTTCAAGAAATACCATCACAAACACACCTAGAAGTAAAGTTTTACCAACTATCTGGGTATCCACTAGTCCAGTCAAGTTGACATAAAATCAATCAAGCGTCATAAGCATATTATACAATCTTTTGTGTCTATTTAACAAGTACATTAATAACATAGCCGGTATTTATGGAGTGCTTACGATGAACTAAGTACCTTGATTGAATTGAAGCTTGTTATTCAAAACACCTTACAAGATCCCTTTTCATGATCCTTTTATTGTAGATAGAGATTTCAAGCTTAGAGATGTGGAGTGCTTTGGATAAAGTTCTATAGTTGGTGAATGGCTAAGGTGCAATTCAGATTTAGGTCTGCTTGTCTCCAGAGTCTAATCCCCTACTACTATACAGCACTGCTCTTGGATGGTACCATTTGGGGTCTTATGACAACACAATAAAATAATACAGTGTTGATAAATGATTAAGCCTGCATAAATGCTAGTTAACATAATTTGGAGTAGAGACAAGTTGCCAGATCTTTCTGCATATAACTATGTTGTACATGTTTCTAGAGTGGCTTTCCCAGTTACACCATATCTGCTAGTGTCCGCAGACTTTGGCCTCTTCTATGGACAGAGCAGCATGATGAAGCAGTAGGGGTGTTAGTTCTCTCCCCAAGCTACCAAGATGATCTAGGTAGAAGTGAAGGGAGAATTGGTGTCCTCCATATGCTATATCCAAGTGGGAGACTTGGACCCTTCCTGGATTATGGATGCTCTGTTGATCTGCTCCTTTAATGTGAGAGGAGAAGAACTAATACCCAAACACCAAGTGCTTGGGCCCTTTCAAACAAGAATCTTAAATGCTCACTGGGCGTCTTATTCTGTGTACTTCCACCAACATCTCTGGAAGCAGCACAGAACAGAATATGTATCCCTTTTTCACACCCAAGGAAACAGAAGTAGAAAGAAGTGAAATCATTTCTAAGGTCACAGGCTTCATCATTGTTAAGAGCAAAAACCAGGAAGTTAAACATTTCTTTACTCTAAATTCAGAGTTTTATCTATAGATTTTTCTGCCTAAAAAGCTCATATTTTGGTTCTTTTATGCTAAGCTTTACTTCAGCATTTCTTCTGATGTATGGCCCAAATTCTGCTTCAGTGAGTCTTGCTCAAAACTCATTTCTTTGGTGAGCCATCCTCTAATCTTATATGACCACAGGCTCTTCTTAGACTAAAGCTCCCAGACATGGTCTTTGAAAAATGACATCATAATTCTAAAAAGAAATGAAGGAAATTGAAACCAATCTTTGCGACATACTATTTTTATTTGGTTGCTCATGCTATTTAGATGGAGAGGGCACTGGATAGGGACTAAATCTTTTCCATGTTTTATACCATGCTTAATAAGTTCTCAGAATATAATAAATGTTTCACAGGCCAGTGAAAAACTTCAAAGCATATAACCTACTGGGGAAGTTGTAAAATTATTCATGGCTGACACTGATGAGAAGATCAAAGTTTTACTCTACAGGGAGAAGACATCGGTGACACCCAGAGAAGCCAGGAGTTATTCTTGGAAAAACCAGATACATGGAGTATTTCAATAAAACCTATTTTTAGAATGAATGTTAATAAGACATTTACAAATATATATAAAAATAAGATGCTAATTTGTGCTACTCTATGATATAATTAATAGTTGGTACTGGTTATTTATCCTATGATACACTAATTTAAATATGAATCTTACAAGAGGGTCTTTAAAGTGATCTATTGCTGATTGAGTGAGATACATGTATAGGGGAACATATGTATTTAAATATTATATATGTAAATTATTTTTAATGATGAATTCATGTCTAATGTCTGAATAAGTGAAAGGGCTTTCTGGAATTCTTGGAAAATTGCAAAGATACTGGAAAAATACAATTTGAAATAGAACTATCCTTACTACAACCATATGACAGTTACATAGGCTGTCAGAAAAAATTACCTGGAAAAAGAGTTAGGAGATAGATTATGTGGAATATGAAGGAGGAAGTATTTTAGCAATATGCATGGAAGTTGACGGCAAACATTATTGGACATTTGCTTCTTTAATTTATCTGTTGTAATGCCCTGGTATCAATTTTCATTGTATATGAAACATTTACTAATGTGTGTATGTGTAACTGAAAGACTTAGTTCCTGTATGTTCTGTAATAGTCCAAACACATCTATAGAAGAAGGTTAATAAAAGAAAATTTCAGAGTCAAGGAAGAAGTGGGTACATGAAACCACTGATAAGCAGAGGCTGTGAGAGACTCAAGTCCAGGTCAATGCTGGAATGAACTGGGTGGGAGCAGAGTGAACTGGAGTACAATATGTCCTCAAACAAGATTGAGGTAGGAGGATGGGGGAGGTGATTTTAAAAGGCTAAAAAATGGAAAGATTGATTGATTCATTCATTTCAAATATCTGTTGTGTATCTATTATGTGGCAGCCTTCATGCTAGACATTGGATATACAATGGTGACTCAGTCAGAGTTCCTGAGATAAAAGAACTCACTGTCCTGTGAGAGGGACTGTTAAATTAATAGATGAAAAGTGCTAGGTGCTATGATGATGATGATGATGATGATGATGATGATAATTCTTTGAACATTTGCTATGTGTAATTATATATATTTTATCTACATTGACATGCAGCAAGACATTTGGTCTTTATTTGAATACGCTGATAAGAGTAACTACTAGATGCTCTGATATCACATAAGAGGAGAGTATCTAATCTAGTTTAGGAGGATTATGTAAGACGATGAATGTCTTAAGTGAAAGTGGAGATGAGATGGGAGTGTGAGGGAGAGTAGAGTGGAGACAGGAGAGCATTCTGTGAGGACATCAGAATTGGTGAAAGATTGCAGCTGGTTCCCTCTCCTCTACATTGTAGCCCTACTAAGCAGGGTTTTGCATAGATAACATAATTCCTGGCAAATGAGTCATCCCATACATAACTAGAAAAATCAAGTTCTGCCTCCGCAACTTACTTTGTCTCCCTGGGATGTAGATGTTGTTCTCGTTCACCGATGTATCTGGTCTCCACTCTAGTCACATAGAAGATTAAATTTCCTTTATCCCTAAAGACATAACTATGGAATTTGCTTTGGCCAATGATATGTGAGCAGACATGAATGGGGTGGAAGCACACAGATGTTGGTTTGATTCTCCATCCTCCTCTTGGTTCTATTGAATCAAGAGATCATGTGTTCCTGATGGCACAACTGTAGGGACTGGAGGCTCTGTCCTTGTGGATCAGTGAATTGCTTTACTGAGTGACCTCAGTGTCTGAGTTAAGCTCTGGAGGGTCATCCTGACTTACAGCAAATTTTGAGTGAGAAATAAAACTCTGAAAACTGCTAAAATTTTGTGGAGAGCAGTGTTTGCAATTGAAGCATAATATTGCCTAAACTGCTTGCCTTTATTTCAGTTGAAAACCTTTTTATTTTTAGATTTCCATCTTGTTTTTATATCCTTTGACTAACTTTTACTATAAGGTATTGTGCATGGGCCCTTAGTGACATCCACACATGTGCTGGAATGAAATGACTTTTTAAAATAACATACTATTATTTATAAATCTTGTGAATTTCCGATGAGAGTTTGAATTAAAAATATGAGAAATGATTATATTAAACACTGTGTGGAAAATACTCTGGAAGACACATTCAATAATGTATTTCCTTCAATGGTTTAATGTTTGTTAATTTCTTTTTACTGGCATGATACATTCTACAGTTTTCATATAATCACTAATTAAAGTGACCAGAATTTTCAGGTAACATGACATTCCTATAGTCATTAGGAATAAGCTCCTTAAAAATTATGGGTGTGAATTAAATCCTATATATCCTTCTGGAACTATTTCCCTTTTTAAAGGGAATGTTTCCACCACATTGCTAGACCTCACAGTTTGCATTAATTAAAATATGCATTAATAGAATTCACTGAAGTTGGAATTTCAATATTAGACACTTTTGGATGCTATGAGAAGGTTGGACAAACGTTTGAAATTTGGACCAGTTTCTTGCTTAGAATCTGCTGTTAGTTTTGTTTCTTGAAGAAATTCAAAGCTAAAGTAAAAACAGATTATTATAAATTCAAGTATAGATATATCATCAGTAGATAATGAATGAAATTTCAAATGAGATTCTGTTTATTATATGATTTACAAAGGATAAGGGAAGAAGAGTTTTTTGGGGGCATTTTAATTTGGAAACCCAGAGAAAAAGGATAGGAAGTTATAAGATTTTTTCCTGTAGAAGGGCTGTCCTCCCTCCAAATACAGAAAAGGGGGCCATAGATGGATATTTCAAGCTCTTTTGTTTGTTTGTTTTAGCACTCATCTCAAGATTAAGTATTAATACTATGCTAGACTCTGCAAGAAACAATAGATGTAAATGTTGAGATTACTCAAAAAGGCAAAGAAATTGGTTACATCTCATAGTCTTGATGACTGAAAAAAATGGTCTTTTTCCCTGATTCTGTCTACACTTTCTTCTTCCAGGTTCTGTCACTTTTTGAACTGAGAATTCCTTGTTTCTCTCCCAACTCTTCTTCTGTTCCCTCTTTTCCCCCTTTCCTTTCTTTTCTGATGCAACTCTGTCTGATTTCCACTTTCTCACTCTTTCTACCTCTTTGGTTCTCTGTGGGGAGGGAGGAAATGAGATGAGATGTTTTAAACTTCCTTTGGCAGAAAGCAGCATATTTTTTGATCACCCAGTTCCAATCTTTTTACTGAGCAGCTTATTGGGGGCTTGTTTTAATATTTTCACAACCATTATTATGCAGGTTTTATCACTTCATTACTTGGCTAAGTAGGGCTTTGAACAAAGACGTATAAACAAATGGGAATGATAAGACCTACCCCGGCAAAACACTTTTAGCACCAGACTATTTTGTGTAATGCATATCTTACTGCTGTATACAAGGTTTAAATCATGTGGTAAGATAATTATAGATTAAAAATTGCACCTTAGAGATAATATGCACAAAATAAAATGGAGTAAAGAGTGATTCATTTGAGAGCAGAATTATGCCATTACCAGAAAAATTAAATCCTAAGCCTCAAGATTCAGGTTTCCCTTGTGGGGTTCATTCTGAGTGCACTTGTTTCTCTTTCAGTCAGTTTTTCTTTCCTGTTCAGTGTCACTGAGAAATCAGCATCTGCAGGTAGTTTGCCAGCAAAGGCATTGGTGCTCTAAGCAGGAAGTCAAAGTCAGTGTAGAAATTGGATTATCAAAGATGGAGCTGGTGAGCGATCTCCCAGATTCTCCTTCAGTGTTCTTTCCAGCACATCATGTGGTCTGTAATATCTACTTCTCTTTGGAATAGAATCAAAAGCTTTAAGCTTCTCCACAAGTGTGAGTGCTCATGCACACACACAGACAGCAGTCTCTTATGTACAGATGCACATATTCTGTTACTTCAGGTAATTATATTATTACCTGTCTGATTATTTCATATATTATATATATACACACACACATACATACACACACTCACAAGCACACATATATACACACACACATACACACACTCAATGTTCTGCTACCAAATCTCTCTGTACAGGGACATAATTGAATTAGGCAAGCAAAAGATCCCTGGTGATCATGAACATTACTTCTAAAACGTGGGTGATATGGTTTGGCTGTGTCCCCAGCCAGATGTCATCTTGAATTCTCATGTATTGTGGGAGGGACCTGGTGGGAGGTAATTGAATCATGGGGGCAGGTCTTTCCTATGCTGTTCTTGTGATAGTAAGTCTCACAAGATCTGATGGTTGTAGTAAGGGGGAGTTTTCCTGCACAAGCTCTCTCTTTGCCTGCCGCCATCCATGTGAGATGTGACTTGTTCCTCCTTATCTTCTGCCATGATTGTGAGGCTTCCCCAGCCACATGGAACTGTAAGTCCAATTAAACCTCTTTCTTTTGTAAATTGCCCAGTCTCGGTTATGCCTTTATCAGCAGTGTGAAAACGAACTAATACAATGAGTAACCCAATTACCACCAAACAGGGGTTGACAGCAATTACACAACTATTGGGTAACTTACATGTTCTTATTTTATTTCACCTTTGCAGATTCATTGTTTCATTAATGATTTGCTCCATCAGTTTACTATGCACCAGGAAAACAAAGCCAAGAAATCTCCCAAACTATTTACCCTTGGATATAGAATATACTATAAAATTGTCCTTATATAGCATAGTTCCCATTCTAGTTATACTTTATTAACACTGATGGTACAAATTAGTTTAAATTTTCTGAGCACAAATACTAGCTGCGGTTGAAGGAGGTGGCCCAGGTTTGTATTGGATGCAATGGGAGAAACAAATGGGTAAAAAATTTGCCTTGGACAAAAAAAATCCCTCTTTTTGTGGTGGTAGAAAGGAGACCAAGGAGGACTGTGGGGACATTGATAACTTTTTTTATTACAAAAACATAAATTTATTTACCTAATTTTTATTGTAGAAACATTGACAACTTATTTTTCAACAACTTATTTCTTTTACTACAAAATAGTACTTTTTATAGGAAAAAATACAAATAAGCATATCTAAAAATTCACTTACATTTAAAAATACACTGAGACTCGATCTGCACGAAAGGATTGGCACCACATATTAAGTGTAATTATCCTTGGGGGAGGGATTACTAGGGCAGTTATTTTATTTTTATGGTTCCTTTGGAAAGAACCAGAGAGCTGTTTTAAAAAAAGGCGTTGAATTAGACCTGTGTGAGAAATCACTGTAAAATACATGGAAGAAAACAAACAAACAAACAAACAAAAAAACCTGAAGATCTAGAAATGAAACACTCTGATTGTGTCCCAAGTTCTTTACACGTTTTGTATTTTCCTTTAAAGAACCAAACTGGAAATGATTGACAGCACAGCAGAGGTGTATGAGACCACACATAGTTCTAGCAGCAAGTGAGAATCAAAGACCAGCGTGTGGCTCTGTAGCCACAAATTATCATCAAATACATGCACATTTGTATACTTTAAGTTACGATAAAGTGCTTATGGTATTTTTGTGCCTCTAAAAATTTTTATGTTATGTTTTTACTGTAATTGTTTTTGACAACACATCCCAATCTTTTCTTTCCAACTCTCATTTCCTATAATGGTAGATAACATAATCTACCATTCTAAGTAAACTTCATCACTTGGAACTTTTCTTAGACTTTCAATTTTTTTTAAATTAAATGTTTTCTTGCAAGGTAATAGGAGAGTCACATAGAGTTGTACGAAATAAAAGAGAGGATCTTGTGGACCATATACCTAGTTTCCCACAAGAGCAATACCTTGTACAACTGTAGTTAAATATCAGAACCAGAATACTAAAAATGATACAGTTAAGAGATACAGAGATTTTCATCACCACAAGATTACTCATGATGCCCTCTTATAATTATATCCACCTTTTCCCTGCCTCTCCCTCCTTCTTAGCACCTGACAACCACTCATCTCCATTCTTTAGTTATGCCATCTAAAAAATGTTCTATAAATGGAATCATATAGCATTTAAACTTTTGGGACTGGCTTTTTTCACTTAGCATAATTCTCTAGAGACTCATCTAGGTTATTTGTTGCTGAGCATCCTGCTATGGCATGATGTACCAGTATGTTCAACATTCACCTATTGAGAGAAAATTTCCTGTTTGTAAGATGGGGCTATTATGAATAAATCTGCTCTAAATATTTGTGTACAGGTTTTTCTGTGAACATAAGTTTTTATTTCTGTGATAAATGACCAAGAGTATAATTATTGTATCATATGGTAGCAGCATAGTTAGAATTTTAGAAACTGCTAAAAGTTTTCCAGAGTGGCTGTATAACATTTCCACTAGATTTGTTTGAATAATCCTCATCCTTGCCAACATTGAGTGATATCACTACTTTTTATTTTAGCCATTCCGATGGGTGTGTGGTGCTATCTCATTGTGATTTTAATTTTCATTTCTCTAACAGCTAGTGATGTGGAATATCTTCTCATCTGCTTATTGCCATCTGTATATTCTCTTTGGTGAAATATATGTTTTTGTCTTTTGCCCATTTTCTAATTAGATTGTGATTTTACTATTGAGTTTTAAAAGTTATTATTATTTTTTCTAGATACCAGTACTTTGTCAGATATGGAGTTTGCAAGTATTTTCTCTCAGTCTGTGGTTGTCTTGTCATTTCTGTTAAGCAGGTTCTTTCACAAAGCAGAAGTTTTAAACTTTTATGAAGCTCAAATTATCAATATTTTTATTTATGTGTCATGCTTTTGGTGTCAAATTTGCAAGTGATTTTTCTAGTTCTGTGTCCTGAAAATTTTCTCCTTTTATTCCTAAAAGTTTTTGTTTTATATTTTACATTTAAGGCCATGATCCAACTTTAGTTAATCTTTACAGAAGCTGTGGGGACTTATGTCAAAATTTCTTCCCTAGTCACTTACTGATGTCAGATAGTTCCAGCACCATTTGTTGAAAAGGCTGTCTTTGGTCTATAGAATTGCTTTTTCAGTTTGTAAAAAATCAGCTGAGCCTCTTTGTGTGGTTCTGCTTCTGAGTCCTTTATTCTTTTCCACTGATTTATCTGTTTATTTTTCTGCTAAAACCTCACAGTCATTTTTACTGTAGGTATTACCTTGAAATTAGGTAGGTTGGTTCCTCCCACTGTATTCTTTCCTTTCCTTTCCTTTCTTCTTCTTCTTTTTTTTTTTTTGAAATGGAGTTTCGCTTTTGTTGCCCAGGCTGGAGTGCAATGGTGCGATCTTGGCTCACCACAACCTCCACCTCCTGGGATCTAGCAGTTCTCGTGTCTCAGCCTCCCAAGTACTGGCATTACAGCCATGTGTCACTATGCCTGGCTAATTTTGTATTTTTAGTAGAGGGTTTTAGTTTAGTTTAGGGTTTCATTATGTTGGTCAGGCTGGTCTGGAGCTCTTGACCTCAGGTGATTCGCCCACCTTAGCCTCCAAAGTACTTGCTGGGATTGTAAGTATGAGCCACTGCCCTTGGCCTTCTTTTCAAAATAGTTTCAGTTATGCTACCTTCTTTGCCTTCCGGTATAAACTTTGGAATCATCTTGTCTGTATCTGTAAACAAGCTGGGCTTTTCATAAGAAATGTGATACATCAGTACATCCATTTGGGGGAATTGACATCTTTATTATCTTGAGTCCATAGATCCATTAACACAGTGTATCTTTCCACGTATTTAGATCTTTCATTATTTTCATCAGCATTTTGTAATTTTCAGCAAAAGTTTTTCAGATCTACACCTGTTTTGTTATATTTACACATGAGCATTTTATTTTTTGAGTAATCACTAATGCTATTATAATTTTAATTTCTGTGTTCATGTTTTTATTGATAGTATAGAGAAAAACAATTGCCTGTTTATTTTGTATCCTACAATCTTGCTGAACATACTTGTTAGTTCCACGATAATTTTTAGTAGATTTTTGAAATTTTTATACAGGCATTATGCCGTGTTCAAATAAGAACAGTTTTGATTTTTCACTTCTAAGGTATATGCCTTGCATTTTCTTTCCTTGCCTTATTAGCCTGGTTAGAACTTTCAGCAATCAGTTGAATAGTATAAGAGTAGTAAGAGTAGACATTCTTGCATTCTTCTTAATCTTAGCAGGAAATTGTTGTTTTTCATCATCAAGTATAATGTTAACTGTAGATTTTATTTTATTTATTTATTTTTCTAGATGTTCTTTCTTAAAGAAGTTCTGCCATTTCCATGTTTTTGAGAGGTTTCATTATTAAGGGGTGTGAAATTTTGTCAGATGCTTTTTCAGTCTCAGTTGATATGATCAAGTCATTTATCATCTTTAGTGGATTACACTGATTAATTTTCCAATATTGAGTCAGCCTTGTATCCCTAGAATAAACCACATTTGGTTATGATATTTTTATATATTGATGAATTCTATTTGTTAATATTTTAAGGATTTTTGTGTCCATATTCATGAGGGATTATTTGTATAAAGTTTTCTTTTTTTGTAATTCATTTGTCCAGTTTGGTATCAGGACAATAAAATGAATTGGTAATTGTTCTTTTCTCTTTAATTTTTCTGGAATTGATTGTATAAAACTGGTGAATCTCTTATTTAGTTATTTGATAAAATTATTCAGTGAAACTGGGCTTGGAGATTTCTTTTTTGGGAGATTTTAAATTATGAATTTAATTTTCTTAATAGTTACAGGGCTATTCAATTATTTCTTATTGGCTTATTTGTGGCATTTCACATTTTTTTGAGGAATAGTCCATTTCATTTAAGATGTCAAATTTATCTGTGCAGAGTTTATAGTATTGCCTTATTATTTTTTCAGTGTCTTCAGGTGTATAGTGATATCACTTGTTGAATTTCTCATATTGGTAAATTGTCTTCGCTCTCTTTTTTCTCAGTATTAATAGAGGTTTGTCAATTTTATTAATCTCTTTGAAGAAACAACTTTTTGTTTAATTGATTTTCTATATTGTTTTCAATTTTGCTAATTTTTGCTTTTTATTATTTCTTATGATTCTACAGGTTTATTTTGTTCTTATTTTTCTAATCTTTAGATGAGAACTCAAGGTATTGATTTGAGACATCTCCTTTTTTTCTGATAAGCATTTGGTACTATAAATTTTCCTTGCCACATTGCTTTAGCTGTATCTTATACATGTTATGTTGTATTTTCCATTTCTTTCCGTTCTCTTGAGACCCCCTCTTTTTTTTTTTTTTTTTTTTGAGACAGAGTTTCGCTCTTGTTACCTAGGCTGGAGTGCAATGGCGTGATCTCAGCTCACTGCAACCTCCACCTCCTGGGTTCAGGCAATTCTCCTGCCTCAGCCTCCTGAGTAGCTGGGATTACCGGCACGCGCCACCGTACCCAGCTAATTTTTTTGTATTTTTAGTAGAGACGGGGTTTCACCATGTTGACCAGGATGGTCTCTATCTCTCGTGATCCACCTGCCTTGAGCCACCGCGCCTGGCCGAGACCCCCTCTTTTTTATGCTAAAAATTGAAGGTATATATCAACGGACAAATGAATTAAAAAATTGTGAAACATATACAATGGAATATTATTTGGCTTTAGAAAAGGAGATTCTGCCATTTACAGGAAAATGGATGACACTGGAAGACATCGTGTCAAGAGAAGTAAGACACACACAAAATACTGCACGATCTCACTTATATGTGGAATCTAGAAAAATCTCAAGACCTCATTTTGATCATGAATTATTTGGGAGTATTATTTATTTGTTCAATGTTTGTAAATTTTCCTGTTATCTCTGCTATTGGTTTCTAGTTTGATTATGTGTGTTGGAGAGTATATTCTGTATAATTTCAAAATATACTCTGTAAGATTTGTTGAGGTTTGTGTTATGGAACGGAAAATGTTATATCTTGACATAGTTTTGTGGGCACTTTAAAAGGATGTGTAAAATAATATACTCGTATGTAGTATGGTGGAATATTCTATACATGTTAGTTAGATCCTGCTAGTTGATGGTATTTTTTTATTTCTTCTATATATTTGATGATTTTCTTTCTGATTGTTGTGTCAGGTATTGAGAGAAAGGTATTAACATCTTCACTGTAATTGTGGGTTTATCTTTTTCTCCTTTCAGTTTTACTGGTTTTTGCTTCATATGTTTTGCAGCTCTATTTTTAGTTACATACACATTTAGGATTGCCATGTCTTCTTGGTGGATTGACTTTTTATAATTATAAAATGTCTATCTCTAGTAATTATCTTTGCTGTAAAGTCTATATTATCAAACATTAATATAGCCTGTCCTGCTTTCTTGTGATTGATGCTTGCATAGTATGTTTCAAAGTCTAGCCTTGCCTCTTGGCCCCTGCTGGTAGGGGTGGGGTGGTGGTTGGTTGAAATAGAGTACTTACTATCCATGCTTTTCCTGTCTTCCTTTGCTGTGCTTTTCTTTGGCCTTTAGTTAGGGAGAGTGAATTTCTATTGGAGATTTGTGTGTGTGGTTATCTGTGTTCCCACTGGTGTTTTATAGTTGCTGGTTCCTTCAGCTCCAAATTTTGAATGGATGAGTTAAAAAAGAAAACCCAAGTAACTCATCGCCATGTTGTTCCTTGGGTCCCAAGGTCCTCAGTGGACCTGCCCTTCCCCTCCCCCATCTTTTAGTCTTCTTATGTTTGTGTTACATAGAACATTCAGGGTTTTTGGTTGCATTTTGGAGGAGGATTAAGGAAAAGTACATCTACTCCGTCTTCCCTGAGGCAGAAATCAGGATGCCAAGGTCTCTGGGTTTTTCATCTCAGATTTCAATATGTAGTAATTTCAAAGATTTTTTTTCTTCAACCCTTCATTCCAAGATGGTGTCTACAGAGCTTCATAGTATCAGAGTTAAGGGTAGGTATACTGGCTGTTCTTCACACCCTACTGCTGAAAGGGAATTTATTCTTTAGGACAATGACATATATGGCAACTGCCATCTTCCCTGAAGCCCATGGTCCTGCAATAACATCTGGTCATCAGGTCCATGCTGGTCAGTTTGTCTTTATTATAGCCCTTGCCATTCAGTTCTACTTGCATTTTTTCAACTTTGCTTATTTTTTAACCTTTTGGTAATGTAGAAAAATTCATACTACTTTTTTTGTTTGTTTGTTTGTTTTGAGAAGGAGTCTTGCTCTGTTACACAAGCTGGAGTGCAGTGGCTCGATCTTGGCTCACTGTAACCTCCTTCTCCCAGGTTCAAGCAATTCTCCTGCCTCAGCCTCCAGAGTAGCTGGGATTACAGGCGGGTACCACCATGCCTGACTAATTTTTGTGTTTTTAGTAGAGACACGGTTTCACCATGTTGGCCAGGCTGGCCTCAAAATTCTGACGTCAGGTGATCAGCCTGCCTCTGCCTTCCAAAGTGCTGGGATTACAGGCATGAGCCACTGCACCCAGCCCTACTTTTGATAATATAGAAAAGCTGTACTATTATGGGGCCAGGAAACTTGGGAGTTTATTGGGATAGCATGGTAAGTGTGGAGAAACAAAAATTATATAAAGAAACATCAATTTTAGGCCTGCTCATAGAATATGTGGAATATGAAGGCCTATATATTGAACAGACTTTATTTTACTGAGACAATTGCAACTGGAATTACCAATCAAAAATTTAAAGCAACACTTATATTAGGAAATAAACACAAATTTCATCTATCACCTTTAAACACTACAATGGTTTTGCATTTTATAAATTATTATTATGCAGTGTGTCAGTTAGGGGTTCATAAAAAAAGCAAGCCAGGCCAAGGCAGGTGGATCACAAGGTCAAGAGATTGAGACCATGCTGGTCAACACGGTGAAACCCTGTCTCTACTAAAAATACAAAAAATTAGCTGGGTATGGTGGCACGTGGCTATAATCCCAGCTACTCAGGAGGCTGAGGCAGGAGAATTGCCTGAACCCAGGAGGTGGAGGTTGCAGTGAGCTGAGATCACGCCATTGCACTCCAGCCTGGGTAACGAGAGCAAAACTCCATCTCAAAAAAAAAGCAAACCAGCAGGAGATCTGTGCGCGCGCGTGTGTGTGTGTGTGTGTGTGTGTGTGTGTGTGTTTATGTATATGAACCTAGCTCTATCCTTGCCTCTGGATTGGTTTATAAGATTGTGGGGACTGGTTAGGCAAGGCTGAAATTCGTATAGTAGGCTGTTGAAAAGGGTAGGCTGGAACTCTGAGGCACAAGCTGAAGGTGCAGCTCACAGAATTTCTTCTTCTTTCTCCTTTTCTTCTTTTTCCTCCAGTTCCCTTTCTCCTCCTTTTCATCCTCTTTCTTTTCCTTCTTAAAAAAATATTTTTATGGATGTAGTAGCTGTATGTATTTATGGGGTACATATAATACTTTGATAAAAGAATTAAATGTGTATTGATCAAATCAGGGTAATTGGGATGTTCATCACCTTAAACATTAATCATTTCAGAGAGAGATCCAAGATGGCCAATTACTAACAGCTCAGGATTGTAGCTCCCAGTGAAAGCACAGAGAATGAGAGGACACCACACTTTCAAATGAATTTTTGTTGCTTATGGACCAGGAGATTCCCAGCAGAGGAGCCCCATGGGTTGCCAGCGCAACTCTTGTGGCCAGCGCAGCAGTTTTGCTGGCACCTCAGCACGGCGATTCTCAGTGCAGAGTAAACAGGACTGGGTCTCCTTCTGGTTGATGTTTGGAGCTCTGGGAAGGCAGAGTTGCCCATTCAGCTGATTGAAAAATGGACTCAAGAGGGAAACCAGACCAGAGATTCCCAGGCAGAAAAGCACCATGAATCTTAATGCTGCTGTTTTAGATGGTGCAGTGGGTTGCTCAGATTCCAGCGCTGGGAATCAACAAGTTGGACGTCCACTCAGAGACCTAATTTGAAAGTTGGTAATTACAAAGATGACAGGTGGATAAATTTACAATGATGGGAAGAAACCAGTGTAAAAAGGCTGAGAATACCCAAAATCAGAATGCCTCTCCCTCTACAGGGGATCACAGTTCCTCATCAACAGGGGAGCAAGGCCTGATGGAGAACAAGTGTTTTCCATTAACAGAATTAGGCTTCAGAAGGTGGATAATAAGAAACTTTTGTGAGTTAAAAGAACATGTTCTAGCCCAATGTAAAGAATCTAAGAACCTTGAAAAAAGATTTGATGAAATCCTAATGAGAATAGACAATTTAGAGAGGAATATAAGTGAATTAATGGAACTGAAGAATACAATACAAGAACTTGGTGAAGTATGCACAGGTTGTAACAGTCAAATTGATCAAGCAGAAGAAAGGATATCAGAGGTCAAAGACCAACTTAATGAAATGAAATGAGAAGACAAGATTAGAGAAGAAAGAGTAAAAAGGAAAGAGCAAAGTCTCCAAGAAATATGGGACTATGTGAAAAGACCTAATTTACATTTGTTAGGTGTACCTGAATGTCATGAAGAGACTGAATCCAAGCTGGAAAATATTCTTCAGGATATTATTCAGGAAAACTTTCCTGACCTAGTAAGACAGGACAATACTCAACTCCAGGTAATAAAGAGACCACCACAAAGATATTCCTCAAGTAGAGCAACCCCAAGACACATAATTGTTAGATTCACCAGGGTTGAAATAAAGGAGAAAATTCCAAGGGCAGCTAGAGAGAAAGGTCAGGTTACCCATAAAGGGAAGCCTAGCAGACTCACAGCAGATCTCTGAGCTGAAACCCTACAAACTAGAAGAGAGTGGGGGTCAATATTCAATATCCTCAAAGAAAAGAATTTTCAACCCAGAATCTCATATCCAGCCAAATTAAGCTTCATAATGAAGGAAAAATAAAATTTTTCACGAACAAGCAAGCACTCAGAGATTCCATCACCACCAGGCCTGCTTTACAAGAGCTTCTGAAAGAAGGATTACACACAGAAAGGAACAGCCAGTATCAGTCATCCCAAAAATTTACCAAAAAGTAAAGAGTATCTCCACAATGAAGAATCTATATCAACTAATGGGCAAAATAGCCAGATAGCATTAAATGACAATATTAAACTCACAAATATCAATATTAACCCTAAATTTAAATGGATTAAATGCCCCAATCAAAGACACAGACAGGCAAATTGAATAAAAGGTCACAACCCATTGGTATGCTGTATCCAGATCCATCTCATACGCAAGGACACACAAAGACTCAAAATAAAGGATTGGAGGAAGACTCATCAATCAAATGGAGAGAAAATAAAACAACAACAACAAAATCAAAACAAAACCAGGAGTTGTAACTTTTGTCTCTGACAAAATAGACTTTAATAGTAACAAAGACTAAAAGAAACAAAGAAGAACATTACATAATGGTGAAAGGATCAATGCAGCAACAGGAGTTAATGATCATAAATATATATGCACCCAATATAGGAACACCCAGATACGTAAGACAAGTTCTTAATGACTTATAAAGAGACTTGGACTCCTGCACAATAATAGCGGGAGACTTTGACACCACATTGTTAATATTCAATGGATCGATGAGATAGAAAATTAACAGGGACTTCTATGATTTGAACTTAGACCTGGAACAAGTAAACTCAGTGAATATTTATAGAATTCTTGACCCCAGGTGCACAGAACATACATTTTTCTCAGTATCACATTACACCTATTTTGAAAGTGACCACATAATTGGAAGTAAATCATTCTTCAGCATTTGTGTAGCATTTCACAGACTTAAATGAAATATTGGTTGGCTGTTTGTTATTTTCTTCCCTTATTCCTTCCTGTCTCTGCTGTTAAGCACAATTATTGGCATAAAAGAGGTTTTTAATACCTATTTTTAGATTGCATTCCAGCTTGGGCAATAGAGCAAGACTCCTGTTCTCTCTCCCCCTTTCTCTTTCTCTTTTTTTCTTTCTTTCATAAAAAAAAGAGAGAGAGAGAACAAAGGTTTCTAAGAGAAAAGCTGAGTGATGCTTGATGATATTAAAAAAAAACTAGAACAAAACAACTAACAAAAAACAAAACAAAACAAAAAAACATTAATCATTTCTTTGTGTTAGGAACATCCCAATTCCACTCTTTTAGTTATTTTGAAATATACAATAAATAAGGCACTTCAATTGATGGAATCAAGTCCACCCTGGTGTCTAGGATAATTTTTCTTACTGAAAGTAAACTGATTATAAGCTTTAATCACATGAACAAAATACTTTCATGGCAACACTCAGATTCCTGTTTGATTGAATAACTGGGGAATGTAGCCTAGACAACTTGACACATAAACCTGATCATTACATGCAGCAAATATTAAACATATTTTAATCACACACAGCACTATCCCTTATATTGCAACTGTCACCATCTCTCAAAGCAACAGCTAGATGTATATTAGGGTAAAGAGTTGGTATAAATTCATGCACTCACTCTTTGTTGTGAGAGATGTTCTGTGCCTTGTAGGACATTTAGCAGCATCCCTGGCCTCTATACACTAGATGCTAGTAGCATCCCCCACCAGCCGTGACAACAAAAATGCTTCCAGATATGCTGAAACGTCTTCAAGGGGTAAAATCACTGCTGGTTTATAACCACTGAGCTAGATATATGTGTGTGTGTGTATACATATACATGTATATATATAGTATATAATATATATGTATATATATACATATACCTGTATGTATACTATATAATTATATATAATACATGTATACATATGCATTATATATAATACAGGTATACATATATATAATTATACATGTATATATATAATTATATAAGTATACCTGTATTATATATAATTATATATTATATATTACATATACATGTATATGTGTGTATATATATACACACACATTATATATATACATGTTATATATATATATACTATATATTTATATGTTATATATAGTGGCAGAGAGAGGTTTTACAACATTTAGCAACTCATTATTCTAAAATATATATATATATATCTTTATGGTCTTATGTTCTTTACATTAATGAATAATAAAAATAACAATGAGGCAATATGTATACATGTTTTATATATATATATTTTAGAATAATACGAGTGGTTAAATGTTTTGAAACATCTCTCTTCCACTAGAAATACCATTAATTGGAACATGGAAAGAAATAAGAAAACAGTTACTTTGCGAAAGCAGGAAGCAATACTTTGTCCTGAAAAATAAATCTGGTGCTATTGGTGAATAAGACTAAAAAGCAAGATAATTAATTTTCCTTTTATTCTAAGTACTTGCTTCCTAGCATGAAGAAAATTTAAAGCTACCTTTTTTGCTTTTTCCTATAGAATGAGCACTGTTTTTATTTATTCAATAGATTGTTTTCTTGACCTCAATTTAGTATCAAAGAATCACAAAAACTACAAAAATTTGCTTCTTATTTAAATGTGGTACTGAATTGATTTTATGCAGTCAGGTGTCCTTGATGGCAGAAAAGATTCTGAAATCCTAGCTTTTTAAATGGATATGATATGCCAAAATTACAAATGAACAGTGAAGATCGATTACTATATTAGTCTGAGTTCTCCAGAGAAACAGATTCAGCAGGATGTGTGTATACATATAAGGAGAGATTTATTTTATGGAATTGTCTCATATGATTATGGAGGCTAGTAAATCCAAAATCTGCAGGGTGGACTGGCAGGCCAAAGACCAGGTAAAGGCCAATGCTGCAGATCCAGTCTGAAGGCTGCTCACGAATTCCCTCTTGCTAGGGTAGGGCCAATCTTGTTCTATTCAGATCTTCAGCTGATTGGATGAGGTCCACCCACATTATAGAGGGCAATCTGTTTTACTCAAAGTCTACCAATTCAATTGTTAATCTCATTCAAAAACACTCTCATAGAAATATCCAGAATAATATTTTACCCCATATCTAGGCACAAAGACCCAGTCAAATTGACACATACCATTATCTGTCACAATTGCCTCATTGTTATTTTTATTATTTGTTAATGTAAAGGACATTATGGACAAACATAAACCATAGAGTCAGAGGGAGACTTCGTTTTATTCTGCTGCTTTTTAGTTGTGGGATATTGAGCAATTTATTTGGTCTCTCTGAATCTCGATTTCTTCATCTGTTTGATAATATTTCCTTCTTAGGGTTGTTGTGGAGAACTGCATATGATAATGTATATAAAACATGTACATCCTGTTGGGCTTTGGGACACACACACACACACACACACACACACATATTTAAATAATTTTTAATTTCTATGGATACATAATAGGTACATTTATTTATGAAGTACATGTAATGTTTTAATACAGGTATTCAATGTGTAATCCTCACATCATAGAAAATAAACTATCTACCTCCTCAAGCACTTATCCTTTGTTTTACAAACAATCTGATTATACTGTTATTTTAAAATGTACAATTAAATTATTATTGGCTAGAGTCACCCTGTTGTGCCGTCAGATACTAAGTGTTATTTATAACCCATTAAGCATCCTCATCCCTCCCTATTCTTCCCACTACCCTTTCAGCCTCTGGTATAACCATCCTTCTGTCTCCATGGGTTCAGTTGTATTAATTTATAGATTTCCACAAATTAGTGAGAACTTGTGATGTTTGTCTTTTACTTAATACTGATCACCAGTTTCAATATATTGTTGCAAATGACTGAATCTCATTCTTTTTTACAGCTAAATATTACTTCATTGTGTATAAGTACCATATTTTCTTTAGCATTCATCTGTTGCTTCCAAATCTTGGCTGTTGTGAACAGAGCTGCAATGAACATGAAGTGCAGATATCTCAATATACTGATTTCCTTTTTTTGGGTATATAACCTACACTGAGATTCCTGGATCATACGGTAGTTCTAATTTTGAGTTTTCTAAAATTTGAGGAATCTTCAAACTGTTCTCCATAGTGGTTGTACTAATTTACATTCTCACCAACAGTATGTGAGAGTTCTCTTTTCTCCATATCCTTGCCAGCATTTATTATCGCCTGTTGTTTAGATATAAGTCATGTTAACTGGGGTGATTTGATATCTCATTGTAAATTTAATTTGTATTTCTCTGACAATCAGTGATGTTTAGCACATTTTTATGTAACTATTGCTATTTGTATGTCTTTTAAGAAATATCTATTTACATCTTTTGGCAAGTTTTAAATTGAATCATTTGATTTTTTTTTCCTATAGAGTTGTTTAAGCTCCTTATATATTCTGGTTATTAATCCCTTATCAGATGGGCAGTTTGCATATGTTTTCTCTCATTCTGTGCGTTGTGTCTTGACCTTGTGTTCCCTTTGCTGTGCAGAAACTTTTTAACTTGATGTGATGCCATTTGTCCATTTTTACTTTTGTTGCCTGTGCTTGTGAGGTATTACTCAAGAATTACTCAGACCCATGTCCTGGAGAGGTTTCCCAGTGTTTTCTTATAGTAGTTTCATAGTTTGAGGTCTTAGATTTTAGTCTTTAATCTATTTTGACTTAATTTTCATATATGATGAGAGATAGGGATCTAGTTGTATTATTTTGCATATGAATAACCAATTTTTCTAGCACCATTTATTGAAGAAACTGTCCTTTCCCCTATGTAAGTTCTTGGCACCTTTGTTCAAAAGGAGTTTACAATTGATGAATGAATTTGTTTTTGAGTTCTCTAGTCTGTTCCACTGGTCTATGTGTCTGTTTTTATGTCAGTATCATGCTATGTTGGTTACTACAGCTCTGTAACATAATTTGAAGTCAGGTAATGTGATTCCATCAGTTTAGTTCTTTTTGCTCAGGATAGCATTGGGTATTCTAGGTCGTTTGTAGTTCCATATAAATTTAGCACATTTTTTCCTATTTCTGTGAAGAATGTCATTGGTATTTTAATATGGATTGCATTGAATCTATAGATTGATTTGGGTAGGGGAGTGTGAACATTTTACCAATATTGATTCTTCGAATTCACAAACATGAAGTACCATTTTTTGTCTTCTTTTCAATGTCTTTCATCAATGTTTTATAGTTTTCAAAGTAGAGATCTGTCACTTTTTAAATAATTATTGGATATTTAATTTTATGTGTGGCTATTGTAAATGAGATTACTTTTTAAATTTATTTTTCACCTTGTTTATTGTTAGCAAATAGAAATACTACTGATTTTTGTATGTTGATTTTGCATCTTGAAATTTCACTGAATTTATCAGTTCTAATAGTTTTTTGTGAATTCTTTAGGTTTTTCCAAATATGAGACTCTATTATCTGCAATGATAATTTAACTTCTTCCTTTCCAGGTTGGATGTCCTTTATTTTATTCTCTTGTCTGATTGCTCTAGCTAGGACTTCACTACTATGTTGAATGACAGTGGTGAAAGTGGGCATCCTTGTTGTGTTCCAGATCTTAGAGGAAAGGCTTTCCCTTTATCCACATTCAGTATAATACTATCTGTGGGCTGGTACATATGGCTTTTATTATGTTGAGGTTTGTTTCTTCTAAAACCATTCTTTTTTTTTTTATCATGAAGGGATGTTAAATTTTATATAATGCTTTTTTAGCATCTATTGAAATGATCATATGGTGTTTGTCTTTCATTCTGTTGATGTGATGCATCACATTGATTGATTTGCATTGACTCATTGAACCATCCTTGCATCCTGGGACAAATCCCACTTGGTCATGATGGATGATCTTTTAAATGTATTGTTGAATGTAGTTTGATAGTATTTTGTTAAGGATTTTTGTGTCACTATTCATCAGATATATTAACCTGTAGGGTTTTGTTTGTTTGTTTTTGCTAAGTCTTATTCTGGTTTTGGTATCAGGGTAATACTGGCCTCATAGAATCAGTTTGGAAGTATTTCCTTCTCTTCCATTTTTCAAAGAAGTTTGAGTAAGATTGGTATTAGTTCTTTGTTAAACATTTGTTAGAATTCACCAGTGAAGCCGTTGGGTCCTGGGCTTTTTTTTTCCCTGAGAGCCTTTTTATTACAGCCTCAAACTCATTACATTATTGGTCTGTACAGGTTTTGGATTTATTTCTTGTTCAATGTTGGTAGGTTTTATGTGTTTAGAAATTTGTCAATTTTTTCTAGATTTTCCAATTTATTGTTATGTAGTTGCTCATAGTGGTCAGTAACAATCCTTTGAATTACTGTGGTATCAATTTTATGTCTCCTGTTTCATCTCTGACTTTATTTATTTGGATCTTCTCCCTTTTTTTCTTAGTCTTGTTAAAGTTTGTCCATTTTGTTTGACTTCAAAAAAACCAGCTTTTTGTTTCATTGATTTTTTTTTTGTATTGTTATTTTCATTTCGATTTTATTTATTTCTGCTCTGATCTTTAGTATTTATTTTTTAATACTAATTTTTGGTTTGGTTTGCTCTTGCTTTTCTAATTCTTAAAGGTACATTGTTAGGTTGTTTATTTGAAATGTTTCTTCTTCTTTGATATAATCATTTATAGATATAAACTTCCCTCTGAGTACTCCTTTGGCTGCATTCCAAAGGTTTTTGTATGTTGTGTTTCTATTATCACTTGTCTTAAGACATTCTTCAATTTCCTTCTTAATTTATTTATTGACCCACTGAAGAGCTTCCAGAGCTATTGTTTAGTTTCCATGTATTCATATAATTTCCACAATTTCTCTTGTAATTGATTTTAATTTTTCTTCCACTGTGGTCAGAGAGCATGCTTGATATTATTTCAATTTTTTTTTAGAATGTTTTGAGACTTATTTTGTGTCTATATTTGAGAGTGATACATGTTCTAAAGAAAAGAATGTTTATTCTGCAACAGACAAACAAAAAGAAAACTAATAAAAACTTGCCTTAAGTGTGTCCCTTCACTTTTTAACTTTTGCTGTTTCTATTTATATTTTACTGTAATGTCTATGTCTTAAAAAGTTGTTGTAGTTACTGTTTTTGATTGCTTCATCAGTTAACATTTCTACTTAAGAGTAGTTTACACACCAGAGTTACAGTATTCTGTGTTTTTCAGTGTACTTACTATAATCAGTTAGTTTTTTTTAACCTTTAGATGATTTCTTATTTCTCATTAACATAATTTTTTTCTGATTGAAGTACTTATGTTAGCATTTCTTATAGGACAGAACTGATATTGATGAAATCCCTCAGCTTCTGTTTGTCTGGGAAAATCTTTGTTTCTCCTTCATGTTTGAAGGATATTTTCACTAGATATGCTATTCTAGGGTAAAAGATTTTTTCCTTCACCACTTTAAATATGTCATGCCACTGTTTCCTGGTCTATAAGCTTTCCACTGAAAAGTCTGCTGTCAGATGTATTGGAGCTCCATCATATGCTAGTTCTTTCTTTTTTCTTGCTGCTTTGAGAATACTTTCTCCTTGGCCTTTGGGAGTTTGATTATTAAATGCCTTGAGGTAGCTTTCTTTGGGTTAAATCTTCTTGGTGTTCTATAACCTTCTTGTACTTTGTTATTGATATCTTTCTCTAGGTTTGGGAAGTTCTGTCATTATCCCTTTGAATAATCTTTCTCCCCCATCTCTTTCTCTGCCTCCTCTTTAATGCTAGCAACTCTTACATTTGCTATCTTGTGGCTATTTTCTAGATCTTGTAGGCAAACTTCGTTGTTTTCTATTCTTTTTTCTCCTCTAATTGTATATTTTCAAGTAGCCTGTCTTCAAACTCACTAATTATTTCTTTTGCTTGATAAGTTCTGATATTAAAAGACTCTAATGTGTTTTTCAGTATGTCAGTTGCATTTATCAGCTCCAGAATTTCTGCTTGATTCTTTTTTGTTATTTCAATCTACTTGTTAAGTTTATCTGATAGAATTCCAAATTTATTCTCCATGTTATTTTGAATTTCTTTGAGCTTCCTCAAAACAGCTGCTTTGAATTCTCTGTCTGAAACATCATATATCTGTTTCTCCAGCATGACCACTGGTCATTTATTTATTTCATTTGATGATGTCATGTTTTCCTGAATTGTCTTGATACTTGCAGCATCCGTGTCTGGGCATTGAAGAGTTAGGTGTTTATGGTAGTCTTTGCAGTCTGGGTTTGTTTGTAACCATTCATCTTAAGAAGGCTTTCCAAATATTCAGAAGGACTTGGGTGTTGTGATCTAAGCTGTATCTACTTTAGCGGGTATTTCAAGCCTGGTAATGCTGTGGTTCCTGCAGACTCATAAAGATACCATCTTGATGGTGTTAGACAAGACCTATAAGAATTCTCTGGATTACCAGGCAAAGATTCTTGTTTTCTTCCCTTACTTTCTCTTAAACAGAGTCTCTTTCTATTTTGAGCTACCTGAGCTGGAGATGGAATAATACAAGAATTCCTGTGGCCACCACCCTAGGACTTCCCTGGGTCAGACCTGAAGCTAGCATAGCGCTGGGTCTTGCCCAGGGCCTTCTGTAACTACTCCCTGACTAGCTACTGCCTATGTTTGCTCAAGGACCTGGGACTCTATAATCAGCAGATGGCAAAGCCAGCCAGTCCTGTGTCCTTCTCTTCAGGGCATCAAGTTCCCCTAGGCCCTGGGTGGGTTCAGTGTGCCATCCAGGAGACAGAGACTAGATTCAAAAACTTTAGAAGTCACCTGGTATTCTCTTGTACTGTGGCTGAGCTGACACTCAAACCACAGGACAGTTTTTCCCATTCTTTCTTCTCCTTTCAAAAGGCAAAGGAATCTCACTCCATGGCAACTGCCACCTCAGACCCACAGGGAGTACTGCCCGACTATCAATAATGTTCTCTTAAGGCCCAGAGCTCTTCAGTCGGCTTGTGGTGATTGCTTACTTGCCTGAAACTCACCATTTGGGTGAGTGGGCTTTGCTGTGGCCCAGGGCAAGTCCAGAAATGCCATCCATGAGCCAAGTCCTGAAATTGGGGACCCCAGAGTCTGCTTGGTACTCTACCCTCCTGTGGCCAAGCTAATACCTAAGGTACAAGACAAAGTCCCTTTTATTTTTCTCTCTGTTTTTCTCAAGCAGGAGTCCCACCCTGTAGCCACCACAGCTGGGAATGTGCTGAGTCTCACCTGAGGCCAGCAAGTCTTAGAGTCTCACTCACAATCCTTTATGTAGTACCTAAGAATCATTGCTGGTTATTCAGGGCCCGAGGACTCTTTAGTTAGCGGTGATAAATGCTGCCAGGACTGGTTCCTTCTCTTCAAGGCAGGGGGTTCCCTTCAGGCTCAGAGTGTGTCTAGAAATGTCATCTAGGAACTAGGACCTGGAAAGGTGCTCTCATGACTCTGATTAGTGCCCTATCCTATCTTGGAGCTGGTCTCCAAGATGCAAGACAAAGTCCTCCCTACTTTTCTGTCTTCTCTTCTCAAGTGGAAGAAAGGAGTCTCTTTTGAAGCTTTAAGCTATGCAGCCTGGGGTTAGGGGAAGGGTCATGCCAGCACTCCTTTAACTGTCCTAGCTAATGTCCCAGAAGTCCTAGTAGGTTACGTTTCCACTTGCCCCCCAAGTCCACTGGCTCTGGGCCCATTTCAGACTGATAAACACAAGGACTCACCTAGGTGTTGCAGTCCTTGTGGCCTAGATTGACTTTCACATTTATTTTGGGCCCCATAGCCCTTTAGCCTGCAGTGGTGAGACTTGTAGGAACTCAAGTTCCCACTGAGATTGGCAATTTCCCTCTAGCTAGCACTGGTTTAAATGCTTCCTCTGTAGGCAGGCATCAACTAAGTTTGGTCTGGTTATGCTTTCTGCTATAACAAGGTCAGCAGTGAATTCAATGCCTCACAATTGCTGGTTCTCCCTCTCCCCAGTGCATGGAAATACTCTCCACACCATGCTGCCACTGCCAAGGCATAAGAGAGGGGTGGCATTGGCAATTCAGTAAGGTTTTTAATACATTTTCAGTGCCTCTTTTAGTGATGTGAAGTTAAAACCAGGTACTTTGAGTGCTCACCTGGTTTTTGATTCTTATAAAAGTCCTTTTTTTGTGTGTGTAGATAGTTGTTAAACTGGTGTCCCTGAGGGGTGGGGGATGATCAGTGGAGACTTCTACGCTACCGTCTTGCTCTGCCTTCCTCTGAGCTATATATATTTTTGGGAGGTGGTTAATAGTTACCTTTCCTTTCTTGATTGTTGAATCAAGTCCCTGGGTATCACTGCATGCAAGAATCCTCTCAGTTTTAAGTCCTGAAAAATTTACAAGATGTGCTTTCATTTTAATGCTGGTCATAGGACTTGGCCGATGGTAGGCATGAAGTGCAAGCTGGAGTTTTGAATGATGAGTAATATAGAACTGGGTGTCAATGCTCTTTTTTTTTTTTTGGTTATATCTAAATTGGTCAAACTAAACATTACAGATCTCAGTGGTAATCTTTTAAGAATTGCAGATTTGCCATATTGATTTGCCATTAGTTTCAATTCATCAAATTCGTTTGACTTGTAAAGTTCAATGAAAATGCATTAAGGAGAAACTGTTTGATAGGACAACTAGACTTGCCTCCAGCTTGTAGGAAGCTGAAGAAATTCAGTAAACTTTGTGAAAAGCTGGTTTCAAGACAATTTTTCAGCAAGGAAACCACTTAACAATTTCCAACAATAGGTTTTGTCTTTGTTTTTATTGCAGTTATTCCCATCCTTTATGCTTTTTAGAAAGTGTGTATATTATATTTACTCTGTAAAGGTTGGAGATGAAAAGGGTTATCAAAAACAAACTTCAAGAATCAATACTATGTCTGTTCTCCTATTTACTATGCTAACCCTTGAGGTCCACTCAGGATGGCTACTGAGCCTTATTCACCTTTGTACTTCAAAGCACAATACAGTCTTGCTAATAAAGGACATTAAAATGTCAATAAACTAAAGTAATAACACTAATAGCTAATATTTACTGAATACCTAAAATATTCTAGGCAATGTTCTAGGAGCTTCACATGCATTGACTCAATGTCCTGATTTGCTTGGGACTGAGGGGTTCTCTGAGATGCAATGCTTTTTGTGGTAAAACTGAAAAGACTTCAGGTAAACTCTTGACGGTTGGTTGCTCTACCATAAATCACATGTGTTGACACTGAGCAAAATTAGGGCTATTAAATAATCAAACATTGGGTCTTATTAAAATATTTTCCTTAAATAATAGGGATGCTGAAAACATTCATTAACTTTTCCCAGTACTACTGAGTCCCCAGGTCTTCAATAAATTACTTACAGGCAGCAAATTCTTTAAAAGTAATTTTTAAATAACAAATTTGTGTTGTTTCCTCAAAATAAACAAATGGATTACAGAGCGCTAAATGTACTTTTTTTTACCTTGGAATATAGTTACTATTTGTTGAGGTTTCTGAGGTCTTTACATATATTGTCTCATTTAATTCTGAAAACAAGCTTTTGAAGTAGAAGTTACTATTCTGATTTATAGAGGAGTTAATTGTGACTCAGAGAAGTAAAATACTCCACTTCAAATCACAGATAAGTGTCCAGGCAAAAAACACTGTCGTTGCACCACCTTTGCACTTTGAGGGTGTATAACCTGTCCCCCAAATAACAGATCTGATATGAAGAGGGTAGGTTTAATGTGTACATACCAGAAGTTCTTCAACCAGAATCCCACTTCCAGGCTTCTCCAGATTAAAGGAAGGCACTATTCCTTGGTGTTAGATTCTCCCAAGGATACTCTTGTTTTTTGCTCTGGAAACAGGACTGGCCATGCTCTGTGTTCTGTATCTTAGCAGACAAGAACCTTGGGGTAAGAAGGAGATAAGGATCTCAGCTCCTACCCAATCAGATGGCTCAAATTTCTGAATGTTTGAGAGGATGTGTACTCTCCACTCCTACAAATGCTCTTTGGAGATCTCCCTTTAATTAATTTACAGTCTTTGCTTTCAGAAGTGCTTAAAGGTTATAGTCACCGTTTGCCTACTTCCTAGCAAGTCTGCTGGGGCTATGACTCATACGTAGAAAGTGTGGTGTGGTAGTCGTGCAAATTATGCCACTCAGAAGGCATAATTGACTGACAGTCACAGCTACTTGTTCTGAATCCATCATTGCATTTGTGTCAAAGCCACACTTCCCACAGACTGCTCCTAGCCAAGCCAATGATCAAATGTGTCAGGGATACTAAGACAGGCTTATTTCTACCATGGAGAACTTTTTGGAAGCATAACTTGGCTTAAGGAGTTCCCATTGATCTCTGGTCCAAAACTTAGAGTTTTGGTGTAAATTGAGTAACTTCCTATCCAACCCTTTTTTCCCTTTCTCCTTCACAGGGGTCACAGAAGAATATCATTTTCAACATTCCCTGTTTCCACTGGTGCCCTTCCTTTTTCCCTAGTAGGCATTTCCCCCAATACGTCTATTGCACAGCTACAGTTTTCTCACAAAACCCAAACTAACACATTGGTACTTAATGCCCACTGTCTTCTCTTTTGAGGACTTAGCCAAAATTCTAACTTGAAACAATAGAAACAGTCCCATTTAATATCTTGCTACGTGTGCTGCAGTTTCAAATTTTTAAATATTTAATTTAATGCCAGATTTTAAAAACCAAAACATTTTTGGGTGGTTGAACAGGGGAGTAAACTTGAATCAACAGAACATTTGAGACAAATAATTTTAGTATAGATTCCTGAGATAATTCTCCAGGTTTTTAGTTCAGTTTACTTGTATAAATGGTAATTCAACCATAAAAGAAATGTCACAGTAACAGAAGAGGATTGATTTAAGACTGAGACAAGCCACGTGGCTCCTGGATATTTATCTCTTTCCCTTACTGACTATGGTTTTGAATGCATCCCTCCATCTCTCTGCATTATACTTTCTTGATCTGAAAAATGTGAAATTATTTCATTATACCAAAGAGGAAAGTATTATTACTCCCATTTTGCAGATGATGAAACTAAGGCTGAGAGAGAATTTATTTAACTTGCTCAAGTTAACTTAGCTAGGTTGCAACAGGATAAATTTTGGATAGAAGGGTTGGTGGCTATATATTTATCTATTTCAAACTGCATCCAGTAATCCTTAAGGTGTTACCAATTATTAATTTTATGGATTTATATACTTGGAATTATAAAATAACACTTTGTCAAAATGCATATTTTCCCTGTGCATGGATTTTCTCTTATAAAGGAGCCACCTTATTGGACAATTTTAGTTTTTTTATTGGTTGCTTTACTGAGCCTCATAAAATGTATTTGCTTTGCAGAGCTATAGTGGATTAATCCTGAATAAGTAATTTGGAAATGTTTTTATTCATTTCTATGGAAACCATCTATTTGGATTTTCATATATCAAGATCATAGAGATTTGTCCCAGTCCAATTGCAATCTTAGTCACAGCAGTGTTAGCTTACATATTAAAGGTATAGTTTTGCTCTGATGGCCCTTCAGAAATCTGTAACTGGTGTGGAACACTGACACTAACAGAATGTGTCCTATGAAGTCCTACGAGTTAGAGTTCTGCAGATTAGTGGAATCTTTCTTAATGGAACAAGCCCTTTGGAATTTGTTAACATTATTTGCCTCTCCTATTAACTATTCCCTTCTCACACAATCCATTTGTTGTGCTTTTGCTGGCATTTTAAAGGGTCAAACCTCAATCTGAGAGTAAAATTGATATCTGAGATCATATATAACAGCAACATAGTTCTTGACTTCTGCATTAGTCTATTCTTGCACTGCTATAAAATAATACTCAAGACTAGGTAATTTAGAAAGTAAAGAGGTTTAGTTGGTGCATGGTTCTGCAGGCTGTACAGGAAGCATGGCTGGGGAGGTATCAGGGAGCTTTTATTTGTGGTGCAAGCCAAAGCCAGAGCAGGCTTCTTCACATGGCTGGAACAGGAGGAAGAGAGAATAGGCAGGTGCCACACACTTTCAAAGAACAAGATCTTGTGAGAACTCACTGTCAGGAGAACAGCAGCAAGGGGATGGTACTAAACCATTCATGAGAAACCCATCCCTATGATCCAATCATCTGGCCCCTCCTCCAACATTGGAGATTACAATTTGATGAGAGATTTGAGCAGGGACACAGATCCAAACCCTATCAACTTTTTTACTGTCCAATAAGACTTTTCTTTTTAAATTTTGGGATGAACAATATTTCCTTTATATATTTCTTTTCTGCAGAGCACACCCCTATCTTTTGATTCTCAGAATGTATTACACTGTCTCCAACATGATTTTCTGCCCCAGCAGCTTTAGGACTCTCTGTGCCAGGGTCTCCTTTGCTGAGAGGGCTGTTTGTGGAAAGGTAGGTGCTGGGCTTATGCAGTTCAGACCTCCTGGAGGTTGTACACTGTGTTTAAAGAAAGCGTACTCTATGTAGGGTATGGCCTAGCGATCTAAGACTCATGTTAGAAATTTAAGCTGACTGGGTATAGTGGCTCATGCTGCAATCCCCGAACTTTGGGAGGCTGAGGTGGGTGGATCATGAGGTCAGGAGTTTGAGACCAGCCTGGCCAATATGGTGAAACCTTGTCTTTACTAAAAATACAAAAATTAGCTGGGTGTGGTGGCATGTGCCTGTAGTCCCAGATGTTCAGGAGGCAGAGGCAGGAGAATTGCTTGAACCCTGGAGGCGACGGTTGCAGTGAGCCGAGATGGCGCCGCATTCTAGCCTGGGTGACAGAGCAAGACTCCATCTAAAAAAAAAAAAAAAAAAAAAAGAAAAAAAAGAAATTTAAGCCTAAATTTCCCAGATATAAATATAAATCCTGGGAGAGTTAATAATAAATATTTAAGATTATTTATGTATCCATCCATCTCTCTCTCTCATGTATCTTTCCTTGTTTCTTTCAAGTCAAATAATTATACAAAATTATTTCTTAAAACATTGATTACCTACAACTAATTTATTGTCCATAAAACAACCTCTAATTGGCCAAAATATTACCTTAAATATCTATCAATTCAGTGTCATGAGGTAGTTAAAAAATTAATCCAGAGGTCCTAAGCTTTTAATGTGGGAAAAATTAGGCCATTTGGATGAACTGTGTTTATTCTTCCTTCATGCTATGCTGATAGTATTATAATTATATAAGCTTTCATTTGGCCTATCTTTATATTTAAATGCTGTCTTTTATAAGCAGTATTTATTTTTAAAACCAATCTGACAAACTTATTCTTTTACTTAGACTATTTAGTTCATTTTTCTTTAATGAAATTACTGATACAATTGGTTTTACATCTCTCATCTTACTATTTGCTTTCTATTTTGGTTGTTTTATATTAATATTCTATTTTCTCTACTTTCTTGATTTTTTTGAATTAATCAAATATTTACATCATTTCTTTTTTGGCCTGTTCATTTATTAATTTTATACTTTATTATTCTTTTAATGTTTGACCTAGAGATCAAAACATGCATCATTGACTTATTACAAATGATTACTCTGAACTCTTTCTTAATATTACTGGAAATTTAGAACCTTTAAACTTTTTCTACCTTTCCCTCCTACCTTTTCAATAATTCATGTTATACATTGTAGGTGCCTATATACTTAAAAATTCACAAGAATTCACAGTTTTTACACAATTGATATTTATTTATAGTTATTCATATATTTATTCTTTCCTGTCTTCTTAATTTTCTCGTTTTTTTTTTTCCATGTTTCCATCTGTGGTTATTTTCCTTTGCCTGAAAATCTTCCTTTGGTATTTCTTTTATGCAGATCTACTGACAATGAACTCCCTTAGTTTTTGTTTGCTTCAAATTGTCAATTGTCTTTTTTTTTTTAGTGATGAGAGCATATTTTTACCAGATATTGAATCCTGGGATGGCTTTTGTTTTCTTGCATCCTTAAAAACTGTTATCCTGATGTCTCTGGCTTCCATCATTTCTGTTCAGATCTAAGTTGAAAGTCACATTGTTGCTCCTTTGAAAATAATGTGGTATTTTTCTCTAGCTTTTTAAAAATTTTACTTTAAGTTCTCAGGTATGTGTGAAGATCTTGCAGGATTGTTACCTAGGTATACACATGCCATGGTGGTTTGCTGCCTTCTCTAGCTATTTTTAAGAATCTCTGTTTTTTAGGAATTTTCCTGTACTTTCATACACTGCAGAAATGTACTGTGTGGTTTTCTTTGTCTTTATCCTGCTTGGGGTTTGTTGAACTTTTTAAATCTGTGGGTCAATATCCTTTAATGGTTTTGGAAAATTCTTGGCCAACATCACTGAGACTACCAGTTTTCTATCATCTCTCTTGTTGCTTTCTTGGACAATAATGATACATATGTTAGACATTTTGAGCATGTCCTTGAAGTCTCTTCCACTTCAATCTATATATCTTTTTTATTCTTTGTTTTCTCTGTGGTTCCTTTGTATAATTCCTATTAATCTCTCTTCCAGTTTACTGATCCTGTGTCTAATTTGCCATTAATACCATCCATTGAGTTCTTATTTTAAGATACTGCATTTTTTGGTTCTAGAGTAACTATTTGATTCTTTTTTTAAAAAAAGAGTCTAATTCTGTGGTGAGAGTCATTTTTGCATTTATATTTTCTACTTTTTTTTTAAAGAGGGAAATTTATTTATTTTTGTATTTAACATATTGATCTTAGTTATTTGCTGACTCAAAAATCTGGATCATCAGTGGTTCTATTACTCTTCTTTGTTTTATTCTGTGTATTATAAGTCATATGATATATTTTTTCATGTGTAATATTTTTTGGCTGAATGCAATGCTTTTGTATATGAAAGAACTGTAGGCTCCATATGGTTTTATCTTCCATCAGAGAAGGAGTTCCCTTTTCCGTTATGCAGATAAAGTGAGGAAGTGATTGTCTTAATTCATTCAAGGATTCAGCTTGGTTGGAATTCATTTCAGTAATTTTCAATCTATCCTTGGTTTGTCCCTCTTCCTAGGGTAGGCCCTCCCAGGTGTTTGACTGAGAGTCTGGTGTTTCCTCAGCCCTGCTGTTTGCAGGAGATTCAAATTTTCCCTTCAGAATAGTTTAGCCTAACTTTTATTTATTTAGAGACAAGGTCTCACTCTGTTGCCCAGACTAGAGTGCAGTGGTATCGTCTCAGCGCACTGCAGCCTCTACTTTCCAGGCCCAAGCAATCCTCATGCCTTACTCCTCAGAGGAGCTGGGACTACAGGCATGCACCACCATGCCCATGTAAGTTTTGTATGTTTCGTAGAGATGGGGTCTTGCCATGTTGCCCAGGCTGGTCTCGAACTCCTGGCCTCAAGCCATCTGCCTGCCTCTGTCAGTGTAACTTTTTATCCTCACAAATCATACCATTTAAATATTTGCAAATGTCTTTGGGGTGAACAGTCAGCATTTGCAATAGTCTTCTTCACCTTGAGAGTCTTTAATTCCTAAGCATTATGAAATTGTGGTTTTCTATCAACTCTCCCAAGGCTATTTTCTGCCTTTGGGAAGTTTTGGCCTAGCATTTTAACTTCCTGTGATACCAGAACTCCAAAATTCACTTTAAGGAAAACTGGCTGTGTGTTTAAGGCTTCTCAAGTTTTCATTTTTGTCACTCCAGTTTTGTGTGTCAGCTCACACTTTTGCTGGTTTCTTTCCCATAGTATAGCCTCTGTCTGAGCCAAGGTCGATCAACCTCTGGTGAGAACTGGAAAATATCCCTAGAGAAAAAAATTAGTAGCCATCTTAGAACTCTGTTCCCCTCTGGAATTTTAATTAATCTAGTCCTAATTGCTTTCATAGATCTCCAATGCCTTTAATAATATTAAACAAAATAACATTCACCTTTTCTAGTTGTCTTGTCACAGTGGAAGTCTTGGCCTGCTCTGAACTACTTTATTCTATTTGGACATAAAAGTTCTCGCCCTCACACTTCATTATCCAAACCATCATCCGGTACAGTAATCTAGAAATTAGTATAATACTATTTTTGATCTAACACTTTTCCATGTGAAAATAGCTTAGTTATTATTTACTGTATTTTCAAGCACTACTTTACAAACATTAATTGAAAAAATGTCACTTATTTTCTACCTGATCTTCATGTCTGACTTTGTATATGGCCTTTGCCTCAGTCTTCCTTGAGTCACCTAGTTGGAGGTAAACTTCTTTTTGGAACTCCCACAATACCTTATTTGTATGATTTAATTGTACATATACCATGCATTATAGTTACTTGTGTATATCAGGAGCTTTTTACACACTGGAAGGAATCAATAAATAAAAGACTGTCTGCCGTGCTTGGGATACTTTTTGTGGATACCAAGAGAGTTGTTACATACTAGTCCTCATTGTTTGTAAAGGGACCTCCTAGGAAGCAATATTTGTGAATGTCTCCTGAGCTGAAGGCAAGAATCACACCAGTACTATCCCTTTGCTTTTTGGAGCAAAGATTTTCATAATAGCAGGGTTAAAATTCTAGCCATTAAATAAGAGAAACATGGTTAATATGACAAAGGCAACTTGGGTTCACATACTTACAGACCCTTGTATCAGAGGCTGTTGTAGGGCTTATTATATTGTTAGCAGTTAGGATCAAGAAAATTCATGTACAACTTACATTTAAAAATTATGCACATAAAACTTCTGAGTCAGAGTCAGAAATGACTGCTACTCAAGGAATTCTTATACCTCTAAAATCAACCACCATTTGAGCAACTGAGCACTGCTGTGAGCAAAACACTGTGGGGAACCACAACATTTAGACGTTGCCTCTTCCACACCAAGGGCCTTAGTTAAAACAAGGCATAAATATTAAACATAAAACACCATCAGTACTGTAAAATATGTGACAGAAGCTATGTGAATAAAGCAGCTAGTAAATAGCCTAAGGACATAGAGGAGATGATGTCCATTCTAGGGGTGGTCTAGCTGGAGACCTAGGTTATATCTTCTCATGGGACCTTGTATAGCCTCATGTAGCTTACGTTGCCTCAAGGGACTTTAGCTTTAAAGTTCTTTTTCTTTTCTTTATTCTTTCTTTCCTGTGAGTTGGATTAACATAACCAATTGTGTTGGAAGAGAATTGAATAAATTTAATATGACATTCCATACCAGCTGGCTTTAATAGTCTCAATTGCTTTTAATAAAAATTTCTAAGACAAGTAAAGAACTTCCTGCCCAACTGTATGAATGCCATCTGGCCTGATGTGGAAGCTTGGTGGTCTAAGTCCATTCATAAAAAAAGTACAATTTACCACAATTTACTGGAGGAGCTGCAGTATTTCTCATCAGAAATGTTAAATGAAAAAAGGGATCAGAGATAAACCAAATAAGCAATGTCTCTGGAGAACCAAAACTTATAGATTTCAAAGTGTTATGGTGAAATAATATTAGTAGTTGGGTAGAACATGAAACATGAAGTGAAATTGGTGGGAGGGAATCAGAAAAAAACAGACATAAGAATTCTGTTTGAAGACTATTTGTGACACCAGGACATAAATCAAAATTTGCCAGAGTTTAAGTGTTCATTTAGCATATTAGTCAGGGATCATGCCTGTAATCCCAGCACTTTGGAAGGCTATGGCAGGAGGATCATTTCAGCCCAGGAGTTAAATACCAGCCGGAGCAAGATGGTGAGACTCCATCTCTACGCAAAATTAAAAAAAAAGTTGGTCGGGTTTGGCTGCTCACGTCTGTAGTCCCAGCTACTCAGAGGACTGAGATAAAAGGATCCCTTGTTTGACCCCAGGAGTTCAAGGTAGCAGTGAGCAAAGACTGCACCAGTGCACTCCAGCCTGGACAACAAAGCAAGGGATTATACCTTAAAACAAGAAAATAATTACTATGAAGACCACCTTATCACATGAAACCATGGAACCATGTCATTGTACAGTTAAATTGCACAGAATTCAAATTACACAGAATGCAAAAAGTGCAAACAAAAAAGCTAGGAAGAGTTCAGACCCCAAAACGTAAAAGTAGTATTAGATGGTGAACTAAAGATAAAGATAATTTTCTTTCCCTCTGTACTTCCTAAATTTTTGTAATTTTGTTATATTAATAATTTTTAAAATAGTACTTTTGTTAAAAAATAATCATGGCTTTATGGTGGACTTAAAGACATAATACATATTATTTCTACTCTCAAGGAACTCTAAAACCAGTAAGAAAGTAAGGCACATAATATTTAATAAATAGTGTGAAATGAAGTAAAAAAGCCATTAGAAATCAGATAACAAGTATTCATGTAAGACTATTGTGATCATGAAGGCTTACTGAAGGCAGGAGAGTTTGAACTGGACATTGAAGGATAAGATTTTAATAGATACTGTTGAGTATGAAATGACATTCTTCATGGAGAAAATGTACAAACAGAGGGAAAGATGGAAAAAAATACACAGCTATATTTTTGGAACAGCAAAGAGATTCACATTGCTCAATGAACAAAGTATTTTTTAAAAAAGGTGACTTGAAAGTGAGAAAGAGACCAGATTTTGGATTTCTTGCATGTCAGACTAAAAGCTGGACTTGGTCATTGCATCATAAGAGCTAATATGTATATACTACAAGGTGCAAAGTGTTTTCATATACTTTAGGTACAGTCTTCACAATAATGTTTTGAAGAAGAGATTATCATTCCATATACACATAACAAAAATTAAAGTTGGAGAAGCTAAATGACTCTCCAAAATCAAAGAGCAAGTTTCTTCTCCTTCTCTCCTTACTGTGCTTCCTAGTTATTCGTTCACACCAACAGTGTATTGTTGCATTTGTCATAATGCATTATAGTTGTTTACTTTTTTGTCTAACACATCCTATTTATATGTGAAAAAGGCGGCCACCAGGATATTCACATGACTTAAAATACTTGATTTAATAATTTTTTTTGTAGGCAGCCAAGTGTGATGGCTAGAAAATGGCCTTAGAATAAAGCCTTGGTACTAATTCTAGTTCCACTATCAGCTGTTTAACATTGTCAAATAGTTTACCTTTTCTGAGCTTAAGTGTCCTTATCTTCAGTAATACTAACAGAGTTGTTCAGAGTAGCAAATGGGAACAATGTAAAAAATGTTCAGCCTAGGACCTGATTCATAATAAACATTAAGTTAATAGACATTTTATGTTGCTGTAGAAGATATTATTAATAAAATAACTTTTAATTATTAGTGAAATCCCTTTCTTTTTCTTTTTCCTAATTTAGTTTAATCAGTTCTTAATGTCCCAGATTTCATGATGGCAGATATCATCCTTATGTTTCTAGATATGGCACTCCCTTAAGCATTTCTTATAGGTCCAGTCTAGTGGTGATGAATTCCCTCAGTTTTTGCTTGTCTGGGAAAGATTATTTCTTCCTTTTTTTTAAAGAATAACTTTGCTAGGTATAGGACTCTTGGTTAGCAGTTTCTTCTTGCAGCACTTTGAATATATCATCCCTTTTCTGGTCTGTAAGATTTCTGCTGAGAAATCCACTATTAGTCTGATGGGAGTTCTCTTATACATGATAGGATGCTTTTTTCTTGCTGTTTTTAGAATTCTTTCTCTTTGACTTTTGACAGTTTGACTATAATCTGTTTTGGAGAAGACCTTTTTGGGATTTGGGGTATCTGGGGATTTTTGAGCTTCTTGTATCTTGATGTGTAAATCTTTTGCTCAGGAAGTCTTTAAAATACATTTTAAAGAAACCTGTTATTTCTTGGCCAGGCATGGTGGCTCATGCCTGTAATTTCAGCACTTTTGGAGGCCAAGGCAGATAGATCTGTTGAGGCCAGGAGTTTGAGATCTAATAAATTTAAAAAATCTGGTCCTTATATACGTTCTTACAGTTTTAGCCAGTTTTAAGGTATATTCTTAGAGAAAAAAAATCTTTTTTTGCTCCCTTAATGTATTTCCACTTCTTACCCCAAATTCCTTCAAGTGTTAACTAAATATAAAACATGAAATGTACAGTCTAGTGAGGGACATCAAGTAGGTGGTGTCTTGAGATTAGGAAAAAGATAAGCACACCTTCTTAACATCTCATGATATCTAGTTAGCACGGGAGCCTTGGGTATTTCAGGGGATTCGGGGAAGCCCGTCAGCAACCAGCCATTGGCTCAGGAGAAGGTGCTTCTTCCAGTGTGCTACACTAGTATGTGGAGAAGATCCAATGGAAGGAGAAAGAAACTCCATCACTGTTGCTTGTGGAATACTAGGGAGGACCAAAAGATTCTTTAATTCTGAGTTTAATCATCACTAATGATAGATTTGGCTGGGAAACATTCAAGTAAACTCCTCCCAGTTTACAGGCTTACAAACCTAGCTCCTGATCTTACACAGCTCTTTGCCTGGAAGGCTGCCCAACTGCTACCCTCAACTACAAGCCTTATTTCCCCTGTCTCCCGTAGCCCCTCTAATTGCGCTGTACAACTGTTTCATCAGATTTTTAAAAGAGAATAAAATTAAATACTGTGTGTTTGATAATTGATTTAATAAAATGTGTGATTCACTTATTCTTTAAAAAGGGTGCAGGTATTTTTAACACATATGGTGCTTCTAATAATGTGTATAAATATTTAGTTATTCAATCTCAGATAAGCTATGTCTTATTATAGCACTCTTGTAGTAAAACATCAGATTCAACTCATATGATTTTTAACTCAGAACTCTTTCCAGAAGCATTCCATAATTTTTAGCACTGTCCATACTGTATACATTTACATATTGTGAGGAAGCCAAATACACTTGTAAATCATAGCTTCAGGATGAAAATATTTAGGCATTTACATATCACAAAACTTCTAACAGTTTAATGTAGAGATTTATACATACGCTTTGTAAGTAGGATATGAGAGACAGTTGAATTAGTACATAAAGTTTTTATTTAAAGTTTTCCCCTTCCAAGCAAGCTTCATTTACACATTCTAATACTGTACAAAATTTACATTCTCTGTGACTTATTTATTCACTTTTCACTTTCTAGTAGCTTATGTCTTTCTGAAATACAGAAAGCTTCACTTATAGTTCTCATAAATGCTTTTATTTATTTTGGTGAGAAATAAAAAATAAAATGCAGAACAAGTCTAAGGAAAGCAAATGTTCTTGCATAAACTGTGACTTTTGGAAGAAACAGTGACAGATGACAACAAAAGGTTCTGAAGCAGACCTCATTCTATTCATGATGTCAGCTGGGATTTTCCAGAGTACTGTAACTTTTCTTTCTATATACTCATATGTCTTCAAGGAAAAAGAAATGAAAGTTGATTGCACTGGATATACATATATTTATATATATATTTTTTACAACAGATCCTTTGGATCTGAACATACAAATAAATACAAAAACAATGAAGATTGCACTTTACTGTAGAAACGGCATTGGGTTCCAGTATACCCATTTATCTTGACGTGCTCCACCATGAAAGCTTCACCAAGGCATTTTTTGTCTGTGGGCTTCCCCTAATTATTGTTTTGAATGACACATTTGTTGAAGGATTCAGCATCTCTGGATGGTTAAAAACTGTGTTAGGCTTTTATTTACTCCTAAAGTTATTGCTCAAGCTCTGAAAGGCTTGAAAATCGAATTTGCATTCCTATCAATTCTGTCCTTTTGGTTGGCCACACTGAGACTATCTCATGCTATCCTGACCTTCTGCTCCTGAATTCCTCATGCTCCTAAAGACAGCTAGCAATTGCTTGCTTAACTGAGTTCAGGCATCTCTGGTGATAACAAACAAAATATGATGAATTGGGGGAATAACGATGGTAAGTCAAGTGTCTAGAGCCACCCGAAGGTGAGGAAGAGGAGAAGTATCTTGTCAGGTGCTATAATTGCCTCCTTGGCTCTTGTAAGTTCTGTGTTTTAGAAACAGAAAGACAACTGGCATTGTACTTAACAGAAATTATTCTTTCTTTTCATCCCTGAATTCCTGAAAACAATCTCCCATTTGTTATTATGGATCAAGTTTGGGTCCGACATATCATCTTACAGAATCTCTAAAATAGTCTCTGACTGAATTTGTCAATCCTGTCTTTTGAAGCAAATAACATGTGTTTTGACTACTTATATACCACAAAACATGAACAAGCACAAACCTCCATGAACTCAATAGTGATATAGTGTATTTTGTTTTAATCTTTCAGATAAAACTGAGGAACAGAAATGATGACTCTGTCTAGCCTAGAACTTATAAGGTAGAAAGCATTTATTACAAGAGCCAACATCTTTCTCTTTCCTGATTCCATGAGGAGCTATACAGGCAGAAGGTGTATGAAATGAAGTTGTATAGAAACGAAAATGCCCCTCTTTAATATTACATCATTTTCAATAACAGTATGTTGCCAATGGAGTCTGTGAAGTAGCCAAAGGTTAGGAATACAGAATCAAGTGGCAATTTCTGTAATGCAGTGTATTTTGGTGGCTCAAATTTAGAATCATTATTGAATACAATATATCCGAAATGTCAACATAGATCACATGCAGGTAGACTACAATGCACAATACTGATCTCAAGTCTCTCTGGGGCCAGTCTTCTGTATTTTATCTTTCTCCTTTTGCAAGTTAAGATTCACATGAAGAGTTTTTGTAGAGCTGGGATAAGTTAAAACCAGTCTGAAATGGAAGAGTCTGTCACCACAGGAAGTTTTGTGCGATCTGAGTTATAGACAGAGTATCTGTTCAAGAACTGTGTTCAAGGTCTCTTTTTTTTTTGTAGTTACTTATAAATCATCAGAAACCAAGGGTGGGTTTTGGCAGTTGTACCATTAGAATGCATAGTACCTGCCCTTGCTTCCTAGAATGTGATACTGTTCATTCCAGAGTTTCCTGGTATTATTTGTTGTATGGTACACAAGAGGGCAGAATAACTGTCACACAGGCAGGGCCTGCCAATGGTTCTGCCACGTCTCCTTCGAGTTCTGTCCAGGTTCCTTTCTCTGGACAATAGCATATTGTAGATGACTTGTAGGCCCCCTGTAATGACAGAGGAGAGAGCATTTAGAGAAAGATGTCACAGAAGTGAAATGGCAGTGTTATTGATTACATTTATTAATATATTGAAAAGAAAATATCTGTTCTCCATTCTTGCTAAATAATTCCAAATGAAAGCAATGGATTTTAAGCTGTTCTAATCCAAGGGGAAAGCTGAGATTGACAAAATTTCAAAAAAAAATTTTTGTGTGACCTATAATAAAAGTCAAATAAGTATCTAGAACATCCTAGATGCTCAATAAATCCTAAATTGGCTGAGCCCAGTGGCTCACACCTGTAATTGCAGAGCTTTGGGAGCCACAGTGAGTGGATTACTTGAGCCCAGAAGTTTGAGACCAGTCTGGGCAATATAGCAAGGCCTCATCTCTACACACACAAAGATAAAAACTAACTAGGCATGACAGTGCACATCTGTAGTCCCAGCTGCTTGGGAGGCTAGAACAGGAGGATCATGGTTACAATGAGCTCTGATCATGCCATAGTACTCCAGCCTAGGCAACAGAATAAGATCCTGGCTTAAATAATAATAATGATTTTAAACATATATATATATATATACTAAAAATAGAAGTTATCCAGCTTAAGTTTAAAAAAGAACAAATTTACCTTAAACATTCAAATAATTAGTAAAGTTGTATTTCTGATTGTCTCACTTCTCCATTTTTATTTTGCTACTGTGAAGATTCAGAGCTAGGATTGAAAACCAGTTTAAAGTAAACTGGAAATGAAAGCTTGTCAACTTTTTCACACATTGACTTATTTATTTTCAACAGGCCACATTAAAATGTCCTTAATCTTGTTTTCTTTGTCAACTTTAGGGGTTAGTGCTTGTGTAACGTTTCCCTTCCCAAACCAAGGTATTTGTGTTTATCATAGGAAACAAACAAGAAAGACAACCAACCTAATAATTATTTTTCTGAAAATACTCATAATGTCTGCTTCCAAACATATGTATTTTTGCAGCTATTAATTCATACCAGCAAACATGCGCATATACGAATATCTAGTTATATATGTCAATACATATTTGCCTATATGCAACTAATAACTTTTTAAAGTTCCCCAAACCTTATGTCACAATCTTGTTTGAGGCAAAGGAAATAAACCTAAATAATATTATTAAAACTGCCAAATTAATCTTATAAAACTATTACAGGTAATTAGAAAAATATGCAAATGTCCATCATTTTAAAAGTGAATATGTAATATGTTAGACCTGATGTGTCTCCTGATATGCTGTAATTTCAACTACAAAGCCATTTTCTCAGGTGTTCTTGCTAAAAAAGAAAAAAAAAGTTAACAAAAGAAATAAGAAAAAAGAAAAAAGCTGAATTTAATTATGCCCTTATCTCTAACTTCCAGTCTCTAGCAAATATGCAGACGGAGGACTGTTTCAAATGACTCCACAAGGAAGTCATTAGCCACTTTCAGACTGTAGAGTATTCTGTATAACGGACCCTCTTTTGTTAAAAAGTCAATGGCATGAAACAAAAAGAGGCAGGGTAATATTCTAGATTGCAAGAGATATATGAGACATAATGATGAAATATAAGAAAAATTTGTTGGATCCTAATTTGGATATGTCAATTTGGAAAATATATCTTTTTTTAAGTCAGTTGCAAAATTCGAATATAAAATGGATATAAAGGAATTATTGTTAATTTTTTGGAGTGTGAGTGTATTTATGTAAGTTAATGATATTTTTAAAGATAAATACTGAAGCATTAGGATGAAATAATGTGATGTCTGGGATCTGCTTCATATTGCCTCAGCCAAAAATTTTAAAAGGGGGGATAGATGAAGTGTGGCAAAATGTTGATGAATGTTGAAGGTGAATGATGGGTTAATGAGGGCCCATTGTAATCTCAATTTTTGTCTATATTTAGAAATTTTCACGATAAAGAAGGAAAATAAGGGGAAAAGCAATGGCAAATTACACATCCTAAATAGATTTCGTGAATATTGGAGAATGAATTTCCATTTCTCATGCCTTACTGGTCAGAAACCTTTCAGACTGTCTTACTGAACTGCAGAACATTTGTAAAATCACCTCAGTTTGACTTTAGTTGGGAAACCAAAATCACAAGATCATAATAGAGATAGGAGAGAAAGAGACCTACCACATCGTGTGATGCTGTTGGTCAGATAGCAAGCCAGTTTGACAACAGCCAAGCTGATCCTATTTTACTACCTAAAGCAACTGACTGCTTGCATGTAAGTATGATACTCTTAAAAGGTACATGTGTGGGGGATAACACATTTGGAAAGAGACAGAAAAAGTAAGCACGAACAAAATGAAGGAGGATGCAATATATGTGGACACATACCATACTCCAGCTGTAGCCTCCCACAAGGTAAATGCTGTCATCAAGCACTGCACAGCCAGGTCCACTTCGACCCTCCAAAATGGGAGTTTGGAGTATATTCCACTGGTCGCCTTTTGGGTCATAGCATTCCACAAGCATTACATCAAGGTGGGAGAAACCTAAGCAACAGAACAAAATGGAACAACAACATAATAAATGCTCAGGGTCCCAATTTAAGGCTAGGGATTCTTTTAAAAACAGGTCTCAAGCCAGAATAGATAATTTTGTTTTTTGAAGACACAAATGCATAAATTCACTGAAACTGAGAGAAACATCAGAAAGACCTAAAAAAACCCCAAAGAAACTCTAGTTGTTTTAGATTACTTCAAAGCAAGAATGCCTGAGCAGATTTCATTAGTAAAGGTTGATTATATGTGGGTTGTTCTTATTAAAATGGTTTATTAAAACCTTATTTAAAAGGGTTTAAAATAATAATAGTTTAAGCAAGCATTTTACAGGGCACTTACAATATGCTAGTTTTCTTTTCTAAGGGCTTTATTTAAATGAACTCATTTAATCCCTTCCATCACGCTATGAGATAGTCCCTGTCATTACTTTCATTTTATAGATAAGAGAGCTGAGGGACAGAGAAAGCCAATTACTTGAGTAAGTCACAAGCCAGTAAGTAGATAGTTTGAGATTTGAATCCAGGAGAGGTTTCAGAACTCAGACTCTTGCAGACTAAATTGTATTGCTTTTCTCAAATGAATGTTTAACTCTAGAATGTTTTGATAGATTAAAAATATGTTGTTCAGTGTCTTTTACCTTTTTCACAGTTTGACTGTGTTTACAAACAACTCTGATGATGTAAATGTTTTGCCATGTTTAGAATAGGAGACTTAGTATCTGTCACTGAAAAGTTTCTCCTAACGCTTCTGATAGGATTCTCACTGTCTGGGCCAGAACCTAGGTCACTGAGAACATTCCTGGATTCTACTGGAGCCCTGACTTAAATTTAGAAGGTGATAAACACCTAATGGGAGCTTCATGCTCACCAAGCAGATCAAATGCTTAATGATTTTTTTCCTGTAGTTAAATGCAGGCTGTGGATATTTGATGGCGGACAATCACAGTGTATAAAAGTAACTAGCATACTGGATTCTTAAAAAATAATTGAGAAGATGAATAAAAAAGTAGAGAAATTTTTGTTCTTGAAGAGGTAGACACTTCCTACATAAAATAAATCACATAGATGATGGAACAACAGAAGAATGTACTCATTGCCACTCCAGAGTATATTCCTTTCCTTTACATTAAGATTATGGATGATAATTTTTGAAGCGTATACACTTAGAATGGGCACTTGGGCAAATTCCAGGTTCTAACTTTAGAGGCATCATTTGAAGATTTAGATGCCTTCTCTGTGCCAATGTTATACAAGTTGACTGTAATCCTCACAGAAGCCATCAAGGCAAGGATACTTATCCCTCCTTTACAGATATGAAGTTAAATGTCTTGAGTAAGACCACACAACTAGGAAGTGCATAACTAGAATTCAAACCTAGGCTTGGATGCAACGTCTTTATCCTTTCCTCACCATGACACCTCCTGGAGCTAACCCAATTTTGATATGCGGGCACTATTCTCATTTAGATTGTCATTACCTGAGTCTTTCCCTCCAAACCTAACCTTAAATGTTAGAAGATCCTAAAACATTTAGACAATATCTTGTGCAAAAGAAATGAAAAGAAACCACATTTTAACATAAAAGGATACAAAGTTAATATAAAACATGTCGATGTAAAGGAATGGTGTGCAACTTGAAATGAAAGAGCACCATTGAAAGAGATGATAATAAAAAGGGAAGAGTCACAGTAGAAAGAAAATCCTTTCCCACCGGGGAGATCACTAGTAGACATGCACTAGGCTATTGGCATTTCTGAACATGAACTTGACTGAATGAACATGAACTTGGAAGTATCTACATAAAAATTACATCTGTTCAGGCTTTATTTCACTTACAGGTAAATATGTATTAGGAAAATAGAAAAAAGATCTCAGTCTAAACCATTTAAAAAGATGTATATGCTATTAAAAAATAATTGCGCACATGTCCATTGTCTACCAGACTTAGATAGCCTGTTTCCCAGTTAGCTCAGTTTCAGGGATCATAGACTAGCAGAGCTGGAGGAGATTTTAGAGATCAGCTAGAGCAGTTTCTTCATCTTCAAATGAGGAAATTGAGGCCCAAAACAGTTCAATCATGTTCTAGATATCATAGGTCTCTCTGCTTTTCTGTCAAATTCAGTCTTATGTGAATCCACATAATGTTATATACGTGGATATACATCACACTATAAAAAGTTGCAGTCATATACATACATGGGGACAGAAAGGTGCCAAACATGTCTCTAAAAATGTTATGCTTTAAGATTTTTATTGAATGAAGCAACAGAATTTGATAGTCATAAATGGTTTGCTATTCAATTCTTTAGAAATTCTAAATATAGACACAAAATTCTGGTAAATATTTCCTTTAAAAATCACATACTAGCTTTCTGCACTTATGACTAAAGTTCTTTATGATTACTGCAAAAAACAGTTTTCTGGAAAAAATTCATTACTACAACTTTAGTGATAAGAAATAATTTATTTCAGTGAATTCATTGTTACAACAAATTATTTGTGCTCTTCAGTTATTAATGCTCCTGTTTCTTATTTTCTGTAGACATCATTATTCATTTCTTTAATGTGTCTGGTAACTTAAAAATAATTCTATCTGCAGAAAAGCCAAAATAAATGCTTGCTCAAGGGTACTGCTAATTTACACAGAGTAGATTGTATTAGGTCAACATGTTTTTTAGTTGGTTAACTATGATTATCTAAGGAGAAATCGTCTTAGCAAGAAACGTGAGATGTAAATGTTGTGACTTAAAAAAAAAAAAGACCTTTCAAATGATTTCCTCCAATTGCATACAAGCGATCATTCATTACAGCCAAAGTGTGAATTGCGCGTTTTGTGTTCATATCTTGTTTTCGAGCCCAGACATCCATTACTGGGTCATAGCAATATAGCCATGGGACATATTCTCCATTGTGTACACCCCCTGTGAAATAAACAAAGACATACAAGTTAAGAGAGTGCTTTGAAACTGAACCTTGTAACAGAAAGTGGAGGAATTACTTGCCTGAAATGTATATTTTCCCATTGTGCACTGCTCCTGCGTGAGCTGCCAGAGGCTGTGGCAAAGAGGACACATAGCGCCATTCATTTGTTTCTAGGTTATAGCACTCCACGCTGGACAAGTAGCCAGTTTCATTCCTTCCACCAATAACGTATAAATGTTTGTCCAACCGACATGCATAGAAACTGGCTCTTCTACAATGAAAACAACCCACAGTAAATCACAAAAGGAGCTGTGAAATGTTACCTTTTGAAATAAAATAAGCACCACTCAGTTAGTCAGGGAAAGGAGGTGTGTTCTGCTTCAGAAAGGGTTGCAAATCTTTAAAAATTACACATATATCTTGTAAGTCTTAGACCTTCTACCATATAATCATATGTATTGCCCTTTCTGCTTAATATTCTTGATATTAAAGTAACAGTAGAGGAGAAATTCACCAACTCTTTGTTTTAGTTCTTTTTATCTTGCTTTTTATACACTGTTGAGTGTTCATTAATATTTGGGATATTTGGTACCTTGTAAGACAAAGTGAAAAATGAGGTAGATAATGTAACAATAATAAATTATCTTGACATTCACTTTCTTTATAGTCCTTCAAGGGTCATCGTTCCCAATTTAAAGAGAACTACATCATCAAAATTTTTCTTCAATTATCACTTTTTTTACCCTTAGTACTACTACTGCAAATAGAATAACTCTTGTGAACTTCATATAATGTTCAAAGTTTGCACTTATATAACCAGTTACAGGAATGTCATCCAAGTAGCTTTTAGTGTTGATTCTTAAAAGGCTATAAGATACTTTTAATCCCTTTTTAAGAAAGGTTATTGACTATATTATCCCATTATGCCATCAAAGCAAAAGATACAAGCTGTGTTGATAGGATTGGAGACAGAGAAACAAATCCTAAAACATGCCTTAATTTAGGAGTGAGATTTGAAGATACTGAGGACTGAATTAGAGTTTTAGTAAAAGAAATAGAAAGGAGTGATGCAAAAGATATTTTAAAAGAAGAAGATGTGAAACTTGATAAGTAATAAAATATGAGAGCTGAGGGAGACTAACATTCAAATAGCAATCAAAAGTTGGGAGTTAGGATGACTAGTTTGAAACTTTAAGCAAGACTTTGACTCTTTGCTTCTTTTTTTCATCGATGCTACTGGAATAATATACTTCACAAGGAAAACATGTGGTCCAATATTGAATAAGTGTAATTGTTAAGTACCATGCCCCTCAGAAAACATAGTTTATAATTTAATGAATTTATGATCTCTATTAAAATAGACGGCAAGATTCTTGCACAATGTCGATTGCAAGACAAGGAGTACTACAAGTTTTTATCCAGTAAACATATATTGCTTGGAGATTTTCCAGGTTGTGTTTATGAAGTGCCAAAACATTTAGGAGGTAGTATATAGTATGGTGATTAACGATTTGGTTTCTTGAGTAAGACTGCCAGGCTATATGACGTTCTAGGTATGTGGCATTTGACATGTCAGTCAACCCCTCTCAGTCTCAGATTGCTCATCTGGAACATGGGGATGGTAACGGTCTCTTTCTCACAGGGCTATTGGCAAATGCATATAAGTGCTTTTCATAGTGTCCAGCATTTTGTTCATGTTCAGGAACTGTCAATTAATATAGATCTGGATAAATGTTTTAAAAAATTGACCATCAAGATGTTTGCATGTAAACGTTTCCTAATAATAAGTGACAACTAAATTCTTTAATATTAGTTTAGATGATTTGTTACTAGGCATGATATTTGTTATGGATAGTAATGTATTACTTTTTGATGGTCCTGAAATTATCCTAATAGGCATCATTGATAATTTTAGAGCAATATTTAACTATGTTTCTTCTTTTCTAAATTTTCTTGATATAGTTGAAGGAAATATGTGCCTTGGAAAATTCAGAAAGATGATGAACAACAATAATAAAAACAGTGGTAGGGAGAAAAGTAGGAAAAAATAAAGAGAAGATGAGTCAAATTTCATAAATAAAGATTTAATCAGGTCCATGTCTTCTGTGGGGTCTGTGAGGCTCTGAAGTTGTAATAAAATGCTGTAGATAGATGTTTTTGCACATGTGCATTTTTTGGAGGAAGCTTTTTAATGCAATCATCAAAGGGATTTCTGATCTTTAAAAAATTGAGATTTCTTTTTTCTGGTATGAGAGACTAAAAATTCATCTAAATATTAAATAAGATTTCAAAGCCATTAAAAAATTAAGTACATACAGATGAATTATTGGTTCCTCCTATTTCCTTAACCAGATTTCAGTTACATTCTCATTGAATATGATAGGTCAAAGTTATTTTGCTAGTACTTTTACCTTTTCAAGTTAAAATGTTTCATTGAAAAGACTGACACCTATCTACAGAAATCCATCCTAAAGTAAAACATATTTCTTTTTTGCACCATTGACACTAAGGTAGGTCGGTACACTTCTATATGATTCTATGGTAGGTCTAGGGGCCTCTGAAATCATGCATTTTCTTATTTCGCTAATGGGCCATCTTTAAATAACTGGAATTATGCGAGTTGTAAGCTGGTAATGGTGAGTTCTATGCAGCATTACTCTAAAAGAAAAGATGCTTATTAGTAACAAGAAATATGAAAACCTTCTATTCAACTGAGTTTAGATTTTGAAGAATAAGAGGAAGATCTCCTTTTGGTGAACTTTTCTTGTATAAAATTCAGTTTTTTCACTTTTTATGATCTGGTTCCTTCGTCACTGTGACACCTGGTAAGCCTGTCAGAACCTGCTCTCTTTTCTAGCCAAGGCATTCTTCATGCAACACTCCATGTGTACTCCTAGCTTTATCCACACAGTGTCACTGTTAGGATCTAAATGGGAAAAAATAAGCAGGTTTCACTTCCTGATGAAAAGAGCATCTTCAGGTAGAAATTCCAATAGTAAAGATTCTTAGTCTTTGACTTATTCCCCTTGCATGCCCAAAGTGAGAGTTCCTGAAATGCATTTTAGAAACCTGAATGCTAATGGTCTGCCAGCAACTGTGAACATTCGCTCTAGGGTAAAATCTTGCCATACCAGGTCTCTCTTGATAATGCTCCCTGCCCCTCTTTGCCATATGAAGAGCATACAAGGTTTAGGCTATTTTATTTTGGGAAGAAAGTAAGTTCAAGATTATTAAGGATTACACTGTTTTTATTTCAAATTGTTCATTTCTCCCTCCTTCAGCCTCCCCTGCCCCCACTGCCAGAAGCAGTATTGAGTATTTGTGAGATAAATTTAAAAAAGATTAATAATAACTCATACAAATATACTTTAAAACCTGCTTATCTTTACAAGTTCTTTCTGGCCTTTAGAGTTGTCAGTTTATATCCTAAAGCATGAGATTGGATTGCTATACCCTTACCTAGCTTGAATTTTTGACTTTTGTCATTGGATTAAAAACAGCAGATGTGTGAAAAAGAATATTGTCTCCGATTATTTTTTGTAACACAAGATATTACTAGAAACAAAATATTTAAACTTTCAGGTATTTTTGACATACTGTTCTTGCCTTTTATTTACTCTGTAAAATACAGGCTTTGTTCTTAATGTTTCCCAAACTGCTTTTTCTATTTTTTTTTTTTTTTTTAGATTAGCTAGGGGGTAAGATTTCCATAAGAATAGCACTTCACACATCAATTTTCACTGAAAAAAAATGTAAGTTACCCAAGCATTTCTATTTTTCCAAGTTTTTAATTGTTCCTCTACTTACTGAAGAATCAAATTCTAAATGTGAGAAAAAACAATTCATTGGCACTACATTTAAATTTATATTTTCATCTATTCATTTTTGTCAGTAAATTCATAGCCAGCAGGCATGCAATTCATGAGCTGACTCATGGTTGAGTAAACCTGAAAACCATGTGCCCATTTCCCTGCTAAACTGGAAAGGTATTCTGCACTTTTTCTCTATTCTTTTGGAAGGGATGGCTAGGTAAGATATCCTAGGACTCAATCTATCCAGCCAGCTCTGGAAGGGTAGGTAACCCCAGAGGTGGCTTACAATGTGTTTTCATTATTCTCAATTGGTTTGGTGACTTCTCAGCATAATAATTTTTCAGCAGTTTGGTAGCAGCATGATGGAAGTGGGTAGGTGGGGAGCTTCTGCTTTGATTCATGATCTACACAATGCAAAATTAACTAAACATTTTAAGCAACTTTTCTGATCCAAAGAGTGTCTCATTAGATAGATAGATAGATAGATAGATAGATAGATAGATAGATAGATGATAGATAGATAGATTCTTTTTCCTCTTTTTTTTTTTAAACCAATTAATCTACACTGGTAACTGACTGAACTTGCTATTTTGAATAGAAACTTAGCAATGACAGAAAAATTTCATTTTAAGTTACAGATTGTTGCCTGGGTCAACCAGCCCATAGGAGAGATGGAGCTGCAAGATTGACGGGGCATTTGTGAGATCTGCCTTTTCCCACTCAGCACTGTAAGGAGCTCTTTATTTGGTCTATCGAGTTGATTGTTCTAAATCTAAAAAAAAACTTCTTTTACTAGGGACCTGACATGATATACCATAATGGCTTAGAAAGAAACGTTAAACAGTCCATCCTGTCAACGGTGGCTGCCGGGCGCCGACAGACCATGGCAGGTCTTTTTATCAGGTCAATGAGCTGCTAAAAATTGTCTAAGTAGGACCCTGCCATGATAGGCCATAGTGCCTCAGAGGAAGTCATTACAGACTATCAAGTAAACAATACACATTTTCAAAAAAATTACTAATTAGGTTTTGCAGCAATACTTTCCATCCTTAGGGGCTCTACAGTGAGATAATTGACCACGACGTGAGTTATGTCTCCCAAGCCAAAGGCATGAAGGTTAATTATCGTGGTGTACAGCCCCCAGCAAAGGGGACTGTGGTGACGAGATGATGACATTTCAAACATGTATTGATAGTTGTTTTTTAAGTAAAACTTTTTGGAATAGTTTTGATTAAAGGGCAGGGTGATACAGCTATAATAACAGCAACCAGGAAATAACCTCCAAAAGAGAGAAACAGTGTGCTGGAGAAAGACACCAGGAAGATTCATTAAATTTGTCAAGCTATTAATTGACTTAGAATTATTTCTTTAGGTACCTTTGAACTAGACATTCCTAAAAGTGTCTGTTCTTAATGTATCATGCCTTATCATTTCCACTGTATAGCCTTTAGTCTTCTAAGGGAGTTTGAATATATTTACCTGTATATAGAGTAGAAAGTTAGATATTGAGTTTCATTAGAGCATAGGTTCATGCTGTCTTGCTGCAGTAAGTACATTTTTGAATAAATGGTATTGTATGAAAATTTTCTTTAAGCATGCAATTTATGATTAAGGATCCAATTTAATCTCAGAGTAATCTACTTGAATGTTATAAAGAGAGATATTCAGGTGAGGGGCATTCAACAGCATTCTTTCTCTATCCTATAAGAAATAGGATCCTATTTCTTATCCTGTTTCTTATAGGATAGACAAAGAATGCTGCTGATTCCTTATTAAATGCTGAAGAGGCAACAGATTGCAGCTTAATGTCTATCACACTGGAGAATTTGCTTGAGGAGGTCCATATATTATCTGAAAAGAACCAAGTGTTCAAAATCTAGGCTGTGAATTTTCATATGCAGATAAAGACATAGTGTAATGCCTGAGGAACAGCTAGGAGAGACAAAATATATGCAAATACAGTAGCCATCTTGTCCTTTGGTAGCCAGGAGACTTGGTTGAGATAACTACTCTGTATGCAAAAAACGAGATGACACATTGCAAGGCTAATTTTTTTAAAAGCTAACAAATGACTTGTTCTTGAATGTATAGATTTGAAGACATGTGGGGAGGCAAATGTAAACAAGACAAAATTTACTATTGAAATGTTAAATTTCAGTATGTCATATCTAATTATCTAAATATCTAATATTTAAATATTGAAATTTAATATTGATATTGAATTTAATATTAAATAATTTAATACTGAATATTGGAATGCCTGCATCAAAATGTACGTCGTTGCAAGTATAGTGTTTAATATTTCAATTTTAGGGTTTAAATATATTATTACCAAAAAAAGTGGTATAGCCAGAGAAATTATAGCTCTGTTTGCAAAATACCAATCAATATAATCAAGAACAAGTCACACATTTTTTTTCTTCCTACATTAGAGCAAATAATTGACTTATTTTTCTCTACTGAATTAACAAGAGAAAAATAGGCCAAGTTTTGTATTTTGTCTCACATGTCTTTCATTGACTCTGTTTAGCATTTTTTCTCATGAAAAACCACCTAGCACCCATGCCTCCTGTAAAAGTCTTCACAAACATTTCAGGTGCCAGAAATAAACACTTACCTTTCTTGCATGGGTGGAAGTTGAATCCAGCTATTAAATCGGGGATCATATCGGCTGACAAAATTTGTACTGTGTTTTCCTGCAAAAATATATTTGAGACATTTAAAACTTAGATTCTTTTGTTGATTTGCATGTACACTAGCATTTTTTAAGATGTCTTTATTCTCAGATTTAATAGATGAATTCAGTAGAGGGAATACCTAACGCAGCATAGGTGATGAGTCAATAGAAAAATAAATGTGCCACCCCAAGTGTTTTTCCTCTTCCCTTTTTCTGTTTTTGGAATGAGTTAGGATGAAATTAAATCAACCACAATAATAAAAGCAACTACATTTACCAAACTGGCTTTTATTACAGTTAGGATAAACATGTTTGGGGTGTTCTTGGTGTTTTAATGTTTTAAACACAGTAAGTTATTGTCTGTAAATGATCAGTTCCAAAGACTACCTTGTATGATAATTTCTCTTGTTAGAGCCATTAAAAAAAAAAAAAAACTTCTCACATCTTTTCTTTTTTCAGAAAAAAATTAATTTAAAAGATAATGTTTATAGAGAAGTTTTAGGTTCACAGCCAAATGGGAAGAAAGGTGTAGAGATTTCTTTGCCATGTGTCCCCTGCCCTCACACATGCATGGCCTCTCTCGGTGAAAGAGACTGTTCTCTCCCTGTTCAAACAATAGCAGCGACTACAAAAAGAGCCTGACTGGGAAAGTTCGTTTTGTTCTACGCATACCATGTAAATTTTATGTGTGTATTTGGTGAAGCACAGTTGCTGTGACATATACACAGGTGCATTTCCTGAAATGGGAAGCCTGAGTCCTCTGAGCCACTTAACCAGCTTATCCCCTCTGTTGAGCCTGAGAAGCATGGTAATGCCTTCAAAATATTAAAATGAATCTTATTGTATATATACATTGATATTAAAATAAGAAATGGGAGCAAAAGAATATATTACATTCTCTATGTGGCACTCATCTAAAGTTTAATCATCTAAAGCACTGATAATTATCTAAAGCACTCAAAGCCTTAACTTTCGAAGTCTGCCTTTATTTATATATGTGTAACTAAGCAAAATTCACTATAAGATTGAACAAATAGGGGTGTGTGCATGTGCTCAGACATGTTTACTTAACACAGTTATTAACTGTACAAATATATATCAAGCACCTAGCATCTACTGTGTGTTTTATGTATTCTATACTCTGCAAAGATATTGGTATGAAAGAAAGACATAGCCCTTATCTTTGTAAATGGAAACATATAACATCAAGTAGTGATTAATGCTATTAGCCAGGAATGATAGAGGGGAGGCCAGTTTAAGTAGGATGGTCACCTGTTCACAGATGTCTTCTGCAAGCCATGCAAATATCACACAATGAGCCTCTCAGGCAAGGGAGCAGGAAAGAATTGAGTTCCTGGGCTGGCAGTGAGTTCAAAAACAGCAAGAATCCTGGGGTGACTGGACAGAGGTCAGAGAGAAGTTAAGGGCCAGAACGCAGTGTGCGTTATGGACTGATGCAGGATTTTTGTATTTTGTTATAAGGACAGTAGCAAGTAACTGGAGAGTTTTGAGCAAGTGAAAAACAATCTAATCTATCACACTGGCTGCCATGTAAAGAGCAGACTCTAGAGGGGCCACTATGGAAGAAGGGGACTGTCAGGAAGCCACTACAATCATCAACGTAAGAGCTGTGGTGGCTTGAATGAAGGTGGAGGTGGTAAGAAATGGTAGAGTTTCAAATCTATTGTGCAGGCATAGCCCAATAAAATTTCCTGATGACTTGAATATTGGTGTGAGAAGAGTTGAGTCATTAGCGATGGCTGCTAGGTTTTTAGCCTGAATAATTGAATGGAAGGTCATGCAATTTGCTGAGGGAGGGAAGACTAAAGAGGAGTAGGTAGAGAGTTGGGAAGAGAAATTATGAGCTCTGTTTCGGAATTAACCTTGAGAGACCTATAGGATCTCAAATAGGAAGTGTCTGGTAGGCCACTGGCTAAACACAGCTACAGGTGCAAATTTTGGAGTCATTAGTCCAGAGTTATTATTTAAAACCATAGGACTGGGGGCAACCATGTATGGAGAGTGTATGAAAATGAAAGACCAATAGGTCCTCAGAATGAGCCCTGGAATAGAAGAAGCAACCCACAAAGGAAAAGAATGCTCAGAGATAGAGGGAAAGGTGTGGTATTTTGAAAGCAAATAGTGTTTCAAAAGGAAGGGAGGTGAGCGACTGTGAAGTAACCATGGGATTTGGCAGCATGAAGGTTGTTGGTGTCCTCGACAAGCATTGCTTCAGTGAACCAGAGGGGATGAAAGCCTAGTGCAGACTACTCAGGAGAGACTAAGATGTAAGAAAGTGGAGGTAAGAGGATAGACACTGTTTCTTAGGACTCTGCAATAGAAAGAAGATTACAGCTGGAGGATGCAGCATCGAAAGGTTTGTTTGGTTGTTTTTAAAGTTCAGGCACACTGGAAAGTCCTTGAGCAGTCAAGAGGGAATGAGGAATAGACCTGAGGATTGGAGCAGAAACAGTAATGGGGGAAGACAGAATATATAAGTTGCAATGGAAATAAGTGAATAGATAGAGAGTAGCAATATGAAGAGTTTATCTTCCGAGTGCTTCTATTGAGCTAAAAAGTAATATAGTGCCTTTGAAGAAGGTGACTTTGAAGAAGGAGGCATTTGAAAAGACTGAGAAGTGAAATAGTTTCCTTGGAGGGTAGAAAGGTGCATTGACCAAATAAATTTAGTGGAGCTGAATAGTAGCCAGCTTGGCTGTGTGGTTTTCTCTATTCATATTTAGTTGCTCAGGCACAGGAGAGAGAGGTAAGAGAGTTAGGTTTAACCAGGACTAGTATTGCCAGGAAAATACAGAGGAAGGAGAGACAGAATATGCCAGTTTAAGTAGGATGGTCACCTGTTAAAAGGCAGCAGGTATATGAGGAGAGTGGTTATGGGGATGGGCCATAGAAGCTAAGCTCAGTAAACAGGGAAGTAAAGACACGAGGGGATGATAGAGAGTGAAAAGGTGGTATTACCAGCAAAACAATGGATTACTACCACATAAAGAGGCAGCAAATGGTATCATCTGCAGATATCTTTTTAAGTGCTTCAGGTTTGAAGGGTTTGAGAATGGCAATAAGGAGAAAAGAGAAAAGCTACTCACGTCCAGTAACATAAATTATTTGGGGAAAGGAGATATACATGGGCTCCTATTAGAAAGAGTGGCTGGGAAAGCAGTACTCTCAGAAGATAGTCAGGTTTTGGCCCGGCATGGTGGCACACAACTGTAATCCCAACACTTTAGGAGGAAAAATTTTGATGGTTAGGTTGAGTGGTAAATTGAGTTTTATTTGGGGACATACAGGAAGAGATAAGAGTACCAGGGGGAAAGGAAGACCCAGAAGACTTGGATTTTACATAAGGGGGCTCCAACTCAAGAAAGAATTATGTCTAGAGCTGGTTAATAAGTGAGTTTTTGTGAAATTAACCTTAGAACTTGACTAAGAATGATAATACTTTCTCTCCAGGAAAATGGTTGCACATTTCCATAAACTGGAGCACTGACAGAGTCTATGCATGTCTATTAGAATATTATCATGCGTTCCTATCACTAGTGACATGAAGAGAGTTGATAGGAGTTAATGTTTATATCTGAGTAGAAAACCTTATGTGTGTATTTTGATTATATTTCCAGTAACTAATATATTTGCTGACTTCAAATTGTGGTCATCAATAGATCATCAACAGATACAATTATATTTATTTAAATGAGTACACGTTTGTGTTTTATGAGCATGTATTAAAATTTGCAATTTTGAATTTCAAGGGTGCACATCTTGGACACAATTTTCATAAGGACTAATGTTTAACTTAAGAAGATTTCATCTTTGGGACTGACATACATAACATCTGAACCCATGGATTTAAAAGCTTTCTTCCTGTCAGCAATGATAGTAAAGCATGCTGTATATTATCATAAGATTGGTATCCTTTATATATGTTTTGGTATTAATTGCACAAGGTATTATAATATGAGACTCTTGTATTTTAGAGATGGTTGAGTCTCTTCACAGTTTTTAAAATGAGGAATGATGAAGAGTTCCTTGTGAATGAGTGGGAGCCACTTTCCATTGTGATCCAATATTGATTTAATTTCACCAAATCTAAAGCAAATGCATCACTGTTACACATCTAACCAAATATATATGTCTATGTGAAAGACTGGGTATTATAGTGATTAAAGACTAAGGCTCTGAAATCAGACAGACCTAGTTGGAATCAGCTCAGCTTCTTGTAAGCTATATTTGCTGGCAAGTCATCTAACCTCTTCAGTCTTAGTCTTCTCATAGTAAAACTAGAGTTATCATGGAATGATTTGCAGGATGCTTGTGAGGATTAAGTCAAATGATGCAGGTGAGTGCTTAGCAAAGTTCCTGGCAATAAGGAATACTCAATAAGTACCACTGCTAACACTATAGAAGTCAACCATGGTTGATCAGATGGATGGAGTATGGAAATCATTCAAGGGATTGTGGCAGATGCTCTTGATCACTAGCCCAGATCCCTTTACCAGACTGGGGCACCCATTCCCTAGCTGCTTAGTGCTGGCTGCTCAAGGTCACAGCAGCTCCTCCAGCTGAACAGGCCACCTCAGTGCCTTCCTTCCCTCATCCCTCCCTGGGGGAAGGCTTTAGCCAATGACTGACAAGAGGTGCAAAAGGCTGGCCTGCTTGCCTCAAGTAAGCAGTTCTCCTTCGTTTAGGTGAGCCCAGCCTATGGTCTAGCCTCCTTTGTCCAGATTTATGCTAAATGACTTCACATGCCAAATGAGTTAGGGACACAATGACTCAGCCTTTCATGTGGAAACTTCCAATGCCTGTATTAAGGCTAAAGTAAAATTAAAATATAGTAATTAAAGTTATACTAAAATTTAATTCTTTGCATCTTAGTGGTTAAAGCAAAGAGAAGAGACATGATGGTCACATGGTTAGCATTAGTAATAACTTTCAAAAGCACACAATGCCTCAAACTTTGGCCTAAAGAGTTTATCCTCTGGGGCTTCAAAGGGAGCCCATGAGTGGCAATGGTGAGAAACATCCCTACAGTAAATGCGGTCGTGTGCTGTTTCTAGTCATTTCTCAGAGCGTATTCACTGACGGCTTTAAACCCAACTGCTGTTCTTCTAAGGACTAGAAAAGAAAAAATCAGTGTAATCCAACGCATGATTTTATGGGAGTCTGAATTAGTTCAAAGATGAAATTTTGATTCTCTAGGCTAGGGGAAGGAATATGTCCTTTTAACTCTCCGCTGCTCCCCGCCATCTAATTCTCTCAGATGTGCCTTTGAGTAGAAGTTGAACAGCAAAGAGTTACCGGGTTTTTTGCTGTTGTTGCTGTTTGTTTGTTTTCTTTGCATATGCCTGTGGAACAGGTTTTCTGTGTTGCTGCTTAACCTGACTCATAGGGATGGGAGGTTCACAGTGTTTTGTGAGAATAAATTATGATACCAAGACTGCTATTTTAACTGAGGCCTACTCTACCTGTGAATTGCAGTAGGCTGAAGACATTCCTGTTTTCTCTTGTCATGTTTTAGTTTTAATCTGGCCTTAAAAAAGAATGTTCTGCAGATTCTTTGCTTAGATAAACCCAGTGGCTGCACACTGTGTGTTTGCTTACAAATGCTCCTTACAGTTCAAATCACTTCCAAAGAAGGATAAGTTAAGTAGTAAATGAGGAGTTTACAATGCATTGTACGCATGTCAGGGTTTTTTGGTAACATATGGAATCCATTATTACGAAGGTAAGTTAGAGGAGAGATATGAAATATCATCATTGCTTCTGTTCCAAATCTGTTTCCTACAAAGCCCAGGAACTGTTTTCTTTCCAACACTAGAAAATGTGGCACAACAAAGCTGCAGGTCTTGAGAAAAAAAAGTCCCCCTCTCTTAAAAGAAATGTTCTTAGAGAGTGGCCTGGATTGCTTTCCTTTAAAATTTTCTAGAGCGAACAGATGTAACAGTTTTCTATAATTTGCCTTGGTGCAGATGCTGAAAGAGAGAATTCACAATAAAATATATGCAGTATATGTAATTTCAGCTGGATATTCTGGGCTTTTAAAGTAAAAATGTGTACCTGCAAGCTGTTTTATGGTTTCTCAGTCATAATTATCTCTGTTACACAGAAGGCTACAACAGCAACTCCTTCTTCATGTGCAAGCTTTCCAAAAATATCTTGATAATTTTGCACATTCTGCAAGCCACAGTGCTCTTTTTGTGTTTGATTTGGAAAATGTGTTGAAATGTTTAACTTCTCTTTGCAATATGTTTATGATGTAATCACATCAACGGGGAGGATGGTGGATAATCTATGGAAGAAGCACTTGCAAAAGGTACAGCAACTGGAATGGATGTCGAGGAATACCTGCTGCAAAATGACTTCAGCTGAAGTTGTGTGCAGCATGACTGGACATAATGCTTATGTGTTGCAACCACATTATTATATTGATAAAATGGGAGAAAGGTGGTTGAGAAGATGGTGAGGATTCTTAACAGCTGCAGCTTGCTCCCTTCCCCTAGGGAGTCTGTGCTCATGCTTGTGGCATTCCTCAGGGGATGGATAAGGAGAGGGGCTGGGGTATCACTGCAAAGCCAAATCCCTAGACAGTTGATGAGTGATCGCTCTGCTACACATGTCCCCAGTTAGCTCAATGATTGACCCTCTCCCCAATTGTCAGCCCAATTTCCAGACTATTTCATTTGTCCCCGTTGTACAGAAATGTATTTTCCACACTAATTACAAAACGGACTGCTACTGATGCCCTTCATTACACACATACTTTTTGAGCACCTCCAACTAAGTTATTCAGTAGTTACCATTCGGATTCCATTGGTCCTCTCCACCCAACACGAACAAGAAGTTTTCCACCTCCACAACGCAGTGGTGGGCACTGTTGTATGGCATAACTGAAATTAAGAAAAAAAAAAGATATATGAAATTTCCCATCTCAGGACTTGGCTCACTAGCTATTTGTTTCACTGAAGTGCATAAAATGTGAGACTGAGTCAGGGGAGGAAAACTGCACAGATAGCCATGCTGCTACTCATCAATCCAGCGATCCCTACACAGTGACTCAGTGGTGTGTTCCCAGCGGCTTCAAACCCAACCCCTTTTGACTCATTTTACATAATGTTATTCCAGAAATTAGTCAAGAACAACCTGTCATGCTGCCTTCGATTCCTAGGTTCTCCTTACCTGCCCGATGATGTGGATAGTGTTCTGAATGACTGACACTCCTAAATGGTCAGGGTTGGGGTTACTTCTTGGAAGAAGTAACCCTGAATACACTTGGAGCCATTAAGCTGCTCTGCCCAACTTGGTGTGCTGGCAATCTTTCCATAAACAGACTCAGGGTGCTTGGTAGCTTTCTATTCCACAGCAATGAACAAGCTGAATTTCCATACAGTTTTAAGTTTTTAAATTAAGGTCCTGCTGATTTAATGCCTCCTCCAAATGTATACACTTAATTTCCTGTACAATGTCATTAGCAGCACAATCCCACATTTTCTATCTATATGCTTAGGAGCTCTTCTGTAACAAAGATGAAAACTGTCAGGAACATCACAAATATCTATGCTCCTTGCCTCTCCCTTCTCCCTGCCCAAATGTGGTGGAAGTGAGGAGGGGGCATTATTTAGAAACCTACTAATGCCAGCTTCCTCTGTATTTGTTCTGATTTACATTTCCTTTGGGGAGACACAAAGTACCAGAATAGGATGCTCCTATTTTCTTTCATGCTGTGCAGTTAGTCTCCACTACAATAACATCCTCTGGTAAATGTAAACATATACAGCATTAGTCATCATATCTCCTATAGTGGTTTGGGCCCAGTGACACCAGTAGGAAAAATGATGTCCTTGTTCAGCTCATCATATGGGCACCTTAAATCTAGGTGAGGACAAATGGGGAGGTGATGTGCACGTTCAGACAGGGAACGTATTCCTTGACACGGATCAACAGAGCACTTAAGAAACCAGTGCAGTGGGAAATCAATATGAGTCAGGGCCAACTCTTATTTGAGCTTCTTTGCCAATGCAGAGGGAGAGAGAAAGTGAGGAGACCTATCTCACACCTGACTTATTTTGGGTGCTATATATCTCTCATTTCATTTTGTTTTTGTTATCTTTTATTTTTCTCAGAAAGCACTTATGCTGGCTAAGATAGGTAAATAAAAAATAAGAAACAGGCACAGGTTTGAGACCTATAACAACCTCTGAAAGAGCAAATCAGATCATTTAAGCTTCTTACTAGGGATTTTAGGAGTCTTGTTTTGTTTATTTCCCTACTGACGTATTTATTTGTACTGCAAATATGCATTGCTTTTGAACTTACATCCACAAGGCAGAAGGCATTGGTATGTAACCTCCAAGTTGGGCGATAATGTAGAAAATGGGTGGTCAGTGGTTTTGGGTGGTCCATGAATTAGGTCAATTGACTTTGAGAGTCATCTCAAGAATGTCATTTAGCCTATCAATCCTCAGTTTATCTCTTTGAAAAATGCTTTTTACCTCTATAGGTCCTGCAGGCTTCACTACTCACAATTCATTGTGGCAGAGTATATGTGAGGTTCATTGAGCAACAGAGGTGCAATATGTTTTAAAGGTTTTCTTTTCTTTAATTAAGTTCATCATTGTTTGGATCATAATGCTGGTTCCAAAGTATCAAAAACAAAACGAAGCTTCCTCTTTTCATATTGCGAACAACCTGGCGCTACTCCAGTTGATGGTAGTGTCCTCTGGCCAGTGGTAAATTTACTCAGCATTAATTGTCATCTGTATGCATCAATTCACATGAGACACAGTGCAGTAACAGAGGCTATCAGCTATAAGGAACTTACTCTATGACCACAACTCTTCAAATATTTATTTTAAACTTTTGGTCAGTTCAACATTTTGCCCAAATCTTATAAATAATGAAAAGTGGTATTCTCTCTTAAAAAAAAAAACAAAAACAAAAACAGAAGGCCAGCTTCATAATAAGGTACAGTCTCTGAAAATAAAATGACAATTGCGTTTTGTTCTTACCATTCATTTGCTCTCATTCAGGCAAGCATAAATTAAGTGAAGGAAATAATACACGATTTATTTTTAAGCCTCTTTTTCATTTGATTACCCCTATTGTTATGCTTTATGCAAACAAATGAAACTATTGCACTAAGCTAACTATTGAACTCTTCAAAATAAGAGAAAAGTAGGTATTTGAAGTCCTAATTTAAAGGCTACTTGAAGGAATTCTCATCTATTTACACATTTTTACACTTGTTTTAAAACATGTCTGCAATATTTCTTGGCTGAGCATTTCAGTATTCTCATTCCTGAATTATTGTCTTTTCTGAATTATTACTGTGAATTGAGAGGCTATAAATATACCCAAATGCTCCTTGAAATTATTCTGAATGTAAAACTCTCCCAAATTTATTTTTAAAAAATCTATATTCAATCAATGTTTGAATTTTGCAAAAGACCTAATTTCTTTGACTTCTGATTAAGCCCAAAGGAAAGCAAAATAAATAGGGTGGTGAACAAGAGTAAACAGTTGTTTAAAATGGCCTTGGGTACTGCACTTATTGATTTTCTTTTAAATAACCACAGATACATGCCTGCTTCTTTCCAGATTTCTCCAGAGGTGGGCAAGCGCCTCGTCCTCACAAGCAGGTAGCGGGGGAGGTTTGTACTCCAGGTTCACATACAGCCCAGTGTGAGTTTTTAGCGTGTCAGTCAGTGAGTTAGAGGGAAAGGGGAAAGAGAAGCTAATCAGGATGAAATGAGATTAAAGGCTGTCTAATTTTACAGCAACTGTGATCCATCAGCCACTGTGAAAGTGACAGTGGAAATGAATGATGGAGACAGACAGGTGGGGCTGTACATTTCACTGATTTATCCTCAAATGCACTGGGCCTTATTTTATTGAGTGAACATGACCGCATTTATCATGACTGTCATCTAAACCCACTTCCCTCCATTTAAAAAGGTCACTTTACTCAGAAGGAGTAGGAGAGAGGCACTTTCAAATCAGATTTAAAATCTAATAACACGTGTTTATAAGGCCCTTTGCGAGAATTCTCAACTTTATTAAACAAACAGATAGTGCTAGGAGGAAAGGTAAAAAAAAAGCCAGAAAATTGGAAAAGAAAAAACTTTCCATCATCTGAAGGAGCACATTCATTTCATCGCTAAATTTGAAGTAATTTGTGCCATTTTTTGCCCTTCCCACTCCAAACACCCAAAATTCTATTCTAGTCTTGGGAAATTAAATAAAACATTTACATTTAATATTTTAATTAAGAAAGTTGGAATCAGGTAATACTATAAAATAAACTTGTAGAGGTACTGTCACAGTATTTACTCTGCAGAATGACTAATCATCACACAGAAAATAGATGTTAGCAATCATTACAAGCTGAATCTCTGCCACAATTAACTTATGTACCTGTTAATTGTTTTCCCATAACTTTAAGGCCATAAAAATCTCAGTTACACAGTCTTTTAACTCTCCCTGTATCAGAGCAATAAAATGTCCTGAGATCTTTTTACAAAATTGGTCTTTGTGGATGGGAAAACACAGTCAAACTCTCAGGGGATTTTCTGTAACTTTTTGCAATAATAACCAGCATTGACCAAACATTTACTATGTGCCGCATGTGTGTACGTTAAATATATAATTATATTTATCTATATTATATCTTTAAAAATTCAACAACACTTGCGTTCTTGCTATTCATTTGTTCACATTTGAGCAAGCCGAAATTAAGTGAAGGAAATAATAAATGATAAAATATACAGATAGTATATTTACCTAAATTGACTTAAATATTTCATTTAATACAACTAATTACAAAGGAGGCATTACTCATTCACTTTATTTTTTAGAAATACTAAAAGGCCTTGAGAAGGTAAGTGACTTGTTGAAGGTCAGACTCAGGTATCGAATGGCAGAGATAGAATCCAAACATGGGGATATCTGGACCCCAACTCACGTTCTTATCCATTTCACTCTAGTGATTTTCAATAGGTATGTTCATCCATCCAGCAAGTAATTACTGAGTTCCTGGGTGTTCAGTAATGGTGTTTCTGAAATTTGTGTGTAATTTTTTATATTGAATCATATTTTAAATGTGTTTATTAGTATGATATTTGAATGAATCCTTAAAGCAAGAAGACCTTCCTTTAAGTGATTTCCTATAAATCTGGATATTCAAAGAGTTGGTTTTCTTAAAGCAGAGTACATTTGTTTGATGAAGCCAGAAAAAACACTGAGAAAATCAGCCAGGTAAGGGTGGGTAGAGTCTTTTGGCAGACTTGTTTTTTCTAACAATGAGGACATATTCCAACCTTGCAAGCAGATTCTAAATATCTTGGTCATAGAGGCTGTTTCCCTGGCCTATAAAATGTCCAGGGTCTTGTTTGTATTTATGAAAGCCTAGAGAGCCACACTATTGTGTCTCCTCCCACATTTTACATCTAAGGAATGTAAACCTCTTCCAGAAGAAAGTATAGGTATCCTTTTCAACCCCAAAATTTTCATGAATATCCAAATAAAAGATTGCATAGGACTATGCCAAGAATATAGAATTGCTAAATAGATGATTATTGAATGTTTATCAATTAGATGTAACATTTGTGAAGACCTTGATTTTTTTGGTCTCAGATACATAGGCTTGCAAAACTGTCAGATATAACAAAATTCTTAATTGTTTTGAAAAAATAATTAATGCCCATGATAAAAATGCAATCTTAAAAAGAAGAATATACAGAACAAATAAGTCTTCCTCTTATTCCTGACCTTCAGCCTTTTATTTCCCTACCACAGAGGCAACCTCTGCTACTATGTTCTTGGGTTTTCTTTCCAGAGACACATATATGGGTCATTTTTTGTTAGCACAAATGGCAGCAGCATGCTATAGACACACTGTTTAGTGTCTTGCTTTTTTGCACTTAATAATACATTCATTCATTCATTCTTTCTCCATTAATCAAATATTTGTTTTGCTGCTACTCCATGCCAGGCAATGTTGTACCTGCCTGGGAGGTCATGATAAACAGTAAACCAGGTGAGTACTAGTCAGGAGAAGCACATGATAAACACAGACATAAATAGGCTCTTTTGTTTCAAATGGTAGGTGCAAGAAGAAAAATAAATCTGGGTCAGGGAGAGGGAGCGGCAAGCGTAGTGAGTTTTGATAATACTCAGGGAAGACCTTTCTGAGTAGAAGACTTGTGAGGAGAGAATTGGCTGAAGCGAGTGAGGGAGCTGTGCAGGGTGTAGGTGCAAGAATAGCAAGTGCAAAGACCTTGAGGCACAGGTTTGAAATGTCTGAAGAACAGCAGGAAGATCAGAACACAGGGATCTGAGATGAGGTTGAGGAGAGAGACCCAGAGCAGACCAGTGCAGTGCTGAAGGGCATGGTCAGAAGATAAAGCTGGCATTGTGTCCACTGAATTATTTTAAATGGCTGTACAGTGTTCCATTTGATGGGCATTCTATACTTTATTCTATTTCTTTCTGATGGTTAATTCATCCAACAAACATTCACTAAACACTCCTTATGTGCAGGCACCTTTCTGGTTGCTGATAATATAGCACTGAATGAGGCAGAACACATCCCTGCTCTCATAGACCTTATATGATGGAGAGGAAGAACAACACAGACAAATAAATAATAAATAGGAGCACAGCTAGGTGATGACAAATGTCATAAAGAGAAATACAATGGGACGATGAGCTGGAGAGTGAGTGCCTGTTACTTTAGTTGAAGCAGCTGGTCCAGAAGTGAGAATGAGTTGGTTGTATCTGAGAAGGAGAGAGAAGGCCTGTGTGTTGTGAGCACCTTTGGTGAGGGCCAAAGATACATGGGATGAAGTCAGGAGGCAGGCACAGGCTGAAAGGCAGGTCTTTATGAGCCAGAATAAGCACTGTGAATTTATGCTAAGCACGATGAAAAGGCATGGGAGGGTTTAAGTGGCAGAATGATATAATCTGATTTATGTTTTAAAAATATCAATCTGGTGACTATTGATGTTGTAGAAGGAAAAGAGGGGGATCAGGCAGAGGTTCCTCCTGTGATCTAGAAGAGAGAAGATAGAGGCTTGGCTGAGAGGGGACAGTAGGGATGGACAGAAAGGCCACGCTTTGAAGGTTGCTGCTGTTACAAGCGGTGCTGTGTTGAGTGTCCTTGCAGATACATAACACATGTGCATAGTTTATCTGTAGGGTTGATTCTTCTAAGTGAAATTTCTGAGCCAAAGAATAGGTACATTTTACATTTTGATGGATATCATCATATTGTACCCATTTTTACATTTGTATCTTTGCCAATATGGTGAGTGAACAATTGATGTTTAGTTAACATCTGAATCTTCATTTATTTGTGGTAGAGGTGCAGCATGTTTTCACACACTTAAAAATGTATTTTATACATTTTTGTGGGGTTTGAGTTCTCGATGTAATTTATATTACCTATAATTACGTAATTTCTGTTTTTAAGGTATTTTCTAGGAACAGACAAAATAAATGATATCTTGGAAGCATGATACTGCTAGAATATATGTTTGTGAACTGTTTACTTGTTGAAGCAAATTCAAATAGCGATTACATGCTGTTGAAAACAAATAACCTGAAAGAAAGATGCCTTACTTTATAACACTGAATATTCCTTGCCATGAAATCTTAGAGAGTTTTTTTTTAAAACAACTTCAATTTTATAGTAAATGCAGTTAAGAAACATAAATGTTTTAAAATTTGTTAGTTAGTTTAATCCTACCATTCAGTCTTTCAGCAAAGATCTAGCAACTTGGTTAATGGATTTCTGGAGACAGAAACAGACACACAGTAAAACATTTTACACATTAGGAAGTGCTTGACAGATATTATTGAATAAATAATGCATATAAAACGCTCTGCTATTTTTTTCTGTTATATTTGTTTGGGCTGTGCTATAGTTTCAAACTACAAATAAGCGGAAACATTTTGTGTATTTGGGGGATGATTTGATCATTATGGACAGTTAGTCTGGAAAATTTAACCCTGTAAGAGACTTTTATGGTCTAAATCCAGTTATGAGTTGGCAAATGTTTGGAATTAACCCAAAGGTGGCCAGCACTTTCTCCCTTACCTCCTACCTGTTCTGCAAACACCAAACCAGATCCCTGGAGATGAAGTTATTTAAAGAGTTTAAGACGTATAAATCTCAAAAAAGTGCACATTTAGGAGGCTGTGCAAGAACCAAGAGAGCTTGTCTCTCATAGTTCAAAATTGTATCTACAGGTCAGTTTTCTCGACAGTGTGGATTGCTTCATCACTCTCTTATCTGTGCAATGATTGGACTAAACGCATGCTTTTACTGTATCACTTTGATGAAACAGTGTATTAAAATGGCTTGTCTTTGGCTTCTCACCCCCAAAAAGATCTATGAGCCCCTGAAGGCCAGATGCTATCATCTCCATAGCTTAATGCTTAACACAGAACCCAACATAGTACTGAGCTAGACTCTGGCGTCCCTATAGCATTTAGGCATGACAGAGTAATCAGAAATATTAATGAATCAATAAATGTTGATTTAGTAGCACGAATGACTGAATGCTAGCTAAGAAAGACTGTGGAATTTACTTTTATGGAAGGTGGAAAAAATTGTGATGGATGCCAGAAGATGTGAAGGAGGGAGGAAGTGAAAGAGTAAAAAAAGAAAAGAAGTGCCTTTGGTAAGTATTCTATGGCTTCTAGGATATATGACACCCATGCAAACATATGTCAGTTTTAAGCAAAGGACTTTGTAAGCTGTTCAAAGGCTGGCCATATATTATTTCTTTCCAGAACTGTGATAACACCTAATTGTGCCAAGGGCAAAGGTTTTCAATAAAACCTTGTTGATTTACAGTTTTAATTCTGAACACTTAACTTGGAGAAGTGCTAATGAACAGTGAGATTAATGTGATTTCACAAAGGACTTCTATTAGCTATTTAAGCAAAACTCACATTCAAAGTCTTATTTTTCTCTTAGTTCAAATATTTTCATTAATATATTCCTAAATTATAATTGTGTTATTTTAATATCAACTGTCTGAATACTTCCTGGCATGCTAGTAGGAGCTTAAATATAGTTTCATTTTTACTTTTGGAAAGTAAAACATCTTTGGGAATGAAAGCTGTCATCTCTTTCAAAGGTTAGTGTTTTTCCTGTTTTACAAAGTGTTGTGTATTTCAGAGACATGTCAATGAAACACTCTAGAGCTTTGATGATTGCCCTTTTCCAAGTGTCAACACAGTGTCTTCCAGATCATATTTTTCTGGGAGAAAGTATCACTCTGATACTTTTTATTGTTCTACACTCAAAAAGGCTCATGTCAAAAATGGTAAATCCTCTAAATGAATTAAAGTAGAGCAATATATATTATTTAAGCATTTGATAATAAAATCCTTTGACAAAGGTTAAGGGAGTCAGGGCTATTTATAAGGTAGATAAATGGCAGCAGGATAGCAAAAATGATTGTTATGTAGTTCAAATTATCATAGATCATGGCTCTATAGTTGCCCCAAATTATTGAGGGCAGAAGGAAGGAAATGAATGTGGCCTACATAGTAAGGATTTATAAGAGGTGTTTTCTGATGCAAATCCCTTATATTCAAATATGGGAAGGTGAACTCTAGTGATTCACTTGAAAACCCACAAGGTATCAAAAGGTCTAATTAAGAGTCATATTTTGGGCAGGGTGCGGTGGCTTATGCCTGTAATCCCAGCACTTTGGGAGGTGGGTGTGGGCGGATCACCAGAGGTCAGGAATTTGAGACCAACCTGACTAACGTGGTGAAACCCTGTCTCTACTAAAAATACAAAATTAGTCAGGTGTGGTTGCGCACACCTGTAATCCCAGCTACTCTGGAGGTTGAGGCAGGAGAATTGCTTAAACCAGGGAGACGGAGGTTGCAGTAAGCCTAGATCATGCCATTGTACTCCAGCCTGGGCAACAGATCGTGACTCTGTCTCAAAAGAATAATATTTCAATCAGCTAGTTCATTTCATTCAAAAATATGTATCGCATACCTATTAGTTATTATGATAAACTGAGCATATGAAAATCAATTGCTTACCATTCCTTCATCCCAGAGCTCACTGTGTAGACAGAGAGAACATGAGAACAGATAAGTAGGACACAGAGCATTCCAGGTAGAAGAGCAATAGATGCTCCAGGGAGGACATGACAAAAACTTCAGGGAGAAAGTGAGGCTTAAGCTTAATCAGAAGGCTGAGAAAAGCTTTTTCCAGGCTGTTGCAGCAGTAAATGTCATTATTAGGAAAAGACACACAGATTCCACAAATATTTACTGATCACCTACTATGTGCCAGGCCTTGGGCAAGGTCCTTTGATATAATTTTTAATTACTAGCTTAATTTAAAAAAATGAATTATTAGCATTAGATCAATTTCTAAAATCTTCTAAGTTCTAGTGTTTTATATCACTGTAGAATGACTACAGTTAGCAATAACGTTATATAGCTTCCAATAGCTAGAAGGAGAATGTTGAATGTTCCCAACACAAAGAAATGGTAAATGTCTGAGATGATGAATGTGCTAATTACCCTAATATGATTACTATACATTTTATGTAGCAAAACGTCACTGTGTACCCTATACATTATTATTTGTCAATTAAAAAATAAAATAAAAAATTTAAAAAGATTGTATTATGGCTGGGTGTGGTGGCTCATGCCTGTAATACCAGCACGTTGAGAGGCCTAGGCAGGTGGATCACTTGAGGCCAGGAGTTCAAGACCAGCCTGGCCAGCATGGTGGAATTCAATCTCAACTAAAAATATAAAAATTAGCTGGATGTGGTGGCACATGCCTGTAATCCCTGCTACTTTGGAGGCTGAGGCAGGAGAATCACTTGAACCTGTGAGGTAGAGGTTACAGTGAGCTGAGATCACACCACAGCACTCCAGCCTGGATGACAGAGCAAGACTGTCTCAAAATAAATAAATGATAAGAAAAAAGATTATATTATTACAATAGCAACTTTTTAATTGAGGCCTGAGAAAATGTGTTGGGAGACAATTGTGCAAATAAAAGGAATGTGCTTTTATCTACACTGTCCTTTTGGGCAGTGGGTCTGCTCTACCTATTCAAGTTCCCTTCTGGACCACTCTCTTAGAGAATCTGGTGATCACAGCCTCTGATCTAATTAAATCATTCCTGACATGTGGAGCCACCTAATCATTCTGGAAGCATTTGGTGTCATTATCAGAACTGTAAGCAGTGCCTTTGTTCCTTTTAGATAATCTGCATTGCACTGGTTCTAGCTAACTCAGTGTGTTATTGGTGCCATTACACTTATTTGACTTTAAAGCCTATTTCACCACAAAGCTTCAGAGGAATTTGTCATACAATCTTCTAATGGCCATTTCATGGTGTGTGCATGTGTATGTGTTATGTCCAGTAAGTACTAGAGTAGTTGGGCCAAGAGATCAGGATTATACTGAGTCAACAGCTTGTCACACATGAGAGAAAATAAGGTGCAGTCCATGATCTTAAGAGATGCGCCCAAGGTAGATGGTCAGGGCCATGGTGAGGCCTAGAGCCATCTTTCGAGGATGTTCTGCAATCTCAATTGCTGGGAAAAGGTGAAGAACTGAAGCAGTGCAACTCAGAGCATGTAGAATAATATGATAAATCCTTTTACCACTTTTATGGCACTGGTTTTTAACTGGAAAAAACTAGACATTCACTAAATACTAAGTAATATTTATTTGTAAATATATTTATGAATGATATGAATATTTGCCATTTCTCTAGTCTTAGAATGTGGGCTGAGACCCTAATGCTAAGACAATCTAAAGATACATACCGAGCTATCTATGCAGGACTTGATAACTTGGCCCCTAAACTGCTTTGGACTGATTGTCTGTGTGTACACACACACATATATTCAGTCTATATATACAAGGATGTGGAAGACAGTTGGTGAATAGGCTGTTTATTTTTTTAAAGTAGTTGTGGGAATACTGTGCATTTTACATCAACAAAAGAAAATAATGCTTCTCTCACTCTCCACCCTAAAGACAAGGCAAACAGTAGTAAAATTCTTGGATCAGATATGTGCATGTCTCCTGAAGCTTGAGATGTCTGAAAGAAGAGGCTGGGAGATGTCTGAAAGCAAGAGGCTGGGGGAAGCTGTCTGTTATGAAAGCCTGAGGCGGAGCTGGGGGAGAAGTGACCTGCACTTTTGGATTTGGTGGGGCAATGGTACTTAGTACCTTCCTGTGGGCTAAGTTAGTGCAGTGGAGGCTTGCTTGGCCAGAGCTGTTTTGAAAAGACACCCCCTCCCACTACAAGAAGATTAACTGCCAATTCAAGGTGACCCTAAGAAAAGCTATGTAGTGGGCATAGCCCATGGGGCAGTAGGAAGTCTTCAGAAAGAGGCTCACAACAGAACTCATAAAGAGAGCTCAGCACCAGACAAACTCAACTTTGTATCAATTGCCTCCTGAGGAGCAGGAAGCCAGGTCCTGGAAACCAGGCAAGTAAGAGCTTTTCTCCCTTTGCCCCGCACCCTCCTCTAGCTGCACCCCCGGTGAAACCAGAATACTCAGCATGGCTGATTTCCTCCAGGGAAGGCCAGCCTGGCTCACTCTCATGTTAATACAGGTGTGCAGGAAAGAGTTCCCATAGCAGGCCTGAAGCTGCTTCCTCAGAAAGGACTGCCTGCAAAGCTAAGCTTTGGCTGGCATCTGAGAACGTAGATTTCAGGAGCATTCCCAATACCTTAGCTGATAAGAGTAGCTCTCTGTTGATTTAGTAGTACAAATGTTAAATAAACAACTTGGGTTGTTTGTGATTTATGCTGAATACTTGCTTTTCTTCTAGTAGTCTGGAATTTTGGCATGTTCTAGAAGATGCCTATCTGACTAGCCCCAGTAAAACCCCTGGGCTGGAGTTTCTAACCAAGCTTCCTTGGTAGATAGCATTTCAAGTGTGTGGTCACAATTTGATGCTAGAAATGAATGTGTCCTGTGTAACTCCACAGGAGCAGGACTCTTGAAAGCTTGGGCTGGATTTCCTTGAGACTTTGCCCGGTGCACCTTTTATCTTGGTGGTTTTTGCCTTGTATCCTTTTGCTGTAATAAAGCACAGCAGTAAGTATGGCTATTCCATAATCCTGTTAGTTCACCCAGTGAGTCACTGAACCCAGGGGTAGTCTTGGGAATTCCTGATACAGTAGGAGATGGAGAAACTTTAAATATATTTAGTGGGTGATTTAATGCTCCGAAGTGACTGGGTCTGCTTCAGAACTTTTCAAGGTACAACCCACCGGGAGAGATAAATCATCCAACAGAGAAGGTTTGAAAATCGGTAGCTGAAAAAAATCAAGTTGTTTCTGGCTGGCCTTGTATGTGAAGCTCATTCAATAAACTGATTATGGATGGATGGACATATTCCTGACAAACTGCTTCTGGGCTCCTGAGGAACACTTTTAAGAAAGCATGGCTCCAGTTTTCTCTGGTTGGAGCCAATGTACATATCTCTCCTGAGAATCCACTAGTGCCCAACACCATCCCACCAGAGGTGCTAGAGGACTTGTCAGAGAAATTGGCATTGTCACCCTTTTTATTCCCTAGGGACATCTGCAATGTATTTGAAACACTGATAACAACCCATATGAAGCCATTTGAAAGGACAGTGGTATAGAAGATTTGCGTCAAATCTAGAGAAAGGAGAAGTCATCGGGGTTTGGCTTAGGTAGCAGTGTGCCCTCTTCAATCTCTCCCCTGACACGACATTCTTCTGCCATCTTCACAGGACCCCTGCTATATCTTTAAAAAATAAAGAAAATGCAAACTTCTTCCATCCTTCTGCCCCCTTCTAGAGCACCCCATTACCCGACTCACCAAGCCAGGCCTGTACACACAACAGTAGAACATGAGTGATTGGTCTAGAGAGGGTGGCATGATCTAACTAGGTCCTTGCAAGGGTTTTTTACACAGGAGCTGAAAGGAGAACCCTTTCTTTTCTGCTCACAAATCCTGGAGCTGTTTACAGCAGTGAAGAAGCAGTACTGCCCCATGGTCTAAGCAAAGAAGGAGCTTGTGTTGTAAGAAATGGGACTTTGAGAGAAGCAATCCTGATGGGACTTTGAAATTTTGTTTCTTAGTCATTCTTAGGCCAGTACTGCCCTGCCCTCCTGGTCATGTGGCCCATTAAACCCCCATAGACTTTGCAACAGCCTCCTCACAGGTCTCCTTGCTTTTATTCTTGTCCCTTTTTGGCTTATTCTTCACAATTTACTGAGAAAGTTCCTTCTAAAACCAGAGCCAGATGATGACATTCACTTCTCTGCAGTCATTTCCTTACTTCTCATGGAAATAAATTTTAAAATTTCCAGAATGGCCTGCAAGGATCACAGGGCCTGGCCCTGGCTACCTTTCCAAGCTCTGTGTCTACAGTCTGCCTCACTGATGGTGCTCCGGCCATGCTGGCTGCTTTGCTTCTGTAACACTCCAAACACCTTCCTGTGTCAGCCCTTTGCACTTGCTCTTCTCTCTGCCGATGACACGGTTTTCCTTTGAATATTCTTATGATGGTTCACTCTATAACTTAATTGAGGTGTCTGCTGGAAGAGATATCTTTCCTGACAGTGCCATTTAGAAAGCCTTCACTGTCATTCTCTGCTCCCTTACCCTTCTTTTGTGATCTCGGTAGCACTTGATAATGCCTATCTTTAAAGTATTTTTTTTAGAGACAGAGTCTCACTTTGTCACGTGAGCTAGAGTGCAGTAATGTGATCATATCTCACTCAGACTCTAACTCCTGGGCACAAGAGATCCTCCCACCTCAGCCTTCCCAAGTTGCTAGGACTACAGGTCCTAGCATATCTGGGTAATTTTTAAAGATTTTGTAAATATGAAGTCTCACTATGTTGCCCAGGCTGGTCTTGAACTCCTGGCCTCAAGTGATTTAATTGTTTGCTAGTGTATTAACTACACAGGTAAGACAAGGAGTGTCCTGCTCACCACTGAAATTCTAATGCCTAGAGAAATGCTTTGCACATAGTGAGTGCCCAATAAGTGTTTGTTAAAGACAAAATAAGTGATATAGAATTGGAGTTCTGTTATTTGCAAATAATACTTTAAAAATTTAAATAGAGAAAGTAAACCAATTTGGCTAACAGGAAAAGGTAATTAAATAAGTATGTAGGTTTAGCTACTTGGTTCAATATTACAGATTTATGTACAATATGCTGTAAAATGGAAGACAGTGTATTGTCATAGCCAGGTTTGATATCATTTAACTGTGTCAGTTTAGGAGTCTTGATTTTCTTCATCAGTAAAATGTTGATTATATTATCTGCCTCACAGGGCTATTGTGAGAACTCAGTTAAATTGGATAACTTACATAAAGCACAAGGCTTGGGTTGGACAACATGGCTCATGCCTGTAATCCCAGCACTTTTGGAGGCCAAGGTAGGCAGATCACAAGGTCAAGAGATGGAGACCATCCCGTCTCTACTAAAAATACAAAAATTAACCCTGTGTGGTGGCACACTCCTGTAATCCCAGCTACTTAGGAGGCTGAGGCAGGAGAATTGCTTGAACCCGGGAGGCAGAGGTTGCAGTGAGCCAAAAAAAAAAAAAAAAAAGGTAGTTCTTTTGTTGTCTCCTGTCTCTTGTTTCTTCACAAATATTCTCCAAGCAAAACATCTCCAAATAAACAAGTTTCTTTGAGAAACTAACTACTTAACAAAAGTTTGCTTCTGAAGCAAATGCTTAAGAAGCATGGATTTGTTACAGAACTGAATCAAAATACAATCTTGAGTTATAAGGGGGCAGGAATGTATGTTTTCCAGGAGATGATGATATCTGGGCATGTGGACAGGATGAAGTGACACAAGTACTCATATTTTTAAGAGTTACACAGTGGTTTAAACTTACTAGCTAACAACTCACATTTGCATGAGAAGGATAAGGGATTTCATTTAATTTTTAACGAACATATATCAGACACCTACTATGTGCTGTATATGAAACAAAAAAGAATGTAAGCTTCTCTATCAGGAGCTCATGTCCTATAGAGAGATAATTTATATGCATATATAAATTTAACATAAAGCAGACTATAGGTAATGATGTAATAGAGGTCCAAGATACAGAAAGAGATGAGGCATGAGAAAAGTGATTTTTTTTTTCAGTTTTCTTGGAAAATAATAACTGCAGGTGGATTTGTGTTGGGCCATTGAGGGAAGGGCAAGTAATGGACAAATGGAGAGGTGTTCAGGGAGGTTCCATCAATGCCATCTGTGTGCACAAGGGCATGGTGGCTAGAGAACTGTTAGGCAACTTTGGGTATCTAACAGTTGGCCGGTGTGTAGGGGAGGTGTAAGGAGCAATGGGATGTAAAGTAGAAAAATAACAAGAGCCAAGATGGTAGAGGTCCCTGAATTCCAAAACCTCTACTGCTCTCAGTGGAAAGACCTAGAGAGTTTAAGGATGGGAGCAAAACCTTAACTGTGAACAGCAAATAGGCCCCCTTCTTAGAGCTTGGTAACATTCATCACCTGTGCGTGCTCCGCCAAAGTAAAAAAGCCATCATCTCCGAGTGTGGAAATCCAACAAAAGAAGGGTTTCTAGGGAAAAAATAGGAAGAGTATAAACCTCTTCAAGTCACGGCCCAGAGTAAGTAAAGCACAGCTGCAGGTAAAAGCTAAGAGGCAAAGAAAATGGGGGACAGCAAAACAAAAAGGATTAATTGGCACGTGACAATGGGTATATGCAGTATTTGGGGAGAAGGAGTAGGCAAGAACATTTTTATGTAATAAAAAGAGAAAGAAAAGGAGTACTTTAAATAACTAAGAAACTAGATGTTTTTGTAAACAAAAATGCTGTTCAAACACTACTTCTGAATAGATTTGGATTCTCTTTTTCCTGGTGATAAAATGGGGAGTAACATCACTCTTACCTTGCAAAATGTTGACTGCTCTATGCAATCATTCAACAAGTTTGAGCCACAATTTAGCTCTTACTCTTCAGTAAAATAGCTAATGAACTGTCCTCTTCCCTCAGGAAGAGTATCTGAGCATCAGGGGCTAGTAGCAAGGCCAAAATCCATTAAGCCTAACTCCTTTTCACAGTTCTTCACACATATCCTCATATCCTTATTCTCTGCTGACTCCACTTAGTTTTCATAGCTCTTCTTTGGAGTAATTTCCTGGCATACACACTCAGCTCTCTTGCCTCTTGCTTTATTCTTTATAGTTGTATAGCTGAATCAAATCTTGCCTATATTCAGCCCATACAAACACCCACAGAGCTGAATGTGAGAGAAATTTATATTACTATGTGAATAAACCTCGTTTTAAGTTCATATTATAGTTGCCTGAAATTCCTATTATGTTTTCTTAGACCATTCATTATCCTATTCCCTCAAATCAAGGGTTAACAATCCATGGCTCATGGGCCAAATCTGGCCCACCATTTGTTTTTGTTAATAAAGTTTTATTGGAACATAGCCACTCCCAACAGTTTATGTATTGTCTCTGGCTGCTTTTGTGCCACAACCGCAGAGTTGAAAAGTTGGAGCACAGACCTAATGATACACAAAGTCTAAAATATTTACTATCTTTCTCCTTCCAGAAAAAGATTGCCCACCTTTGTCCTAAATGATTATTTCACATTTGTTCTTTCTCCTCAACTCTCTACTATCTGCTCCCTGATTTGCTTTTAGCTGACAACCTCATTTTCTTTTTTCACTAAGAAAATATAAACATTTAGAAAAGAACTCCCACAGCCTCCCAGACTTATACCTACCAAATTACCTGCATCAGTATATCTGTCCCTTTGTTAGATGGACCTTCCATGCTCACTACTAAAGTCGAGTCCTCTATTTGTGTACTAGGTCCTCTCAAATACTCAAGGATATTTTTTTTCCAGAAATTTTATCATGTCTTGCATCATTAATTTTTCCCTCTTTATCAGATCTCTCCTATCAGCAGGGGAACATGCTGCTATGTCGCTCACCTTAAAAAAAAGACATCTCTTGAGTCAGTATCCTCTTCTTTCTACCTATCCCATGTCTCTTATCTTTATATAAATAGTCCTCAAAAAAGTTGTCTTTGCTCAAAATTTCCAGGCTTTCTTTTCCCAATTTTACTTCAACCTGTTCCAATTTGGTTTTTAGTTTCATCATTCCATGGACACAGTGTTATTAAATTAAACTTCATGTTGCTAAATCTAGCGCCACTTCTCTAAGCTCATCTCATATCATCTACCTGAAACATTTGACCTAGTAGATCTTGCCTTCAAATGTGTCCTTCCAGAAAATCATTTTCTCTGGATCCTCCTTTTCCCTGACTGGCTGCTCCCTGCTTGTACTCCTTGCTGGTTGCTCTTCATCTCCTCAATCTGTAAACTTCAGCATGCCCAAGAACTTGCTTTTAAATCTTTCTTACCTCCAGCCACAAGCATTACTTTGTTTTTGTTAATAAAGTTTTATTGGAACATGGCTGCTTCCAACAGTTTATGTATTGTCTCTGGCTGCTTCTGTGCCACAACTGCAGAGTTGAATAGTTGGAGTAGAGACCTAATGACATGCAAAGTAAAAAATATTTACTATCCTGCTCCTTACAGAAAAAGCTAATTAAGTTAACTCCAGAGCATGATGTTAAAACCTCAATCTAACTCCACTTGGGTATCAAATAGGCTCTTCAGCTTACCAGTGCCCCCAGACAAACCCCTGGCGTTTCCCTCCAAATATTTCCCCTTCCCACCTAAGCCACTGTCAACACTATCCTACTTGCTCAGGACAAATATCTTGGGGTTATCCCGACTCCTGTCTTTTTATTATGCTTTGTAAAATAAATGACTTATTTCTCTTGGGATAAAAAATAGCCTTTAGGCTGGTTATGGTGGCTCACACCCGTAATCCCAGCACTTTAGGTGACTAAAATGAGAGAATCCCTTGAGCCCAGGAGTTTGAGACCAGCCTGGACAACATAGGGAGACCCCGGTTCTATTTTAAAGAAAAAAATATCCTTTAGACTTTTTTCTTTGCTGAATCATCTGTACATAAACATGAATTATGGTATATATGCTTTTATAATCTGCTGTTATCACCTAAATATATGATAAGCTATTTTCATTTTGATAAATGTATGTCTTCATTCATAGTTTTAAATAGTAGTATGCTATTTTTTTTGGTATGGCTGAACTAATATTTATTCAACAATCTCTAATTGTAAAACACTTAATTTTAATTCTAATGTTTTTGCTATTATAAACAACATTGAAATGATATCCTGGAACATGTGAATAATTATTTTCTTGGAACAAATTCCTAGAAGTGGGACTGCAGAAATCAACACTGTTAAATTTCTTTAAAAATCTACCTTTAATAAAATTTATGAATAAACATATTTTTGCACATTCCTAGAAGAGTGTGCTATACTAATATTTGTTGATGAAAATTATGTAACAAGTAAATTATCAATAATTTAGTAATGCTTTTTTATTAATTGCATTTGAACTGCAGTGGTGAATCCAGTATAAATAGAAGTCATTATATATTCAATTTATAGAGAATATATCTCTGACTGTGGATTCAAGAACCCCTTGTGTGTTAGCTCCATGGCTGTCTAGGAGTTTATAGGCTGGCAACCACAGCTTTCGTGATGATTTAAAGAAGCAATTTACTTAGCATATCATCACAAATGGAACCCATTTCCTCTTTCATCCAAGTTGCCCACTTCCTGATAGAACAAAGTATTACAGTAGTAATATTAATTCTGGTATTAAGAAGGCAAGTAAAGAGTTCTCGTTTAAGCAGAGTAATTATAGATACATAGTTGAAATAAAGTAGGATTTTAACTGTGGGTGATTTAAATTAATTTCCTAGATTGAATTTTTTTATGTACCGTGAGAGCTTCTCTCTGGAATTCATGGCAACCACTTCAGTATTTCTCAGCCTCTTGGAGAAATGCTGAAGGAAGAATGAAATCTGTTAATTGCCATGGCTGCAAACACCCATCACTGCTTTCTGTTCAAACTCGCCTTTTGTTAACCGCAGCAATTTTGAACTGAGCCACTAGATGGTGTACACTGTTCTTTGCTTACCCCCCAGAAACAGCATCAAGAACTATGCTCAGGTACAGGACTCCAAGGCCAACAAAAACAAAGATGAAACCTACAACACTAAGGCCACAATTAAGAGCCTTTAAAACTCTAGTGCTTATTTTTTTTTATGGAAATTACATTGAGTTGGAGAATGTCAATATTATTTTCTTGACTCTACTCTTGCTTAGTATTCCAAATATTTGAACTGGACCAAAATCTATTTCAACCTTTCACAGCAACTTGTTTTTGAATTTCATACATGAGTCCTGAGGGCACTATAAAATAGCTTCTCCTTTAGGAACCCATATGTACATAGGAATAACCTATACTAATATTGTTAAAGATAGATTTTAAAAAATAGGTCAGATTTCTCAGTATCTTGAAAAATCTGCAGATAAGTCCTGTGGTGTTGTCATAGTAGAGATGTGATGAGCTAGAATTTACCACTATCCTTTAGTCTAAAAGCAACTTTGAACCACGTTTTAATATAAACTTGCATTTCTATATAGGGTGAATATGTGTTTGGAAAAATGATATGGTTTTCTTTTAGTTTCAGGGAATAATTTTACACAAGAGTCAAATACATAAAATTCGCTTTTCAAAATGGGTAAGCTGCTTCAACAGACAAACATTTTAGAGAAGTTAAAAGAGAAAGTCTTCCTCCTTACCTTAAAGAAGGTGTCCCAGTTTTTTATAAATGCATGGGAATTTATTGATAGATGATCTTTTTTTAGTATCTTCAACCTATCTTTTGCTTTATTGAATTCACGTTTTTATACAATAAATTGTTTTATGTTTGGAGCAAACATTTTAATGACAAAGTTGAAAAGATAAAATGTCTTTATCTTACCTTAAAATGCCCTCTCAGATTTTTGCAAATACACATATATTTCAATATGGGTGATCTGTTTTGATTATGTAGTTTCAACATATCTTCTAATCTTTCTTGTCATCTTAACCTAGATCCTTTATGAATTATAACTCCTCATCTCAAGTAGCAGTTAACTTTCTAATCCTTAATAGTCGAAGATGAGTAGCAAATCAGTATAATCATCCTTTGTGGGGAGAATAGTTTTCAAACCAATCAGGGCCTTTGAGCTGAGAAGAGCTGCCCAGTGTTCATTTTTACTATACAGTAATGAGTTGAAAGAAATATCTATAGGTGGATCTTCAATTGGAAAATCTAAAGTCAGTGAAATTACTAAAAGGCCTTAATGGTGCTTCTGAAAACAGATGCTAATTTTATGTTCTCATTCTTTGAATTACATTCATCTGACATTTAGAAATCATTTTATGAGAAAAATTTTTATTAACTGAGAAACAAGATTTCTTGGATTATAATGATAAATGATGACTATATTTTTAAAATAGAGTCAACTCATGATTATTCAATGACCAGTGCTCTGGTTTGAATATTATTCCAATATTATTATTTCTTCAGTTACCTCCTTTCAGCCTGGCTTTTGGTTATTTAATTCTTCAGAATGTAGGCAAAGCCAAAGGGCAGTGGTAAATACAAATTATCAATCATGTATCAGCTGTAAAAAATAAAAATAAAAACACTGGCTTTTTGGTGAGAGAACAGAATGATGAAAGTTAAAATTATTATAAATTGTGAAACTTTTAGCTTGTTTGACTTTTTTTGTTTGTTTTCTTTTTTGAGACAAAGTTTCTCTTTTGTTGCCCAGGCTGGAGTGCAATGGCATGATCTCGGCTCATTGCAACCTCTACCTCCTGTGTTCAAGTGATTCTCCTGCCTCAGCCTCCTAAGTAGCTGGGATTACAGGTACACAACACCATGTCTGGCTAATATTTTTTTGTATTTTTCAGTAGAGATATGATTTCACCATGTTGGCCAGGCTTGTCTCAAACTGCTGACCTCAGGTGATCCGCCCACCTTGGCCTCCAAAAGTGCTGGGATTACAGGCATGAACCACCGCACTCAGCCCTAGCTTGCTTAGCTTTTAACAATCAATTTTATTCCTTCACTTCATATAGTTGATATATAAAATTGACTGTTTTCCTTCACATTGTTTTATACCTAGTTAATATTTTTAATTTTTTTCAAATATGACTTTTGTAGATAAGCCTTTTACATTATGACTCCTAAAAGCTTTAGTTTAATTCTTTACATATTCTTATTTGTCCTACTGTTCTCATCTGCTAGTCAGATGTCTAGATTGGGCCTATAAGACAAAGGACAACTCAGAATGAGATTGATATGCCTTCTCTCTCTAAATTGGAGGGCTTTACCAAATAATGGGCAAGTTATTGAACTAACAGCTCCAAAACCTCTCATCAACTTGGTTGTACCATAGCAAATGAGGTGAATGGAATGGATATTTTTATTCTATTTGGGCCATGTTTAGTCACATGTGAAAACATTATATATCCCTGTCGCTGATGTAGTATGTGAAATCTTAAGGAAAAAATAATCTGCTGCAAGTACAACTTAACGATAAATTTAAGTAAATAAGTCAAACCAAAAATAAAGCATGTCGAAGTGAGAAAGACAAGGAGAAGAAATTCCCCATGGTTGCTTGAAATTTAGACTACATCATTCACATATTCTAATGGGACCAGATGTTGAACCGTAGAAGTCTACAATTCATACAAAATGCTTTAGAAAACACCAAGGGCTACTATGAGACTCCCAGCTGCTCTTTCTTCATCTACCCCTGAAAAGTTGATATTTATGTTTTTCTTCATTCATGTATTCAGTGAGTAATTGTCATTGAACCCCCAAGGACTGGGCATACATAATCCTATTTTCTTGGAGTTGGGTATTTCGTCTTCTTTCCTCTCTAATTCTTCCCCCTTCCAGATCTCAATGATGCTATTTGCTTAAATGCCGACTTTTAAATTGATATTTCTACTCTTTTCTCCTCTCTTATAGTCAAACATGTTCGAGATCTTTCTGTAAAACTTCCCTTGAACCTCCCTCAATCTTCAACTCTTGCTTCCTTCATCGATACACTCACCAAATATTTATTGAACACCTATCATGTTCCAGACACAAGTCTGGGTATGATGAATATAGATACTTTGACGTGACATGCTACAGACTAACCTAATTTCATTCTCCTCTAAATGCTCATTTTCTTGGTTTCATCTTTTGACCAAAGGCATCATCAGCTCAATTTGGCCAACCAAACCAGGCTATCTCTTACTCCTACAGCCCAGCAGTTACCAAGTGATGTTTAACTCTGTAAAATGATTTTTACGTTTGCTAGTCCCTCATAGTTTTTATAGCTACTGCCATAAATCAGAACCTTGTTATCCCTAGTCTGGGTTATGCAATAAATAATTACCCTGCCTCCAATATCTCTTTTTCCAATTCATCCTAAATTAGCTTTTTAAACACATATTTAATTATGTTATTTCTCTGCTCAAAGATTTTTGGTGACTCCCTACTGACTGTAGAATAGGATCTAAATGGTTTTCACATAATCTTTTACACCTGATCTCAACTCGCCTTTCAGGAGTTCCCCAGCTCTAAGCAGTTTCCTAAATTTAAAATGCAATGTCATATTCTGCCCTTCTCACATTATTCTTTTTCTCCTGGCACAATAAGAACCCATCACATTTGTATGTTGTTTTCCAGTTTACAACGAAATTTCCCAGGCACCTTCTGGGAGAGAGGCAGAACTATTTCCCCCCAAACTTAAAGCTGGAAGAGCCAAGGTTCTGAATGTATAGGTGACATACTGAGCAACGTAATCTTACGTATGGTTAGGAAGAGAGCCCAGATACTAAACATCAGTGGGTAGTAGCACAGAAAAACAGATTAGAATGATAGTATTTTACTGCCATAATGAATTCAGAATATAGATTTCCATTAATATTTGGTTTCATATATTGTAATCTGAGGGCTTCTTTTACACAGAAAGCCCATTTTAAGATTCCATATATTTTTTGATTTTTAACACTAATCAGAGTTTAAAAATAGTTTCAACATTTTATAACTACTATGAGAAGTTCTACCTTCTTTTTAAACTTTGTGTATCTTTACAGTGATATAGATATACTCGCAATATTGGCACAGTCTAGCTTCCATAAACATTTTGTAGAAATGGTACCTATTACTTTCATCCAAATTTTCACTAGATCATGCTGTAATTTGATGGACACCTGCACTTTCAACAGATATTTAGCTAATGCCTGTTTTGTGTACCAATGGCAGACACTTGTCCATAGAAAAGAATACATTTTAAAAGCTTACTCACAATTTTTGAATTCGAAGTATACTATATCTTGTAAGTCCATGAATGAGTCAAAGATGAAGATGAATTTATGAATGGATATTTCTCTCATCATTAACAACTATGAACATGTTGAGGCCTCACTATATGACATTTTATATATGTCAAACAACTTGATGTAAGGCATCTGAACTGTTCCCTGTATAAATAAGGTGTAAAGGTAAATTGGCTTTGATGTCATCAGTTTAATGATAGCTGGGGTTGCTTAAGCTGCTTTTGTTGTCTAGGCATTATTCATTCATTTATTCAATAATTACTACATGTACTTGACACCGCGGCTAAAATATCTTCAAAAGGTACAAAATCCTTGCTTTCAGTGTAGGCTGGCAGACATTTAAACATCTGTGTCACAGAACAACAAGATATGTATGGGCAGGGAGCTGTGGCAACACAGAGGAGACAGTGATCATTTGTCAGAGGTGGGTTAGGAGTTACCCTGGTGCTTGGTCAGAAGGGCGTGCATAGCCAGATGGGTGTAATGCCATGTGCTCTCTTTGCACCCTGGACCTACTTCAATCTCAGCCAGTGGCACTCTATGTAACTGATTCATTATGTTCTCTGCAAAAATTGTGGAGACTGTAATAGTGTGGGCCATGTCGTATTTGGATCTCAAATTCCTACCACAAAGCATGATCATGTGTGGAATTAAACAGGACTGAAAACATTCCATATAGAAGAAAAGGCATGAGCTCTGGCCTGGATGTCAGCAGGACATTTTAGGGGTCTGCATGGATTGAGTAAAAGCTGGAGGAAGATGTGTGGGATAGGAGAGACAGCAGAAAGTAAATCTGAGAAGGCCGGTTTCAGGAGCCCTGCTAAAGAGTTGGATCTCATCTTATACGTTCTGAAGATTCATTGAAAGATTATATGCTAGGGCTTGACAACGAGAATGGGATGAGGAAATGGATAAGCACAGAAACAAAAGATCATAGCCACAGCACCTATGAACGGCTGAGGAGGGGGGTGGAGGAGAAAGAGGGGTCAGGGATGACACTTAGGATTTCAGGTTGGAGGGATGAAGATGCTATTTCTCCCAACAGAGAACAATAAAGACAGAATGGGTTCAAAAGCAAGGTAATTTTAAGGCCAATTGGAGATGTTCAGGGGGCAGTCAGAAATACAGTAATCAGCCTCAAGAGAGAAATCTGGGAAGGAAACCAGACTAGAGGTCGCCCATCAACTCTTATGGCTGCTGTCACAACGATGAATGTTCAGGATGAGAAGGGGGCTTGGGATGACATTCTGCCAAACACTAATGCTTCAAGAGTAACTAGGAAAAAAAAAGACATCTAAGAAGTTACATAAGAAAGTACAGTTTTTATAGAGCTGTGTTTTCCACGTAGATGACTTAGCCAAAGAGATGTGACTTTCACTGAGATGAAGTCCGTCTCACCAGTACTATAAGTACAAGATGAATTGTCTCTGAACCAGAAGTCCATTGACAAAGAAAATACTCTGCATTCTTCATGATTTCAATGCCAGACCCATCAGTCTTCTTCACATGTTTATAATGGCCATTACTTTCCTCTTCCTGAAGTCCTTCCTCTTCTCCCTTGGTAGTATGTGTATTTTAAGACCATCCTCTTCACATTGGTCTCATCAAATGGAAAAATGAGAGAATGATGAGATGGCAAAGTGGCATCTCAACACTCCATAGCCACGAAAGCACAATTGCCAACAAAGTATGTTTTCTACAGAAAAGGCACTTGACTCCCATGTGGGCCAGGAATGTGGCAATGCTCTGAGACTGGCCATTTTTGAGCACTCTAGTAATCATGCCCTCAATTCCATGCCTCTGGACACTTAGATAGTGATAGCAGCAGGACACACAAAAAAGGGGCAAAGTCCACATTCGACATCCTACTGAGAGGAAACCCGGGCTCTATTTGTAGTCTGCAGAGACACATTCACCTCTGCGCAGTGTTAGAGAAGTTGGGCCTGCAGCAGCTGTCCACCACCCTGATACCCCTGTGCCACCTGTCACAAGAATTTATAGAGCTAAGAGGTAAGACATACGCTCTTCCTAATGGGAGCTGTCTATTTAAGGGATACAAGAAAGGAAAAGAGTGACTTTCAAACTGAAATTTTTTAAAGTTAATAATAATGAAAAGTGATACATTATTGGCATCTATGCTCACTGAACATTTGTTCAGGTTTTATTCATATAAAATTTATATTTCTACCTGTTTTGTGTTCACTCAAGAGATGGGATCTTCTCTCCCAACCTTGATATATTATTTTTCAATGGATAATTAATCAAACTCTTCTTTTTCACATGACTGGCTTTCCTCAGGTACCAATATGAAACTCTTCATGTGGTGAAAAAGGTTATATTTAATTCTCCAGTGTAAACAAAGTTTGGAAAAATTTTACCAGTAATCTCTCTTCAAATCGCAACCATAGTGAACCTGCCTACCTGACTCACCCATTTAAAACCATGACTACCCATGTGACCTAAAAATTGTGACCCTCCCCTAGAATCCTCCTGGCCACAGTTTTCTGATACGGTTTGGCTCTGTATCCCCACCCAATCTCATCTTAAGTTGTAATAACTCTCACATGTTATAAGAGGGATCCAGTGGGAGGTGGTTAAATCATGGGGGCAGGATTTTCCCTGTGCTGCTCTTATGATAGTGAATAAGTCTCATGAGATCTGATGGTTTTTTTTAAATAAATATTTTACTTTATTTCACTCATTTTTTCAATTGCATTTTAGGTTTTGGGGTACATGTGCAGAACATGCAAGATAGTTGCATAGGTACACACATGGCAGTGTGTTTTGCTGCCTTCCTCCCCTTCACCCACATTTGGAATTTCTCCCTAGGCTATCCCTCCCCAGCTCCCCCACACTGTCCCTCCCCTATTCCCCCCAATAGACCCCAGTGTGTAGTGTACTCCCTTCCCTGTGCCCATGTGTTCTCATTTTTCATCACCCGCCTATGAGTGAGAATATGCGGTATTTCATTTTCTGTTCTTGTGTCAGTTTGCTGAGAATGATGTTCTCCAGATTCATCCATGTCCCTACAAAGGACATGAATTCATCATTTTTGATTGCTGCATAATATTCCATGGTGTATATGTGCCACATTTTCCCAGTCCAGTCTGTCATCGATGGGCATTTGGGTTGGTTCCAGGTCTTTGCTATTGGAAACAGTGCTTCAATGAACATTCGTGTGCATGTGTCCTTATAGTAGAACGATTTATAGTCCTTTGGATATATACTCAGTAATGGGATTGCTGGGTCAAATGGAATTTCTATTTCTAAGGCCTTGAGGAATCGCCACACTGTCTTCCACAATGGTTGAACTAATTTACACTCCCACCAACAGTGATATCTGATGGTTTTATAAAAGGGCAGTTCCTCTGCACATGCCCTCTTACCTGCTGCCATGTAAAATGTGACTTGCTCCTCCTTGCCTTCCATCATGCTTGTGAGGCCTCCCAAGCAATGTGAAACTGTGAGTTAATTAAACCTCTTTCCTTTATAATTACGCTGTCTCAGGTATGTCTTTATTAGCAGCATAATAACAGACTAATATATTTTCCTTCAGCATTTTGTGACCACCAGGAGGCCCCAGTTGAAACCTGTGCCATCCCTCACATATGCAGTGACTTTACCAGAGACAGCCTCAAGCCCAATATGCTGTGAAGAACCACAACCAAAAAAAGAGAGAAGTTTAACCAGAAGGAACCTGGGGAAATGGAGAGGAGCAGTCCACTGCAGAGCTGAGCTCTTCAAACAAAAACTCCTGCAGCCCAGCGGGGAGCCACACTACTGAACACACCATGGTCTCAGTTCTCACCACAAATGCCACTTGTACATTCTGAGAAAGGTGAATCAAACTCAAATTTTTACTCCATAACCATGAATGTGTGCACAACACCACACTGTAGCAAGAACACTACCTTCAACTGGCAAAGAAAATCATTTCCTCTCCCATCTTAAAAATCTGGCCAGGTATAGTGGTTCCTACGTGTAATTTCAGAACTTTTGGAGGCTGAGACAAGATTTTCTTGAGCCTGGAGTTTGAGACTCGCCTGAGCTACCAAGTGAGACCCCCGTCCCTCCAAAAAATTAAGAAATTATCCAGGCATAATAGCACCCATCTGCAGTCTCAGCTATTTGGGAAGCTGAGGTGGAAGGATCGCTTGAGCTGAGGAGTTGGAGACTACAGGGAGTCATGACCTCACAGCTGCACTCCAGTTTAGGTGACAAGGAGATACCCTGTTTTTTTAAAAAAAAGAAAAAAAAAACCTAATAGGTGTGATCATTTTCACTGTAGGGAATGGGCCTAGGATAACAATGGTTTGCTCATCCTTCAATGGAGGACAGGCTTGTGTGATGAAATCATGTCACTCCCCTCTGCTTCCACTTCAATTTGTTTATTTGCTATTGGGTCAGGCACAACAGAAAACAGCTAAGGGTTTTTTGTTTGGTTGGGTTTTTTTTTGAGACAGAATCTTACTCTGTCTCCAGGCTGGAGTGCTGTGGCACAATCTCAGCTCACTGCAACCTCCGATTTCCTGGTTCAAGCAATTCTCCTGCCTCAGCCTCCCAAGTAGCTGGGGTTACAGGCACACACCAGCATGCCCAGCTGATTTTTGTATTTTTTTTTAGTAGAGACGGGGTTTTAGCATGTTGGCCAGGATGTTCTCCATTTCCTGACCTCGTGATTTGCCCGCCTCTGCCTCCCAAAGTGCTGGGACTACAGGCATGAGCCACCCCACCTGGCCAAAGCACCTAATGTTTTAAGGAACTTGGATAAGCCAAACTAGATATTACAGTTCCAAAGAACCAAAAATGTGTCTGTATTTTGACATTTTAAATTGTTGATTTTGACATCTAATAAAAAATAGTATTCACGGATAGTGAATCCAAGCATGCTGGCATCTTTTGATTTTGTCCCTACAGATGCACTCTCCACCCCAGGTCCTTGCTCTGTTCTTCCACTCTGGTGGTATTGACTAAATTAGGGGCTCCCTTGCCTCTGGCTTCCAGATGGATTTGCTTTCAGAAGACCGAGGGAGGTAGGAGAGGAAGGTCAGGGTACTTACCCTTCACTGTCTTTTTCTGGGTCAGTGCAAGCTGCCTTTCTCATTTTAATGAAGGTCCTTAGTTGGCCCTTTCCACAGAGCCCTCTTTGTGTCTGGTTCTGGTAATCCTCTCTCCCCTTGCAGACATGTATTGAGGGCTGAAATTAAATACTCAAAGTAACAATGTAAGGTCAATAGCATTACTGTCTCCATTGTATTGATGAGAAAACCAAGGTCAAGGATGTGTCCAAACTACTTTTTGCTGGAGCCAAATTATGAGCCCCATTGAACAGTGTTCCTCTGACTACCACCAGGGGTTGTAGAGAGGGGTCCACTACTCCTAAGATGTTCTTGCCTTTTGCCCGCAGCTCTCAAAGTAGCCTCTTCTTATTAAACAGTGTCATCTGTTTCCTGTTGGAACCCTATATTATATACCAAGCATGCTCAAATTTGATATGGCACTTTGTGGGTTCCCTCTGCATTGTTTGCAAACAAGGAGTTAATTATTTTCCATTCAAAGTGGCTATAGTGATTTAAAAGCTTCTGAAATATAAACGCTTTTATGAATATATTCAGTTGGAAAAAAGAATATCATGTTAGAAAGAGATCAAATAATGTCAGTTACAGGTCAAAGAACTCCTAATAAGGTTTCATAGAACGTGGCTTAATAGAAAGAACGCTGAACTAAAGTAGGTCAGAAGCCAAGGGTTTAAGTCACAAATTCATCAATTATTGCGTGACCTTGACAGGTCACTTAACCATTCTGAACTTAAGTTTCCTCATATGTCAAACAGTGATAATAAACAGTGACCTGTTTATCTCCCGGGGTTATGATGGGGGAACCAATAAATGATAGATTTGAAAGTGCTTTCCAGCTGTGAAGATTACACAGGGATACTACCCAGAGTGGTCATGAGGATAACATTTATCTAATAAATAAATGTGTAAACGTCCATTACCCTAGAGAGCCCTCAATATATTTCCACTCTGATCCTTAAAATCACAGCAATCAGATAAAAGCAGTGCAGTGTTGGGTTTCAGAGGCTGGCTCTGAAGCCAGTTACTTGGGCTCCAGTACAACGTAACTTGGACATATCTCTGACCTTGGTTTTCTGATCAACACAATGGGAATAGTAATGCTATTGACCTCACATTATTACTCTGAGTATTTAATGAGATAATTCATGTTAGGCACAGAGCACAGTGTCTTGTACACTGCAGTTCTTCATCTATGTTAGCCTCAAGCCATTAGAGGCAAGGAGAGAGAGAGAAACAATGCAGTGTCATAGAGTGGTTGAGCACCCAGATTTCAAAGTAAAAATTTCATACTTGGAATATTATCATATATTTACTAACTTTAAGTTCAGACAAATTACTGAATCTAAGTGTTCGTCTTTTTCATCCTCATCTAACTAGTTATATCTGCCTTATGAACACTAAATAAAACATGTTTGTAATGTGTTTAATATAATGGTGAAGACATAATAATTGCTCAATTAAAACGTTCATTACAATGTTTAGCATGGTGTTACTAAAATAAAAATTCCCTTCCCTTCCTTTTTTAGAGACAGGATCTTACCCTGTTGTCCAGACCAAAGTGCAATGGCACAATCAGAGATTAGAGGTCACTGTAGCCTCAACTTCCTGGGCTCAAGGAATCTTCCTGATGCAGCCTCCTAAGTAGCTGGGATGGGACTACAGGCATATACCACCACACCTGGCTACTTATTTTTTAATTTTTTGTAGAGACAGGGTCTTGCTTTGTTCTTCAGGCTGGTCTCAAACTCCTGGGCTCAAGCAGTCCTCCCACCTTGGGTTCCTAAAATGCTGGAATTATACGTGTAAGCCACCACACCTGGCCTTTGCCTTTTTATTCTTTAATTCTTTTGCATATGAAGTCATCAAATAGGCCCGTTTTATGTAACAGATATTTGTAAGTTCAAAGAGAGTATTAAGCAGAAAAATTTCACTACCCACATTTAAGAGCTGGACATACCTTTGAAAGGCTGCTGTTGCCTCAGTACAGCCAGCAGATGCTCCACTGGAGGACCCCATGGCTAATGAGCCAATGTCTGGCCCCCTTTGGTGCTTGCTCATGGCCCTGGCACAGCATGAGAGTTTAATTCCCTGAGTCAGTATTGTCCAGTGTCTGCGGAATATGTCCCATGAGCTAGGCATGGGGGAGTTGTCAGCTATGGAGGTAGATATAATATCTGCCCTAATGTTGCTGACAGAGAAGGTGTTTCTTTTATATTCAGAAGTGTCTGCCTCTGAAGTTAAAGATGAAGGTTACAAAATATCCCCTGAAAATCAGTACAGCTTGTGACTCAAGGGTATGATTTCTGGAGTTAGACTATCTGAGTTTAAATCTTGGCTTTGCTTCTTAGTCATGGTGTTGCACAACTTGTTTTTACCTCTGTATACCTTGGTTTCCTCCTCTATGAAATGGAAGTTCTAGTAAAACTGGCATCATATGGTTGATGTGACTCAGTCAGTCAAATAAATAAGAGTTACTCCTATCAGCATTGTCTCATTACCAAGTGAGGTGATTTGTGAGTGAAACAGTTATGGCCTCAGATTACAGTGCAAGGGTTAGCAAATATGACTTGCTGGCCAAATCCAGCCCTCTGCCTATTTTTATAAATAAGGTAATTCTGGAACACAGCCATGTTTATTTACTTAGGTATAGCTTATAGCTGCTTTTGTGCTACAATGGGAGGGCTGAGTAATTGTGACAAAGACCTTATGGCCACAAAGCCCAAAATGTTTACTACATGGCCCTTCAGCCAGAAAAAGTCTGCTGACTGACCCCTGGAAAGACAACAACTATTAATATATTTTTTTAGGCCAGGCATGATGGCTCACACCTGAAATCCCAGCACTTTGGGAGGCCAAGGTAGGTGGATTACTTGAGCTCAGGAGTTTGAGACCAGCTTGGCCAACATGGTGAAAGCCCATCTCTACTAAGAATACAAAAATTAGCTGGGTGTGATGGCAGGTACCTGTAATCCCAGCTACTTAGGAGGCTGAGGCAGGAGAATCACTTTAACCCAGGAGGCAGAGGTTGCAGTGAGCTGTGATCACGCCACTGCACTCCAGCCTGGGTGACAGAGCGAGACTCCATCTCAAGAATAAATAAATAAAAATAAATAAAATAAAAAACTGTATTTTTCTCAAAAGAAAAAATTGGCATAGAAATTATTTATTCTGGAAAATATATTTATATCCATGCTTCTGCATTCTTTCAAGGGTCATATTACACACTGCAGGTAAGTGCAACCAGGACTTCAGATGGGGCTGCCATGTGCTCTCTTTATCTTCATCAGTTCTGCTTAAAGAAGCATCATGTGTGAGGATGCTGTTACTAACCCACTTTCAGCAGAATAAATGTCCTGTTATTTTCCAGTAGTGTTCATGGATTTGCATTGATCCATCCTGTCTTTCAGTGGACTTCCATTATCCACAGTTACATATGCTTAGAAGGGGTAAGCTGGCTGGGGTGCAGCCTGTGGCTTGGAGAAAGAATTTCCCTGTATGAGAAGGCAGCTGACTATAAGGAGTATGAACTCCCATCCTCGGCTTTATGCAGCCCGTAGTAGAATCAGGTGTTGGCTACCATATTTGTGAATGACTAAATTTTATTTTATAAAGGAATAAAAGCTGCTTCTAAAAAGGTCTGAATTTTATACTTCTGGACTTTTTTAAACAAAGTATGGGAAACTTAACAATTTTCCAATGGTCAAAAAAGGTTATGAAAGGAGTCATTTAATCCCATGAAATGTTTATGTACACACAAAACCGGCTACTGATATTTGATAAAGTTAACGATTATAGTAATGAAACACTTCAAGCAAATTTATAAATGAACACAAAACAAAGATCTGAGATTTACCAATATGTCATAGACAGAGGAGTACCCCCATGTCATTAGTACTCAGACTAGAGTGCAAATGCAGTTTCTCTGCATTTTTCTGAATTTCTTTAGAAATTCACATCTTGGCACACAGACCTTACCATTATGATTTTTGCAAGTGAGGAAGTATACACAGAAAGTAGTGGTAAAAATTGCAGGTCCCCTGGAAGTGATAGACTCATTCTAAAATAATATTCACCTAGAAAATAATCCAATATTGTATTCTTTCTTTAATCTTCAGTTAATAACACAGAAGATAGTAGAAGGTTCAACAAATATGCATGTAAATTTCGGGTACTAGTATATTCTATCTGTGCAGACGATGCTCAATTTTATTCTGCATAAAATGCTGAAGTAGCCTGTCTAGTCTTGCTTCACCTTTGACTCTTTTTACAACATGCACTCTGTTAACTACAATAATGAGAAACAGCAAAGACTGCAGGCTCTGGAGCTTTATTTAGGTGCACATTTTGGGTCTGCCATTTACCATCTGTGTGACCTTGAGCAAATGACTTAATGTCTCTGTGCCTCTGTTTCTGCATCTTAAGTAGAAAATAATATTGCCTACTGTGGTAGAGTGCTGATGTCTGAAATAAATGAATAAATGCAAATGAAGTGCTTACAATTTTGTTATGTCTTTTTCTTATGTTTGTCCTTCTCTAGGTGTAATGAGTTGAATTGTGTCTCCATGAGAAGTTATGTCAAGTTTTTACTCCCAGTACCTGTGAGCATGATATTATTTGTAAACAGAGTCTTTGCAGATAAAATAATTACAATGAAGCCATACTGGATTAAGGTAGGCCCTAAAACCAATGCTTTGTTTTACTATAATGGTAAGGATGCATCTTTGCCTGGTTTATACCCATCATCCTTACCATTACAACAAGACAAAAGCATTGAAGTCTTCTTAAGAGAAAGGAGAGGAAGATTTAGACACAGAGATACAGAGGAGTGACACAGGGAAGAAGCCCATGTGAAGACAGAGACTGAAGTGATGAAGCTGTCATCAAGAAACACAAGGAGGCTGGAACCTACCAGAAGTTAGGGAGGAGGAAGGAAGTCTCCCCTAGAGTCTTTGGCGAGAGCACTGCCCTACTGACACATTCATTTCAGACTTCTAGCTTGCAGAACTGTGAGAGAATGAATTTCCATTGTTTTAAGCCACTTAATTTGTGATCCTTTGTTACGGCAGCCCTATGAAATGAATCCTACAGGTAACCTAGATTAAAAAGTTGGAGTTTGTGGAAGAGAAAATGAGAAGCCAAAAGATGAAATCCCAGTACCTAGTCCATTGGGTTCTCTTTGACTTTCCTTATTTTGTAGAGGTCAACTATTTGTTTCCTTGCCTGTAGGGAAGCAGGGTGAGGATGGCAGGCAGTGCCCCTGTGGGAATGTGTATTCTCTTCTACCTAGAGCTGTGCTGTTCATACAGAAGCCACTTGCCACAGGAGGTTACTTAAATTTAAATTCATTATAAAAAATAAAATTAGAAATTGAGTTTCTCAGTTATACTAGCCATATTTAATACATACAACAGTCACATGGGGCTAGCGACTTCCATTTTAGACTGCAAAGATATATGACATCTTAATAACTGTGTAAAGTGCTATTGGCCTGCACTAGATGATATTTACATTATAATAGGATTTGTTTAGGAGACAAAGTAAGCAGACAGGTTGGGTAGAAAATAGAAATATGTCATTGGCATAATATCATTGGTTTTAGGACCCACCCTAATCCAATGTGATTCATCTTAACTTGATTTCGTCTGCAAGAAACCTATTTCTAAATAAGGTCACATTCACAGGTACTGGGGTTAAGGACTTATATGACTTATATCCTTTCATGGGGACACAATTCAACTTACTACACCTCGAAAATGCCAATAAGTAGAACTAGAGATAGAAAAACCTCTATTACAAGGTGCCACACTCTTGTAATACCGACAGGCAATTTCATAATTTATTAAGGAAAAAGGAAGAGAGAATGTGGTAGAATTGATACTTCAACAGCTGCACATGAGGCAGGTCTCACTTGTTGAATGGTCTATTGTTTTCATCTTAAAGTCATGCACATCACTGCTTTTTTGTAATTTGAACAAAGGGTATTTACTATATTCAATTCTTTTAGATGGAAATCGGTACAGCCAAAGACTGGCTTGTATCTAATGACAGAGATCGCCATGGAGAAGTATAGCCTTCTTCACCTTGATCTGCTGGAGATAGACCTCATATAGAATTGGTTAATGTTTTGATCCCTTAATACTTTGAAGGAGGTAAACACTGCAAAGCAACAAGAGATCAAGAAATCTGTGAGCTACGATCTCTCTCCTCCTCTTCAGATTTAATCATACAGATGAATAAATTGCTATAAAAATACCAAAAATAAAACTAAAAATAATGACTGAACCATTAAAACAAAAATCTGATGTACCCTGTGTTCAGGTAGCAGGAAATTTAATTCCAGTCATACCAGTCTCCTGTGATTTTTTTTTCCTTTCATCTAAGATATTTTTAATGCTCAGAGGCATTATAATAGAAAAGCATGTATTTTTGCCTGGTTTATACCCATCATCCTTACCATTACAACAAGACAAAGGCATTAAAGTAAAATTAATCATGTCAAAAGATTTTAGCAAAAACAAGTGAGACCATGCATAAAGCATCGCTTTGTCTAGTGTGAAGTCACGCTCTGATTAAAAACATATAATGAAAGTGAAAGTGATACATCATTGCCTTAGCAGTAGGGTTTTCTGAAAGTGCTTTGCAGTTCTCAACATAAAAATGTGGGAACATTTTGGTCTTTGAAACTCACAAAGATTATTGTTCTACCTAAATAGCTAGAATTCAATCTCAATTTAAAAAAAATAAATTAAGACTTAATGACCAAACCAGGCATGTCAGCAGGATTAATAATTAGAACACACTGTGAGGAGTGATCGTCTGCCTTGACATCCAGACACAGAGGTATGAGAGAGTCTTCTCAGCACTCCCCTTTCACAAAACCATCCTTAATGCCAGCTAAGTGTGGCCAGGTCCTTAACGTATCAGCATAGCTCTTTGCTCCATCAGAAGCACTTAATGAATAGAAAGGTTTGATTGTAGAGTAATCATATTCCCTAGCAGTAAACTCAATTTATGTATGATCCACAAAACCAAAAATTCTAAGTGGTTGGCTATTCCTGAAATGTAGGTTTAGTTAATGATGTCACCATAGAGTCATCTCATGGATTTGAAAAGAAACAGTTTACTTATTTGTACTTTGCCTTCATTACTTCTTTATTTTGATGGGGATATGTACACATAATAATTGCTCGTCAAAATTATCTTTCTTTTTTCATTGTTGTCATGTTGAAGGTCATTTTGGGCTATCGTCCTTAGCAAGCTAAAGCAGGACAGAAAACCAAATACTGCATGTTCTCCCTTATAAGTGGGAACTAAATGATAAGAACTTATGAACACAAGGAAGGAAACAATAGACACTGGGGTCTACTTGGGGGAGAGGGTGAGAGGAAGGAGAGGACCAGAAAAGATAGCTATTGGGTATTGAGCTTAATACCTGGGTGATTTAATAATATGTATCATGACATGTGTTTATCTATGTAACAAACTTTCACATGTACCCCCAAACCTAAAATAAAAATTGAAAAAAAAAGAAAGCCATTTCAACTGTTTTTTTAATGGGATGTCTCTAAATGTTGAAAATCATCCTGTTCTATGAGATCTATGTGTATGTATTTATATATATATATATAATTTATATCTGTACACATATTTGCATAACTATATTTTAGATGTATAATAGTTTACATATAATACTGGAAACAAAAGATGTATAATAATTTACATATAATATTAGAAACAGTGACAATTGGACAAACTCAGACATATTAAAACTGAGGGAAATCAAACTTTTAAAAATGCACTCCAAATGGATCATAATAATATTTAGAGTGTTTTTGTAAACTTCCCTTTAATAGGAATGGTTTTGGCCAGGTGTGGTAGCTCACACCTATAATCCCAGCACTTTGGGAGGCCGAGGCAGGCAGATAACCTGAGGTCAGGAGTTGGAGACCAGCCTTGCCAACATGGCAAAACCCCATCTCTACTGAAAACACACAAATTAGTCAGTGTGGTGGCACATGTCTGTAGTCCCATCTCCTCAGGAGGCTGAGGCAGGAGAATTGCTTGAACCTGGGTGGCAGAGATTGCAGTGAGCCGAGATTGTGCCACTGCATTACAGCCTGAGTGACAAAGAGAGACTCCATTTCAAAAAAACAAAAAGAAAAAAGAAATGGTTTTATATCCTGGTAATGGGTATCAGTCCTGACAATAAAGTCATATGCAGGAAGTGACAGAAAGATATATGGAACAATTGTATTCTGACTAATAACTTCGCCTCACAGGAAAAGTGAGGCTATTTTGCATGTGACAAGAAGAAGTGAAACAAATATTTGGGAGCATAAGGGTGTGCTATTGTAAACATTAGGGACTAGTACATATTTTGATTATACACCTTCTGAGACTTTGGGAGGACTGCACTTTTCCACCTACTTTGAAATTAGATGTGTCCAAGCAATTTGTTTTAGCTGATACACAATGTTATTCAGGACAGAAACTTCAAGAGTCTGTGTGACATTTCCTCTCCCTGCCATGAATATGGTGATATGTCAAATAGTGGAGTCTGTCAACCTGAGAACCAGAATGGGAAGATATGAAACAGACTCCCAGTTAACCTGCCATAGACATATGACATGAAAAGAAATAACTCTTTACTTTCATAAACCACTAACTTTTGGGGATTGTTGTAACTGCCTAACCTGACTGATAAAGGTGCCAGGAAGGTCCAGTGGCTGATAAAGAAACTGAGATGGAAGAGTGGAAAGACGGAAATGCATACCATGGTGAGGAAAATCAGTTGGTACAACTGTTATTTGCTCTTACTTGGAAGGCTAATCAGTTATTTAATTAACTTCCACCTGCAAGGGATGCCGCTGAAAACAGAATGTTGATTGTATGTGTTGGTTGCTGTTGGCTGCACTTGGCAAGATTTACAAAATAGAGATGATCCCAGAAAACAACTGGCCCACTTATGAGCAGTACTGAAAGGAAATAGAGTCCAGAAATCTAGGGCGGTGTAGCCTTGGAAGATGTAGTGTTTTTCAATTTCATCTGATAAGTTAAAACTCAGGTTAATGAGAGAGAAAAAATTAAAGGTGTGACTTTCACAGTGCTTTCACTGAGTTAGGATGTCTCAGAAGAAAGTTTCAATTAAGGCCAAGACAACCACCAGTAAATTCTAATTCAGAGAAAATACTAAAAAACAAACTTTCCCATTTAAGTCTTATGATACAAAAATAGACTATTAGTTGGTGTGTGTGTGTGCGTGCATGTGTGTGTGTGAGAGAGAGAGACAGAGAGAGAGAGAGAGAGAGACAAGAGAGAGAAGGGGGCAAGAAAACAAAGGAAATGCAATCTAAGAAGTTTATCAGAAAAGAAATATGTCATGGTCACTGGCATTGGAGTAGCTGGAAACATAAGAAAACAGTTAAGTTTTCTTGAGAGTTAATCGTCAGAAGAACTGCCAGTCTTGAGTCAAAGTAGCTGTTGATAATTTGATATCTAAAACTGTTATGGTTCTCTAAATGTTTATAGATGGCTGGGTGCAGTGGCTCTTGCCTGTAATCCCAGCATTTTGGGAAGCTAAAGCAGATGGATCACCTGAGTTCAGGAGTTCGAGACCAGCCTGCCCAACATGGCAAAATCCCATCTTTACTAAAAACACAAAAAATTAGCCAGGTATGGTGGTGGGTGCCTGTAATCCCAGCTACTCAGGAGGCTTAGGCAGGAGAATCACTTGAACCTGAGAGGCAGATGTTGCAGTGAGCCGTGATCATGCCACTGCACTTCAGCTGAGGCAACAAGAGTGAAACTCGGTCTCAAAAAAAAAAAAAAATGTTTACAGCCATGGAATGTACATAGAAAACTCTTCCACTCAGGAAGAGCATATCCATCAGGGTCACTTCAGACATGACTCATGAAGATAATGGAAAAAGAAGGATTTCCCATAGGGAGAAGCAAGAGCCATGGGAGAACAAGAAGTAATAAACAGAATTGGGCAGGGCCCTAATCAAAGAACACAACACACCTCTTGGATAGGTGTAGATACCAAATAACTATTTGGTAGAATTGCTAGCTTGCTACACTCTTTCCAAATGAAAGTGTTTACTGGGGTGATCCTGTCCCTTTTCCATCATGGTGCATTATGTGTGAGGGACCAGATAATTTGTCTCTTTAGTTTATTTATTCCAGGTCAAGAGGAGTCTCAAATCAGCTTGAGGTTAGGATGACTATTCTTATCCAGAGATCCTCCACAATGGACTTGATTTTGGGTGATCTTCCCTTGGAGGAAAGGTAAGAGTGCTTTGAGCCAGCAGAAGAGTACATGGAGTATGTGATGTCTAGTAGGATAATTATGCTAGTCACATTGCATTGTTTGAAAATTCTCTGTTTTTCCTCCTTCTGAACCCTGGTGAGCTTGCACTTTCCTGCTTCCTGAAATGGGATGTGGTTCTGTGACTGAGAAGAAATGATATATGCCACTTTTAATCACCACTGCAGCTCTTTCTTCTCCTTGTTGCATCAATGGTGGAAATGCATGTCGAGATGGAGCCCCCATGTGCCTGGACCCATGAACGACTCTGTGGAGCATGCCCTCTATCAACCTGTGTTGGACATGTAGAATAAGTAAGAAATAATTTTGTTTTGTCAGTTTAAGCTCCTAGGACTTTTGACTTTTGGGGTTGTTTATTACCACAGCATAATCTAGTTTATTTTGACTGATAGACACAAACTTCATGCTAGACATTGAGATTTCATTCCAAAACAAAGTATGTCTTCTTTCTCAAACTTTAGATGAGCATAAGATAAGATTCAATATTTTGGTTTTCTTTATTTGGTTAAAAAATAATGCAAAGTCAACTAAAGTAGAATAAAAATGTATTGAGGAACAACTCTATTTCAGATCCTGAGCCTGGACATTTATTTATATTATTTAATTCTCACAATAACCCTGTGAGGTGAGTATAATTATCCTCAATTTGCAGATGAGATTAAAAGATCAGAGAGTAAGCAGTTTCCCAAAGGCATACAGTCAACAAATATCTTGTGTGTGTTTCAATCCAGATGTCTGTCTCTACAGATGTCTGTAAAGATGTGTGTGTGCACACGTGCGCACGTGCACATGCTGTTTAATTTTTGACACTATGTTTCTTCCAAGAGACAGTTAAAATGTCAAAAAGTTGCAGTGAATTGTGGCCTGTCCATAATCTTTTTTTTTTTTTTTTTTTTTTTTGAGATGGAGTTCGCTCTTATTACCCAGGCTGGAGTGCAATGGCGCGATCTCGACTCAACGCAACCTCCGCCTCCGGGTTCGGGCAATTCTCCTGCCTCAGCCTCCTGAGTAGCTGGGATTACAGGCACGCGCCACCAGGCCCAGCTAATTTTTTGTATTTTTAGTAGAGACAGGGTTTCACCATGTTGACCAGGATGGTCTTGATCTCTTGATCTCGTGATCCACCTGCCTCGGCCTCCCAAAGTGCTGGGCTTACAGGCTTGAGCCACCGCGCCCGGCCCATAATCTTAAACGCAAATTTTGTCACTTACACATTATAATTTGCAGTTTAGTCCATAATCCAAGATTACATTATTGACCTCTAAGAATAGGTTATTTCAATTAGCCTTTTCTAGCTCTATTCTGTGAACATGGTACTATGCCAAATACATTGGTTCCATTTAGATTTTCATGGGTGAAATGGGTCAGCACAGATTAAATCCCATTCATCTGCTTGGACTCTTTGAGTAATGGCAGTTTTTGGTGAGATGAATTGGTGTGAGATCTGGAGAAGCACAGTTGGACGGAAATACAGAGACCAGTCTTCTATTCCTTACACTGCCATTAAATCACTGTGTGATTCTGGGCATAGCACCTCCTCTCTTTGCATCACTTATAGTAAAAGCCAAAATAAAAAAATGTAAACCTGCCACAGAAGTTCCAGTCCGGCCTGGTCTCTGCTGGTGTCTTTAGCCACATCTCCTATCTGTTTCCCCCTCATTCTTTGAGTTCAGCCATGCACCTTCTTTTTGCAGCATCTTTGCCTTTACTGTCAACTAACCTGGAGCAATCTTATCTCACATCTTCACCTGGGCACTGCCTAACTCCTTCTCATCCTTCAGTTGTCAGTGCAAATGCCACTTTTTTTGTAATATTTCCCGTGACTCCTAAATTAGATCAGGACTCTCCATTGCCAAATCTTATATATTTTATATCCTTCCCTCAGAGTACTATCATGTTTTCTTATTATATATTGCTACCTGGGATTATTTATTAATGCTGGTTTCCCCCTCTAAACTATTAACATGGTGATATTTGTTTTGGCTCAGCATAGTATCATCTGTGCTTAGCACAATCTCTGTTACATAGGAGATGCCAATTGTGTCTGTTAAATGAATGAAACGAGTGTGTAAAATGAGAGGGCTGGGCATGGAGATCATTTAATCTTTCAGTACTTACACTCAGTGGTTTGCCAGACATAGTCTATAATTTGCCTAAGAATAACAGAGCAAATTTAAATAGTCCACGTGACTCATACCTCCTTCATTTCAGACTGAGTGGCAAATACCATAGCTTGTGGGTAAAGAAGGTATCAGAATTATTCGTACACATGCTGTTCTATGGAGGAAAAAAAATTGCTATTTTCAAGAGAGGTATAAGCCAGAAATAAATGAGAGGTGACCAAAGAAGGTCAACCAGTTTTTCTAGGTACCCAACTTCCTTGAAATATAGTATTTGGCATGACTACCATACATATTTTCTCAAAAATCTATGAAAAATCCACTAATGCACTGGTGCATGAATACACAGTAGCAAATAATTCAAGATATATAGCAATGTGCAGCCATGTATCTCAAATTAGGATTGAGCTCATTGAAGGTAAAATTAGATGCTAACATATTTAAAAAGTCCAAGCACAATTGTCTCTCCTTCTTTGTCCAAAGCCATGGAAACGATTGCTCCACGAACTGAAACAAAAAATTCCAGGCTAAGAGAGATCAACTGCTGTGATATTGTATATAATATTTAGATCACTGTGTTTTCAGTAACACTGAAAACAAAAATTAGAGGGGTATCCCAACTTGCAATTCTTAATTCTTAAACCTGTTTTGATAATTCCTTGAAATAGTCTCCATGTGATACAGTTATTTGGTTAATTCTGCAGCCCCATCACTTAGGAGTCCAACTTCAGGCTTTCCTATAGATATGCAAATTTATTTCAGTTGCCAAAAGACACTATACTCCCTTCTGCTTTTTGGCATTCTCAATACTAGGTGGTTTTACTAAAGTACTTTCCCATCTACCTTTTGCCTAGGTAATTCCTACCCATTTTTTCAGAGTTACAAATGGTCACTTTAAGGAAAGCTTCCCTAATCTCTCATGTTTACATTAGGGGCTCCTTTTTGTGTTCCCATAGCACTCTAGGACTTATCTATGTATCTCTTAGCAGCCTGTATTATAATTACTTCCTTAGGTTATTGAGAGGAGAGATTATCTTATGCATGTTCTATCCTACCATCCAGCACAGAGTGGGTATGCAATAATTGCTTATTACAGGGAGGCATGAGATCTGTAAATAAGTCTAAATTATTCCTAGGCATTTTCAGAGTCATGCAGAAGTACCTCATTGTTTTCTAAAGTTCTCCTGCAATGGGAAATGCACTGTCTATGAACTCTACCTACCTGTCTAGAAATTATATTAAATTAAATGGTTTGTGGGTTTTAGTTCTTGGTAATAAAGATAATATGAATAAAGGAAACCCACAGGTACAAAGCCCTTAATTGAATTTACATTTTATTTTCTTCAAAACAAATAATGATAAATGATTATTGGGCTTTGGCTAATTTGACTTTCCTCCCATTATATCCTCAGGGAACAGAGTGAACTGAAATCAAGAAACAGAAGGGCCAAGGAAAGATGTCCATTTGAATGTATCAACATGCAGGTTTATTAATTATTCCGTGAATAATTAACAACTAAGCCATTCTGCACTGCTTGGATATTGAATATAATTAAACCTATATTTATCATTTGGGACTGAAGTTCAATATCTTATATAAGCTTTGTTTTCTCATGACTATTCCTTCACCATTTATAGAAAGTATATTTTTTCAAAAGTATGCAGAATCCACCAGCTTTCTGATCTTTGTGACTCCTCTTAAAGAAATAAATGACAACCAGACACAGGACCCCTCACATGTGGATGGGATCAAGTTAAATGTTGTCCACGGGCCAGAGGAGACAACCTGGGAAACCACTACCCAACAGCTTCCTTTATTCTCCATGACTGAACAGTAGAAAATTCCAAATCCTTGCACTACAAAGAAGAGAAGAGTTTTAAATCAACAGAAGGGGAGAGGAACAAAAGGCATTTCCTCTACCTTTAACAAAGGTAACTAAGAGTGATCAAGAGAAGGAAGATGCCTTTCTACTTAGTTCCATAATTTTCATTCTAATGTTATTCAAAATAAGTCATCATTGGTACATAGAAGGATAAATCTGTATTTTAGAGTCCTTTTTTTTCTGTTGTTCCTCACAAAAGGCAACTAAAAAGCATCTAATATAATAGAATCTCTTATTTGAAATATTGGAAAAAAGATGCCAGTTCCTGGAAAATACCTTGCCCATCAGTAAAGAAATTGGCCCATAGGGAATAAAAATGGAGTGGAGAGCTCTCTAATGCTATCCCATGGGGAGAAATAAAAGGGATCTCTACATGTGGACTTCATAAAAACTTTGATATATAAGAAATCTGTTATCAAAAGTACACAGTAGCCCCAGGAATTGTTCTGTTTAATCTTTGCACAGAGGATTTAGGGCCTGCAAAGTGCAAGAGGCATGATTTTTGCATTGGCCATTTTAGTATTCATGTCTCCTGTACTGCTTTCTAATAAGTTAAGACGAAACGGGAGACTGCGTGCAGCACTGAGAGATGCAAGAAAAGCAGTGCTGAAAAATGAAGATGAACAAAAGTGCATCTCAACTTCCCTCTTATCGTCAGGTGAGGGAACAACGATGCCAAACTTAGAATGTTATTACTTAACACTTCACATTTACAAAAAGGCTTTGCAGTCATTTTTACATGGTATTTCTCAATACTTTTCTGACAGAGGCTTTTTTTCTAATAATCAGTTTTTATAATGATACATGAAAGGACTTTTCCAAAAAGGAAGATAAACATGCAGTCTGGGCCAGCATGTTACTAAAACAATCTTTTTGGTGAGAATAATTGTTTCCTTTACTTTTGGGTAGGCCAAACAACTGATTGGCTGACTATTTGAATGTTATTTTCTTTCTGTTATGTAGACCCACTTTTTCACTCCTATTCTCCTTCACTCCATTCAACTCACTATTACTTAAGTTTATCCCTTACATCGTATTTCTGAAATATAAATAACATAACAGAATAAGATCTAAAGAAAACTAGCCTTCCTCTTAATTCTTCTGTGATATAAGGTGTGTGATATCTGTGATATAAATGGAGTGGCTCCCACGAGTGAGTCTATGTGGACCTACCTGTGGGATGGCATTTTTCTAAGAGGAACATGTCTGTAAGGCACACTGAGAAATGTTTGCTCAACATAAGTGGGCAAAGTATGCCGAGATTCAGAAACTACAGCTGCCCTCACATTTTAGGTTATCTGCTAGTTAATTTGTTAGTTTGCATGGAGAAAGTTATTCAGTAAATAGGTAGACCCCAAATCAGGGGACTGTCTGCTACCTTTAACTGTTATCCTTACCTCCCTGACAAAAGAGTTTAGTACTTGTGGGGCAAAAGAATGGCAGTGGAAAGTTCTACAGTCCCTTAGGTTTTATAAGATTTGGGGACAATCTGGGTATTCTGATGAGAAACATTTCTTCATTTATTATTACATGGCCCAAAGCATGGCAATCTGTCAATTGCCTTTTTCAGTTTTGCAGAAAAAGATATCTTAATATAAAAACCAGGAGATATTATCTAGGTAAACTTTTTACATTTCTTCAACAAATGTAACAAATATGCCTTCACTTGGGACTGTGTAGTCATAGCCTACCAGGTAATAAACGATATATTTTTAGTACAAGTTCCAGTGAAATGAACATTGTTAAGTAGAGTAAACATTTATTTTAAAGCCATATGTCTGAGTATAGAAAAAAGGGTTCAAGATCTTTACATACGTTCCCATTATAAGAACTTTACACATAGACACACTAATTTATTTCATTCATTTTCAAATCTACCAAATAGAGTCAATAGATACCCTTTCTCTTTACCTCTTAGTCTTTACATTATTAAATCTAACATATGAAAACTATGGAGAATATGCATATTGAGAATAGGCATATGGAGAATAGACAGTGTATTGAAGTGGTGTGCCTGCATGGAGAGCTTGAATTGACTGACTGATGCCTCTAGGTATAAAGGTACAGTCCTTATGCTAATGTTGATAGTGATGTTACAGTAATAGCAATAGTACCTGTAATTTGTTGGTACATTCTATGTGCTAGGTGATTTATAAACACAATTTTATTTTAAAAATGCTACAGTGACTCTCACAAAATGAAGAAACCATGACTCCAAATATTTATATGATTTGCTCAAGGTCCTGGATCTGGGTTTGCAATCAGGTCTGTCTGATTCAAAGTTCATGTTTTCTTCTGACATCCCTCCAAGCAGGGAGTTAAATCAGACAATGTGAAAACTTGAAGTAAGGTGACCATATGTTCCAGTCTATACCTGCTGTCCTGGCATGATTAATAGATTCCCCCTTCAAGCTTGAAAATGCCCCAGTATGGACAATGTTTGATAATCAACCTATCTTTGAGCAAGGTTTAAAATGCACATAAGACTTTTCCAAGGTATTGTTAACAATGCTTTAATTAATCTTTTTGTCTTTACTGAAGGGCGCCAATCAAGTAAAACATTGAACCTAGCTTGGTGTATTTGGGAAAACAAATGGATTTATGAATGAATATCATTTGCTAATTAGGTGTATTATCTCTCTGTCATCTCTCTCTGAGAATCTTTTATCCTTCCTCTTTTCTCTCTCCTCCTCCTAGTCTCCATGTTTCCTTTTATGCAGGCTTTTGCTATTGGTTAAGTATCAAATAATGAATTCTTTGGTTTTGCTTTAGCTTCAGTTTCTGACAAACCCTTAAAATTCAGCTTGGCCACTCACTCAGATGTTTAAACCACTATTAATGGTATTTTTGTCAAAAGGAAACCATTTTAAGACATCACTAACTTATTTTTCTTTCTTTTCCTAAGCTCACTGCTACTATTCCACTACTTCTTCACTAAAGGCGTGGTGCACTGGTGTCCAGGGAGCTTTCTTGTTGCTGTTCCTGGACAGTGCTACTGCAGGTTTCGCTGGGGGACACCAGCTCCAAAATGTATTATTTCAAGCACCACCTCACATGTCTCTATGCCTCTTCTGCTCTTATGGGTAAATGGCTGTCCAGTTTCTATTATTGTAAAGGGTTCTTAGGAAGAGGAAAGGAAACGATTTTTGAAAAATAAACATGATAAAATACATAACTGTTGAAGACACATGCAATAAGAAAATCTAACTTTCACTTGTGTTGGTTTTAAATGTATGGCTTTGATTTATGGATTAAAATTGCTCATTTATTATTTTATCTATACAGCTCTGGGCAATTTTGACAGTTAAAATTTAGTTTTATTGACCAGTGCAGCCACTGTGCCCACAAGGGGACTGGTGCACACAGCCTGCTGCACTCAAGAAACGATGATTTTTGATTCCATGAGTGAGTCCGATTGGGAGTCATAACCGATATAACAATAAGTTCCAAATCTCAGTGCCCAAGGCAAGAGGTTTGCTGTAAAACACAATCACCCTTTAAGAAGGGGAAGAGAAGAATCCTGGGTAGAAGTTTGAAAGCACAATTTCATGCAGCTGGAATAGGTCACAAATATATCTGTCCATTCAAACTATGCAGCAGTATAAGGGGACATTTCTCTCAACACCCACTTCCACAGACTAAATATTAATGAGCAAAAATGCCTAAAAAGCAAAATGAATGTTAGTTACAGGGACAATGAGCTAAACAACCATTCTGATGTGAGAAAATTTACTAGTGAGTGCTGTAAACCAACCTTTGGCTTTTCAATCAACAACAACAAAAAGAACTGAAGAATTTTAAGGGGAAGATCTTTGCTCCTCCCCCACATCATCCACTGCAGCACATACGGAAACATAAACCAGGACAGTGATTTTAGGAAAGGCCTGTTCGACTACCAGTTGGCCACCTCTGCAATGTTAATTTAGTCTTTTACTCTAAATCTCCTGTGATACATAAACAAACCTCCAAAGGGGAACAAATCAATAAAATGTCTAATTTGATTAACTATGTTTTCAAATTCATCAAGACAGCTCTAACCTGAAATAAATAGGTGAGTGAATAAATAAATAATGCACTCACTTGTGAGTATTTTCCACGTCTTCTTTTCATCGTCGTAATACTGAACCAAATTGCTGGGGAGCCGGTCCGGTCCAGGAGGCAGCCCTCCAACCAATAACAGCATTTTCTTGTTAGAGCGAATTCTTCACCCAAAACAAAAGAGGAGATGAATAACCACATTATTGTAGAGTCTTTTTAGTGGCAACAAAATCATAACCATCAAAAGAATGTTCGTTGCTTGCAGATATCTATTTCATTTTTTTCCTGTTTCTTCTCCCATTCATGTCTCAACAATTTTTTTTGAACCAAGCAGAAAAATGATCAGAAGAGCTGCACATCCCCATACTCATAGAATAATAAGCTCCCTTTATGCAATTTGTTAGAGGTTCATTCTAGAACGACCTTTTTCTTATATTATCCCTTTAAATCATCACTCTTTACAGCTGAGTACACATGAAATGCTCTGGAGTTGTACTAAGGTTAAGCATTAAAGTTGCATGTCAAAAATCGTATTAGTCAAAATCATTATTATAAGCCATTCTCCACTCAAAGAACCTTGAAAAAATTAAGGTTATGCAGGGAGTTTGTGAGCCAACTCTTTAATCACCCAGGGAACTTCAAATACCAGTTTGGTACAATTAGTAGCACAGGGCTAACTGGGGTGGGTTAACCAGTTTGAACATGAATTTTTTGTTTGTTTAGACTTCTGCCTTCTTCCCCTTCCCCCACTCCCAGCTCGCCCTCCCCTCTGCTCTCCCCCTGTGCACCACTGGCGATACAGCAGCACCAATTGGTAAAAATGAGACTGTGATGTTGTTGTGAGCCTCCCCAGAGTGGAGCCCTGCCAATGCTTGCCACTGATCCAGCGGCATGAACCTGCTCAACTGTGCAAAGTCACTCTAATTCCCTCCCTCTGTTTTTCTACCTTCTCCCCCAGGGGGCAACCACTGAAAGGAGTGACTACCCACCCATCAAGAGCTGGCAATTCGCTGCTATTAACCGTGACTGTGATTCCCAGTCCGCCTGGCAGTTCCTGAGAAAGGCCTGCAACGTCTCATATGCAGTAAAAGCTGTAAGATGCACCCTGGCCGGCACACTCGACCTGATGGATGTACAATCCTCAGGAACAGTAATGGATTGAGCACACTTGTGATTGAAGCAGGGAGAGGAGGCCCAGACCCCCACAAAGGGCCTGCTGATTTAACAGTCACTTTACATATAATTGAACTTTTCTTGTACCTGAAAGGCTCAAGGTGGTGGTGGAGGAAACGGAACAACAATGATTGAAGGAAAAAAGTCAATAAATACAAAAGGATTCCTCGTAGTGATGATCACAAGCCACAGTGTGGCTCTCAATCTATGATTACACATTCAGCTCATTCTGATTCAGGAATATTTGGCGAAGTATGCCCTTGTGGAGAAGCACTATTTGTTGGTTAAGAACCTAACATTCAGAGAGTTAACTTAATGCAGTTAATGACATCGCCATGTGAAGGAAGGGAACAAGAGAATTCCTTTGATGAAACTCTGGTGCCATTGAATGCATTGTATTATGCCTCAGTGGGAAAAAATACCTTCTGGTGAATTGCATATTTTAGACACTCATCGATAGAGGGAGCTGTACTTACAGAGGAATGAATAATGTGATAGCAGCTTGCAATGTTAATTGTGCCACTCTGTGGATATAGTTGAGCCAAAAGGAAAACAAATAAACCCAACCTCTTTGAATTTGAAGTACCTTCAAACTGTACCCTTATGCCTTATAGATTAGTAGTTGACAAACAAAACAGAATACAATAGCAAAGATCCCCATACTTGGAGGATTTCAGTGACTGGGGTGTTTTTGCAAGAGGGGGTTAAGAAAAATCAGTTTGTTTTCCTCTTTCATTTGGAAAAAATACATACAAAATTCACATGCTATGTAATCTCCTAAATGCATGGCCACAGAGCTGATATATGACCATTTTTTCTTATTGTAGTTTTTAGTCCAAATAATCAACCACTCTGTGTTGTGTAAGAGAAGTCAAAATGAAAACAAATACTCTTTTCAGGTTGCTGCAAATTACCCTGTGTAGACAGACCTGTTCAACCGCAGCTCACGATTCTGTGACTGTCCTAACATCACTCGTCTACATGCTGCCAGGCTGCAGATGGGAAGAGATCAGTATTAACAGGACAGACACAGAGGAAAGAACTCATTGAAGTGGTGGTCATGACAAAAGCAACATAATTAAATATGTTTTAATATATAAATAAATTCACTGCTTAAAAAATATGTTTAATGGGGCCCAGTGTGGTGGCTCATGCCTGTAATCCCAGTACTTTGGGAGGCTGAGGCAGGCGGATCACCTGATGTCAGGAGTTTGAGACCAGCCTGACCAACTTGGTGAAACCCCAGCTCTACTAAAAATACAAAAATTAGCTGGAGTGTGGTGGTGGGTGCTTGTAATCCCAGCTACTTGAGAGGTTGAGACAAGAGAATTGCTTGAACCCGGGAGGCAGAGGTTGCAATGAGCCGAGATTGCGCCATTGGATTCCAGCCTGGAAGACAAGAATGAAACACATCTCAAAAAAAAAAAAAAAAATTAGCTGGGTGTGGTGGCACACACCTGTTATCCCAGTTACTTGGGAGGCTGAAGCCAGCTCTACTTTGTGAAGGTGAACCACACGGAAACCCAATACAAGATGAAACATGTAAGAAGTTGAATCATACAGAGGAAAGAACACATCAAGTAACAAAATGCATTTGAGTGGTTTTCTCACTATTTTCTCCACTGACTCTCAAAACAGCTCAATGTGGTAGGGGTAACTCCATTTTACAGAGAAAAGAGAAAGTTTCCATAGCTATTATAAGAAGATATACATTTGGATATTACAGAAAACTATGAAGATTTCTGAGTCCAAATCAAGGAACCTAATGGAGATCACTTTACATTTATTATTGCTTAAGAATAATACGAATGAGAATAACTATCACATATTTTACTTTGATATAAATGCAATGTCAACTATTCAATTACTCCTAGGAAGTAATACACGTGAATAATTCCTGTGGAAAAGCTTCCATTCTTTTTACAATGTGCAATTATAATCGTGACAATGACAATAACAACAGATAATAATGAATGCGTATTGAATATTGAACTTCTGATTATCACACTATTCATTTGATGTGTGTGAACTTCAATTGGAAAACACCATAAGAAAAGACACCTGTGAACTAGGAAAGTAAAATTAAGAGAAGCTGAACTAACTGTGCTGAAGGTGGTTTTAATAATTCTTTTCCAAATAATTCCAGCAGAGCTTTACAGGTTTAATTTTAGATTAGTCAAAATTTATAAATGCAGCCTCATTGCAATCACTAGAGCTTCTTCTCATGGCAACATAGTATACATACCTTTTAGAAGCTTTTTACATAGGAAACCAATTTATCCAAAAGTAATATGTTCTCTTCATACCTTTTATTATTTTAAAACACTCCTTCCACTCTTCATTTTACCCAACCCAGACCAAAGTATGTATTGAAAAGACAAGGAATGTAAACAAAAAGCTGAGTGTATCGTGGTTAATAATATTTGAATGTCTTCGATTTGAGTTCCTTGATTCTTGCATAGAAAAATGTAAGGTTGCAAAGGCGATGAAATCAGAAGGTCTCCTTTGTTCCATCTCAGTAACTGCCCAACATTTACCATGTGTCACATTTGGGCGTGTATATGCATCTGTATGCATGAGTGCTGGCGTGCATACACACTTTGGTTCCTGGGATGAATGATTGAAGGATGACCTAAACCTCCTGGTGTAAACAAATTTTTCATCATACTGGTGTTCTAAGTACTGTAAAATCTCATTTATTTATTTTTCAGTGATTTGGAACTTCAATAATTGGGAAACAGGCCAGATAAAGTTTTCCTTTCCGTGATACATGAGAAAAGTTTTCATGAACTAGATTGCTAAAAACTTTTAACCTACTTAAGAAATCACCTAATATGCTGACACTTTATAACTACCAATGCACAGTTAAACAAGATTCATCTTACAGGAAACAAATAATTCTCATTTATAATAGAAAATATTCTGCAATGTTCTAAGAATCATTAATTCCTAGGATTAGAAGAGAACTTTGAGGCAATCTAATTCTGTGATTCCCAGGCCTAGCAAGTTACCAGGATCAGCTGAGGGGATTAGAAATTTTAGGTTCTTGGTATAGATTCTCAGTTCTCAACTCCCAGAGATTATGACTCTATAGGATGAGCCTTTAAAAATCAATACTATTTCACAGACTTCCAGTTGACGCTAACATTCAGCCAGACTTGTGGACACTGACTTGGTATAGTCCCCTACATAATGTAGAAATCCTTCTAAAGGTTTTTTTAGTAAGTAATTATTCTTATCTATTTGGAAATTTGAAATGAATCTTAGGTTTTCAGATATACTCTGTTGTTAAAAGTTGTTGGACTGTTGAGTTAGATATATATTTTTCCTCTTATGCTGAGCTGAAAAACCTACGTAGGGTTTCTAGAGCAGTGGTCCTCAATCTTTTTGGCACCAGGGACTGGTTTCCTGGAAGACAATTTTTCCATGGACCAGGGGGGTGGTCTGGAGATGATTCAAATGCATTACATTTATTGTGCACTTTATTTCTATTATTATATTTCTATTATTACATTGTAATATCTGAAACTGGATCCCTTCCTTACACCTTATACAAAAATTAACTCCAGGTAGGTTAAAGATTTAAACATAAGATCTAATACCATAAAAACCCTAGAAGAAAACCTAGGCAATACCATTCAGGACATAGGCATGGGCAAGAACTTCATGACTATAACACCAAAAGCAACGGCAACAAAAGCCAAAATAGACAAATGGGATCTAATTAAACTTAAGAGCTTCTGCACAGCAAAAGAAACAATCATTAGAGCAAACTGGCAACCAACAGAATGGGAAAAAATTTTTGCAGTCTACCCATCGGACAAAGGGCTAATATCCAGAATCTACAAAGAACTTAAACAAATTACAGGAAAAAACAACCCTATCAAAAAGTGAGCAAAGGATACGAATAGACACGTTTCAAAAGAAGACATTTATGCGGCCAACAAACATGAAAAAATGCTCATTATCACTGGTCATTAGAAAAATGCAAATCAAAACCACATTGAGATGCCATCTCACGCCAGTTAGAATGGCAATTATTTAAAAATCTGGGGACAACAGATACTGGAGAGGATGTGGAGAAATAGGAATGCTTTTACACTGTTGGCTGGAGTGTAAATTAGTTCACCCATTGTGGAAGACAGTGTGGCAATTCCTCAAGGATCTAGAAATAGAAATACCATTTGACCCAGCAATCCCATTACTGGGTATATTCCCAAAGGATTATAAATCATTCTATTATAAAGACACATCCACACGTACATTTATTGTGGCACTGTTCACAGTAGTAAAGACTTGGAACTAACCCAAATGCCCACCAATCATAGACTGGATAAAGAAAATGTGGCACATATACAACATGGAGTACTATGCAGCCATAAGAAAGGATGAGTTCATGTCCTTTGCAGGGACATGGATGAATTTGGAAGCCATCATTCTCAGCAAACTGACACAAGAACAGAAAATCAAACACCGCATGTTCTCACTCATAAGTGGGTGTTGAACAATGAGAACACAGGGATACAGGGAGGGGAACATCACACACTGGGGCCTGTCAGGGGAGGGGCCTAGGGGAGGGATAGCAGGGGGTGGGGAAATTGGGGAGGGATAGCATTAGGAGAAATACCTAATGTAGATGACGGGGTGACGAATGCATGGCACATGTATACCTATGTAACAAACCTGCATGTTCTGCACATGTACCCCAGAACTTAAAGTATAATAAATAAATAAAAATAAAATAATAATACAACTCACCATAATGTAGAATCAGTGGGAGGTCTGAGCTTGCTTTCCTGCAACTAGACAGTCCCATCTGGGAGTGATGGGAGACAGTGACAGATCATCAGGTATTGGATTCTCATAGGGAGCCTGCAAGCTAGATCCCTCACATGGGCAGTCCACAATAGGGTTTGCGCTCATATGAGAATCTGATGCTGCCACTAATCTGACAGGAGGTGGAGCTCAGGTGGTAATGCGAAGGATGGGGAGCAGCTGTAAATACAGATGGAGCTTCACTCTCTCTCCTGCCACTCAACTCCTGCTCTGCAGCCCTGTTCCTAACAGACCATGGACTAAAGAAAACTAAAATACCAGTTTTAATGCTTTCTAAAATCACAGTAGTCTTTTAGCAGTCACAGTGCAGTGTTGGGTCCCTGTTCAGCTTCTAGCTGATTATTAATATAGATCTTTTTTAAAAAAACAGTTGTTTTCAAGCCAAGTTTTTCCTATCCTATATGTCTTCTGATTAAGATATTTTAAATAGCTTTGCATGACTATTTTTAACACTTTTGTCCTCTACTGATTTAGACAATTCGTTTCCAGTTAGCAATTGTTAATTGAATTCCTACTATGTTCCACGTGGTGCTCTAAGGATTGTAGAAAATTATGAAACAGGAGGAGTAAATTCCTTGTTCATCGTGGTACTTAATTCCACCCTAGTGGAGACACTATGGAAGCCATCACAAGCTTTGAGGCAGAGTAGTCTAGTTGTTATGGGTGTACACCTCTTATCTTAGCTAAAGTGAAATGCCTGGTTTCAGCTGTTCTAACTGGGGCTGACCTTTTTGCTCCTTGGGTTTTTTTGTTTGTTTGAAAGCCTGGGCTCTGTTGCCCAGGCTGGTGTAGTGTTGTGATCTCAGTTCACTGCAACCTCTGCCTCTCGGGGTCAAGAGATTTCCGGCTAATTATAATTTTTTTTTTTTTTTAGTAGAGACAGGGTTTTACCACGTTGACCAGGCTGGTCTCTAACTCTGGACCTTAAGTGATCCTCTGGCCTCGGCTGCCCAAAGTGCTAGGTGAGCCACCATGCTGGGTCTCTTTGACCCTTTTTAGCATTATTTATAAAACAGGGATAAAACTAACAAGACCTAAGGCATCGGTATCTTTAATTTTCAGAATTAAAAGACATAATACATGTAAAGCATTTAAAACAGTGCTAAGTAAGTGCTAATTATTACCACCATCATCGTCATCATATTCATTATTCTCCTCATCCTCATCCTCCTTATCATCAGTATTATCTGTTCCTTTATGGAATTTGCAGGTTTGACAAGCAGGTGGCCTATGTCCCCATCCAAATGTTATTACTCAAAGATAATGGAGAGTTGTACTTCAGTTGCTTTGATATGTTAATTATGCTAACTCCTTCTTTCTGAAATACTAAATCACTGGGATTTTTACTTAATTCTCTACACAGGATCTTTGGGAGTGTATGTTTTTGAAAGGTATATATTTGATTAAACAAAAAAATAAGCAGTTTTGAAGTAGCAAAGTGATCCGGAATACATAATCATTATTCCATGTTTCAGAAGCCAAGTTAATTTCGAGTTAAGAGTCATCAGACCTGGATTTAAATCCTCTGCCTTGTCTTATGTTTATTTCCTTGGGCTGGCTCTAAGCCTCAGTTGCTTCATCTGTAAAGTGGGAATAATGGTATCCTCTTACAAGAATGTTGTGAGGGTTAAATAAAAGTCATCTGGGGGTAAAAGGAAAATAAATGCCTTCTACTTGTAACAAAAACCACCTTGGAGAGCCAGTCCCTCCAGAGAATGAAAGGCCTTTTGTGCTGTGACACCTTGAAAGACGAATGTCTCTGCATACTGAAGGGGGAAATATTGATACTTGCAACATAATGCAGTAGGATGAAGCTATGGAAAATGAAAAGAAGTTTTGACTCTTTCCCATGTCCTCCCAATTTCAGTGGACTTTACTAAACTCATGATAACTTAGTATTGCATAAAAGCAGTAAATGGGCAGTTTCAAATCTGAAGGTACAGCAGAAATGTATGGGAATGATTTGGGAGGTAGTAAAGGCCAGGAAAACACAAGCTCCAGGGATTCATGGACATGAGGTATGGGAGTCAGTTCAGGCTGTGATAAAAAAAATACCATAGACTGTGTGGCTTGAACAACAGAAAATGATTTTTCATAGTTTTGGAGGCTGAAAAGTGCAAGATCAGAGTGCTAGCAGATTCTGTTCCTAGTGAGGGCCCACTTCCGCCTCACATGGTGAGGGGGCAATGAGAGAGAAAGAGAGAGAGAGAGAGACAGAGCACACATGTGTGGGTGCTCTCTTGTCTCTTCTCATAAAGCCACTAATTCCATCATGAGGGCTCCACCCTCATCACCTAATTACCTCCCAAAGGTCCCATATCCAAATACTATCTAATTGGTTGATTACGGTTTCAAGGTATGAATTTTTGAGGAGCAGGCCCAAACATTTAGACTATAGCAAAATAGTTTTGGTTTTCCACAGGCCATAGGATTATAGGGGTTTGTAGCAATTTCTTTACCAGATCTGTTAAGCCTCCAGCTGAAATCTGGGTTACATAGGAATAAAACATTTATATATTTCAAAATTGATAAATAATAGCTATTATTATTATGTGGAATTATTAACTTTACAAAGTACTCATTTGAAAATTCATCTTTGGAATTTTAGAATTTTTACTGCTTAGAAGCCTTGCAGATACCATATGTTACACTGCCTATAAATAGCCAGACTGTTGATTGCATAAGCACATTTAACAAAAATGTAAAACCACTGAACTTCCTACAACAATATTGACCCAGATCTCATTCATAAATATAACCTACTTACTCTCTTTGCTGCGAGCTGCCTCTGTTAAGGTAGTCACCAAATCTTATGATATCCAAGTCACCAAATTTCATGGTATCCTTGACTCTTCCATTTTCTTGCTGTATTCTATAGTTTCTAGAGCTGTAATATTTCCTAAATCTTTCTCTTCATTCCAGCTGAGCTGCCATCAGCTTGATTCAGCTGGGTTGGTTCTCCCTTAAGCTGTTGCAAAGTGGTGGCTCTGCTTTCTGATCCCCCATCCTCATCTAATCTATACTACATATTTTGTCAAATGAATTTTAGCAAAGCCAAACATTAATAAATCGACTACATCAGTCCTCTTCTTAAAAACCATTGAATTCCCAATTGCCTATCATATTATAACCTCTCTTCCCCCTTTCTCTTTTTTTCTCCTATCAGTAAATGTCTTCCTGGAATTTCATTTGAGGGATATAAGAGTTTATGAGTCCAGATCTGGAAAAATGTGAAAGAGGAATTTCAGATGGAAACTGCTCAGATTATGGGGAAGAAGTAAACAGAGGTACATCCCTCCTCTCCATGTCATCGGCCTGGCCAGAAGGAGGCTTTGAAAGTCAGCTAGCCTTCCCTAAACTTCCAGAATGCTACCCAAAACTCCCTCAGGAGAGCTGCTACCCTTCTCTTAAAATTTTCCAGAGAAGTAAACTCCCTTGAGAGTTTGTTCCAGCTGATTTGCTGTTGTATTTAGGTTTCTTTATCATAGCTGTTCTTGGTAATTACACAGCAGCTTTCATCAGAAGAGCCTTTAAATAGACCTGATAATGCCTCTCTGAGGTAGGTAAACACAAAGTATCATTATCCCCATTTAACAGATGAAAGACTAGAGGAAAAGGGGCTTGGACACCTTTTCCAGTGCTGCAGGATGGGTTTCATTTCCTCCATTTCACACAGGAAACATCTCTAGGGTTTTCTCACACAGCTCTTCTGTGGCTCTCAGGTGTGGCTGAAAATGCCTTACTTGCCAGAGTCTGACTTTGCCCCCTCCCCTTCTTAGTCCCACACAGAGTCTGGCTATGTGGTGACTGGAGAATGGCTGGTCATATGCATTATTTCGTTTTCCTAATGTGGAAGTAACTTTAATATTTGTTTGATCATATCATAAAGATAATACATGCTCACTGAAAAAAAACTCTGACTATACTTAAAAGCAAAAAGAACTTAGTACATAGTAGGTGCTCAATAAATGCTTGTTGTATACATAAAGATATGATGGAAAAAAAGAAGGACTAGGGCCTGGCCTAGTATCTCATGCCTGTAACCCCAGCACTTTGGGAGGTCAAGGTGGGTAGATTAGTTGAGGTCAGCCATTCGAGATCAGTCTGGCCAACATGGTGAAACCCCAAAATTCAAAAACTAGCTGGGCTTTGTGGCGTGCACCTGGTCAAGAACACTGGCCTAGACAAATATAAATCCCAGCTACTCAAAAAGGGGAGGTAGGAGAATTGCTTGAACCCGGGAGGTGGAGGTTGCTGTGAGCTGAGAACACATCACTGTACTCACTCCAGCCAGGGTGACAGAGCAAGACTCCATCTCGAAAACAAAACAAAACAAATAACAACAACAAAAAAGAAGGAATAGGTCAGAAGACTAAAAGTCACTTGTAATCCCACTATCCAGGAAGATGTTACAGATTCTTTATACCCTTTTTTCCCCTTACTTGTTTTGAGGTTCAGCCAGTGGGGGTGGAGGTGTCAAAAGGCAACTGGGAAAAAGGAAAAAGTGACATTTCTGAACCACAAGGTGGAAGTTAGAGAGCCATATACTGGGGAAAGGACCTTCATATCAACCAACTCTCAAATCTAAGCTGCTATTTTTACTATGTACTGCCCCAGACATTCCACCTTTTATCTCTGCCTGAGCATGTCCAAATAATCAGTCTTTCTCTTGTTACATTATCACATTCATCATTTTTCTTTGGATGTCTCTGCTTATTTTTGTTCTTTAGGTCTAGTGTTGTCTCACAGAATGGCAGACTACCATGATAGAGTATAATGTTTACCAAACTTCAGTTATCAGTACAACAGAGGACTTTCATTAGTTTTGCCATATCTACACATTTTGAAATTATTTACTAAATATTTTATTTAAAACTGCTCACTTAAAAAGTGCTTTCTTAAAAATCCCAGGCTATTCTAGTGGTTCCCAATGTTGGCTGGGGGAGCTTTTATAAGCTGTAAGAATTTCTCAGGGATTCTGATTCAATGATCTGTACTGAGACCTGGCATCGTGTGTGTGTGTGTGTGTGTGTTTTAAGTTTTCCAAGTGATTCTATTAATAACATGTAACCAGTATTGAGAACCACGGTTCTAAGCAATTATATTTACTAAATCGTGGGCTTCATGGGTTAATTATCTCTAACACACATTAAAACATAACAATACCTAACTTATTATAAATGTTAAAATGATTTCTTATGTACCATCTGAAATTGTCTCACTACCAGTGGCGGATAAATCCTACTTGGGGACTCACTGTAATAAATGGAAGAAACCAGGACTTGAATATCTGAAGCTCTGAAAACCTGTTACATTCCAACTCTGCCACTTCCTGTCTGTGTGACCATGTGAAGATCAACATATTTATTGGATATAGCTTTACACATTACAATTTTAATTAGCCATCTTCCCACCACTTCACTTCTCATCCCACCCCTGTGGCTCCCATGGGTCCTCCACAATTCTTCCAGAATGTTACCATGTCCTCTCGCATACAGTTAGGGTAGTTGGCTTATGCTTTGCCACATTCCTCGGCACCAAACTTGCAGACTGGCTGGTGATGGCAGAGGCTGATATAACAAAAAAGTCTTAAGACTTTTATCTGAATCCATGAAATAAAGCCCACCCCAAGGATCAGGATGGGTTTATCTTTATATTATACACAGCACTTGACACTTTATTCTTGGTCCCTTGCTTCATGACGGACAATGGCTTTCAGCCAAGTTTATACTCACTGCATTTCTCCCTTCCCCACCTCCCAGATTAAAGCTTCCTTTAGTAACTTGAAGCAGTTGAATATCTTCTTTGCTTGATTACCTATATAATCCCTAATTCTAATACCTAGTACTTAGCACCTTTCTTCTGAAGAGCATAAATTGCAATGGAAATAGCATCTCATTAATCCTCCCCACATCCCTGTGAGGAAGTTTTGTGGCAAGCATTAGCTCTCAGACTAATCCTCCTGCCTGCAAGTAGGATGCAGGGTCCTGCTGCTCTCTAACACAGATGCTTGCTACTGAACAAGCTGATGGTGACAACAATATGTGTGTGACAGGAGAAAGCTCTTCTCTTTCTATGCAGCCTGTCACAGTGGAGTCATTCAACCTCTGTATAGTCTAGTGACGAAAGGAGACAAAGCATTACTCTCAGGTTAGTGATGGACTCGTAAGTAATGCCTGCATATAAACTCCAAATAAAGCCCAATTATTAGACTTTGCTGCCTCCTGAGAGCCAATCTCATTACTGAGTCTTCGCCCTCTCTTTTTCTCCCTCCCTCCCATCTGGCTGGCTTTTGGAAGAGATAAGAGTGACTTGTTGACCTAAGGAAACGTTGGCACCTCCAGCAGAAGAAAAAGTGCAGAAAGACACCAAGGTCATAAAATAATAAAGAAAATTCAAGGTCAGAAGGATGCAACATCTTTTCATTAAAATTATGCCTCTGAGAGAGTGGGACATAATGGCACAAATGAATATTTTGACAGCAACATGACATTCTGAAGAAAGGAGTTCAGCCATTCAAGATGATGCTGAGAGGGACAACAGCCTCTGATCGAAAGCCCGATTACATTCATTACTCTAACTCCAGGGAGAGGTTCCTCACGGGGAAACTGTGAGGCTCGTTCAGAGGAACTGGAGCCAGCCTCCTGCCAACCAGGCTGTTTCCAGTGGGAGAGTCACTGCGGGAGTGGCCACGCAGGGAGACAGTGAGAAAAGTTAGTAACAGGATAGATTTCTCCAGGCTTCTCCTGGAATATTCATGGTGACAAATAGGTGCCCATTTTCAAGAAGGGAGTTTCAGTGGATTCCTTCTAAAAGGACTCAACATTTATTTTTAGGGAAAGAAAAATGCTATGAAATAATCCCGGGGTAAAGATAAAAGAAGAAGGTTTTCCTTGTTTTGGGGTAGATCTGCAGCAAGGGAGTGAGGCAGGCCCCGCCTGGTGTGTGTGCTGTGGAGACAATGAGGTGTGGTTTGTGGGATCCTGCTTAGGGACACCCTGCTGCTGTGGGTGAAATGGAATCTCTTAGCTTCCTCTGCTTTTCCTCTGTCTCCTTGTAGGGAGCCAGTTCTTTCTGTTCTTTGCTGTATCACCAACCCTCCAGGGACTATGGTACTACAATGAACCCAGGTGGAGGGCTCCAGGGTGTCTAGGAAGCCCTCCAAGGTCATCCCCTGCTGGAAAAAGCATTCACAGAAGCCTGAGACCCACCCAATCAGCCAATTCAGAGCAGTATTCTTTTCATTATCAGGTCCTTGACTTGTAGCAACAAATTATTCTGAAGAGTTTACCATATTCTCTGAAGCTGAATTGTGGACGCTATACTGTGTGGCTTGAATTATTCTGTAAATTCTCTAGTGCAGTAGGGACACAAATTTCATCTCTAGGAAATCAATGCTCCAGAATTTGGTAATTTCAACAACTTTTCCTATGACTCATTTCCCTTTTTCTCATATCAATTAATTAGATTTCTTTTAATTTTGCAACAAAATTTTCCCTAACTTATCTTTTCATAAATTACTATCAGTATTTTCTCCTATTTTTTATAAACATGTAGCAAATTAAAAAAAACGGAAGCAACTCTTTTCATGATTTTCAAAATGTGGTCCAAAATTTACTGGTAGGAAGACTACCTATGATGCTTGCTAAACATGCAGGTTCTGGGGACCTCATTTCAAATCAATTCATTTAGAATCTCTGGGGTGGAGCTAAGGAAGATATATTTTGTTAAATAGCTCTATGGCTGCTTTTTTAAAAAGCTACTGGTCTAGGCAAGCAAGATTTTCTAGAATTGAGGAAAAAAGATCTGCATTTTTTTCTCTACTAGCTTTACATTACTGGAAGAGCTATTAATAACACTGCTGACTTGGATAAGTGTTCAACTGCCTAGATAACTTTGCTTGTATGGATCTAGTTGAAAAGTAATAGTTCAGTTAATTTCCTTGTTTTCTAATTTTGTGTCCTTGTCTTGGGCCTTGTTATGAACTAAACTGTGTTCCCCCCAAATTAATTGTTGAAGCCCTAAACCCCAATGTGACTACACTTGGAGATAGAGCCTTTAAGGAGGTAATTAAGGTTTAATGAGGTCATAAGGGTGGGGCCCTAATCCAATATGACTGGTGTCCTTATAAGAAGAGGAAGAAACAGCAGTAGATCTTCTCTGCAGGCATAAGCACAGAGAAAAGTCCATCTGAAGATAGAGCAGGAAGGCAACTGTCTGCAAACCAGGAAGAGAGGCTCATCAGAAATCAACCCTGCTGGCACCTTGATCTTGAACTTCCAACCACCAGAAATAGGGGACATTAAAATTTTTTAAAGCCACTCAGAGACTTCAGTGATTAGAGTTTCCTTCCTACACACACACACACACACACACACACACACACACACACACAAATGTGAAACACTTTCCAAAAAATCTTTCTAAGGTGAGATTATTCCTTCTATTAATAGGTAAAAAATAATAATAATAAAAAAATAAAAAACTACTGTTGCCTGGAAGTTGGACTGTCAGTTTGATTACATTGACAGAAGGCTCTAGGGGCTCTTTCCTTCACAAGAGGTCCTGGGATAGATTTTTACCTAGACTACTTGCTGTTGGTTTCGTTTGCTTCTCCTTAACCCTGGAAAAATTCCAAGCCTTAAATTTATTTGAGTGCAACAGGAGTGGTTTTTAAATATTTCAGTTTTGCAGTGCCTATTTTCTCCATGCCAATTAAAGTTTGTCAGGATTCTAGGTATTCTGAAGTGACTTCCTAGCATTAGGTGCCTTCTCTATGTGACTAAAATTTCTGCCAAGGGAAGAAGAGATCTTCCAAAGACAAACACATGTGACTAATTTCTGGAGGTTTTCTGCATTCTTGGAATTTGTTGAAAATGCAGTCTAAAAGCTGTCAAATTATCGCATACTTTTGATAATACCTTGTTTCCCTGAAATATAAAGAAATCCACACTACAATCTCTACCACCTTGCACTCACAGCTGTCACGGTGGCCCAGTCTTCTGTCTAATGTAACAGAGATGGAAATCTTTTCAGAGAAAGCAAGAATTTGATTGTTCATAAAGATACATAACCAAAATAGAAATTGTTCTATCTAGCAGCATAAACATGAAGCCCAGGAAATAATTTGTTGGCCAATCTTCCATGTCCACACACTAGAAGTGACAGTGAAGTAACGGTACCCAACTTACTAAAAGAAGTAAAAGTAATTTCTCTTCAAAAGCAGCAGCAGCAGCAGCAGCAGCAGCAGCAGCAGTTTTTCTCTAAGGAAAACTGCCAGGAGACTGTAGCAAAGGAAAGATGAAACCAGATGAATTATTCTGACGATAAATTTAGCTTTTTCGTGTCAGAATCTGCTTGGTTATATGAGTGGTAAAGTCCTCCATTGAATCTCAGCCTTGACTAAAAATCCTGTGCTATGCTGTTTCCTGCTGATCCCCACAAGGAACGTTTTAAACTGAGAGCTGCTGTTTTTTTGTTTTGTTTTCTTTTGCCATGCAGTACTTTTTCTTTTTCTACAGTGCTTCTTATCAGTTATCATGTCTTGGAAGTCAAAAAACTTTCACCTCATATTCAGAAGATAATTTTTGTATTAACATTGCTTGAAAAAATATTTATGTGTCTTAAAAAAATTTAAGCAAATAACTAAAGTGATGAAAATATTTTCCTTGAAATGGAAGGTTTGCTTATCCAAGTCCAGACTATCATTTGAGAAATATAGTGCCCAGGTCAACAAAGCCAAATCACACGAAGCCATGATCACATGAAGAGAAAAACAATACCAAAATCAATCACAGATATTTTCCTCTGCCACGCCAAATACTCAGATTCTGAATAATAGTCATATGTGTCAGGTAAAAGTATCCAGAGAATTTTTCACTCTACATCTGCCTGTATTTTCTTTTCATTTTTGCAAATAGAGTATTCCTGCAGAAGGTAGCCCCAGCTGTGATCTAAGTACCACAAGAAGTCCTATGATGCTTACAGGATATTTATAACTGAATCATAAATAGACAAATAGCACAACTAAGAAAAAGTGGCCAAAGAATTTGAATTGAATCTCGATAAAGCTAGTCAGTGTGATTCTGCTATGGGTTTTCTACATTTTCTGCTTGCATAAATCTCCCTCTTACTTTTGTATTTTGTTGTTGTTTGTTTGTTTTTAGAGATGGTGTCTCGCTCTGCTACCCAGGCTGGAGTGCAGTGGCAAGATCATAGCTCACTGCAGCCTCAAACTCCCGGGTTCCAGCAGTTCTCCTGCCTCAGCCTCTGAGTATCTGGGACTATAAGCATACACCACCAGGCCCAGAGACAGTTTTCAAAATAGATATTCAAGTGGCCAATAAGCACACAAAAAGATGCTTACATGATTAGCCATTAGGGGAATGCAAACCACCATGAGATACTACTTCCCATCTATTTAGATGGTTATAATGAAAAAGACAGATGAATATTGGTGAGGATGCGGAGCAATTGGAGCTGCCAGAAATTTCTGGTGTGAATGTAAAATGGTGAAAAACCATCTGGCAGTTCCTCAAAAGGTTAAATATTTGTTTAATGTTAACTGAATTACCATATGAGACAGCATTCCCACTCCTAGGTATATGCATACCCAAGAGAAATGAAAACATATGTCCACACAAAAACTTGTATAGGAATGCTCAGGGCAGCATTATTCATAATAGAAAAAAGTAGAAACAACCTACATGTCCATGGATAAATAACAAAATGTAGTTTATCTGTACAATGAAATATTAGTCAGCCATAAAAATAAATGAAGTACTGTTACCTGTGACAACATAGACAAACCTTGGAAACATAATACATAAAAGAAGCCATTCAAAAAAACCCACATGTTGTATAATTCTATTTATATGCATTTTACAGAGTAGGCAAATCTCAGGTGACAGAAAGTAGCTTAGTTGTTACTTAGGGCTGAGAGTGGGGAGGATGATGGTGGTGGTGAGGGAATGATTGGTGACTGCTAACAAATATGGGTTTTCGGGGGAGGAATTGATTAAAATGTTCTAAAATTGTGGTGATGGCCACACAACTCTGTGCATACGCTGAGAACCATTGAATTATATACTTTAAGTGGGTGAATTGTATAGTATGATAATTGCATCTCAATAAAGCTGTTCAATGTGAAACTACCATAGGTTTTCTAGATTTTCTGATTGTGTGAATAGATCAAAAGGATGGAATAAAATTCCAGGATTGGCCTGGGCTCTGTACATCACTCAAAGGTGGATAAAATGAACATGAACTTAAAATGATGACTACAATGGATAATGCTTCAGAAGAAGCATAATCATGATCAGAACACCGTCAGGACTCATGCTGTGGAAATTCAACTCTAAACATTTTGTATGGAAGTGGAATTCCTAACAAGTGAACAGAAAGGCAAGTAGCTATAAATGGACCTATTCCTATAAAAATCAAAGCTATCAGTCATTGAATATTCATAGCCAGGTACTATACTAAACGATGTACATATATTATTTCAACATTTAGAATTGCCCTAATGAAGCGAGTATTATGATGTGCATCTTATAGGTAAGGAAACTGAAAATAGGTTAAGCAAATTACCCAAGGAGAAGTAGCTTGTAAGTGGTAGAGGTGAGATTTGAACTAGCATTTGTTTAACTTTCAGGTCTTAATTATTACACAATACAGCTGTTTAAGATATCTGCATTATAACCTTCTCTCTCTCTCTCTCTCTCTCTCTCTCTCACACACACACACACACACACACACACACATCATTTTGGAGTAAATGCTTAGAAGAGGGAGATTACAGGAATTGCCACTGACAATGGTGGCACAGTTGCTATAGTAACCAATCCACCAAATTCATCTGTGCTACTGGGCACACACTTCTGCCTCTGTAATACACCCATACTGACTGGGATCTCTCACTGTATCAGTGAACTCCTGTTAATGCATATGAAATAGAAAGTGGTGAGGGCCTAGTGTACACCTGATAGCATTAAAGTGTTTCCTTCAAAGTTTCCCCCTCTGACTTACAGGTTTACATTCCTCCTTTTAATCCTATTGTTTTGCATAGGATGCTCTGACGTGATTGGTTTTGAGGGGTGCTCAAAATCAGAGCCAAACAGTCCTCTGTTGTTTTGTTCTAAGCAAGATTTACAAATATGACTATTTTCTTTTTGGGTGACAAATTGACCCTCCCAGCTCAAATAATTCCTCAGTGCCAGATTGTAAACTGTGGACCATCCCACCCTGATCCTAACATTCAAAACAGACCTTTATTTGATAAAAACACATCTCAGAAATCACTCTATGGAAAATTTGAAACTAGCACCCAACAATATGCAATTGGACTGTGCGCAGACGTGCACACACACATACACACACACACTCACACACATCCATCCATCTCTCCATATTTTTCAACAATGCCTCTACATTTTCAAGGACTTTTTCTTCTCAGATATTTCTGCTTTCTCTCTTCCTCCTCTTCTTCATTTCATTGGCCTCGCCTGTCTTCAGAGGCACCTGAAGGCACATAAGGCAGGGAAGTGAAACCGACTGTAATTCTTCAGTTCACTTCTCTGCAGCCTCCAGTGAGCCAGTCTCCATACGGTGGCCCAGCTGAGCTCTGAAGAAGTTCAGAGTCCCCCGCGCAGGTGCAATTTACCAATCCCCTCACAGGAGCTCTGGGAGCAAGGAAGTCAGACGTGTACATGTGAAAAGCTTTGGGAGCAGCAGAAAAGAAGTTCTCTAAGCTTAAGTTTAGGAGATTAAAAAGAAGAGGAACTCTCTTCTATGAAAGGAAGAGATGAAAGACATTTATAACTCAACCAGCCCTCATTTCCCTTTTGAATAATGAAATATAAATTGCTGAGAGCTGTCGAAAATTCTAATGTTCCCACTTTCTTATGATGCCCTTGGTTTCACCTTTGGTTCTAATGTTCCCACTTTCTTCTGATGCCCTTGGTTTCACCTTTGGTTCCCTTCAACTTTATTCTTCTGGTGTTAAGTTTATTCTTGGTTCCCTTCAACTTTATTCTTTGGTTCCCTTCAACTTTATTCTTCTGACTATTTCTGTGCTATCAATGATATTACGAATATGTCCTGGTATTTTCTTGAGAGACAAAAGTGCATTCAGGTTAATTTTGCTAAATGTGTGTTTTAAAATTAATAACATACAAATTTAAAACAGCATTTTATGTTTAGTTTTTCTACAATCTCAGCTAATCTTTCTCCAAACCCTGGGAAATATTTAGAACTATAATTATTAACCCATTTTACTGCTGCAGGACTTGGCTAAAGTGGATCCAGGCCATTCATTTAGGTTTATGATTCCAAAGGCAGCAGTGTTTCCATACTAGTATTGGTTCTTTTTTCAGTTCAACTGAAAAACATGCTGGTTTTTCCATTTTAAAATGTATTTATATGGCTGGGTGTGGTGGCTCAAGCCTGTAATCCCAGCACTTTGGGAGGCTGAGGTGGGCAGATCACGAGGTCAGGAGTTCAAGACCAGCCTGGCCAACATAGTGAAACCCCATCTCCACTAAAAAATTAGCAGGATGTGGTGGCAGGCGCCTGTAGTCCCAGCTACTTGGGAGGCTGAGGCAGGAGAATCGCTTAAACCTGGGAGGTGAAGTTTGCAGTGAGCCGAGATCACGCCACTGCACTCCAGCCTGGGCGGCACAGCAATATTCTGTCTCAAAAATAAGTAAAATAAATTAAAATGTATCTATGCAATAAATAATTCTCAGCAGGGCCTACAACTTCCTCTATGATTTGGACAACACTTCTTGCCACAATTGTAGCCCACATACATTTTTTTTTTTTTTAGTTCCTGGAAGGTACCAAGCTCTTTTCTGCCTGGGAGCTTTTGCACGTGGTCTTCTCACAGACTTTCCAATTGCTTACTTTGCCTTCTCCCCAGGCCCATTACTCAAAATAGCTCACTTTTCATGCCTCATCTTATAGCTTTTCTGCAAAGAAATTCTTCTCCAGTCCCACAGATAAGGTTACAGCTGTCTATTATAGGGTGTCCCAGCCCATGACACTTTTCTCTTGTATATTATGTATTGCCAGTGTGATTATTTTGTGCCATTACTTACTCTTTCTTTTTTTCCTGTAAATTGCATGCAGTCAGAAATCTGTCTGCGTTGTTCAACTCTGTATTTCAGAGCTTAGCTCAGAACATTATGTACCATATATGTTCAATACAAATTTGGGGGATATTCCACAGCACAGCTTATTAGCGACAAATTGCAATGTATCACTCCAGGTTTCCACTATTAGTGTGACAGAGTCATGGACATGCATTTAGAAAGCTATCAGAGGTCCTGAAGTTCTCCCTGCTTCTCAGGTCTGTTGCCAGATCAAATTACAGTGGGAATTAAGGATTTTGCAACAAATGAAGTTATATTTTTGTCTCCTTATACTCACATAACTGGCTGTCCCCTTTGAACTCTGACACTTCTGAAACTATTGCATTGCCTAACATTGATGGGTTTAAAAACAATCTTATTAACTCAGATTACAGATACATAATTATTGAACTGAATGTAATATAGGTGGTGCAGTACTGTGATTGACATTTTTTCTTGTGAAATATTTTCTTCCTTTTGAGAACCGACTTTTTTTTTCTTTTTAATGGAACTCTGTCTATAACTCTAAATTATATAAGGTCGGGTATGCCAGGATTTAAGCATTTCTGGATTTGTACTTATCTTAATTTGTAAATATTGAACATCTAATTTCCAGTCTTTAGAACCTTCTTGCCTATCTTCTTTTTCTTCCTTTTTAAAGATAGCTCACATTCTTAATAACTTGATAACCCATGTTTCCTTGCATTTTTGTTACTTCTTGATTTTCTTCTTTTTCTCATTGCCCTGTATTTTATCTTTTTATTGTAGGCATTCCCTAGTACCTTTCTGCTTTAATGCTAATGCTGCAAATAGCTCTAATCCTATTTCTATGAATATTATTTGTGAATAGATAAACCTCTCTGCTATTACAGTAAAATGAACACACTCACTATATCATCTATATTAAAACAGATAGCCTTTCTCTGGTTATGTCACCCTCCTACCCATATCAAAATAGTGTTTTTGTTTTGTTTTGTTTTAAAGAAATCATAATTTGTAATTCACATATTGTGAATTATCTTCAAAATTAATGGAAAGGACATGGAAAATGAACATATTTTCTGAATTCTAAATGAATGAGAGAAGACAAATATTTATGATCTAACAATTGCTAAAATGATTTTCTTGAAACAAAATATAAATAGGAATAAATAAGAGTAGTCTTATTTTATGCTATTAAAATATACAGACATTTTTATAATTCCAGTTTCTACCTGGTTATTTAATCATCTAAAAGTATCACCAACATCAACAGTTTTTTACTGTCACAAAAACAAATCTGACACCCCTTTAGTACTCCAGTGCACAGAAATCCAGGGAAAACAACTTTTGGTTCAAATTTAAGCTTCAAGGTTTTGGGGTTTTTTAATAGTTATTTTTCATAGTTAAACTGAATATTCTTTAAAGTGCATTGGCTCATTCCATTTTTTAGTAAGTCAATATCATAGTGCCAAATCTCAGCAACTTCTTATTATTTAACCCCTTAATTCAGAGCTAATAATAAGTGCTGTAGACCAGAAGGATAGAATACTGGCTTTCTAATGTCTTCCCGTCATTCTTCATTGGTTGAGTTGCTTAAAGAAGATGGCAGGGGCTTTTAATGACTTCTGTGGTGTGGTAAAACAGAAGTGGAAGTTGTAGATTAGAGCCTGGCTTTTACAGATGCCACATCTCCTATACACATTCATAAAGGCAGAGTATTCCCCAGGTGATAAGGACCTCTGACTCAACACTATTCAGATGATTGGGTAAATTACTTATCTTTTCTAAATCCCAGTTCTCTAATCTTTAACAAGGTTACAGCATCTTTGAAAGGGTGCTGTAAAGATTAGAAACACTGTAAGTGATAAGTCAAGCTTGTGGTAGTTCCTCAATCAGTGATAAGTACTATTATTATTGGCAACAACAGGTTGTGTATATGTTTGCATATGTGTAATAATCTTTAAAATTACCTGTATTTTCATTGCACATTAGCTTTGTTGATTCACACTACATGAGCCAATATTAAGTTTCTATCTCAATTACATTAAAGACCAATAGCAATTTGTTACGAACTCACATTTTTGGATTAAGGTCAGGCACTGAGTTAAGTGCTTTGGTTACAAATATTCAGAGAAGTCACTGTCTAGTGGGGCCTGAAACAGACATGTAAGACAAACTTATGATGGGGTAAGTATTCCTCCGGAGGTTGTTCACTTTGGAAAAGGCAGACAGGATCTATAGACATACTCAATCCAGTTGATCCACTCCGAAGCCAGGAATCATGATAACACAGGCCCGTTGCTCAAAGCAGCTGGAGACACAGATTGACACTTAGAAAAATAATTGTTCTCATGTTTGTTTAGTTTAGATTATTTTGCCTAGATTAGTTTGCTGAATATGTACCCGTCAATCTCAGAAAAGTGTGTTGAATATACTCACCTACTTTGATTTCTTACTTGAAATGATTAAAATACCACCTAAACAATATTTAAGCCTCTTCTGAATAATGATGACCATTCTCTGTTAGGAGGCTTTATATCCAGTATGCTTGAAAAAGTGAGAAACTCATCCATTGTTTTAATTAATCACTATTTAGCTTCCAAGGATCACTATTCAAATCCTTAAGTCATATTCTGGAAAAATTAACTTCTAACTTAGCATGGTAAAATTATTTAGACTTGAGTTCTTTCCAACTGGAAGGATGAAGACTAATGGGGATTTTTTTTCTACTAGAACAAGGGCAAATTGTTTTTGTCCATTTTCTTCACCGATATATTCCAAGCGCCTAGAACAGGGATTGGCAAACTGTGGCTCACAGAATAAATGCAGTCCACCTCCTATTTTTATATAGCCTGAAAACTAAGAATGTCTTTTACATTTTTAAGTGGTTGAAAAAATTAAAAGAATAACATTTCATGGTGTGAAAATTATATGAAATTTCAGTGTTCATAAATGCAATTTTACTGTAACACAGCAATGCCCATTCATTTCTGTACTGTCTATTGCTGTTTTCCACTACAGGGGAAGAATAGGGTAGTTGCAACAGAGACCTTGTGAGCCCAAAGCCAAAAATAAACACCGTGTGGCTTTTTATAGAAAAAAAAAATTGCTGAACCCTGGCCTGGAAAAACAACTCTCCTACTTTTCTTAAAGTCAGATACATTAGTATTTAACCCTCACAAGTTTCTTTTTAAAAGGAAAACCTTAAGTCTACATATAGCTCTTCAGTCAATTACTAGATTACAGCCTGACTAACATTTGGGGAATGATAGTAAAAAACAGCACACTGTGAATGACAACACAGACTTGCCACACTGCCCGGGTTCAGCTGTGCAATCATGGAGTAATGTTTAACTTCTCTGTGCATCAGGTTTTCACCAATATAATGAGGCTAATGATGGTACCTATACCTTGGGCTGTTGTGAGAATTCAATTAGTTAATGTTGTGAAGTGCTCCAACATCACCTGTCAAGTAGTAGCAGTTGTAAATTAAGTAACATATTTTTCACTGTTTTTTTAAGAAAACTGAGATACTTAGAATTAGCTAAGGTAGTGAATGAAAAATACAAGCATGAATTAAAAGTGGAAAATGTCTACTTTTGGCAGTAAGTACTCTATGTCAATACTGTGCATTTGTATCCTTTTTAATTGCCTTCTGATTGTAGGATGTAACTATTTGACTCCCATACCTGTTGATGTAATTTTGTAATCAATGATCCTGTTTCAGATAATAAACAAATTGCATTCTGAATGGTTGAATAATTTCTGATACAAAATTTAGCTACCTAACAATTTCTAATCTGAGGGTATCGAATTGATATAAAGGGAAATAACAATTTAGAGAATGCATGGATACAAGATTAGTTTGCTTTGTTAAGGTTATTATTCAGTTCTTAGAAAGAGAACCAATAGAAAATATTGTCCTACATTTAATGAAACATTTTCTAAGCACCAAAGCCAGGAATCAAAACTGTATATTCAGAAATTTAATGGCTTTTTAATTATTCCAAGTCATTATAGCAGATAGATAATTAGTACCATTGATGTTTAAATATATTTTCACATTAATTTATAAGAAATCTTTAAATAGACTATGTTTTGTAGAAAATGAAATCTTAGGTAGTCTCCTATTATTTACAAAATATAATTTCTTTAAAAGTACATAGAGACTATACAATAGCTACCTGTTAAATGTTTAAAAAACATGATTACTTTTATGAATGTATTTCTATTAAAGGTGCTTTCTTGGAGAAGGTTCAGCAAACTTTTGTTACGTGTAGTAGTAATAGAGATTAATGTATTGATGAAGTACAACAGTGAGCCCTTCTTATTTCATAATCTTAATTCATTCAACTTTTAATAACTATTTATTTGTTACCTTGTGTGAGGTGCAATGAAAATGTAAAACATTAGTTAATTTTATCTAGTTAATATCTAGTCTAATTTGATTTATTTGGGATAACTGCTAAATTATTCATTAACATTTCAAAATGAAAAAAGAGAAAGAATTTGGGTTGCTTTAGCTAAATTTAGACTACAGGTCTTCTGTTACTTACATTTAATGTACTAAACACTGCATATGTCACCTTATGAAATTAAATTTTTGTGCTTTAGATGATTTTGATATTGACTTGTAGATAGATTAAATCAAGATGATTTAATAATCCATCACTTCACCTTCCTACCATTTTTAATGTTGAGAATGTTTCAAATCTACTTTTTTAGCAATTTTGAAATATACAACCTTTTTTTTTTTACTAACTGTGGTCACCTTGGTGCTGCAATAGATCACTAAAATTTATTCTTCCTGTCTGACTGAAACTTTACATCCTTTGTCAAGTCTTGTCATCTGAAATTACTTATGTGTATATTTGAATACAGAGTGATAAGTTTCTTATTTTACTCATTGTCCTTGTGTTTAGTTTGATAAAATGGAATATGAATTTGAGTGCAACTGGTATACTCAGAAGAACCAAGCAACAAGAGGGAACACTTTAAATTAACTTGAGGATTTGTATAAAGATTTTATGCTTGGGTTCCTTTACTTTTCTAGACTTAACAAAGATTTGAAATTATTTAATAATCCTTAAATTGTTTAAATTATGATTATATTAATCTCTCTATTTTCTATAGATAACATATATTCTTAAACAAGTAAATTCTCTTTCGAAGTTTTCTATTTTCTCATACCTTGTACTTATTCCAAAAGACTGGTCAATTTTAATTTTTCATCTCCCTCTCTGAATGTAAGAAACTCTTTTATATTTATAGTTTAAAAACCACAGGTGGATAGAAGGTAATAAACACAAGTCTTTCTATTCAATTGTCTTCAGTAAAAGTGATGTAATCTCAAAAACAATTGGTTAACACATTTATCCCCCTGTTAAACTACATGTAAGGCTGAGGAAATATTTTTATGTTACACTGATGCCATAATAAATGGGCTGATTTAATACTGTTGGTTGCAACTTACAGCATTTTTGTCTACTTTAAAGTTAGGAACTTCATGATTATTTTGGCATTCTTCCTGTGAATTAAAATTAGAATAATGTAATTAGTCTGTAAAATCCAAAATGCTACATTTACTAATAATGGAATAAAACCTAAATTATATTATGTTGAGGTCAATGATTGGTTCTCATGAACTATTTTCTTTTCTATATCTTCCTCTTTTAAAATGAAATACAGTTTTCTTCCTACTGCAGAAGTATCAGATTTTTGCAGCATCCATGACACTTGTAAGCATTTAGTGGTCAGACACCACTACATATCCTTCAAATGATGTGGCCCAGTGAAGCTGGAAGGTGTCGTCATGGAGCCAGGCAGCCTGGTATCTCAGCCATCCACCAGGACACAGCCAGCAGGCCCTAGCTGGTGTGCTGAATCTAGACTAAAGTGGGAAATGGATTTTGCATTTTGAAAGTCAACTCTTCTAACATCAAATCTTAAGACATACCTATTAGATAAAACTGCATTGAGGGCTTCAGAAATTATTTACTGGATCAAATTTATAAAGCTCATCTGCCAAAATTACTCTTAGAATAAGTTAAATCTTAATTTTATTATCCCTTTGGGTTTCTGAATTTATACTAGATTATACATATTTTCAAAAGTATGAGTAATGTATATTCAGGACCACAACTATGTTGTCTGAATTATTGACTATGTACGATATATGCTAAATGAAGTATACTTGTAGGTCATTTAAAAGTGATAAAAATTTAAATGACTGAATACTAATCACCAATGCCCACTGCCCATCACACTGAGTTTGCCATTTTGATCTTTAGATAAATGAAAAATTCCAATAAAATGAAAATACATTTCATTTTTTTTCCTCATTGGCCTCTTGTGTTCCCTGTTAAAGCACACGGGGATTTAGATTCTTGTTTCTTCTATTGTCCTAATATTATTTTTGACACCACGATTCATTAACTCATCTCCAACAGATGTTAGAAAAATCAACTTACAGGGTTTTATTACAAGTTCAAGTTTTCTCATGCATTCTGTTGGCCTCTCCGTAACACTAGGGCTGCCTAAAAAAAGTGTAGAGAATATCTTCCATTTCTTGAAACTTTATTTACCTAGGTCTGGTGGAAACATAATGGAAAATACACACACACATACATACACGTGCGCACACACACACAATTTAATTCTATAATGCTGTGCAAGGTGGACCCCATCCTTTAGATATCATTCTGAATGGGAAAATGCCCTGCCAGGTTTTCAAACCATGTACTCTGCTAATGTAACACTTTGGTGGTTAGGCTGGAGTAGCTGGGCATCCGGAATCATGATGTTTTATCATGAGAAACAGAGAGGATACTGTTTCTCTTTTCTAAAAAGAGAAAGAAACCCTTTGCTAGGGCTCATTAAAAATGGTTTTAAAATCGGAGCCAATAAAACACGATTGTCAATTCCTACAGCCTTTTTACCTCAGCAGCATTTTTAAAAGGCATCATTTCTCTCTCCCCTGAAATCCTACTTGCAACACACACAGCCACATTTCTAACTAGCATCAACAGAAGCAGCAACAACTCCCCAACTTCTTTGTCACTGGTGAGCAGGCACACAGACCAACTGGAGCTAGAAGCCTCTCCATTCCCCCATCTCAATTTTCAACTGCACTCCTCTCTGAAATGGGAGTTGCTAGGCAAGATTCACCCCATCACCCCTGAAATCTCTTGCTTTACTTTTCTTTAAAAGTGAAAAGGAAAGGCTTTCCACAACATAGAAAAGTTTGCCTGGGCACACCATACCAGCCTTTCCAAAAGTGACTCTAATAGACAAAGCATTTTGAAGCTCTGCTCATCCACTGAGCAGATCCCAGTCGTGAAGAAAAAACTTGAGTGTGTTACAGCAAGACCATGCAAGCCTTCCTTTGCAGGCATCACCTGGGCTCTTCTGCTCACCCAAGGCAGAACTGAGGAGGGGTGGGGTGGGCATTCCTCACCACAAGATTCTTTTTCTTGAGCAAGCCCATCTTGAGATTTGTAGAAAGGGCTGGCTTGGAGAGACTTCCAAAGCTACACTTCTAGCTGTCCTGGCCTTTGTCCCCACCTGCCTGTCAATTTCAGTCTGAGTCCACAGCTCCCATGTTTAGGGCTCTGGGGATATCTAGAACCCGGGCTTTGGAGCGCTCAGGGATGCTACTAGGCCAGTTTCCTATTGACCTTTCAGGGACTCTGAAGTCAACTTTCCCCACACACTCTGAATTGTTTGCGTTTGTTTTCATTCTGCCAGAGCCTCCAGACCAGCCCACCCATCTTTCCCCTCCTCCCTGCCCCCTCCTCTCCCTCTGGCCTCTCTGGCTCTCCCCCCCACCCCGCCCTCCTCTTTATTGTCTCCTACCTGCTGGCCAGGCTCTGCCTGCAGTGCTGCCTGAAGGGCATCAGGTGGTAGTTCATGGCGTCCAGCAGCAGCTTCTGGCAGACCGGGTCGGTTCTCATGAAATCCACTGACTGGACCCGCTCCACCAGCTCAGGGGCCGGGATAAGCGCGAAGCGGAGGCGCTTCATGAGGTCAGGCGCGTATTGCATGCGGGTCTCGCGGTCGTGCTCCAGCCACAGCACGGACATCTGGAAGAGCGCCAGCTCCGACTCCACGGGGGGCGGCAGCGAGTCCAGCAGGGCGCGCATCTCCTCGAAGTTGAGCAGCAGCACATCCTCCACAAGGTACTTGTTGGCCAGCTTCTTGGTCTCCTCCAGGCCGTGCAGCGCGGCGATCTTGCACACCTGCTTGTAGTTCTGCACCGAGATCTGGTCGTTGAGGAACTGCACGCAGAGCTTGGTGACCTGGGGGATGTGCAGGATCTTGCTGACCGACAGCACCTCCTCCACCGTGTCCAGGGACAGGGTCACGTTGGCCGTGTAGAGGTACTCGAGCACCAGGCGCAGCCCGATGGACGAGCAGCCCTGCAGCACCAGGTTGTTGATAGCCCGGGGGCTGGTCAGCAGCTTGTCGTCGGGGGAGGAGGAAGGAGTCCCGGGCTCCTCCTGCGGCGGCGGCTGCTGCTGCTGTGACGGCTGCTGCTGCTGCTGCGGCGGCGGCTGCTGCTGGTCCTTGGGGGCCCCCAGGCCGTCCTGGCCGCCGACCCCTCCCCCGAGAGGGGGGTGGCTGGAGAAGAGCGATCGGAAGTACTGCGAGCAGGAGGCCAGCACGGCCTTATGGCAGTGGAACTGCTGGCCCTGGGCCGTCAGGGTCACGTCGCAAAACAGCTGCTTCCTCCACAGCAGGTTGAGGCCGTGCAGCAGGTTGTCGCTGTGGCTGGGGTCGAAGGTGGAGGTCCTGTCCCCGGATCTGGACATGGCGAGCTGACTCGGTGCACCTGGCTTTAAATCCTCCTCCAACCTGGCAGACAGGGGTGGGGGATGGGAGGGAGGGGAGCAGGGTGGTGGAGGGGGTGGGGTGTGGTCGGGGTGGGTGGGGAAGGGTGTGGAGGGGAGGGGAGGGCGGAGAACGAGAATCAAGGCTCTACTAGGCTCCCTCCGGCGCGCTCCAGACCCGACCCTCGGAGGAAGGTCCGAAGACGCTGGATCCGTGAGCGCCACCGGAAGGGCCCAGTCCGGGGTCCCGGCGCCGGTTCTGCTCCCTGCGACTCCACTCGCCACCTCCCACACACTTCGTCCCTCACTTTCCTAAAACCACCTCAGCTCGGCTCTTGGCAGCAACAGTAGTGGCAGCAGCGACGGCAAAGTGGCGGCTGAGGCCGAGGCACCTCGTGGGCTCGTGTCCATGCCGGGCCGGATGAAGGGAAAGGCCGGGGAGTGGGGAGCCGGAGGTGCCCTGAAAGCTCGAGGCGACCGACGGCGAAGGTTCCAGGTCAACTTGTGCCAGAAGCTTTGCTTTTCGCGATTGGCCCAGTTTGGGGAAGGGGGTAGGAACGGGGGCCCGATAAGCGTGCGGGATGGGCGAATCTTAGCTCTCCAAAAACTGGGACCCCCTTCGATTATCCCTGCTGCCCCGAGAAACTCCTAGGCTAATAGTCTGAGGGAGGAGATAAAGCCCTTTCTTCTCCCGGGAAAGTGCAGCGGAGCGCGGTGCGGACCCGCTCAGTGGACTCGGCAGAGGCGGGAGCTGTCCTTATCAATTCGAGCTCATTTCCCTCAGCTGGGCCCTGCCCGCTTCCCTGCTTCGCAAACTGTTGGCTTCCCCGTCACCACTCAGTTTGGCTAATTTTCCAGAGACGCCTTTAAACCTGGCAGGAGAATCCTTCCACTACCCCCACCCCCACCCGGAGGCCCCCTCTCCCGGGTCTCCCTCATTTCAAAGCGCGGAAGTTCAGACATCTATCTCCCCTTCCAGCGCGGGGAGGCACCGAGGACCCAGGGGAGGAAGTGGGGCTGCTAGGGCGTGTTTGGAGCGGGATCCGAGAGCGAGGGAGGCTTCTCCCTCCCGGGCACCAGTCACAGTCTCTTTAACTCCAGTAACTATAAGAAGTTCAAGTTCGAAGGCAGGTATTGGGGGAGGGGTGGGGGCTGTGGAAGGAGGCGGTGGGGGCGCGCGCAGTGGGGTGCAGGGTCTCTGCGCCCCATCTAGCGTCGTCGCTGGCAGCCGCAGCTCCCTTCCGACCCCCTCGATAGAGCCTCCAGCGGCCCCCCCACTCGGGCACCCCCACTCCCCCGGCCCTGGAACTACTTCTGTAAAAAGTCTGAGGCGCCCGCATCTAGGCGGAGGAGGGCAGGGCGGGGGAGGCGAGGCGAAATCGATACGCCTGGTCCTTAACCTGTAATTGCACCTTCCAGGGCTGAGCAGAAAGGGACCCTCTGCTCTCATCCCGCACGCGCGCCCGCCCGCCCGCCGGGGAGAGCCGCCGCCGCCCGGCTCAGAGGGATCCCGCCGGACCTGCCCCTTCCACTGCGGCTCACTCTGCCCTGCCTGGCGCCAGTCCTGGATCGCCGGCTTCCTATTTATACCGGACTGGGCTCCTTTCGACTCACTTTACCATCCTGTTCCAGGTGGACCCTACCCTCCCTCGCGCTCCCTTCCCCGGCAGCACCCCCCACGCCCTCCCCCAAAGCTCTGGCTTGCCTGAAACATCTTACAGAGTCTCTCTCCCTTTAAGAGGACCCGGTCATACCTCTCTCTACCTCTCTCCGCTTCGTTGTCCCCCCGCCCCCCCATCTTTTCCTATTCCCCTTCCTTCTTGTTCTCCTCCCTTGCCTTTCCTCCTCATCTGCTTATTTCTTGCAATAGGAGTTTTATTTTTTATGAGCGTTTGCCACTCAACTACCCCCCCAACCCCTTTGAAAGACTCCCTCCCCGGCCCTTCCCCCTCCAACAATCCAGAAGACAGAACAAAATACACACAAGGCATACACAAGGCCAGAAACTTACCTGCTCTCAACCAGCTGCAAAGTCAAGGCTCACTTAAGCTCCCCCCAAAAATCAATTGTCCTTCCTTTTTAAAGGTTTGCTCTCTCCTTGGGAGGGGGAAAAACACCTTCTGGTTCCCAACTCCAGGCAGTCACTCTTTACAATTTATTTTTGTCGTACATCATTTGATCACCATGAATTAGCAACAGCAAGAAAATGTAGGAGAAGGAGAAAAGAGAGAAAGAGAAAGGGAGAGAGAGAGAGGGAGAGAGAGAGGGAGAGAGAGAGGGAGCAGAGCTTTCTGCAAGAGAAGAAGAAGAAAAAATGTACGTGTGACAAATTATGCTACCAAGAAACAACACATCATTATCCTTGGGCCTGGGGCTCAGTGAGTCGTAACGAGAGTAATAGGAAATCCACGGTTGGGGAGAGAAACGGTCGTGCTTGGCCAGTAGAGAGAGACCATACAGGGGGATGGATGCTGGAGAGACTCGCAAAATTATGGCTCAAGGCTATTGTAAAAATTGTCGAGCGTAAATGACTGCGATTTCAAACATCTTTGGAAGAAAGAAGGGGAAAAAGCGAGCCCCCCTTCCCTCCCTCTCCCTCTCTCTCCCTCTCTCTTCTCTCTCTCTATAAAGAACCGTCAAGTTTTAGTGCGCATTGCTAATTAGTCAATTTCTCTCTGCCTTCACAGGCTGGCGACTTCGCTGCTGAGCTGAAACTGCTAATTTCTGTGACCAGCTTTTTTCTTAGCTGTGATCTGGATGAATGAGTAGCTGTCTCACAGAGATGACAAAAATAAACTCTAATCCCCCCCAAAATTTCCACTACATCTTTCTCATGCATAGATTTATGATCTTCAAGCGCTCTGTGCAATATGCAAACTTTTTTTTGTGTCTGTATATATGCTGTTGTTTCCAGATTTCACTACATTGGTATGCTGCTTTCCCTTCCCCCCACACCCCCCAACACTATGAAATGCAGAAACAGTCTGATCTCAAAGTGTGCTAAGATACCACTTTATTCTGTTTGGGTATTTGGGGTTTGAGTCTGACTTGGAAGACAGTAGCCCTTGCCTTAAAGGTGAGTGGCTGAGGAAACACACCAGGGTGGGGGAAGTAGAGCCGGTAGAATAGAGGACAGCCCTTTGCTTTACATTTGCTTCTCATAAAACAGTATTCAAGCTTTATGATCTTATTTGAAAACATATTTTCTCTATCATTTTGTCTGGTTAAACAACTGCCTCTGAACTTCTCTGTCAGCTTTTCGACAGATAAGGTTGCAGAAGTCACATTTTTTTATTGAAAGATTATAATATTGTTGGATTAGTATTTCAATTAGGAGTGTTTGATTTGCAGAAGCTAGAATCAAGTGCTAGGAAACCCGGCTGCAATTCACAAATGTAACCTTTCAACTTTGGAGCTCATCTGATATATAAGGGCAACCACATCGTGCTCACATTTTTGACCCTGCTTAGCATGTAAAAGGAACCCCACAGCATGTTTCTGGAATTTTAGCTGTAGCAGAGATTCATGTGCATTTTGGTAGAGGACATGTTCTCCAGACTTATCTCATGATGTATTGCACCCTTACATTTATAGCCCTGCATTTCAGTTGTCAATGGGGGTTGGAGGTGTCCAAGAAAGAAAGAAAAAAAGAAGCAGAAAAAGAAAGGTATGTCCTTGAGTAAAATGAACATGAAGGAAGCTGGATATGAGCTACATTGAGCTTTGTTTGCTATTAAATATATGAATATGATTTATCCTAATTTATATGTGCTCTGATTAGTAAACTTATTAAAAATCTGTATTAGGGCACCACTGCAAGTGTCTATTCACACCCCCATCATCCTCTTTGATTTGTGAGAGATGGAAAGACACCTGCTTAGGAAAGGGGGGAAAACTAAAGATTCTGAGCTTCAGAAATAGGGATTCCCCATTTACAATGATAACATTAACATGCACATGGGCTATTCACTCTCAAATAAATTAAGAAGGATCAAACTGAAGCATTTAACCCTCACAAAAGCCCACCTTTTTTTTGTCAAGGTCCTAGATTATCTGAGAGTAAGATTTCTGTATTCAGATCCTGCTGAGATGCTGCATTCTCACATTTATGTTTATAATGGAAATGCCCCACTACATGATTAAATCAGAAAAGAATTTTACTATTGTTGTTCTTTAGGGTGGTGGGGGGGAGAACAGATTATCCAATTCTTCTGGCTCTATTATTTGTTTTTATTTTTATTTTCGAATTTACCTTCTTTGGGTGTTGAAGAGGAAGATCATGTGACTCTAAGCACCTTTTTGGAGCTCTGTGTCACTAGCAATCAAAGCTACCAAGTATGTAGAGTGTTACAAAACTCTCATACGTATAAAGTGCAATTTTTATATTATGCTTTTGATGTTGATCTTTTATGAACTCATGAAGTATTTGGAACTAAGCCCAAAGGCAAAATACTATTGATCACTTAAATTATGGTCACTTTCTTCTTTTATCATGAAAGAATTAAAGTATGTTTGTAGGCCTCAAAATAGCATAGTCTCAAATTTCTATTTTATTTTTTTGTGGACAGGATATATTGGTCACTAATTATGATTACCAGGCTCTTTATTGCTTCCAAACCAGATAAAAGACACATTTCAAAAATTTTAACTACCTATAATTTTAATGCTTATTTAACAACTAGGGTGGAAGGGGAAGAGAGGGGTTTGGAGCTAGCGATTCTAAAACTGCTGTTGAAATGAAGCGGATAAAAACATTTTCTTCTGCATTCTAAGGTTATGTTATCTGATAATGTTTTAAATTTCAGAAAAAATACAATTCTGGTTATTTTGTTAGCAATTAAACAAGAATATTGGTAACAAAAAGTCCCTTGATAATCTGTGCATAAAGTAGCCTATATGTCATGTAAATCTCACACCTCCAGTATCTTATACTGGCTTTGACTGAAATTATTGCAGAACTCACAAATTAGATGACACTATTTACAATAAATCTCATTATGAAAGATTCAATTTGCAGCAATCAGATGCTAGCTACTAAGCGATTGTAAGTATTTGAATTTTATCCTACTTCACCGTTCAACATACAGAAATTGCATCTGTGTGTTTGATCTGTCCTGCTGAGCACTATCAGCAGCTTGCATCTCTGCCACTATTGTTTTTAAAATGGCAGGAAGGACGTGACTAGTCAGGAGCACTGAGCAGGGTGGATTTCACGTGGCATAAGTGGAGCCAGAATTGTCTTTTTTAAAAAAATTAAATATGGTCGTGTAGTCGTCTAATGCAAGCCGTCTTCAGACTTCGATAGAATTATCAAAATTATTCATTAGTGAATTTGCATTTAAACCATGTACAATGGAAAGATTCTGAAACTATGGCCACTGAGCAGTCTACTAGAGCTGCCATTAGCTTCTAGCTGTCTGGTCAGCCTTCAAGGTGGCAGAGATCCAGGCCTATCAGTGGCTCCAGTTGCTCAGGATCATCTCACTGGACTGGAGGAACCGAAGATTATCTTTAGAGCAGTTCTAGAAATGTTTTGCTGCTTAACATATAGGGGCAGCCACACTAAAATGTTATTTTCCTCATTCTTGACTTTTCTGCTTAGGATTTATGAGTTATCACCAGATTGCATAAACATCGGCGCCTGGTATGACCTGTGTCATTTGGGTAGTAAACACTACTTCAATGTGATATGACGTTTAAGATTACCATCACTGTAGAATGGATGGATAAAGAAAGAAATTATTCCATTTTACACATGGAATAAAATTGAGTAAAGAAGGATCACGTGGCTCCTTGAAAGTTAGGGAGTGGCAAAACCCAGGCACAACTCACAGATTTCAAATCTTGAGTAGACGAGGCCAAAGATATCACAAAGCCATCAGCACTGAGAGGCTTATTAAACAACACAAAATCTGAAATAACAATAAGAAATGGTGCTATTGGCTAACATTTAGGCAAAAGTCAATGGTTTGCTATTACTCTGCTGTTAAGCCCAACTCTGTGGCCAGCATTCCAGGTTCCCAGTATTTAGCTCTAGCTCCCCTGGGCAGCCTGTTCCAGACATGCACCACTCTTAAACCACAGCATCTATTATTAGGCTGTGTCTTTTTGAAAGGCCTTCATTCTCCACACATAGAAATCCCACTTATCTCTCAAGAGTAAACTCAGATTTCTTTCCACTATGTAACTTTTCCTGGCAACCTCTAACAGAATAATAATGGATACTACTTATTGAGTTTATTACTTCATGGTGGACACTGTTCTAAATCCTTTAGATGTTTTATTTCCTTAATCCTCTTGCTAATCTTTTGAAAGAGTATGGCAGACTGAAAAAGTTTCCACCCTTCCTGGCATACATACCACATTATAATGTGACTTTGCTGCTCCTCTCATCAAGAGTAGAATCGACTTACCCAATCCTTGAATGTGAGCTGACCATGTAACTTGCTTTGACTGATGGAATGTGCCAGAAGTGACCTTGTGCCAAGTCTGAGTCTAAGCTTCAAGAGGCCTTGTATGTTTCAGCTCTCCCACTTAGAGCCCTGTCATATGCCATGTGATGAAACCCAGGCTAGTCAGGTAGAAGATGACACACCGTGTGGACAAGACGTCCCCCAGATTGCCTGATAGCTGAACTCAGATGCATGAATGAGCCCAGCTGAGACAGGAGAACCAAAATACTCCAAATGACAGATCCACAGAACCATGAGCTAGATCAATGGCTGCTGTTTCAAGTCATTAGCTTTTGGGGTGACTTGTTCCATAGCCAAATTAGCTGATGACAAAAGGTACTATTATTACCATTTTACTAATGAGCAAAATGCAATGGAGAGAAATCAGGTAAACTTTTCAGAATCACACACTTTTCAAAGGTTGTGGTTAGGTTCAAACCAACACAGCCTGACTCCAGAGATTTACCATTACACTGTACTGGCCACAAAAGAAATGCCTGCCTCTAAAAAACATTTATTTATTTATTCATGCATTCATTCATTCATCAAGTACATATTAAGTATTTATTGAATACCAAATACTGTGCTAAACATCAAGGAAACAATGATGAATAAAACGGCATTCTTGTCCTCAAGAGGCTTACATTCTAATAGAAGAGACAGCAGGTAAATTATCTTCAGCAAGTGAATGATTATCCTTGTTAATTGCTCTGATAAGGGTATGTATAAGGAATTACTGGAGCAGAAAGAAGCAGGTCTCTAAATTCCTCATAGTACTTATTATCTGTAACACTCTTTCAACATTTATTATTTACTGCTTTGTTAATTGCTTATTTAGGGAAATCTGTTATCATGTTAACTAGATTGTAAGCATCCATGGGAGAAAAAGTTCTCTGTCTGGTAAAAATCTCCCATAGTACATAGATTTGTGTCTTGCCCATAGCAGTTATTCAATAGATATGTTAATGGACTATTAAAGGTGAATTTTCAAATATTATCAGAGAAAGAGAAGAAAAAATAATTGAAGAATTTAACAGTCAGACTGTGTCAGGTATTTGACTAAACTCGTATTAGTCAATCTCTGGATTATACTGATCTACTGTCTTAAAATTAATAAAATCTTTATACTTCTGTGAAATTATTGCTCATAGCCCATAGCTAGGAGCTTGATGGGACTTTAGTAAGTACTTTCTCCAAATTTTTTACCTATAGCCACCATCACCCAGCAAAGCTCTCTAAAACTTTGAAGAGAGTAGTTGCTTTAATAGTAACTCCACAAAGTGCCACTCAACAAAGGTAGCACAGAACTGCAATTCTGGGCATGAATTCTTGAAGCAGATCCCCTAGAATGGAATCTTTGTTCTGCCACTTTCCATTGGTGTGACATTGGGCGAGTAACCTTCCTATGCCTGGTTTCTTCATTTGAAAATAGGATAATTATAGCACCTATCTCAATGGATCTTATGGTGCTTAAATTTTTGTAAATATCTGTAAAGTCCTTAAAACAGTACCAGAAACATAGTGAGTGCTTTATTTAACATTTGTTAAATAGAAGGTAGACAGCTGTAGCTAGAGAATTCTCTTCTTAGTTTTCCTTTTTTCCCCCTTTTCTACAGATTATGCCTAGTGCTCGACAAATATTGGATGATGAAAAGAGTACATCTACTTTTTTTAGGGTTGTAAGCATTCATGAGGCTATTCATGAGGCAACTGGTCACTTTAATGAGAGTACCACTATTTTTGGCTTTGCTCTCTAGATATTGTATGTCTATATATTTTGTTTACCTGTAGTTTTAAAAACCATCACACCTTTCTCTCTGGGGTACATTGGTGTTTCATGCATGTCTTGGGTAATTAAAATTTTTTAAAATTAAGGATATTTAGCTTTTCTGGCAGTTATGATCTCCGTATGAGAATATGCCTCTTGTAAAGGAAATTCTTTATCCTTTTTCAGAAAAGGAGGAGAGGAAACACAAGAAGTGCCTGACGCAGAGCTCCAGTTCCTACTTTGTGGGTATAAATGTTCAAGATGCCATAAAATCGCCATGGTCTTTAGCCATGCACCAATGGTGGTTTTGTGTGTTGGCTGCTCCACTGTCTTCTGTCCAGCCTACAGGAAAAAAAAAAAAAAAGCAGGACATGTTCCTGTAGGAGGAAGCAGCACTAATATCGTTCTGAATCAAGATAAATGGAAAACCATCCCAATACACACGATTGGACATTAAAGACGAAGAATATTTATTAGTAATGATGGTTTAATAACAGGTTGCTGAATAGATTCAGGACTCTGAAAAGTCGCTTTTTGGTACTAGGCCTTCATAACAATGTCTGAGATGAGAGAGGATGTTGCACATTGGCTTCTGTCTCTGACATTACCTGTAACTCTAGACAAATCACTTTTCTTTATTCAGGTCTCAGTCTCCCAAATGTGAAGAGAGAGAGAGAGCATTTCCTTCATTTAACTTCTGTATAGGCTTGCATTCAGGAGAAGTGAACTCAATGTTCCCCCAAAGAATAATTGGGAACTCTCCTAGTGATTTGCAGGATAAATTGAAGGTTAAACAGTAGAATAAGGAAGAACATATTCTTCTCCCCCTGAAAACTTCCCAGAGGCTGGAGGTCATAGGAATGTACCCAGTCATCTTTGTTGAAGTTGTCAGATACAAGCAAGAAGTAAAACATGTCAATGTATTTTGAGTGCATTGGCAGAAATTATATTACTTATATTCACAAATTATTTTATATGGATGAAAAGTTTTCAAAGGATTGGAGTTTGTGGGAAAGTATTTGTTTGATATTTGAATGCTCATTTTAGAAGGGTATGAAACTCTCCATGAGGAAGACAATCTATCTTTATCATAAAGAGTTATTATCCAAATTTGTAAATTATTAAAATCACCTTCTCCACTCTCAAATTTTTCTTTGATTTGTGGCAATAATTTTGTTCTTTCTCTTACCAATTTTTAAAAAGGAATATGTGTATTGCTACATTGGAATATTCAACAGCCCATTGAAAGTTTTGTAGTTAATGGAAAGACATGATCTAAATTTTTCTGTCAAATATCTATATGCTTATTAATCACATATTATTTTATCTTTACAAGGATATATCACCTTGATTGCAGTGCTAGTCTCTCTACAGACAACCTGTTTATATCTTGAGGTCTTTATTGATTATTGCTCTCTGCTTCTTTGATATTAGTGCAAATCTCTCCAACTTTCCATTTAAAAAAATTATCTGTTGTTCTGTTTATTCTGTTCATTACCATATCCTCCTTTATGTTCTGTATATCTGTTTATCACCATATCCTCTTTATTCTTCCACTTCACTCCAGTATACCCAATCCTATTACTGTGTCTATTATTTATTTTATAATACTATATTTCAGAGTATTCCAGTAAAGTTGTTGAAATTGTTCTAATTCTGAGTTAATATAGTAATTGTTGAAATATTGTCTGGAAGTTTGAATAAATTTGGGGAGTTGATTAAAGTGACAAATAATTCAAGAATTCTGGTGAGTATTTCTTTTTAGTTGTTTAAATACAACCCAGTAGCTAAAGGATATATTTTCTCCAAATCAAATAGTAAGATGTAGCCACAGCTAATACAACATGATAAATCTGCACCAGAATCTTTTTATTTTGTCTTTACTTCTTAATTGAGCTTAGAGCAAAACATGGGTCAAGATAAGGACTGATTTAAGTCCTCTGTAAGGTTTTAAATTCCAACTGCCAGAATATTTTGTTTTCTTTTATTCCTTTTTATGCATATTAATTTCCTTGACTTTGTAACAGTAATGTCAAAAGAAGTTAAATACTTGCAGAGAGAATTTCAAGAACGCTGTTATTGTGTAAGATGCAGATCTTTGCAGCTCTCATCTTTGAGACATGCTTTTAATGAAACTGTCTCCACAAACCTGAAATATATATATTATTGGCACAAAATTCTACAGAGTCTCTAAAATGGGTAAAAATTCTCAGTTGAATCTTGTATGTCCATTTAATGATATGTACTGTAGATGTTTGGGAAAAACTGAAATACAATGATTTAATTAGGTAATATGGACAGTACTTAATTTTGAAGGTGAAACTGTGTGTGTTTGTGTGTTCATTTGTTGTTGTTGTTTCCCAAAATTAGTATTTGTCAGCTTGGGTATCTGTCAGTATGGAACTTCATTTTTCAGAACTATTATTAGTATAAACATTTATTAAGTTGTTTTCTAAGATTCAGAGTAATTTTAAAATAAACATTTAAATTTTAGAACATATTTAGATTTACAGGAAAATTGGGAGGATAATACAGCATTCTCATATGCCCAGTGCCCAGTTTTTCCTAACATATTAGTATGATGCATTTGTTATAACTAATGGATAATATTGATTAATCATTATTAGCTGAGTCATTATTTGCTGAATGCATAGATTTATTCAGATTGCCTTAGTTTTTATGCAACGTTCTTTTTCTGTTTTCAGGATCCCATCCAGGAGACCACATTACATTTAGTTGTTATGTTTTCTTAGGTTCATTTTGGCTGTACATTTTCTCAGACTTTTCTTGTTTTTGATCACCTTGATTTTGAGAAGTGTTGGTTAGGTAATTTGCAGAATGATCCTGAACTAGAAGTTGTCCAATGTTCTCCTCATGATTAGACTGGGATTATGGTGGGTTTTGGGAGGAGGAACATCATAGTAAAGTCTCACTTCATTACATAAGATTAGGGATACTTGTGATAAATATGAGTCATCACTGCTGATGTTAAACTTGTTCACCAAGCTGATTTAGTGTTTGTCATGTTTCTCCATAATAAGATATAATTTTCTTTTTATCACTCTTTCCATATTGTACTTCTTGGAAAAAAGTCACTATGCACTCTTGAGTGGCGAACAACTTCTTCAGTTCCTTCTAAGTGGAGAATTTACATCAATTACTTGGAATTCCCCTGCAAGAAAAATTTGTCCATTCCTACCCCCACCTATTTAATTTATTTATATTAACACAAACTCATGGATATTTATTTTATACTTTGGGTTATAATCGAATACTGCTTTATTTTCCTCATTAAACTATTGCAGCTTTGAAAGGACATGTATTTCCTTCCTTCCTTCCTCTTTCTTTCTTTCACCTCTTTCTTTCTTTCATCTTTCTTTCTGTCTTTCTTTCTTTCATCTTTCTTTCTCTCCTTTTTTTCTTTCCCAGAAATATACCGCAGGCTCATCTTGTATATTCTATGCTCCTATCTTAGAATCAACCATTTCTCATTTCTTGAAGGAACACTGCTTCCTGTTACTGAAGAATAGCATTGGAAATAAAGATCTGGGCATTGGGTCTGCTCATTGCTACTGGGGTGTGGTTACTTTTAGATACTCTGAGCTTTAAGATCAAGGAAATATGTGTGTATACAAACTCTATGTGTCCACATATCTATACATGTTTATATATGTGAAACCATCTATATTTAAATTAAGCTAAACATGAGATTATACTTACGTCTCCAACCCTGATGCATTATAGGCCAACTTTATTTTAACTTAACCAGTTTATATGGGAAAGTCATGAGAAGGAAGAACAGTGTCCCTACTTTGGGGCTGATGAGCCCACAGACTACACTGAGCTCTCACAGGCTATAAACAAGTACTGCAATGAAGGAATAAACCACATCCTGCAGTAACAACTTTCAACTTTATTATTTACTAGGGTTACACTTCAGATACTTTTAGTGTAACATTCTGAAAATAAATACTTTGCAACTGAAGTCCATTATCTTCCATAAGATAAGAGAGGTGTCAGGATCTTCTAATCTTAGAAAAAGGTCTCAACACAGACCTACTGGGAGAAATCTGTAAGAAAGGTATCTCAGTCTATGCTGATTTTACTTTTATAGGCCGTGGCTCTTGACAGCCATTGAAAGTTTATTTAAGAGGGATGATTGTAGCTACAGTTCCTCTAATAGATCACTGACCAGTGGGAGTAGGAGAAAAGAACATAGGACCTAGAATAGAAAGAAAATGGACTTGAGGCTCACCTTCATCATTTATTGGTAACATGTGTGTCCCAGTGTCTTTAAACCTTAGTTTTTTCATTAAGTGGATAATATTAATTCCTACAAAATTTATTTTAAGAAATAGTGTAAAGATTAAGAAAGCTGTGAAATGTGAAAGTAATTTGTGAAATAATAAGACAATGCGAAAGAATTATTATTTATATTATCTTTAGTGGGAGGAGATCATACCCATTAGGTGACTGGAGATGCTATAGCATAGTGGGCAAGAATGTGGACTTAAACTATGCAATTTACTAACTGTGTGAAATAAGGCCAGAAAGACCCTTAATTTCTCTGAGATTCACTTCTCTTGAAGGTCAAATGGGGTTCATTTATCCCACAAGTTCATTGTAAGGATTTGATGGGAGAATGCCCTGTACACGGAAAACACTCAATGTTGGTTTAGTGAACCCTAAATACTTGATTCACAAGACAACTGAGAAATAAATCTACCCACATGTTAAGTTTCCTTGGATTTTATTTAATCATCTGTGAGGTGAAAAGGGGATTGTGTGGTTGCTGATGTCCTTTCTCTCCAGCTCTAAAGTTCATATTCTGAACCTCTCTATTTTCCTGAAATACTGATTAGTGCATGGAATATGGGATCCCAGTTCATAACAGGGCCTAGGTAAATTCCCTTGAAATAAGTGGAGGGATTGGGCCTCCCAACTTAGCTATGAGAGGACACAGAAAAACTACACCACAGTTCAGTGATTAGGCAATTCTCCACTGGAAAGGCACTTCATTCTCATGGGCCCCCTCCAAGGCTCTAGGAGGAGCACTAGCTATGTGTAAAATTTGCAAAACTGAGATTTTTTTACTGTAATCAACTAAGAGTGCTATTTTCACTCTGACTTCCCCTCATGTCAGATGGATTTGGAGGGGTTGTGAATACTTTGAGACATAGCAAAAGGGAAGTTGATTTGGGAATCTGGTTTAGATTGATATAGAAGGATGCATTTATGTGGTTCACAATTGCCTCCACCTACAGTTAAGTTGTTGCAAGCTGCCCTGATATAGGAATGACTACCAGAAATATCCTGACTTCCCACTATGCTGACTTACACAGCATCAAGACATGAAACTCTAGGGAAACTTTGGGAAGCTTAAAAAAAAAATCTTTCCAAGCTATTAATAAAAAAAATTAAAAATTAAAAAAAAATTTTTGAGACACAGTCTTTCTCTGTCACGTAGGCTGCAGTTTAGTGACGTGATCACCACTAACTGCTGCCTTGAATTCCCAGGCCTTAGAAATCCTCCCACCTCGGCCTCCCAAGTAATTGTGACAACAGGTGTCTGACACCATACCTGGATTTTTTTTTTTTTTTTTTTTTTTTTTGTGGGGGTAGAGATAGGGTCTCTCTATGTTTCGCATTCTGGTCCTGAACTCCTGAGCTCAGGCAATCCTCTTGCCTCAGCCTTAGAAAACAAATTTTGATCAATCATGTTAGAAGAAAGATTAACTGATCTACTTATTTTCCTCTAGAAAATAGTATCACAAAATCTTTGTCATTTTGCTACTTTAATAGTATGAAGCCAAAATTTCAGGGAAAGGAATGTTATAGAGATCCATCTCACAGTTAATTAGTTAATATTACATTATTTTCCTGGATTTGGCAATGTTTATGATATTGTTAGCTTTAAAAATGTGTAATGTTATGCACCACAGAATGTGTGTCTGCCCCTGTATCTATTCTATGTTTGCTTCTTTGAGAATCCTACCAACACATAGAATCTGTAACAAGTAGCTTTGGAAATAGATGGATTTCTCTGATACACAAAGATGTAGGGCTGTATATAGATTTTTCTTTAGATTTTTTGCATTCCAGGAATCTTCTCTTGAGAAATAAGAATTTGAAGCTCCTGGAGTCATACTTTCCGTGTTTTCCTTCTAAGAATCTTGGGCTCTTAGGGTTTCTCCTTTTGCTTGTACAACCTCCTCCCTTACTGACCTAGAAGAATACTGTGGCTCCCAAGAGTCCAATTTACTACTGGAAGCAACTTAGGAAATTAGCTTGTCACCACTGGGGATAGGAGATTTGGACTTGTTTTTTCTAGTTGTGCTGATTCATAGATGGATTTCACTATGCATTTACCATTGATTCATCCATTCATTCAATAAAACATTTAATGTTACATGTAAGATGGCTTTTGTGTTTATATGTTGATTTTTAGAACAAATGTTTTGAGATTTGTACAGTGGAAGAACTGGAAGTGCTAGAAAAGCTGATCATTCAAACACTCTGTTACATACTTCAATATCATTCTGAAATCTACAGAAACCTGGGAACTCTTCCAGTATCATAACTTTAATCTGGCTTTTCTTGTTATTGCACAGATTCTTGATGGCAACCTAGCTATCCCCACTCTAAATTGCCTTATTCCAATTGTCACATATCATCAACACTCAGAATTTAAGGGTGGATCATTTTGATTGCTCAATGAATCTCCTGATAAAAAATGAAATGTACTAAAATAATTTAAAGTTTGCTGAATTATTCAGGAAAGTGATGTATCATTGGTCAAAACATCTAAACAACAATTTAGGTGGTCAAGTTCTCTATCCTGGTGCAAATATAGTGATTTTATTTGTACGTGTCTATGATTCTATATATATATGTGTTCATATATCGTATGTATGTTTCATACAAATATATAGGTATTTCCCGAATACATTGCTATGTATGTGCATATACACATATATGTAGTATTATAATTACTGCATATGGACAATTCATAAAACTTAATAATTACCCTTTCTTGGAGAGTATGTTCTGCTAAAATGTTGTTTTAGGATCTATGTGATAGTGTTAATAAAGAAAAATATATTACCTGTCTCCTATGACCAGTGTGGATTTTACGATCTAAGAATATATACATATATTTGCATTATTGGCTCACTCAAATAATAATATTAGCATTATTTCTCAAAAGTGTGGCACCAGGTGGCAGATGTTGACATTAAGCAACTAAAAATATTTTGTTGTGCCCTCTAAATATTTCAAAGAGGACATCAATCTCCTGAACCCAAATTTCTGTACATCTCTGCCCCAAAGCACCAGATAAATAGACAGAATATGCTTTAGGCAAATGAGCTTTAGGAGTCCCTCTCCGGCCTCCAGACAGCAAACAGTGGCAAATGAATCTTAGCTGCAAAGTCAGAGTGTGGTTGATAAATCTACCTTCGAACAACTGCAGATAACATCAACCTGTTATCACAGTAGCCTAGTGACATTAACTGAAGACTGTGCCTGTATTCTAATATCCTCTTCCCATTGGAGGTGCTGTCGTGTTTTTTCTTCTCTATTCTCTACTGAGAAGATATGCAGTTCCACTATAAGGGCCCAAGGGTAGCTTAAATAATTTCTGCAAGTTATAGCTTCCTGTAAGCTTTCATGCACTTACTCTGCTGAAGAAAATAAATTTACTACATGGAATCACACTCCTCTGAAAATATCTCGGTCTCCACAACCTACAGATATATAACAAGCAAAAGAGTACTTATAGACACTGATCTATTAAGCCATTTTCCTAAAATACCTATAGTCTTTTCATATGAAACAGAAAAAATCATTAAAGCTATGGTTTGCCAGACAATTACTTTGTCAAATCTCAATAAATTGCATAATAAATTGTACACATGCATCAAACATGAACAGCAGAAGACTATAACAAGCTATGTATTTCCAGTCCACTTGCTCTTTCATCCAAACAGTAGCTTTTGCTTTTGAGAACAATTCTATATTCTTTTTAAAGGGTTTCATAAAATGTGGCTATACATTTATCTATCAAACTACACAGAAATAATGGAAACACAGTATGTACAGTAATAGGGAAACACATGAATAACTTCAATATTAATGTCTATTGATTATTTATGTTTTCAAATAGGTGAATGTAGCTGCTAGTATTCTTATCATGTAAATCTATATGTGTATTTTGGCTTTACTTGTTTATTGGGAAGTTTACGGTCCACATTATGGGCATTTTTATTGCTTTACACATTTACTTGATATGCGCATAACCAAGGTCAGTTTGCAGAGTGACTAGTGTTTACTCAATTTGATTACTATGTTACATTTCTGAGTTTATTTTCCCTTTGGAAAATTAACTGTACAAAGAAGCCTAGTAAATCTTTACTTAAAAATTCCAAACTTTAGATTGATTTCAGCAGTGTGTTTGTATTGATCTCAAAAGCTTTGCGTTCCTAACTAAAAACTAATCTTTATTTCACCCTTTAGTGACTGTAGTCATAAATATGCTCATGCCTACCAGTGTGGAGTGGATTAATGGTTATTGGAGACTGGGGCTTCCAACTAAGTCTGGGAAACCTTAACCTTTGGAGGACAACATGAAGGCATTTACCCCTTGTCAGCTATAATCCCGAGTTCCTTTTCTGACATTTACCTGAGTGTTAAAGAGGAAGCAGAGCAGAGGCAAGGGAATAAAGCTCCAAAGATTCTATCTGGCTATTAATCATCATAGTTAGATTGATTGTCATGCCTGACCCTGGCTGCTTCTAGCCATTGGAGTCACCACAAGGCATGACTCTGCTGCTCCACTCTGGAACCCAGGTTACCTCCTTCTGAGGAAGCCTTCTGCCGCTTGCCTTCAAGGGACTTATTTCATTGCTAAAATCCAGCTGTCATTATTGTTTCCATCTTGCTGTGCTGATGGAACCAACATTTGGGGAGCATGTCCAACCCATTTACAAGATCTAATTATGGAGAATAAAAGAGTTAAAGAGGGACAGAACAGAATTTGTTACCAAGGTTAATCAATAACAATTCGGGCAGCAGCACAGACAGTTGGCTGACAAATGGTAATAAAACTATAAAGCAGCGTTTCCCAAAGTGTGGTCCTTGGCAACTTCTGAATCACAATAATCACCAGGACTGCTAAATTAGAATCTTGAGTTTGCCAGAATTCTGAACTTTAACAAGTATTCCAAGTAGCTCTTACATTCCCCAAATTGTGGGACCTACAGTGTCATGTAAGTGTGTTTTGGGGTGCTGCCCCTTTTACCACTTTCTCTGGTGGAAAGGAAGAATTTTCATTTTCTTGGAGCTGATGGCATAAGTTGCTATTTATTTACACAATATTTATATTCCCCTTTCTCCTTAGTAATGGAAACTTAATTTTTACCTTAGTTCCTTGCTACCCAGTTCACATTTCTCAACCTCCCTGACAGCTAGATGCAAAGGGGGCTTTTGTGTGGGACTTACAAAGTCTCCCTTAAAGGATGGACATATGGCCTGTTTCTTCCTTTCCTTCAATCTCCTACTTAGAATGTGCCTATGTCTGCTGCAGCCCCAGTAGCACAGCCTGGACATCTCTGCACCACAAGGGCAAGGCTCATACCTAGGATTGGTGGGTCAGAGGGCTTGAAGGGCCCTGGGTCTCTGTAGATTTTGTGAAACCACCGAACTAGTTCTGGACTGCCTATGACTGGGCCTCTTTCACATGAAAGAATGAAACCTTGCATATTCACTTCCTTGTTGGGGAGGGTACATGATCATTGTTATTCATAGATGAATGAAATTACTAACCGGTACAGAAACCCATTTAGGGTTATAAATTCACTTCAGGCTAAATTCTCCACTTCAGATGACCCCAACTTTTCCCAAGCACTATTAGTGACTGTGAGAGTGAGAGTGTTTCTGAATACTGGCAGTGACTTTGCTAAGTTTCTGTGGGCTCAGGAGTTAGAGGTGTATTCCCAGTCTTGCTTACAGTTGCAGAAAGGTATGTGTGCCTTTGGCTGTGCCCACAGAATGCACATTTGCAGTTGCAGCTGGGCAAGGGGGTTCTAGGGAGGGCAGCAGCCCCAAGGACACCTGTACATACAAGAATCTCGACTGCCTGTTAAAGCAATTGATCATTCAGTGGTGCCCTCTATGCTCCATGAAGTTAACCTTTATCAGACTTAAGGCGAAGACTGTTACATATGGATGAAATGCAGTGTCTTAAAGACATTCAAAGCTTTCTTAAAGTGTTTCTTTTACCTTAAGGATGGAAAATTGTATTTCTTTTCTCCTATTAATATTTTTATTTCTTCCAATTCCAAATCTGATGCTATCAAGTCATTAACTCTGTGTAGGGATAGCCCTTCTCAACCTTGCTGACTTTTAAGATAAGATGATGTGCAAATAAAGCAAGCAAAGTACTATTCTCTATTTCCTTGACTCATGTTTGCTCAGTTATCGAAGTCATTTATTAGAGGCTTCCCTCCAACCCGGCTTTCTTTTCTTTCTCTTTCTGCTATAAATGCAGTTACAACCATTAACACAATTACCTATACTAATACATTGATTAATGGGATGGCAACAGATCTACTTGCAAAAATAATTTGTTATTAAATTTCACATTCTTACATTGGGTGTGACCCTGATTATGACAGAACAGGGATTCACAAAGTGTGGTCCCTGGCATTGGTCTTATCTGAGAGCTTGTTTGAAATGCAAATCCTTGGACCCCACCACAGACCTTCTGAGTCAGAAATTCTGAAGGTGGGGCCCAGCAATTCATATTTTTAGAAGCCTTCTAGGTGATTCTGATGCCTGCTCAACTTTGAGAATCAGTGTTCTAGAGTGAGTCTAGTCATATCTTCAAATCAATCCACTAAGAATGCTTGAAAATTAATATTCCCTAATGTATCCACTCCAGTGAAATACTAGAGAAACGCCCACATGTTGGCCATCAAACATTTAATTATATTATTACTTTTATCTCATCCATCTTCAGCCTACAGATAACTGGGCCAGGCAATAAGATGATTCAATTTGTACTAAAATAGCACTAATGATAATAACACCTTAAATTGTGTAGCATTTTTTCAGTCTTCAAAGTGCTAACAAATATAAAATCTCAGTTGATTATGCACTGGATTCAAATGCACCATCTGAGTCAGTACAATTTAATTGCAGGAAAGGAATTATAAACACAGACTGTTGCAGAGCCACGTCTTCTTCTTCTTCTTTTTTTTTTTTTTTTTTTTGGTCTCTATTTCTCTGCTTCCCTAGCATTAGAAACTATACTTGTTAAAATACATAAAATACTTATTTTTAAATAAATGAACACCTAAATGCATACTAATTAACTTTAATTGACTGATGAATTAGGGGGAAAATCTATGAGAGTTTTAAGTTCATTCCATCTGTACAGAGAGGAGATCTTTTTAAAAAAGTTTCCATTTTCTAACAATAAATACCAAGACATTTGATGATGGATAAGACTTACTGACTTACAGATGCACTGCAAAGATTGACTTATTGTCTTCATTTTAATAGAAAGCACAAACCCAGATGGCAACTGGGTCACAGGCATGAGGTCAGGATTCTTTCTGAATTATTCTTAAATACTATTAGACAGGACAATATAATTTTTTGAGGATATAAATATAACATTTAGGAATTGATTTAAATAATTTTAAAGTACATTTTAAATTATACTTATAAAATTGGGGTATTATACTATAGTTTATTAAATATAGCTTAAATAGTATTTTTTAATATTAAAAATAAAAATTTAAAAGTCTGAGCATATGAGGAAAAATAAAGAACCTCTGAAAAAGCCCTAGCACCTAGCTAAATGCTAAGTTTGTAAAAGGCATTAACCAAGTACCTTTCCAGGATTGTCATCCTAACCAAATATTTCAGGGTTTGATAATATTCTTTGTTAGCTCTGTGACTCTTAAAAAATAACACCAATTCTAAGACTCTTAATCTTTTTGTAAGCTTTCCAAAAAACAGCAAATCCCAAACCATGGTATTTTGAAACAAATTTCTGATAAAGAATTTGGAGTATTTTCAATAAGAATAACACAAAATTAAATTTCCAAAAGTGTACTTTAGTAGAAAAGATTCAAGTTTTGGAGTTAGAAAACTGGGCTCAATTTCCACCTCTGCAATTTACTAACTATAAGGCCAAGTTATTGATTCCCCTAAACCTCAGTTTTCTCATCTATAAATTGGGGGTGATAATACTTGTCTTATAGAGTTTTTAACATCAAATAGAACTATGCATATTACTTTTCTAGCATAATTACTGGCAAACACAAAGTCCTTCATACATAATAGCTTTTATTATTCTAAAAGAAAATAAGAAGATACATGAAATAATTTATAAAAATAAAAGGATGCTTAAATACTGGTTGATATTGTTCAGTTGACCCTTGAACAAAGTGGGGATCTGGGTTACTCATCCCCCACACAATAAAAAATCTGCATATAACTTTTGACTCTCTAAAAACTACTAAAAAATTACTGTTGATGGGAAGATGTTCTGATAACATGAACAGTCAAGCAATGCACATTTTGTATGTTGTATGTATTATATACTGTATTCCTACAGCAAAGTAAGCTAGATAAAAGAAAATACTATTGAGAAAAATCAGAAGTCAGAGAAAATACATTTACTATCGATTAAGTGGAAGTAGATCTTCATAAAGGTTTTTATCCTCATCATCTTCTAGTTTAGTAGACTGTGGAGGAAGAAGAGGAGGGATTGGTCTAGCTGTCTCAGGGATAAAAGTGGTGGAGGAGGGGGAAAGGCAGGCAAGAGGGCAGATACACTCTGTAACTTTACAGAAATACACCATACTTTGTCTGAGTTTTTTTGCTTCTTCATTTCTCTAAAAATGCTTCTAAACATTACCAGTTCTTCTTTCACCATTTGCTTTAGTTTCAGTGCCCATGTCATAGAATGTCCATATCATAAAAGAAGTCAAAAGCAATCTTGAGTAATTAAAAACCAATGTCAGATTGTCCAGTGTCAATTTGTTTCCTGGCACTGCATCTTCTATGTCTGCTTCCATATTACCTAGCACAGGTTCACAGCATTCATTTCCATCAAGTCGTCTTCTGTTAATTCCTCTGATGTGGTGTCTATTAGTTCGTGAATTTCTCTAAGATCCGTATCTTGAAATCCTTCACACCACCCACCCCCTGCCACCTTTTTGCCATATCTACCATTTCTTTTATGATTTCCTTGATTGGCTCTGTCATAAATTCTGTGAAGTCATGAACAACATCTGGACATTGTTTTTTTAAGCAGGAATTTATTGTTTGGGGCTTGATAGTTTTCATGACTTTTTCTATAACAACAATGGCATCTTCAATGGTGTAATTCTTCCAGCCTTTCATGATGTTTCCTCTCTCAGGGTCCTCTTCCACAGAGTGTGTAATGAGTCTTAAAGGTCTTTATGATTGCTGATCTAGACGCTGAATTAGAGATATTTTGTTTGGGGGTAGGTAGACCACTTTGACACCTTTTGTGTTGAACTCATGGGGTTCTGGCTGGCCAGGGGCATTGTCTGATGTCAAAGGAACTTTAAAAGACATGCCTGGCCAGGGGCAGTGGCTCACGCCTGTAATCCCAGCACTTTGGGAGGCTGAGGTGAGCCAATCACTTGAGGTCAGGAGTTTGTAACCAGCCTGACCAACATGGTGACAACCTGCCTCTACTAAAAATACAAAAATTAGGCAGATCTGGTGGTACATGTCTGTAACTTCAGCTACTCTGGAGGCTGAGGTAGGAGACTCGCTTGAACCAGGGAGACGGAGGTTGCAGTGAACAGAGATCACGTACTGCACTCCAGCCTGGGGGTAAAGAGTGTAACTTCATCTCAAAAAACGAACAAACAAACAAATCAAAAAGACAGGCCCTTCCTTACATCAAGGTCAAAGCATCGATGGAACCAATCCAGAAAAGGGTTCTCATTGTCCAAGGCTTCTTACTGCATAACCAGGAGATTGGCAGCTGGTGCTTATCTTTTCCCTTCAAGTCTCGAGAGTTAGCAGCTTTATACATAAGGGCAGTTTTGATCATAAACTCAACTGCCTTGGCACAAAACTGTAGAGTTATCCTATGTTTTCCTGCCTTAAATCCTGGTGCTCACTTCTCTGCCTTACTAATAAATGTACCTTGGTGTGTGTTTTCACCCCAAAATAGGATACTTTCATATGCATTAAAACTTGTTCAAGCAGATATCCTTTCTTCTCAATGTTTTTCTTTTTAAAAAATATTTTAACTTTTATTTGAGTTAAGTGGCACATGTGTAGGTTTGTTATATAGGTAAACTTGTGACTCAAGGTTTGGTGTATGGATTATATTGTCACCCATGAACTAAGCATAGTATCTGTTGTTTTTTTTCTGAAGCCTTTCCTTCCTCCCCGCCTTCTCCCTCAGTAGGGCCCCATGCCTGTTGATCCCTTGTTTCTGTCCTTATATTCTCATTATTTAGCTCCCAATTATAAGTGATAACGTGGTATTTGGTTTTCTGTTCCTGCATAAGAAAACATTATCCTTGTTTGCTAAGGATAATGGCCTCCAGTTCTTTCCATGATCTCACTGATTTTTTTTAATAGCATCTGGGAAATTTGTCTGCTGTCTCTTGGTTGGCAAAAGCTGCCTCTCCTATTATCTTGACTTTATTTAAAGCCAAATCTTTTTTTTAAAATTATCAAACCATCCTTTGCTGGTATTGAGTTATCTAGCTTTAGACCCTTTACTATTTTTTTTGCTTTAAGCTATCATATAATGACTGTTTTTTTTCTTGAATCATATTACAGTTTATAGGTATGCTTTTCTTATAACAATCCTGCACCTACACAAAAATTGCATTTTCAATATGAGATTAAAAAGGTATTTCACAAAAGGTGCAACATTTTCTTACCTCCTGGGACAGCTGCAGCAACAATCTCATGAATTTTCTTCTCTTTTTCTACAATGATCCTTAGGCTAGATTCATTTATCATGAAATGATGAGTAACACAGCTGCAGACCTCAATCTGTGGTACATATCAAGCAATTCAACTTTTTCTTGTAATGTCATGTCTTTTCTCTGCTTCTTGGGGACATTTCCAGCATCACTAGTGGCACTTTGTATTCAATTCAATGCTTATAGTGTTGCAATAAACACAATGAGAAATTCACAAGAACCACAAGTGATCACTTTTTACTGCAATATGTAATTTACTGGACTGCTCACAGGAAGATTCTTAGTGTCATGTGGCATTTTAAGTGGATACTCCCAATACTTGTGGTCACTGTAGTAACAATAGAGGGTGGCTAAAAATCGTTACACTATGGTTAAATACTGCATCTTTACATTTGTTTGCCTTTCTCTTAACTGCAAATTGTGCCATGACAGTCTGCAAACATTTGTGAGTGTAAATTTTGATAAATTTTAGCTTTTTATAATGAATTTGTGTAAATGAATAGTAGTAAATAATAAAATAGACTAAGATTTACATATATCTTATGCATTCACAACAGACCTAATTTTTCTAATTTTCTTACAATAATTATAGGCTATGTGGTTCATCTGTGAGTTTTTTCCCATTGTGGCAGATCTCTAAACATTTTTTCAATATATTTATTGAAAAAAAAGTCTATATAAGTGAGCCTGTGCAGTTCAAACTCATGTTATTCAAGGGGCAATTGTATTGGTTTTTGATAGAAACAAATAATTATATTTGGGGGATCACTCTTTCTAAGCACACATTTAGACCAATTCTAACAAGTTATTTACCTGACTTTCTTCAGTTAGCACCACTAAAGATGCACACAAAATTTGAGAAAAAAATACCAGGGTCTTTTACAAATTTGTATGAGGGAAACTCAAATACAGTTCCCCAGTAATTCAAAAGAAAGCTTGTTTATCTAAGAGAAGCATAATCTAAAAAAAAAAAAAAAAAAAGCACATACATTCAGACACACACTGATACACACACAATGCACAGACATTTATACCAGGGGTCACTGGGCCCTCTTGCTACCTCTTGAATTCTGCTATGCTAAAAGACTAGGAACTTGATAACCACGTTCAGAAAGACTGCCTGTCCTTTGGTAACATGAGTGTGGCATTGAGTTGTGGTTTTTTTGAGATAGAGTTTTGCTCTTGTTGCCTAGGCTGGAGTGCAATGGCACAATCTCAGCTCACTGCCACCTCTGCCTCCTGGGTTTAAGCGATTCTCCTGCCTCAGCCTCCTAAGTAGCTGGGATTACAGGTATATGCCACTATGCCCGGCTAATTTTTGTATTTTTAGTACAGAGGGGTTTTACCATGTTGGCCAGGCTGGCCTCAAACTCCTGACCTCAAGTGATCCACCCACCTCAGCCTCCCAAAGTGCTGGGATTACAGATATGCGCCACCTCACCTGGCTGGAATTGAGTTTTTAAGGGAAAAATAAGATTGACTAAGCAAGTGAATAATGTCCACAAATGATCTTGAGTTCTTAGAAAATTTCCACATCACCATCACAGGCACAAGAAATTATTTCTGTAGAGCTGTGATTCTTAGCATGTGGTCCATAGACCCCTGGGGGTACCTGAGATCTCTTCAGGGGATCCATGAAGTCAAAACTATGTTTGCAATAATTCAAATATTTTATTTGCCTTTTCTACTGTACATACATTTGTACTAATGGAAGAAAAGCAACAGTGGGTAAAATTGGTGGCATCTTATTAAAAATCAAGGCAGCAGCACCAAACTGAGCTACTGTGCATTTCTCACTTAAAGAAATTGTCTCACTTTAAAAAGCCTTTAATGAAGTAATAAAAGTATTGATGTTATTAAATCCTAATTTTGAATATGTACCTTTTTAGCATTGTGTATGACAAAATGAGAAGCTCTCCTGTATACTGAAGTATAGCATTTATCTTGAAGAAAAACATTTGTGCAATTGTTTGAGTTGCAAACTAAACTAGCCACTTTTTCATGGAACATGATTTTACTTGAAAGAATGACTGACAGATATTCTTCAGCCTTGGATATGTGGTGAAAATATTCTTGGCAATAAATAATGTAAAGCTGTAACTTCAAGGAAAACAACTGATTGTATTACCCATGATAAAATTTGAACTCTCTAGTCAAAAATCAAATTTTGAAAAACCTGTATACAATGCCATGAAATTGACTTAAACATTTTCCCAATGAGATTGGTGGTGGTACTAATGGATGATTTTTTTTACATTGTATGATGATATGTGTCCATTTAGAAGCATTTAAAAAATAATTCAATGGGACAATATTTTTCAAACACTGATGCTTGGTAATACAAAATTTTACAACAGTAAAGGACTCATGGAAAATGAGACAGCAATGGATTTAACATCACAGAGTACAAAAAGTTAATTAATATGACTTCATATTTCACATTGCAGCTAATCTACAGCAAATTACCTCTTGTGGAGTTTTGGTGTGGTATCAAAAATGATATCCAAAATTATCTGAAAATTATCTTAAATGGCTAATAAACGGTTCTTCCTTTTCTAGTTACATGTCAGTGTGAGTTTGGATTTTTCTTCATATGCTTCTACCAGAGCAAAATATTACAACAAACTGAATGCAAAAGCAGACGTGAGGGTTTGGTAGTCGTCTATTAAACCAGACATTAACATGATTTGCAAACATATTAATCAAAGCCATTATTACTAACTTTTGTTTGGGATAATATACTTTTCATAAAGTCATAATTCATTTTAAAGTATAACACATCTGTTATATTTAAATAAATTAAGAAACATTTAAAAACATCTTCTTTTTCATTTTTACTAAGGTAAATATCAATAGACATAATCCTTGTAACTAAAATCTCTTTGGAGTACTCAATATTTTTTGAGTGTAAAAGTTTCCTGAAGCAAAAGGTATGAGAATCACTAGTACGAAGTATAAGAATGACTGTTGGTAACATTTTATTTCTTAATCACACTCTCTTAGGAAGACTTCAACAATCTCGGCCAAAGGTAGTGTTTGAACGTGACAGGTCAAAGTTAAAATTATTGTGTTGAGTGTAATCAAGGATCTCTCTGGAGCAGTGGTGGGGATCACTAATGGACTTCCTGCAGATTCACAGGAAGTGACTCTCCCTTATAAGCAAGTCCCTCCGATAAGCTCCTCAGGCCATTTACTTTCCGAAGGCCAAAATGCTTCTAGTACTGAAGCATGAGGTACTTTGATTTTGTGATACCCTAGGATGCTAAAACTGTCTCAAGGGATGACTATAAAAAACTAAGTGTCAAATTTAATTTGCTTAAAATTTTTAAAAGATTACAAGCATTTAACTTATGATTGGCTTTTAGACGTGTACATGTATGTGTGTGTGTATAAATACATATATGTGTATACATAAATATACTCTATTTGGTGTCTTCAATTTACTAGCTAAGGGGTATGGATAGTAAAACATTAAAAGCCATCTCATGGCTTTAGGGAAATTGGTTATGATATGAACTAATATAATCATTATTGAAGCTCACCTGTTACACTTTTCTTCAATTCTAGCCACTGTATTCTTATTTTTTTCTCTTCCTTCCCAGCAAGGTTCTAGCTCAGTACTCTTATTGTAATTGACTCCCCCAGGCTCTGTCCATTTTTATTAATCACCAAAATGTCAGCTAGTAAGCCAAAAGATGTTGTTGAACTCTGCATGGCACACTGCACACACGTATTTAAAGTTATACATGCACAAAGGAGGTCTTGTGCAGAGCCAGGAGTAGGTCACAAGGAGCAGGAGAGCCTGTCTTCCCTTCATTCCCTGTAGATGCCAGATTTTCCTCTTAGAACAAAATCCCTTCAGTTTAAGGCTGAAAACTTCAGAGAAATCCAAATACCTACAAACTAGTAATAGAACCTTTGTACCTTATATGAAGGAGGAAACCAAGATCTGTTTAGTTAGGGATCTGGAAGCAGAGGCTGGAAGGCAGCAATTTCAAGGTGATTCAGAGACAGAGGCTGTCCTGTGGAGGAAGAGAGCTGGAGAATTCTCCAGCTGGAGATGCCAATGTTAGTGTCTCCAGAAACCTGTGTGGTGCAGCAGCAAGAGCACAAGGGTTGGTGCCAGCTAGACCTGAGTTTGAATTCCTGTTCCCCCACTCAGTTACCAGCTGGGTGACTGGAGGCAATCTACTTAATCTCATTGACCGTCAATCTCCTCATGTAGTAAATGAGAACAATCATATCTACCTTTCATGGCTGAGTGAAGAGTCAATGAGAGTAAGCATGTGACATGGCTAGAACACAGTAGGTGTCCAATAAGTGCCTATTTTCTTTATTTATTTGAGAAGTTTGCACAAACATCCTGACATTCAATTCCTTTTGGGTGGGCAAATGAACCCATTTTTTCAGGAAACATTTGAACATTTTCTAACCTTTCCCTTTGCATTAAGTAGTTTACCTGTTTTAAAACTTTTTGTGGTATTTAACACAGACCACCATCAAAAATCTTCCTTAACAACAACAGCTGCAAAACATTCAAAGAATGGAGTGTCCAGTCTATTCTCCTGATCTCCACAGTCAGTTGTGTCTTCTAGAAATTCCAAGAAGTTAGTGAGGCTTGACCTTCCTCTTTTTTTTTCTTTTCTTTTCTTTTTGTAAAGCATGCCAGCAATCTTTAATCATGCTGTGATTTTCTACATGCCATCCAGGTTAGGTTCTGAAATAGTCAAACAAAGATTTAACCCACAGACACATAAATATCTAATCTACACTTTCCAGAGAGTCCTCAGAATGATGTAACTATTATTATTCTCAATGATATTATATTTTTACTTTTATGTTAATTACTGGAAAGAAGCATTTCCTTCTATTATAGATTTTAATAAAAAGCCAGGCATCATTACAGTATTTTTTTCTGGTGCTTGCTGTTTCTTGGTGTCATTCACATGCAAAGAATTCTATACATTTTTTTTTAATTTTAAAAGAAGAAAAGAAGATATGTAAAGAATAGAGTTAATCTACTAGTTGCTTTATAGGTCACCTAGTTTTCACCTGATAAGAACTAATTTGATCAATAGAGTTTACCTCTTGAAATAAGAAGCCTTGGAAAGAAAGATTAGCAAAGGAGAAAATATGATAAAGGGAATTAAGACCAAGACTATCAAACGCTCTCAATATTAATAGTGATCACACTGTTGACCTATCTTACTCAATGTTGAAAATGAGCTATGCAGTCACTGTGATGGAAGATAAGTAGTTAAGAGGGTTAGAGTCTGAAACAAATGCAAATGGACACAGCCAGGACGAAAACATTTGACAAGCAACAGCCACAAAATCCAGAGGAAGGAATTTTTACCAGGAATACAAGTAGAACTTAGAAAAGCAAAGCACATATCAGATTTTTTTTGTGCAGTGAACATTTGTTACCCTAACTGCTTTGATGTGGCCATGATAATACGATACCTGGAGGGATGTTGAAGAAAGGCAGGGACACAGTTCAAAGGAGCAGTTTCAGGATGCTAGTATGGTAAATTGAACTGAAGAATAAATATTGTAATTCCAGAGATGTACAGAAAATAAAAAGTGGCAAAAGTATCACTTAAGTTGTTTTGAATTATTTTCTCTCTTTCATTGGGAAATAAATCAGGATACTTTTGCCTGACCTGATGAGACTTCCAACAGGAAGATTTTTACTGTTGAGACCCAGAGACAGTCTGTGGGTTTTGCACTACATACTCCTTCTTTACTGAGCAATGGTCAGAGGAAAATGCTGGATGTACTTTTTGGAGTGAACTGAAGCATATGATGTGAGATGAGACAAAAATATCAATGATGAAGGCATAACCAACTGGACTAGTTACCTGATGTGATTGGCCTGCATTTCCTTCTACTTTAGACTTCTGCTTTACAGATTTACTTTCATTTTTTTCAGATCTCCAGTGCATGCAGTGGAAATCCTTCTTAAGCATTCCTCTCTCTATTTCACTTTTTCTCTGAATAGGTTGCATGCTTCCTTCACCCTGTGAGAAATAGATCTGGCACCTTTGAGGCAGGTTACTCAAAGTATAGTGGGAATGTCTTTTGTTATTTGTTGAACTTCATACAAAGGCCCTCCTTCATCATAACCAATGTGCTGTTTGCAAAATGCACTGCAAATGACTATCCATCACTTTACATCATTTCACATTGTACCACTTTGTTTCTTCTCCTCCACGTAAGTGAAAATGATGATCTGGCTGAGATCATAATCATTGCTGATCGGTTCTTGGCCTCCTGCAAAGTTCCATGCAAGCACACAGACTTTCTGTAAGACGCCACTGGGCAGATATCAGATGGAGTGCCCTCCCCCGTCACCTTCTTGGTCCTGAAAAACTTAATAACTTGATATTGTTCAGTGAGTCATTCAAGCGAGTAGAGTGGAATTCTACCTGTTCCTCAAGGTAGAGTATCTGCTAAGTTGCTGCAAAGACTGTTAGGCATTCATGGCTCTTCCTGTGTATAAAAAGCTCATGGTTAGGAGACAAGGTGAGTGCAAATCCTGGAGTAAAAGCTTTGTAACTTCTTGTGCTTGTCTGAAATCAGGCACAAATGAAGCCAGTATGCAAAACAGAGCTCAACAAATACATTCCTCTTTTTAGTGGCATTTTTAATGCTAGTTTTCACTATTTTTTTTTAGACCAGCGAAGATACCTTGGAAACAGATCAAAAACACAAGGAGCTGAAAACTTTAAAGTGATTAAGCCACACAGTTTCATAAGTCATAACATAAAGGTTTTTAAAAACATTGGTTGTAATTTCTACTAGGTGTCACAACTCAGTGAACCATTACAAGTGAACCGGCTCACTGAACTGAACTGAACTGAACAGATGGAATTCCACCCTTACTACGCTTGACAGGCTCTGTGAACAATACAAGTCTTCTTTTAAGTTCCCCTTTGAGCTGCTTACCTCACTAATGCAAACATGTGGGGGCTGCAGGATAGAACATGGCCCCTCGGCTGTTTGTTCAGTTGTATGGTGCTGTTGTTCTAGCAGAAGGAAGGCAGTCCATTTTGAAATCCTCAGGGCCACCCTCCTCATTTTCAGAGTCTCAGTGTTATTTTCCACTTGTTCTTGAATGTATGTTAGGAGTGGAGTGTTTTGTTTTCTTTTACTTTTCCCTTGAGTTGTAATTCATTTTAATCTGTCCAGACACACCTTGAACGAGTTTTTTTTTTGTAAATATGCCTGAACGACATGACTAGTATTATTCTCTTTGCCTGTTTTCAGTTTATTTCACTTTCTTTTCTTTTCCGAAAGTGCAGAAGAATGTTAGACCATAAGACAGACACTTTCAGTCTTTTCTTGGCTTCTGAAAGCCAGATGGCATAGGGGAGTGAATTGCTATAGAGTGTTACAGATGTGTGTTATTTACTTATTTATGGAGGTGTTAAAGATGTCCTGGAGGACCAAGAGATCAGAGAGCAGCCTGTAGCCAACTCATTAAACATTAATCAATTACTATATTCAGTAATTCAGTAGTATGGTGCCTAGCTAGTACCAGGCACCATATTGACATTGTGTGGAATCTAAAATAGAAAAAAGTTCAAGTCTTTGCTTTTAAGGGGATTATAATTTAGCAAAATAGATAAGCCAGACATAGATAATTGTGTTTTTTGAAACTACTTATCATTTAAGTGGCTCCTTGATATCTGTTACTCCTCCTGCTCACCTTCCTCTTTTGAATCATGACGGATGTTATAGTTTGTTGACATGTAGCCAGCATGCTAAACATCTTCAGTTTGGGAGTTTGTACATAGGCTTATTTTCGAGGGTCATGTATTACAAAACTTCAAACTGATTACGTATCTTTGAAAATCAGACTATTTCTTCAAAGCATACTCTAACAGGGTTTGGAGACAATGGACCAGAGATAAAGTCAAAGAGACGAGGTCTGGGGGTTTGTTGGCTAGGCACAAAAGTTACTGGCAGATGGATCACTGATTAATTTCTGAGAGGTTAGCTGAGGGAGAGATTAGCTAGTAAGAGGTCCAGAATCCAGGGAGACAGGCATCAGGGATCAAATACTGAGGTTAGGATTCCAGAATATATGAGGTCAGGAGGTGAAAAATGTTTTTTTGAAACATGGGGTCATGAATCCAGGTCAAAACCCTTCAACAACAAGAGATTAGAAGCTGTTCCAAAGATCTGAATAAGCATAGGATGTAAACAGCAGACATGAGTTTGATGCTGAGTGGTCATGAGGCTCTCAGTCCTTCACATGGCTCTGAGCTAAGGCCAGAGCTGGTTGCAGGGATGGCCATATCTGTCTGAGGTCCACAAGTGGATAGTTTTTGGATTAGATGAAGGACAGGGCAGATAATTAGATTTTTTGTGAGAACATTAAAATATAGCATTTGCAAGCTGTCTGCAAATCTGGATTTCTGAGTTTATATATTCCTTAGGGATTAAATCTGCTACTTTATTTTTAGGCAGTAAAATATAGTTCTGAATCTCAGTCTTTAGCATTTGTAGCTTTGAGTTCGTGTCTGTGTAATGCTACTTATAAGTTGTATAAAGCTGGGTAAGGCACTTAACCTCTTAAAGACATAGTTCCTTCAAGAATAAGATGAGGATGACAATACTATCTCAGAGTTCAAAATACTCAACATTAAAAAATAATAGATGAAAAATTATTCATTTTAGACACTATTACTAGCATAATTATTATAAGCTGGGATATTTTATTCAGAAATTTTATCCAAAATCCCTTTCAGAATGCAAATAATATGTTAATTTATTACAGCTTGGCAATTTCCATCGATTTTTTTTTTTTTCCAAGATAAAGTCTTACTGTGTCTTAGGCTGGAGTGGTACAATCATTGTTCATTGTAACCTCTAACTCCTGGGCTTATGCAATTGTCCAGCACTAGCTTCCCAAGTAGCTGGGACTACAGGTGGGCACCACCATGCCAGGCTGGTTTTTGTATATTTTTTTGGTAGAGATGGGGTTTCCCTTTGCTGCCCGGGCTGGTGTTAAACTCCCGGCCTCAGGTGATCTTCCCTACCTGGCCTCCCAAAGTATTAGAATCACAGGCCTGAACCATTGCACCTGGTTCCACACTGATTTTTTTTAAACTCAGTCACTCAATCTTTTTTTTAGTCTGTTTTGTTTATTAGGCCATATAGGCAGCCATAACACAGGCTCATGTAAAAATATGCTTAAAATACTATAGAAAATATTTCTAAGATTGCATTCAATGGGGTCCATCTAGTAACATGGATTGAAACACCAGGAGACTGGATGTCTAGGGGTAGTGAGTCTAAATCCTTCTCTATCTTATTCTAAGTATGACTCATCATGGAGCAAACATTTTACATTGTCACTACCCTCAAGTCATGCAAAAACAAATTCCTGTATGACTCCTTGAATTTTCTATATGGAAATCAAGTGAATTATGTTTTCTTTTGGGTATATGGGAACAACATAAGTGGTCAGGACTTAAACCAAGTGAATGTTCAACTGTGGAATAGTCCAGAATATATTTTAACCTTAATTCATATTTTAACTACTCTCTATTAGTTGTGATTGACAGAACTTTAACTTGGATTAAATGAATCCAATATTCCCTTTATAAGTGGATGTTTGAGGCAGAAACTAATGGATGCCATTATAAAGATTTTTAAAAGTCAGTTTTCTTTCCTCTTCACAATGGGCTTCCATTACACTTTATTTAAATGCTAAAATAACATCAAGTAAAGAGAATATTGTTGCTTTCTAGCATAGACCTGAGCCTGGATTACTGTAGGCTCTTGAGAAGTTTTTGAATATATATATATATGTGCATATATACATATACATATATATATATATATATTACCATGTATGCTTGCATTTCAATTCTTTCTACTTACTCCCATTGTCTGATCTTCAGTAGCATTCTGCACACCTGTTTTTGAACCCTAACTCATTTGTGGGGGTTGACTATAAGTTGGTGTCACATGGAGTGTGGGATTAACTTAAATGCAGGGGTACAAGGAGGCCATGGTTCTAAAAGCTACCACCAGTCTGTGCTGGTTCCACAATTATATACAATTCCTTCATCTATAGATAAACTGAGGTTAACAAAAAATTTCATGCTTTAAACTGGGGGATAGTGGACCTCTAGAGACCTGCTCATGTGAGCATTTTCCCAGGGGTTGATGTGGAGTTGTATTTCTCCCTACTCCATAGGTGTTAGGAAGGCAGAGTTGGGAGTTCTGTGCAGCCACTAAAAGCCTAGGAAAGAAGGAGCCAATGTACTATGCTCAAGCCACACTCTGCTACTCATAATTCCTTTCCCAACACATCTTACAGATTTGCAGTACTTCTGCTCCATGCTGTTGCCTCTGGAATGCCTATCTCTAATCCCTCATTTCTTTCCTTCAAGTTCATACGTTGCCTTTTTTTGCAACACTTTTTCACACATTCATTTGCTCCAGCTCTGCACAAATTTAATTGTGCATTTCTCTGTACTTCCATAGCAGTTATTTATGAATCTTTCTCCTCCATTCATCTGTGAACCTCTTCACAAAAGGTTCTATCTAATCTTATTCATCTTTGGAAGGCAGAGTAAGTTAGTGGTTAAGAATATGGACTCTGGAGTTAGAAGAGCTGGGTAAAATTTCCGCTTCCTCTACTTACTGGCTGTGTGATCTTGGGAGAGGTTTAACCACTCTGACAAGTAGTTTTATCATCAAACAGCAAGTGCAAGTAAAATGAACTTGCTGTTTGTTATCCCATAGGACTTGCTTTAGGAATGAAAAGGAAAATTTACATAAAGAACTTGGTATATAGTAAACTCTCAATGACTAAGAGCCCTGATTGGTTATATTGTTGTAGCCTTTTGTGCCTAGCATACTGTCTGGCTCATAGTAGGGCCTCAACACATGTTTTGTTTCACTTACCTGTGTCATCCTTAAATGACGTGGCAAAGATATGTCTTTAAAGGCAAGCATATATGTGTGTGTGTGTGTGTGTGTGTGTGTGTGTGTGTGTATGTGTATCTTACACTGCAGGATGGGAAACAATGAGAATAGAGCTATTCTGTGAAAGATAGTAATGCCAAGGAGATGGGACTGGAAGCACTAAAACCAGAAATTATATTTAACACTGCCAAATATTTTATTAAAATAAGAGAATAGAGAGTTAGAGATCCTTAGTTCTAACTTTTGGGTGACTTTTAATTCACTATATGTATATAAAATTATCCTTTGATTTTTTTTTTAGTAGCTCAGTTTCAGCATACACAAGACAGATATTGGGGTGCTATCTTGTCTTCTCCAGGTGTGAAGAAAACAGCATAGTAACACTCGACCAAGTGTCCTCCTGCTTCTACCCCAGGGAAACTGAGATACAAGTCTGAGGATTTGATCAAGGTCACAGTCAGTGGCAGAACCAAATTAAAATTCATGTTCCCAGAGTCCTTTCCATGCCATTGCTTCACCTACTGACCCATGTTGCTCTACCAAGAAGTACTTCTGATTAAGTGAACTTTCAGGTTTCAATAACACAAAACCTTGGCAAGGACTTTAGGTAACAATCTTATGTCATATACTCCAGTTACTTTTTGGCAAGAACCACCTATCTCATATATATGTTGACTTAATTGCCATGTACAGTGTGTTTGCAATGCTGAACCAAGAGTACAAGAGCTCAATAAAGTCTCTATTTGGAAAATGAGGACAAAAGAAAACGGAGACAGCATCTTTTCTTGTAGGCTATACTGTCCACTATCAGGGACCACGACTCTTTGTTTACTGCCATAGTCTCAGAACCTAACACACTGCCTGCACATAATACATATTCACTTAATATTCTTAAAGGAATGAATACATGGCAACCTCAATATTTGGGGTACAGTAGAATAGCTTCCCATGCCTCAACGAAATATTCTTCCAATACTAAAATTGTGAATGTTTTCCCTCATCCAGTGTTTTTTTTGAGGGGGGGGTACATGGGTATGTAGTAAGATGTTTAGATCTTATATAATAAGATGCTTAAGTTTCCAGCAAGGTTTCATGATACAGCAGATGTTGCACACCAAAGTGACATTCTATATCAAAATACACATTTTGAAAGGCAGGAGTTGGTTGCACAAACTTGCAGCTGGACACTAGAAGAACACTGATTAAAAGGAGGATATAAAAGAATTAAGAGAGTGGGGAGGGAGAGCACTTTTGAGGACTACTCCTCTGAGAAAGCTGCACTGACAGCCTCCTTCCCTGAGAGAGGAGAGATGGGGACTACCAGCTCTCACTCAAAGAGGGTAAGGGAGAACTTCAAAGACTGCTTTAGGAGCTTGCTATGCCTCCTCTGGGTTTTTGACCAGATACGGCTGGGTCTAACTTCAGCCTAGGAAATCAAAGAGCAGGAGAGAAGTGCTGGAGAGCTGGTTTGGCAGCTGAGCAGAGGAGAGTCGCTGCTGCATTAGAAAGTAACTGACTCTCCCTTGCCTGCCGTTCAGAGAGACAAAATTCCCGGGACCAGAGAGGAATTTGATATAGGGATATAGACCTGAAGATCATTTTATAACCTGTCAAGGAAGCTGGTCTTGAGGAGGCAATGGGCCTCAAAAAGAAAAAAATCTGCATGGAATGGACCATTTGAGAAACAGAGGCCTAGGCAGGGGGTGGGATGGGGCAGGGTAGCCCAAGAAGTACAAACTAGAGGTATAGTCGGAGGGGGCCAGCAGGGACTCACCGAATGTAGCCACTAATACATACATGAGAGAAAGAGTCAGCCAAAATCTTTCCAGCCCCAGATAGCATAGAGTCAGCTTATAGCAATGAATTCATGTAGGAAGCTTTCCTGCCTGCCTTTCTGATTTGTGCTCCAACCCAGGAGAGGTTAGAAACTAGCTAACCGCAGAGCAGAAGGAGCAGAAGAGTGGGGATGGAGAAAGAGGAAAGGTGTAATGTTCTTCATGTAGCAAGCAGCATTCCTAAAACCAGACTAGCTGGTGGATGAGACAGGATTTAACCCTAAGTCAAGTTCAGAATTTCACTATTACCAGAGATGGACATCTTATTGATTCAAGACTGTTTTAAATTTAAACATCTTCTTATACTAAATAGCAAAATGCAGATGTAAAGCAGTTCATTGAAGGGTGCATTTAATTGCAGGGGAAAATGTCTCTTACTGAATACATTTTTAAAGGAGGAGAGATCAACATAAAATTACAGTTTGATTACATCTCCTAAGCTGAGCTTAGTCAAAATAGCAGATATATGGGTTTCTCCAGATTTCATTGTCTAAGACTGGATTGAGCTCTCACATTAAAATTGTACAATTGTGGTGGCTTTTGAGAACTATCTCTATGTGCCACCTCAGTGTACCTGTAGTGCACTGCCTACTTTTTAGGGGACTGCCATGTTTCACCAGGCACCTTTCCCTGGGAGTCAGATTAATAAACACATGTCTGATTAGCTGGAATCAGAATAAAAATCACTTGGTTTTACTTATTGTCTTAGTTTGTTTTCTTTGGCTATAACAGAATACCTCAGACTGGGTAATTTTAAAGAAAAAAAAATCTTATCTGATTCATGGTTCTGGAGGCTGGGAAGTCCCAGATCAAGGGGTTGCATCTGGTGGGGGCAGGGGCGGTGCCTTCTTGCTACATCATAACATGGCAGAAAGCATCACATGGCAGGCAGGTGAGGGAGCACCTGGGATGGAGTGAGAAAAGGAGTCAAATTCTCACAATAACTTGCCCGATTCTACAACAATGGCATTAATCCATTCAAAAGGGTGGAGCCCCTAAGGCCTAACCACTTCTTAAAGGGCCATCTCTTAATACTGTTACAATGACAATTAAATTCAACATGAGTTTTGGAGAGGACATTCAAACCATAGCACTGATCTAATGTGTGCATTGCCTCCATTTTTTCAAAAAAAGTCAATCCACTATGGATCTGCCATACTACTTTTGTATTTTAGAGCTGCCTCAAGCTGAATCAGTGTTCACTAGCTCGTGAAAAGCACTTCCTATAATGTAGTTCATTTGTATATCTTCTTCTCTCAAGATATCTCAAGTCTATTCCGATACTTCTATATCTCTCCCAATGGCCCCAATGGTTGACCTGGCATTGGGGATATTAATATTTTGGTGGAAGAAAGAAGAAAATGAAAATAGAAAGGAAATTTTGGTCATGGAAAAGAACAAGGATTAAGGGGATGGATGTGATATTTATCATGAACCTACCCCATGCCACATGGTATGCAGATGTTTTTGCATGATATGTTTGACTGTGAACAATAACTACTAAAGTGGGCATGTCTGTACCCTTTGTGTAGAGGAGACAATGAGAAAAGTGACTTGCTTAGCACTGTGAGTCTAGGTGAGTCAGGTTTCCAGATTCTATAATTCCAAATGGCTTCCTTTGAAACTACATTTAAAATACATTTTCGAAGCTTGCTAGTGACTTCTTTCATTCTTTTTAATCTCAAGAATCTAATTCCATATTAAAGCCGATAGTATTTTTAAGTAAGGGAATTGTTCTTTGTTTTGATTGCTACATTTTTATGAGACTACATTGACTTCTGTTATTAGAATTGAATTTCAGGACAGTGAATGTCATATGTTCTCTCTTAGCACTGTATACATTTCCATTACAGGACACAACAGTTGATTCCAATCAACTTTTTAAAAAACTCATTCCACATTTCCAATATCTCTATACCTCTATTACCATTCACAAATATTCGCAGAAGTGTGTTCCAATCTGGTGATATTATGATAACTTTCCCCTAGGGGTTTATTAGCTTTCATGTTACAGTGTTCATTTTACCTGCTTTCATTTCCCTGGACTAAGTCCAGAATAGCCCCTGGTCCTGTTGATTGCTTCACAAGCTGTGTGAGGGAATATTTTTGCAATGCACTCAGAGACAAGCATCTATCTGATTTCATTCCTGTGATCTATCAGTCATTGTCAAGGGATTGAAATTGCATCACATTGACTACTTTTATTATTTAATATCTTCTTTTTTTATTTTTTTTCTTGTTCATTGTTTAGCTTTCTCTTATAGGCAAACATAACTCTTCACATTAGTATTTGTATTTATGAATTTTTTTAGAAAGGTAGGTTTTCTATGGGGCTTGCTCTTTTTCTAAAATAAAAAAACCAAATGAACAAAGAAACCAACTTGAATCTATGTTGCATTTTACAACATTTTGACATGCCTCTGAAGGCAGAGTTGTCAGAAGTCAGGTTATAGCCCTCTAGGATAAAGTAACCTTTTAGAAAACACTTTCCTCTAAGGAGGTTCAAGGGGAAAAGTCAAATTTCAAATGGAAGGGAAGATTCTAAGTATGGCATGGTGCTCGTCATGTGCTGGGTTTAAGAAGCCAGGTACTAAGACTTAAATCTGAGTCTTTGGGATGAGAGACACAGACAAAGAAGACCAAGTAAAAGTAAGACACACACTTTCTCCATCTCTGAGGGTTAATAAGAACACAATGTAGAAGCAGCATTGATAGCATGGGTTATGGTGTTGATGGCCATATAGGTGAAAGAGCAGTTGCACTGCCCTAGAAGTGGCTAGAGATAGTAGGTGCTGGAGATAGGTAGTGTAAGAGATGGCAGTGCTAGAGATAGTGCTAGAAATATAGTAGTGCTAGAGATAATGGCACTAGATATAGTAGTGCTAGAGATAGTAGTGCAGGCGGGGTGGCAGCAGGGGCACTAATAATGGCACAGTGTTCATGGTGTCCTTGTAGAACCCTCAAAATGGGACACTGGGGACACTGTTGTGTATGTGGACATCAATGGTGGAAACAGCAGAGTGCCTGATAGGCAGCACTGAAGCCTGTGGAGGTAATGCCATTATATGCCTTTGAGAAAGTCAGAGGATTGGACAACTCAGGGAGAGGAAACCTATTCCCAGAATTATTTGGCAACTAGAGGAAGGAGGTTGAAATTTCTAAGAAATACGTTGCCGTGGAGTCAGAGAAATACTATTTTGTAGCTTTTATGACCATTCTTAGCTCCACACTAGTATGTCCTGAGAAACACAATAAACAATAAGAATAAGAATAATTTCAACTACAAGTAACACTCTATGCCAGGCACTGTTTCATTCCTGAAAATAATTCTATGAGGTGATACCATTGTTGCCCGCATTTTATAGATGAAATTTAGGCACAGAGAAATCAAGTTATTTGTCCAAGGTCATATAACTAATAAGTGCTGAGCTGTAATTCAAACATAGGAAGTCTGGCTCCAGAGGCCATGCATTTAAGCATCCATGAAATGACACGGTGGAACCTCATCACTTTAGTCTCGAATACATATGATTATTTGAAGAATATTTTTCAAGAGCTGGTGAAATTTTATCTTTACTCCATGAAGAAAAAGCACTGACTACATTAACTCAAGATTGGGAAAAGAATATTAAGCTAAAAAAAGAAATATTTCTTTTAATAACTAAAGTAACTATTATAAAATAAATTCCCTAGATTTCTCTATTTATTGTAATCTTTCAATTACTTTGCACTTTTTTCCTTCCATTCCAGTTGTTATTGCCCCAGACTCTTCTCACTTTATGCCTGGACAATTACAATGGCAGCCCAGCATGAGGCCCTGGCAATGATCTCTCACTTCTCTATTCATTTAATATACTGCGTTAGACAAATGTTACTAAGAACTTGGTCACATGTAACCTGCTCAAAAACATGTATTGGCTCTTAATACCAATACAATAAATTCTAAACTCTTTAGTCTGGAGTTTAAGATTATTCATGTATATGTTCATTTATACAATGCCTTCTCCGTATGTTTTCTTATTTCGAAATACTCTCATGGTAGAACATTTTATTTTCCCACACTGGTGGTTTCCAAACATACCTTTGATACATATCATCTGCAGAATTACAGCAAATTACACTAGTTCTCCAAAACCTTGTTCAAATTCACACTTTCCATAAAGTTCCACTGAACCAAAGTCTTCTGACACGTAAGATGTCTTCCTGTTTCCTATAAAATGACCTCTCCTCTCTGGTCTGAAGTGAGCTTGCTTTGGAGCAGATATATTGGTGAGTGGAGCTGGGCTGGATTATTGTTGTTTTGTCCCCCAACATTCCCACTCCCGCAACTCCCCTTGGACTTTCCATTTGGTACACAAACAACCTTTTGCAAGTAACCACCCTGTCCTCCATGGCCTGCCAGTGCAGTACTCACTCTGCACAAAATTCTTAACGCAATGAGAGTCTCTACAATTCATTAGGCAATTAATTATATATTGCTTGCTTACATCTCTTCAACTGTGGTTTAAATACTATCCTATCAATATTTTAATTTGTAATGTGTTACAACCTTAATGCCTCTGAATGTTCCCTCTTGAAGGTAGGATTAATATATTATACTTATCTGTGGTTCTCAAAACATACAATGCAGTGTCATGGGTTGTACAAACTCAAGTATTTGTGGATTTTACTTGCATTGTTTTCAGGCAAATAAACAGTTAATTACAAATGAAACATGAATTTGTTGGAATTAACGATCAACAATTAGCTGTCCATCATTAGCAGGAAAGGATAATGTTTACATTAAAATGCACATGCACGCACACACACACACACAATTGTGGTATGATTATACCTTTCTCTACTTTTATTATATGCCTTTAACATTTTGTTATGAACTATCCGCAACTACAAGTGGGGAAAATTATTCTTGTGCTTTGATTTGCATAGAATGGTATATAGCCCTTCATTGTAGTTAGGCTTTTAAACACAGCTATTCTGCAAACAACAATTTATGAACACCAAGTATTTCAGGAGAAATAAACATGAAACATTTCGGTCTCTGCCTTCAGTGAGTTTTAATTCCCACTGACAAGAATGGGAGAAAACAATCCTTAACAAATACAATGCTAGTAAGACAGGTGTAAGTTCCATTAAAAGCAGTGCAGGAGGCCGGGCATGGTAGCTCATGCCTGTAATCCCAACACTTTGAGAGGCTGAGGCGGGTGGATCACCTGAGGTCAGGAATTCGAGACCAGCCTGGCCAACATGACAAAATCCCATTTCTACTAAAAATACAAAAATCAGCCTGGTATAGTGGTGGGTGCCTGTAATTCCAGTTACTCAAGAGGCCGAGGCAGGAGAATTGCTTGAACCCGGGAGGCAGAGGTTGCAGGAACCAAGATCGTGCCACTGCACTCCTGAATGGGCGACAAGAGCAAAACTCCATCTCAAAAAAAAAAAAAAAAAAAAAAAAAAAAAAAGCAGTGCAGGAAACGTGAATTAGATGTTAAGAAGATCCAGGAAGCTCTAGTATTTACATTTGAGCCAGACCCTGTCATAGGGCAGATAGTCTTAAGGGTCATGTTGATGTGATAGGCGTATTCCAGGCAGAGGTAAGAGCATGGACAAATGCAGGTTAGAGAACCATTCTTGGAATCACAGACCATATATCCTCCAATCACTACATATCTAATTTTATGAGGTCTGCCAAAGGTCAATTGTCACAGCATTGTGGATTTTGGTCCCCAGCAATAATACCTGTAAAATTAGAGGAATCACTTGCTAGTTAGATGTTTTTTGATATTCATTTTACTCTAAAAGGGAAATCTCCAGATTTAAAATGACTGTAAACAGACACTGTAGTTGCTCTTAAGTTTCCTTTTAGGGTTTTCTCATTTGAAACAAATTTTTCATCACCTTAGCCACATTTGGGAATATTCTGCAATGTTATTGAGAAAAACAATACTTTTGTCTTTTTCATTCCCCTTAGCATACTTAAGGGAGATTGAAATTTTCTTAAGGAATATCACTTTAGGAGCATATGAGTGGTATTTCTGCTTCTGGTTTTCACAGAATACCTTGTATTAGAAAAGCCCTCACATTAAGCCAAGAACAAGTAAAAAAGCAAGAAAGAGCTTAAAAGTCTCTAATTGGTTGCAACAGCCCTCTGATTGGAGGGTTAGGATAAGGCTTAGTTGTCAAGGCTGTCAATACTTGAGGGCCCATGTGTTCAGAAAAAGGAAGGGCATCAAGGTTATCTCAATTATTTTGTTCATATTTCCCCTCAATGCATCTTCCAATTCATATGTTGGGTGGATTTGAGAGCTAAGTAATTGACCAGAGTTTTATAACAGTTTTACAGTGTTGGGGAAGCAAAAATTGGAGTTCAAGGCTGTGACAGGAGCCAGAATTTGAAGAGTACAGGTCCTAAAAAGAAGTGACAGTTGCTATTTGTGAGCAGCACCTAAGAGATTCAGAAAGCCAAGAAGAAACCTTTAGTCAAAGGGATGGGAAGCCAAATAAACTTTCAGCAATCTAGTGGTCCTGGGGAAACAAATTAAAATTCAGGTCCCACCTAGGAAACATGCAGATTTTCAGCTGAAGTCTATATTCTACCAGTAAAGGAAGAAAATAATTAGTTCTCACAAAAGCCAAAATTTAGCTTCAATTCATCTCCTTCCAACCTGGATTAGTATAAATCACCGGACTCTTAATATTTGTAAGAAGCAAAAGCAAATCATCTCTGTAGGATAATATTATTCAGAGCCTCAAAACCATCATGCACAATGTCTGGCATTCAACAACAACAGGAAGAAAAATACCAAGAAAAAGCACCATGTTGCAGAAAACTAAGAGAAAACAATTAATAAAAGAGAAAGAGACCAACAGGTGAGTTAGATACTAGAAATATAGGTCGTGGACTTTAAAGTAACTGATTATAGTACTGTGCCAATGTTAACCGAAACAGAATAAAAAAATCTGGAGTGCCTTTGCTAATATCAGACAATGTAGACTTCAAGGTAAAAACACTAGAGAGACTTCATGATCAGAGAATCAATTCATCAGGAAGATTTAGCAGTATCAAATTTGTATGCATCAGATAGCAAATCCTCAAACTATGTAAAGCCAATTTGACAGTATTAAAAGAAGAAATTGACAAATCCATAATAGTGATACATTCAAATACAATTCTTTTAGTAATTGAGAAAATAAGCATGAAAATATAGTAAAGATATAGGGAGTTTGAACAACACAGTTAACACTCTTAACCTAATTGACTTGTATGGAACACTGCTCAAAGCAACTGCAGAATATTCATTATTTTAAGTGCATGTAGAACATTTACCAAAATTAAACACATGCTGGGCCAAAAAGTAAACCTCCATTAAATCAAAAAGTTTGAAAACATAGAAGATATACTGTTGGTCATCTCAATCTGTGCTTGACACATTCATAGATTCAACTAACCACGTGTCAGAATTATCTGAAAACAAATTGCGTCTGTACCAAAAAGGACAGACTTTTTTCTGTTTTATTCCATAAGCAATAGAGTATAACAAATATTTACATAGCATTTACATTTTATTAGGTATTATAAGTAACCTAGAGATGATTTGAAGTATATGGGGGAGTGTGCAGAAGTTATAAGCAAATACAATGCTACTTTATATAAGGGTCTTGAGTCTCCATAGATTTTGGAATCTGTAGGAGATCCTTCAACAACGCTCCATGAATACTGAGAAAAGATTGCGTCCTCTGACTAGAGTGGATTTAAAACTAAAATCAATAACAAAAAGATAACAGCATCTCCGTTGCTTAGAAATAAAGAAATTCTCTAGAAAATATTTTAAACTTAGTAATAATAAAAATACAGAGCATTAAAACTTGTGGGTTGCAGCTAAGCTATGAGGGAAATTTTTAGTCTCAAAAGCATGTATTAGAAAAGAAGACTGTTTGTGAATCAATGATCTAATCATCCATTTCAAGATGGTAATAAGAGATTAACAAATAAAACACAAAGAAATAATAAGAAAAGGACAAAGGTGACAGAATAGAAAACAAAGGTACAAATAGAGAAAATCAAAGAAACAAAAGGTTGGATGTTTGAAAGACGAATAAAATTGATAAAACCCGAGAGAGAGAGAAGAAAACAAACCATTTATATGACAATGCAGACATCACTCCAGATTCCTCAGGCACACACACAAAAAATAAAATAAAAATATGTTAAGAAAAAATTTAAACAAATGAATTTGAAGACTTAGATAAAATGAAAAAATCTATTTGAGATATATAACTTAGTAAACCTGATATAAGAAAAGATAGAAAAGCTAAATAGTCCTTTTAAGCTATTAAATCTACAATAATATATTTTCGTGAAGGCGTGACAGGGTAAGATGGCTTTGCCAGTAAATTGTTTCAAATATTTACAAAATAAATAAGATCAATTTTACCCTGAATCTTTAGAAAATAAAAAGAGGAAAGCTATTCCAATTGATTTTTACCACAACAGTAATAATTACAGCAAGTGTTGTTCAAAATAAATATGTATTTGTAAGACAGAAATTTCTCAAAAGGTTATTTTTAGGAACAAAACCTCCACCTGTTTCTGCCTTAATTTTTTTGCGCTACAATTTTGTTTTTATTTCTGAAAACTGGTCTCTGCCTGCCAGAAGTAGGAGTAAATCTTGTCTAGAGAAGGATCACAGCCAGAACTTCAAACTGTCTCTATCATAGGCCAGAATAATCTCGAGCCCAAAGCATGACAAAATCTTTATAAGAAAGAAAAATTACAAACTTACCTTTTCATGATCATAGAAGCAAAAAATCTAAACAAATGATTAACAATTTAAATTCTATGACATGTGAAAGAATAATACACCATTAGAAAATTAGTGGATTTCTGGCATGCAAGATTGATTTAAAAATTTTAAAACAAACATCAACTTCGTTTTTAACATTAATGAAATAAATTATACTATTATTACCACAATGGATGCAAAAAATATCTATTAAAATTAAACATCATTTATGACAAAGTCTCATCTCAAACCAAGGGTAAAAGGAAAGTTCCCTATTTTGACAAAATGTACTTGTAAAAGTCTATATTAAATACCAAATTAAGGACAAAATCCTTTCCCTGCTGAGATCAGAGATTAAAAAAAAGATGTGGCCGGGCGCGGTGGCTCACGCCTGTAATACCAGCACTTTGGGAGGCCGAGGCGGGTGGATCATGAGGTCAAGAGATCGAGACCATCCTGGTCAACATGGTGAAACACAGTCTCTACTAAAAATACAAAAAATTAGCTGGGCATCGTGGTGCCTGCCTGTAATCCCAGTTACTCAGAAGGCTGAGGCAGGAGAATTGCCCAAACCCAGGAGGCAGAGGTTGCGGTGAGCCGAGATTGTACCATTGCACTCCAGCCTGGGTAACAAGAGCAAAACTCCGTCTCCTAAAAAAAAAAAAAAAAAAAAAAAAAAGATGTATATTATCACTATATCTGTTCAACTTCGTATTGAAATTTAGCCAACAAATAACATAAAAAAATAAGTAAAATATATATTGAAGGAAATAAATAAAACTGCTATAATGACATAGGATGATGTAACTGTGCAGAACAAGTTCCAGAATTCAAATATAAACTCTTAGAATAAATAAAAAAAATTAACTAGGTAACTAGCACAAACTCAATGTAAAAAACGAGATACATTGCTAAATATCACAGTGTCCAGTCCAACAGAAATGCACACATATGTGTACCAAAACATATACACTTATATGCACCAAAGATATATATCTCCTATTATGTACATACTTTCAGATTTTATACGTTATATCACAAATAAATAAAATTAACTAGGTAACTAGCACAAACTCAACATAAAAAATGAGATATATTCCTATATATCACAAAGTGTTAAAATTTTAAATAAGATATATTTATAATAGTATCAACATAGTCAAATACCTTGAAATAAATCTAAAAAAAGATGTGTATAAAATCTACATCCAAAACCATAAAACACTGTTGAGAGAAATTAAAGAATTAATTAAAGGGGACGGATATATTATGGTCCAGAATTAGAAGACTCAATACTTTCAAAATGTCAATTTTTACCAAGTTGATTTATAGATTTAATATAATCCCTGTCAAAATTCCAGTAATTTTTTAAAATGGAAATTGACAAGCTGATTCTAAGATGAAAAGATAAAGATGCAGGAATAGTAAAAAAAAAAAAAATTGTCGATATCGGGCCGGGTGCGGTGGCTCACGCCTGTAATACCAGCACTTTGGGAGGCCGAGACGGGTGGATCACGAGGTCAAGAGATTGAGACCATCCTGGTCAACATGGTAAAACCCTGTCTTTACTAAAAATACAAAAAAAAAAAAAAAAAAAAAAAAAAATAGCTGGGCACGGTGGCACGTGCCTGTAATCCCAGCTACTCAGGAGGCTGAGGCAGGAGAATTGCCAGAACCCAGGAGGCGGAGGTTGTGGTGAGCCGAGATAGCGCCATTGCACTCCAGCCTGGGTAACAAGAGCGAAACTCCGTCTCAAAAAAAAAAAAAAAAATGTGGAGATCAAAATTGGAATATGTTTACTGCTAGATATCAAGTCTTGATTACCATAGCTTTATAATGAAACAGTGTCATATTGACATGAGGATTGATTTTGAAACCAATGGAATAGAGTCCAGAAAGAACATTTCAACACTCTTGAACATATATGGTCTCCTGATTTATGCCACTGGTAACAAGGCAGAGTGTGGAGAAAGAATACCATTCCTATAGTAGTGGCGAGTCAGTTGAATATCACCATGGCTCCCCACTTAATATTGTAAGTCATTGGGGACAGTTTTGGCCCTCCTGCTCCCATGGACATCCAGCAATTACTGATTGTCATTACTGAGGATGGGGCATGCTATGGTACTTAGTGGGTACAGGCTAGAGATGCTGCTAAATGTCCTACAAATCACAGGAGAGTCTCCACATGATGAAGACTTGCCTTGTCCAAAATGTCAATGGTGCTAAGATTGAGAAACCCTGCTGAAAACAAAAATCATTCCTAGGAGGAGTGTAGGCTTATATATGAAGATAGAACATTAAAGTTTCTGAACGCTTATAAGAAAGAATATATTCATGACCTTGGGCTGGTGAAAATTTGTAAAACATGACACAAAAGAGCAGTAAGCATAAAGTAACAGCTCGATAAAGAAGAATGCAAGTTGTTTACCAAACCACATTCCAAACACAGTAAGATGTTAAGCTATAAGGCAGATATTTTCTATATGTATATAACCGACAAAGTACTCGTATTCAGAATATATAAACAATGTCTACAAATCAGTAAGAAAAAAGACAACTCAAGCAAAATGGGCAAAAGAATCTCTTTGACAATAACTATAAGAGAAAGTACTCAACATCATTAATCACTAAGAAAATAAAAATTAAAAACTGAAAAATAACATTACACATTCACCAGAAAGATTAAAATGTAAAAGAATGGGAAACTGTCTTAATCCCAGTGCTAATTAAACTGTGGAACAAATTGATTTTTCATACACTGCTGACAGGATTGTATATTGGAACAACTACTATGGAAAACCATTTGTATCTACTAAAACTGGACATATACATACCCTTAGCAATGTTACTTAGCAATACCAGTCCAACAGAAATGCATACATATGTGTACCAAAAGATATATACTTATATGCACCAAAGATACATATTTTCTATCATGTACATACTTACAGATTTTATACATGTTATATCATAAACATTTGCATACACATATATATACACATGCACACATATACCTTCATATGTATAAAAGTTTATAGGAGCATTCTTCACAATAGTTAAAAACAGGTAACAACCTAGTTGTCTAACATCAGTATGGATAAGTTCTAGTATATTCACAGAATGGAATTCCTCACAATGATAAAAATGAATAAACCATTGTATAAACAATAACATGAATAACTCTTAACAATGTTGAAAGAATGTCAGACACAAAAAGGTACAGGTACATATGATGCCATTCATTATATTGATATGAAAATTGGATGTTGCAATTCAGGATAGTGTTACCTTTGGAGAGGAAGATAGGGTTAGGGACTGAGAGAGGCCGAGGGAGGGCTTCTGTGGTGTTAGTGATATTTTATTCCTTATCTGAACAGTGGTTATGCAGGTGTGTTAATTGTGTAAAAATTCACTGAGCTTTACACTTCTGATTTGTGTACTTTTTCTATGTGTGTATCAATAGAAATATTTATTTAAAAAAATGGATAAGAGTGGGATTGAGTGAGGAAGAAGTTGGTACAGAAATAAAATATGCTCTTAGAGTCAAATACCATATAGCATCATTTATAAGTGGGAGCTAAATAAGATATACATATGGATGTATAGTGTGGAATAATAGACTTTGGAGACTTGGAAAAGTGGGAGGATTGGATGGGGTGAGGGATGAGAAATTACTGAGTGGGTACAATGTACATTATTCAGGTGATGATTACATAAAAAAAACTAGAGTTCACCACTGTGCAATATATCCATGTAAAAAAACTGCACTTGTATCTCTTACATTTATACAAATTTTATGTATGTACACACACACTCCCTTAAAATGTGTATTTGCATTTGAGTTTGCAAGATAAAAATTTCTGACCATAAGTTTCCTATCCAAAATACTGGAGAATTGTAATGCATTTTTCTCAATTCCCTTATGATAAACAAGTTAGCAAAACAGTAGGTATTTGTTTCTTACCAAGTTTTCCCAGTTTAAAAAAATATATTAGTACAAGCCTGAATTATATAAACTTTCTTTGCCCTTTCCCTTCCTCAATTTAGTTTACCTTGCCCACAAGGTTGAATCTGAGCTGTTAGAACCATAGTCTAAAGATCCCTCTTGTATTTATCAGTATTTTCTTCTTGAGAGAGCTATTGGCAGAGGAAGGAACACTGCTCTGAGGGGTGCATTCCTGAGTGGCGAGGAAAAATCATGTTCCTATTCTCAGAAGTACAATATGGCATCTATCAGTTATTATAGTGACATAACATGACAACAGTAGATGATTTCTAGTATATAGTGTTTTTTTGTTTTTGTTTTTTGAGATGAAGTTTCACTTTTGTTGCCTGGGCTGGAGTGCAATGGCACAATCTCAGATCCCTGCAAGCTACACCTCTTGGGTTCCAGCGATTCTCCTGCCTCAGCCTCCCAAGTAGCTAGTATTTACAGGTACCTGCCACCAAGCCCAGCTAATTTTTTGTACTTTTAGTAGAGATGGGGTTTCACCATGTTAGCTGGGCTGGTTTCGAACTCCTGACCTCAGGTGATCCACCTGCCTCGGCCTCCCAAATGCTGGGATTACAGGTGTGAGCCACCGTTCCATATTATTACACATAATCTAGAGATGATTTAAAATATATAGAATGATGTGTGTGGGTGATATGTCAATAGTACATCTTTTTTAATATTAGGAACTGAAGCAAGTTTTTGCTGACCAATTGTGTTAATATCTTTCATCAACACACATTTATGTAACCTCCACAACGTAAACTGGCATCAAATTTGTACCATTAAATTGATAATTATTATTGTATTTGATTTCCTTCTTTTACACAACAGTCTCATTACTTTAAGATATGTTCATACATGTTTCAAATACACTAAAAGAGCTTATGGTTATATTTAAGAGAATCTATTATTTCAAAATTTTCAAAGCTACTAACCAATCTTTACATTACAGTCAAATTAAATTCTATCCATTTTCCTAAACTTTTGGACAGTAAAAGATTATGTCAAAAATCTGTTTCAGGTATGCATAGGCTCAAATTTAGTTTTCAAAGCTATTCTACAAATAAAAAATGTTCACTTTAAAATTTTAGCTCTAGAATAAATGGGATCTTTGAAGGCAGCAAATCACACTGCCACATGTGTACCTATACAACAATCTTGTATGTTCTTCACATGTACCCCAAAACCTAAAATGCAATTTAAAAAATAATTTAAAAAAACAAATAAAAAAGATAAAATATTGAATTTGAAAAGAATCTGAGAAATTGACATATTTTAACTCACACATTTGAAGAATTATTTAATCATAAAATAGACAAAGTTTATTGTTTTTATGCTAGAGCATGTTTATAGATTTAATAAGAGAAATTCCTTTTACATTCAATAAAACTCAATACACTTGAAAAAAAAAAGAATAAATGGGATCTTCTTGAGACATCACTGAATGTCAACAAAAGTGATTGCAGTCATCCCTCCCTATCCATGGGGGATTGGTTCAACAACCACACTGATGCCAAAATCCGAGAATGCTTCAGTTCCTAATATTAAAAAAGATGTACTATTGGCATATCACCCACACATCATTCTATATATTTTAAATCATCTCTAGGTTACATGTAATAATGATACAGTGTGAATGCTATGCAAACAATTGTTATAATATATTGTTTCTCTATTTGTATTATTTTTATTGTCGTATTATTTTTACTTATTTTCCTAAATATTTTTGATCCACAGTTGGTTGAACCTGAGTGTGCAGGACCCACGGATATGGAGGGCTGACTACACAGAGGGAAAAATGGGAAGAGAGAACATCGAGGAGACTTTGTACCCTAATAGAGCCTTTCCAGAAAGTCCCATCTTGCAATGACATACTGTTGTTTTAAACACGTCCTGCTGGAATTATTGCAGCTGTGGTGCATGTGGCAGAGAAGGACTGTTCCTGAGGATGAAATAATGGTCACATTCTGCAGAGCAGATGAAGTTGTAGGTGCTGTGGGGAAGTGAGGACGGGCAGGGACAGTGAAAGTAGGAGAAATGATCACTTAACATTGTTATAAATTTCTTATTTCTTGGTTACTATAATTGCTAAAGAACTCCAAAAAGATAATACCTAATTATGTGGACTTAATGCCCTGAGTGCATGAGATGAGAATGAAGTGCATCAAAGAACTTGGAAATAAGGGAAATGAGGTCACTCGGTGAGAGTCATGTCATCATAATGGTGCACATGGAATGAAACATAGGTAGTTACCTAAAAGAGACCTTTTTGGCAGGTGATGGAGCTTCTCAGAGAACTGCTTTATATGTGCTTCAGTGCATATTTGATTCTTCTGCACTGGCCTCTTCATTTGTTGCCATGATGTCACCTCTCTTTGCTGTCCCTTCTGGGACACTGGATGGACTAATGACTAAAAACTAATGGAAGCTATACCTACCCTCCTGAGCCCATTTGCATGAGAGGATCATTGTTTGTATCATTTTTTGCACAGGTCCTGCTCCAGGTCCCCACAATGTAGCATTTATAACATCATGCTGTAAATTTAATGAAGCTTTACTTAAGGTTTGAGTAGAAAGGTAGCTGTAAACTCTGGGAAGAATTGATAATGGTAAGTAAACCCAGACTCACCCTCAAGTAAACTCCAGGTGTGGTCCCTGTTCTCTCCCAGGCTACTGCTAGGTGGCTCTGGGCCACCCTTATCCTGCCTTCACATCCAGACTTCCTCATAAATCTGAATCCAGGAAAAATGGTTTTTGGCTCCAGGAAGAATTTGTTATTGTTTTCCACCATCCCAACTAAGGCCCTCTCGATTACATAATGTGTCTGTCTTGATCCCAGAGGCATTTTTAGCACCCAGCAAAGGGCCTAAGACATGGTGGGTTACAGTTTATTCATGCAATAAATATTAGGTTAATGAAAAAAACAAGAATAGTCATTTTGTGGTTGTTTATACCTCTCTGGAGACTTGACAAATACAGTTGTATTAATCAAATTAACTAGCATTCTGATTATCCTTTGGAAGAAAGCAGGGCCCCCTGAGGTTATCTGAGGATGTATTTTCTGACTGATATATACTTTATAGGCCAGATGACAACTACTATTTGTTCTTCCTCTTTTGGTTTAGGAATTTGATAACACACATTTCTCAAAGTTTTTGAAACCCTTGCAAGTAACTAAGTGAATTTTGATCACATGGCCCAGTGTACTGATTTCTAAGATGGTTTTGTAAATTGCTTATCTCAGACAGAGCAATAGTTTCGGTTAGTTCTCGGCAGCTCTACTTGAGTGTGGTCCCACAAGAACAGTATCAGCATCACTTGGGAGTTTCTTTGAAATTTAGATTCTCAGGCCTCATCTAGAACTTCTGAATCATAATTTGTATGTTAACAAGATACAAAAGATAAAAGAGGATGCGTGTAGGCATACTAGAGTTTGAGAAGCACTCCAAGGGTCACGGGTTTTGGGACTCTTGTTTAAATTGCCTGCTTTGAGAGTAGTCCGCATTTACAGAGGAAGAAAAATTTCCCCTTGATTGGGGTTTTCTTTCTGTTTCTCCTCTCTTATTCAAACATCACAGGTCTTTTGATCTGAGTGAAAAGAGCAGGGTAGAATATGGTGAAACATTTGCCTCTTGCCTTCCTCTATACACTGGTAAACTTCAATACATAAGATATGTACAGGCAAAACATCTAGATATTATGTCTGCAGCACCAGATAACACCTTTAAAGAGATTGCAGTTTGTCATCATCAATCCAGCCACTTCCCGGATACTCTGTGCCTAGACTGGTAACTGCTATTCAATTTACCTCTTCTCAAACTTTTCCAGCCCTTTAGAAAACTATAGCTTCTAGATAAACGTAGGTTACTGAACCTAAACAGCAAATAATTGCAGCCTATTCAAATCTCAAGAAGATGGCCTAGCTACTTGGGAAACTGAGGCAGGAAGATTGCTTGAGCCTGGGAGTTTGAGTCCAGCCTGGGTAACAAGAAATACCCTGTCTCTAAAAGTAAAACATAAAAAATAAATTACATTTTAAAAAAAAGATGGCTTAGTTTTTGACTATAGACTGACTTTAATATTAGGGCTGCTTCTAATCCTCTATTCAGACCTTGTCTATTTTATTAGGATTTTGACCTCAATCCTCATGAAACGAGTGTTAGAAATTATGTCTTCAAGGTTGTTTTATTTCCTGGACCATTTTTTAACCAACAGAATATTATGAATGGGTTTTCTTATTGGCAATTGTTTTTGTGCTTATGTCAATCTGCTGTAATAGCTGCACATATATACAAATATATGTAAATATATAAATAGTTTACATTGTCTATATTATTTCCATGGGTAAATTTTTTTAAAAATTTCCCATCTCCACCAATTTTCAGGGCTGTTATGTGGGGTTACATGCTTATATGTTCTCATCATTTAAGCTTTTGATCTCTATGGTATCTCAGACATTCTACATTCTTTCTTCTGGCTGATTTAAGCCTTGATTTCTTTGCTCTCCCTTTTCTGTACTAAAATAATTTAAAAACCTAGAAGGCTCTTCTTGAGGCAGCTTCAAATTTAACTAAAATGTCCCGTGGGTTACCGTAAGTTTTCCTCTGGCTAAGATGAACTCCTTTTTTTTTTTTTTTTTTTTTTTTTTTGACAAAATCTCCCTCTGTCACCAGGCTGGAGTGCAGTGGCACAATTTCGGCTCATTGCAACCTCTGACTCCCTGGTTTAAGTAATTCTCCTGCCTCAACCTCCTGATTAGGGGGTTTCACCATGTTAACCAGGATGGTCTCCATCTCCTGACCTTGTGATCTATGCACCCTGGCTACCCAAAGTGCTGGGATTACAGGCGTGGGCCACTACACCTGCCGGACTCCTCTTCCTACTATCTTTTCTAACCATGTTTCCAGATCCAGTGCATGCTTTGATACAATTTCTCCTACTGCTCTCTGTTAAATAGTAGTTTCCAGAAATTACTATTTCTAAAAGTAACTTTGTTTCAAAAGCAGATTTTCCAGAGACAACTCTCGGTTTCTAGAATCTAATAGTTTCCACAATAGGCTGAGCAGTCTCCCCGCCAGCTGGCGCATATTAACTGGCCAGTGTCTCCAAAACTTACCCAGGCTGGACTCTAACCTCCCTTGACACCCAGCATTCTGACATTCCTAGCAATATTCTTTCTGTTGCCTTTTTTCTCTGAATTTTACTTTAGAAACTCAGCATTTGAAAGACTGAGCATAAAACAATCCCCTTCCATATACCACCCTTTCCAAGTACTTCTGGAAGACTGTGGAGTAGCACCGTGAATTCCCTGCATTCTAATGCTATTTTCTCAAACATGTTCACACTGGTCCTGAATGTTTTCAGTCATGTTTATTTTTGTTGCTTTCAAAGGACTTTCATTTCTGAAAAATTTAAATTTTTTTCTATTAGATTTTTTTCTCATTATCCTGCCAGCTCATTTTAATTGACAGCATTTTTTGAGTCCTTTTTTCAAAAAGAGATATAATGCTATCCCTAATTTTATTTAGATTATGGTATTTTAGATCTTCCATTTCCTTGATTGTTTTTTTGTGTGTACGTATTCTTTGCATGCCTTTTGCTTATGTTGTTCTCTCTCTCTCTCTCTTTTTTTTTTTTTTGCAATTTCTCTGCATGTGTTTATACCCTCATCTCTTTTCTGATTATTAGCTTGTATTTGAACTGAGTCAAATATTTGTTATACAGTACTCTAAGGAGGGGAGAGATTAGGGGGTGGGATAAAGGCAGGAAGAGCAGGAAAGCATGAGGTGCAACAATTCACAACTTCTGTCTGGGCTTTTTTTTTTTTTTAAACAAATAATCATTCACCAAATCAGTTCTATCTTTCTCCTGGTGGCATGATTCTCACAGGATCTCCATCATTTATGATGTTGATGCATCAGGTTTCACCTCAAACTATCCTCTGGGTAGGTGTCTAGACTGTAAACAATAAAAATGATTGGTAAGATAATTCCACCTTTGGTATGATCATTGTATCCATGTCTGTGGGATGCACCCTAATTCTAGTAGATCCTATGTCTCTATTCAGACACCCACTAGATTATCACTTGAGAATGTGATCATTGTTAATTAATTAATTAATTTACATGAAACTATATTTCAATAGAATATTTGGCAGAAACATTTTGTATTTTGTGACTATTGCCTTGTTTTAATGAACATTCATTCTCCCTTTTTTGTTAGGTGACTTTATTATGGCATCTTTTCCTATATCCCTAGACTATAGTTTTCTTCTCTTTTTTTTCTTTGTTATTTTTTTTTAAATGAGGGTTCAATGAAATTTTAGAGAAAATTGAGCAGAAAATCAACAGAGAGAATAGACTAGACCTCCAAAACCTAGATCAACCCTCAGTATATTGAACTCCTCTTAGGATGAATAATGAAAGAGACCTCCATTACCTCTAGACGGCAGCCTTATTTAGACAAATAGGTTTGTGGTTTAGCTTGAGAGTCCCACAATACAAACATAAGATAATGTGGTGTTAACACATTTCCAAATGTCTTGGTTATTCATTTGCTTCCAAGTTTTGTTATTACATAAAGAAGAAATGTGGCAAATGGTAAAGAATTAATTTCCAGCAATGAAAGCACAGAAGCAGGATAGTTGGAAGGGCAACTTTTGATAGGACTCCCTAAGTCCTCTCCAGGGGATGTGTCCTCTTCAGTAAGTAGTTGTTTTGTCTCCTCATTGAGTAGCTGAGTGCCACACCCTATCAGAATCAATGCTTTTCAACATCTGAATCAATAGCTGAATATGACCCTTTTATTCTAAGTCCATTCTGACTCTTTCACAATTTGATTTCCTGTGTAGTTTGTGTATAGTGAAAAATATATGCAGGCCGGTCACAACAGCTCATGCTTGTAATCCCAGCATTTTGGGAGGTCAAGGAAGGCAGATTACATGAGGCCAGGAGTTTGAGACCAGCCTGGCCACCTGTACTAAAAATACAAAAATTAGCAGGGTGTGGTGGTGTGCATCTATAGTCTCAGCGACTTTGGAGTCTGAGGCACCAAAATTGCTTGAACCCAGGAGGTGGAGGTTACAGTGAGCTGAGACCCAGCCACTGCACTCCAGCCTGGGTGACAGAAAAAAAAAGGAATATATATATATATATAGCATGGTTTCACATTCCTAACTTAGTCTCCAAAACAAAGATGAAGTAGAATTTCAGAGCATGCAATGCTGAATATGGTCATCACATCAAGTATATGTACCTGAAGGGAGTCAGTCTTGTAGACAAGACATGCTTTTCTTGTGTTGCTGCTTCAGCAGGATAGGACCCCTTACATTTGAAACCCCACCATGTATACATTGTTTACCTAGAGGAAAAACTGATGGGACATCCAAATACCGGTAGAGTTAGATTTAACTAATAAAACTATTTTCACAATTCAGCCTTCCACACAACCCCAAGAAGCTTCCAAGCCTAAAACAATTTTAACCAATGTTTTGAGTAGGAAGGTCCATGCAAACCTACCCCAAAGGCAAGGAAGTGGAAAGGCCAAAGAAAGAGGCTGACAAATCCACTTGTTTAGAAAGAAACATTTAATAGGGGCTTATGAACAGAACCCATGTCTGCATCTCAAATGGTGACAAGACGAGGTGGTAGATCCTCATGCCACTGGCCCCGAGATCTAGGAATTATACACTGTAAGGGAGGGGCACATGTGCTTCAGAGGGAATGGATAGAAATTTGCCACCCAGGCAGAATTTACAGTCAGCACCCCTCTTATACAAGGAACAATATATATATATATATATATAAAGAGAGAGAGAGAGAGAGAGAGAGAGAGAGATCACATCCAAGTGGAAGCTGCAGCCTCTTGAAAGCACAGCCCATCGGACCACATTCTATACATTAGAAATGTGTCACTAAGTTCAGCCTGCACTTCAAGGGGAAGGAAATTAAGCTCCACCTTCTGAAAGGGGAGGCATGAAGAATTTGCAGACATATTTTGTAAACCACCAAAAATATATTGTTTTAGTCATTATTACTTTGTGAAATTTGTATACTATGTTTCAATACATATATTCTGCTCTTTTACACTATCATTAGAACAAATTGCATATTACACATTTTAACTTAATGAACTTAAATGTATTGGGGTGTGTGTGTGTGTGTGCAAAAAAGAGAGTCTGGGAGAGAGAGAAATAACACTTATTTAAATAGTGCAGGGGAAAGAAAACACAATACAAGCTACTTCATGGATTCAGGTTTGAATTAACCAGCTATAAGAGATATTTTAAGGAATACTACAGGGAATTTGAATGTAGACTGGATATTAGGTGATCTTAGGAAGTTAGAAATTCTATTAGGTATGCTGATGATATTGGGCCATGAAAGAAAACGTCCTTTTTTGAGAAAGGCACTGACTGACATTTTTTGGGATAAATATGTTATCTACAGTTTATTTTACAATTTTAACATCCTCCCAAAAGGTGAAGCAAATATGACAAAATTAGCGTTTGTCAAAATTTAGTAAAGGTTATGCGGCTGTCTAATTTACTATTTTCTACTCCTCTGTGCTTGAAATTTTACAATAACAAGTCAAAAAAACAAAATCCAAGCAAACAAAAAATACAGTGCACTGCATCTGCCTCCACTTGGAGTACACAGACCAGGGAGTGATATTGAGGTGAGAGTGCAGGCTTGCTGCAGGGTGAGTGTCTTGCCATGTTGAAATAAACTGTTACAAAATGACATTTTATTTGTATTTGTTCATTTATAAAAAAAGACTGTTTATTGTCTATTTGTCTAAACAAAATTGTTTATATTTTATTTCGTAGGTTATTTTAGAGAATTGGAAACTTTTTACATCATCTAAGTTTTGTCTATTATAATGCTGTTAGAACTGAAACCCGAGTGACTGTTTTATTTTGTGTGTGTGTTTGTTCATTTGTTTGTTTGTTTTGAGACAGGTTCTGGCTCTGCCACCCAGGCTGGAGTGTAGTAGCACAGTCTCTGCTCACTGCAACCTCCACCTACCAGGTTCAACTTATCCTTCCACCTAAGCCTCCCAAGTAGCTGAGACTACAGGCATGCACCACCACATCTTTCTAATTTGAAGTGACTGTTTTAATAATGGTGTCTAAAGGCCATCTAAAGTCAGCATATTTTGGCCTGTACATTCCAGGCAATGGCAATACAGGATTTTCTCTGGTTCTCAGTCTGCCCAAATGATCCAATCAAATGCAGTGGGTTAGAATGTGTGAAAAAAGGCAACCTCCAAGCCGGGTGAATGTATATCAGGATTCATCTTGCCCCAAATGAGACAGCTTCAAAGGAGTGGCTTGGGTTCTCTAATCTTTGTAGCTCAAATCTCTGGTTTGCCCAGGCTCAGGGCTGGATACTGACAGCTTGGGCTCAAGAGGATGAGACTACTGTGGAAGAGGCAAGGCCACCAGATAAGAGTGTGACCATGAGACCAAGGGGTAAAGAGAGATCCAACAGTGGGAAAACTGGAATGGCAGAGGAGGATGAGGGCTCGGAGGGAGCTGGGAAGGAGAGGCGATTGCAATTGAGGATGGAACCAGAGACCGTTGTTGATTTTAGGGTCAGAAAAATCTGTTGTCTAGATGAAGAATTAAATAGAGCAAAGACAATTGTTGCTCCAACTCCAGGTTTCACTCATAAAACAACGTGGGGTAGATCTGCAGTTACTGAGTGAAAGAAACCTTGTGTCTAATTGATCCTTTAGAACATTTACCTGTAATGATAGAATTAAAACATGATCTGTGCTGCGCTCCTGCTGAAATGCTTCAAGCGTGCAGTGCACGGGGGGCTGATCAGATCTCACGCACCCTCCCACTAAGGCAACACTCAAATCTGTCATAACCATCCTCTGAATTCCATCTGTTTGTTACAAGCCCCAGTTGGAGCGGTGTGGATTTGAGCCCTTTAAAAATGGTTTTCCCTCAAAAGCTCTTTTTGAGTGTGTGCTTGTGTGAACTTCCCCAGCAAATCTCAGACTGAAGTTCACCCAGACACCATTGCTGCTCAGTGACTTAGTAATAGGTGATATGTAAGCATAGTTTCCACGTCTGCTTGTAACAAAGCTGATTCCCATTCATTTGCCAGAATGCCACAAAATTCACCAGAGTTTTGCAGTGGTTTTGCCCAGTCTGCAGCGCTCATGTCATATTTTTATCAGCGTTTGTCAGAGACTGAGGGTTCAAACTATTAGAGGTCCAGATGACATCTGGCTTCTCAGCTCCCCTGGAATACTGGCTGTAGTGCTTATCAGTACATTATTCATCAAAACTGATGATGCAAGGTACAACATGCTGTCTGTCGTTCAGTGTATGAGTGGAAAAGAGTTGGCAGAAATGCCTGGTGTTCTGTGAGCAGCATGTAATCAATAGTCTGGGTGCTTGTTCACTTCGTGTTGATGACTATTCCCTCTGGTACATTTCTGTATATTTTTGGGTTCACTGTACTACCAGCTGTGCAATTTTTCTTTCTCTGTTCCTCATGCCAGCCCTGATAGACAGAGCAGAAGGAACAACCTTTTAGTGCGGTGGGTGTCAAATCAAATAATCTAACGACCAAAAGCAGGGCAGCAGGCACTGGCAAAAAGAGACAGTTCCAATAATTTCCAAGTGTACTCAGTAATAAAATCAAATGAGCTGCGCTGATATTCAGACTTTCTGCTACTTGACTCAAATTAAACAATGCCAATACTCCCCTTTGCTCCTTCTTAAATGACAAACAAATCATGGGCATCCCTCCTCCCATTTTCTCCATTAAGAGTGTGTGTGTGTGTGTGTGTGTGCGTGCGCGCGCGCACGCACCCACTGCTATCTGTAAATCCCATTCCCTCTAAGCAGAGGGAATTTAGTTCCCTTTGTTAATGACAAATGCTCAACATTGTCACTGAGTTGAAGAGTGTGAGACGATGTTATTAGCAATTGCACAAGATGTTCTAGAATCAATACTGAAACCCACCTTGTGATATCTGAGATGAAGAAATTAATTTTCACTCACAAATTAAGCAACTATCCATTCCTACAGCTTTCAGAATTTGATTATTATTTTAAAAAGATGTTTGTTCAGACATAAGGAAAAATAGATGTTCAAATAAAAACAGCTAGTTTTAAATGGTCAAATCAGTCTCAAGTTTTAATTAACCTTTTAGCAATTATCTTAGAAAATCTTAAGATTTTAACATTCCTTGTAATTTGGAGTTTTCCAGAGCTCATTTAGAGGCCCCGCTGGCTCAGGCAGCAGTGAAATGTGTTGTTCAGCAGGTGATTTGAAGGCTGGGCGGCCAGCGTGCACCCTGTTGTTGGTCCCATGTCCATGGTTTAATAGTTGTGTCTATCATTTTTGTCAGGCTTGATGATTACTCCATGATCATTACAAAACGTTAATGGTTTCCTGTGTCTCCACACCTCTTAGGCATTAAAAAAAGGATTATTTATTTTTAGAATGAGTAATTCTGGCTAGCCTGATTTCTAGATGACAGTAATATTATTTTGTCACAATGAATATCTCAACAGAATTCCAGATCCTGGGACTTGCTTTGGACTCAACACATCTATCTAGTCTTCAGCTGATATCTACCTCCTGACTAATGAATCTCCCTGGCCCCTGGACTTTTAACCTGAAACACAGCCTAAAACAGGTAAGTACATAAACAATATGCCACAACTTGGTGCAGCTATAGATGGGATGGAAACAAAAGAGGCAGTTATTAGAATAGTAACTGAGGCCACAAAATTCAATTTTGGATGGTGATATGGTTCCATCATTGGTGTTCATTCAGACTGTCCATGTTCAAATCCTGGCTCTGCCATTTCATAGCTCTGAGGCTACTAATAATGTTAATTAACATCTCTGTTGTTCAATTTTATTCTATGTTAAGTGTAGGTAATAACATTAGTCAGAACATAAGTTATCATCAGGAATAAATTGAGGTATATAATGTAAGGGAGTAGCAAGCCCCTGGCACCTAATAACTGTTCAATGAAAGTTATCTATTATTGCCAGTGACCAGCACATTGAGACTTTGTAGTATTATTTTCATTCAATTCTATTCAACTGTAACAGTATTATTGAATATCTAACATGTTAAAGCATTGTCCTATGTGTTGAGGGATAAAAGCATAACAAGATTATGGCTCTGACCTCCAGGAACTTAGCATTGCCAGGGTGAAGTTATATATGTATATACCTGTAACAGTGATGAAGGTTTGAAAATACCAGAACAGAGGTACAAACCATGTCCATACACCATTTGGGCTGGAGGAGAATCTATGATTCTTACATGAAGTTGAAAGAAAGATGGTGGAGGAAAGCCAGCTGATCATTTGAGCTAGTCCTGGGATGACAAGTCAGAATTATTAGTAAAAAGGAGATTGGAAGTGTGAGAGGCTATTCTGATGGATTACGGGGTGCAGGAAGGTGGGAAGTCGTAGGGATTTCTCTGAGACTGACAAATGGTCTGATACACATGAAGCATGCCTCTTATTTCATGGGGAGCCTGCATGACAGATAAGGAAGCACCAGCTTTGGAGTCAGCTTGACCTGTGACTGGATCTTTGTTCTGTCTCACTAGACATGGCCTGGCTATAATGTGGAATTCCACTTCTGTTATATGTGTAACGATGATGATGATAGTCACATATGTCCCATAGTTGTTGTGGGCATTTATGGAAATAACATATGTAAAGCACCTGGCATATGATAGACACCAGCAAATATTTTCTTTGTGGGGCATAGGAGGTTTGCTCACTAGCGCTTTAGATAGCCCAAATGCCAGCCGGAGCCCCTCTGTGCTCTGAGGCTTGAGGAAAATTGTCTGAAGTCCCAAATGCACTTTTTATGCTGGCTCCACATTACCAGGTCACTCCTGGTTCTGAGCTTCACTCTAACTCTCCTCATACTTTTTGCTTCTCTTTCAGAAGCTGTCCTTGTGCTGAGAATGGTAGGATGAAGATTTTTTTTCCTTAGGCAGAAGGAACAGTAAATGCAGAGACCCTGAGATAAGGAAAGGGTGCGTGACTTATTCAAAGCAGAGCAAGGAAGCCCAAAGACCAGAGCAGAGTGCAGGAAAGGGGCGGTGGCCCGAGATACAGTCAGAGCAGTGGTAAGTCCCCAGAGTCTGTGGCAAAGACTTCAGATTTCATCCTGAATAGGAAGACAAGTCTTTGGGGAGTTTTGATCAAGGGAGTAAGATGAAATATCATAGGCTTAAAAACAACCATTCTGACAACTAAATGGAAAATGGACTGATGAAGAAAAAGAAGCCACAAGGAAGCCAGTTCAGAGGCTACTGAAATTTCCAGGTGAGACATGATGGTGGTCTGGACCAGGGATGTAAGAGTGGAAGTGGTTAGAAATGCTCTAGGGAGAATTAAAATGACTCATATATGGATTGGATACAAAGGTGGAAAAAGAGGAGTCAAGGGTGTGTCCAAGGTTTTTAACCAGAGCAACCGGGGGCATTACCATTTATTCGGTGGAGGAGGACTGAAGGAGGATCACATGTGGGAGGGGAAATCATGGGTTCTGTTTTATATATGTTAAATTTGAGATGCCTTTTCCCATTGATCATCTGTGTTAGTCTGTTCTAACATTGCTATAAAGAACTACTGAGACTGGTTAACTTATAAACAAAAGAGGTTTAATTTACTCACAGTTCCACATGGCTGGGAGGCCTCAGGGAACTTACAATCATGGTGAAAAGTGAAGGAAAAGCAAAGCACATCTTACATGGCAGCAGGAGAGAGAGTGCACAGGGGATATTGCCTTTTTCAACCATCAGAGCTCAGTAAATCTTCACTATCAAAAGAACAGCATGGGGGAATCAACTCCCACCAGGTCCCTCCCTCCACAGGTGGGGATTACAGTTCGAGATGAGGTTTGAGTGGAGACACAGAGCCAAACCATATCATCATCCATCAGGTAAAAATGTTGAGCAGGTAAGTTGAACACGTAATTCTGGAGTTCAGGGGAAAGGTTAGTGCTCAATAGTAAATTTGGAAGTATACCATTCTTCACTATTAGATGAAGATATTGCATCTACAGCTTGAAACTGTGGGCAAAAACATGGATTTTTATTTTTGACAAGGAGGAAATAATTTTGTTCTGGGTTTGTTTTCTGTAAAGACCAAATACTCTCAGTGCCTAGGAGGCAGGAGCCTGGGACTAAGTCCAGCTCCACATGTTGGCCCGTGTGTGTTGTCCAGTGAGGGAACTGAGAGTCCAGCACCAATGAATGTAACACAGAGGCCGGGGTCTTGGAAGAGGAAGCAGAAATCAAAACTGCTCCAGAGCACATCTGGAATAAACAAGCAAAACTCATCTTCCTTTATTTTGTGTTTTGTATCACTGAGCAATTTGATTAAAACAAATCAGCAGGACAAAAAATGAAGTTGCTTTTCTGTGGGGAAACAAAATCAATGAGAAGACTCAAGGTTGAGTAAATGTCCTATGGATACTCAGGGGAGATAACATTCCAATTTTCAGAATTTAAAGGAAATTTTTCCGAATTAGTTGTTTCCTAAAACATGAAGTTACTTTTGTTTTGTACTGTAAATTACATTGAAAGTATGGGACACATGTACAGGTAAATAGTTCATGCCTAAGAAGATCTCAAAAGTGCTTATAATATGTTTTTACTTGGTAAGATGTGGATGTTTAAAATAAAATAATGTCTTTATGAAAGTAATTGCATTAGTGATTTAGATAGAATAGGCATCTAAATCAGATTTGGCGACACAGGTGAAATGATCTGATTGGCTGTCATAAATTTCAACCCACGCAATTGCACTGCAAAAGAATCAATGCCTGCAAGAGGTAGTCACAGTGGTACACCACTCAGAGATGCTTCCAAGGGTGAACCTGCTACAAGGAGTGCTCATGGCTAACAGTCCCTGGTTGTGCTGACTCTGGGATCTGCCTCAGCTTTTGAGCAGATGCCAAGGACTTGCAAGGAACCTCCTGCCAATGACTGAGCAAAGCAGCAGTAGATGGGCTTGCAATTTATTTCTGGACAGTGAGATGCTCCTCTCTGGGCCCTTCTTGTGCCAGAGCTACTCATTGGGCTAGCCAAGGCTTTCCCAGAGCTACACTATGGTCTAAGGCTCTCCTTCCTGATCTTTCTTCCTTCCCTCACACCTTTGCAAGGTGTCAGAGCTCCATCATGGTCTAAAAGGCTTTACCTAACTGCTCTTGTTTATTTTCCCCTTTCTCTTTCAAGTCACATTCCCCAGTTAATGTCTTGCCTTTCTAGCCCTGTCTTGGCATCTGCTGCTGGGAGGACACAACTAGTTTATTGGATTATCCTTTACTTTGTCATATCAGGGGGCCCCCAGGGAAGATGTGGGATGATAATAATTAAGCTTGCTTTTATTGTTTTTCCTTTATTTATATTTTCCCCATCAATACCAATGTTTGCTTTTTAGGAAGATATGACATACTCTAGGACATTCCTTGTCTCCATTTGCTGCTTTTCAGATATCTGCTCTGGCTAGGTTACATAGATTCTTTCTGAGACAGAATTTGGCAATTTTTGAAAGAATACTAACCTTCAATTTTAAAAATATATATACATATTTAAAACATACATTTTACTCTGACAGCAAAAGATACTACAAGTTATCAACTGTATTCAAATTCTTCCTTGAAGTCCTCTGATACAGAATTGGTTTCTACCAAATATAACAGATTTATATTCTCTAACCACAACAGATTTAGAGAAGAAAGATTGCGATGGGGAATCTGAAAACAACTAAGATGAAGTTGGGATGGGTTAACCCAAATCCAAGTCTTCCTCAGACAAACATACCAGGGCTTTCCTGAGCACAGGGCTCATTGTTAATGAATCCACCCAATTGCCAACCTTTTAGTGCCCATGTATGATTATTATCTGATTTTTGTTTTATAAGTCTTACAAGACCTATTATCCTTCTTTCTTATTTCACAGCTGAACAGAATCCCAACATAAGTTTGGGATCATGAACCCATGACATCAACATAGTCAGGTCAAGTATGAAGAACACTGCACTGTGGAGGCAGGGAGCCTGGTTTCTTCCTGGTTTCCACCTTAGCTCTATGTGTGTCCCCAACCAACAAAGTCACTCAAGCTGTTAGTCTCTCTATGTGGATGAAATGGAGAAGTTGAAATAGCTACTCACTGTGATCCCTTTCAGCTCTGAATGACTATAATTCTATGAAACTAGAAAAGAATGCAATGTGTTTAAAGTCATTCTCTGACACTACTTCTTCTTTAATAAACAAAACAAAACACAATCCTAAAACATGTTTGTTTTTTCAAAGACAGTTTTTGCTTTATTCACACTCCTTCCTCTGTTTTGTGGGACGATCTCAATGAATTTCTGAGGGATTGAGAAGACCAATTTCCAAATCATCTGGAGTAATTAATTCCAGTGGTTGGAGTTAATTATGATGAGGCAATTCATAAAGTATACAGTAGAAAAAAGCAGTTGATGATACTTCATCTGCAGTGAGGTTTTTTTCAAAGGCATTCTTCTGGCAATGCATTTCAAAGTTAAACATGTGTGCTTCAATTGTGGGAAAATAGTTTGCAAGGGTGTTATTAGGTACAGGTGTGAATTACGTGCATATGGTCCTATGCATATTTTTACAGATATGATACATACCCAATTGGTGTATAACATGGGAGAATTAATAACTATAGCAGGGACCTCAACTCTATCATGTTTTTTATACTATTTACTATAGTATATTTACCAAAAAATCCATTAGTAAAATGGCATGATATTATGAAATAATTTTAATATCAATGTGAAAAGTTAACAGGAATATATTGAGTATAAAAGCAATAATTTGGGAAGCATTCTGTATTATAAACATAAAGAATTTGAAATAATGCAATAACAGGCTATATTTCTGTTTTATGATTCTGATAATAAAGCACTTAAGTTCCACTTTCATGGTTTATGCTGTTATCAGAACCCCCTGATATAATTAGATGGCCTTGTTTTAGATAATTACTTGTATTTTGTTATTGTATAGCAAAAATCCCACTGGAAAAATCCTCAGTATTTTAAATGTAAGAGCTATATTGCTGGAATAGGCCAAAAGAACTGGAAATCAAGTTTATTCATAATACAGGAGCCAGGTATTTTGCAAGCTGAGTAAAAATGATAATACCACTCTCTTCCATTTTTACTTTTTTTATAGTTCACAAATTGATTTTACTTTTATGACTTCTCTTATATTATTCTCTTACCACTCCTGAGGGGTAGTTGTTATTATTCCCATTTTATAGATGGGGAAGTTCATGCTGAGGGGTTGTGGTCAGATTAAGTGGTGGAGCGGAGATTCAGACAAAAACCTGTCATCTTACTCTAAAATTCCATTCGACTCACAACTTCTGAAATTACAAGAAAAACAATCTGGTTAAGAAGCATCATGAGTATGGCATGTTTTGCAGTAATAACTGAACCTTTCTCAGAGATGCCTATACTACACCTTCTACCCTGGAGTTAGATGCCTGGGTTCTAAGTCAGGTTCTGTTATCAACTGACTTTGTATCCTTAGCCAAACGACTTGTCCACTCCCAAAGGTGGTGGTGGTGGTGGCAGGGTTTTGACATTTGGGGGTGGGGGTGAGGTTGAAATATTTTTCTAGATCTAAAATATCTGATTCAAATTTTGTTAAACTAAAATTAACATACTGCCGATTGATTGACCATGTCATTGTCATTTATGACACTATACTGTAACGTTATAGGATGCAATCAATCACTCAGAAAGTGTTCTTTAATCAGGACAAGCTAAAATAAGCTTGCATAAGGTATTTACTTAGAAAATCATTATATCTGGAAAGTTTTTCCTCTAAAATATCTTATATAAATAGGACTAAACTTAGCCTACTCTGTTGAAGCAAGAAAAAGAAAAGAAGCAAAGAAAAGGAACAGAAGGAATTGGAAAAAAAGGGGAAGGAATGGAAGAAAAATACTCAAACAAATTAATATACAGTCTTAATGATTTTTATATTTTTTATTAGGTTGGTGAAATAGTAATTGTGATTTTGCCATTACTTTTAATACTAGTTTCAGATCAAGGTCTATAGGATTTTTTTAGTTATGTGAGCAGGAAAACAATCTCACCAGTCATTTGACATTAATATAAGCATGTTTGCTCACATTTACTGTGCTATATTATATAGAATGTCTAGAAATTGTACAAATGTATTTACAATTGAAAATGCAAGTGCAGCTCAAATAATCAAATAATTTTTAGAATATTGCCCCCACCTGATAAATAGATAAATTTGGAACTGATTTTAAACTTTGTTATAAATACAAGCATTCAACTTTTTCCCCTGAATGCCTGTGGCATTTCAGATAAAAAGTTGTTAAATAAAACATTTCTACTATAATGATATATTTCAGCTGAAGTCACATATGTTTCTTGTCTTATGCATTTACAACAGGCCCTGCTCAACTAGCCCTAAGGAAAAAAATCAATGTATTAATGATAGCTATCATTTATTATGGGCTAAGCATTGATTTGTATTATTTCTATCTTCTATTTACTTCTGTCTACTAACAATGCTGCAACTCAGGTACTGTTATCTCAATTTTGCTCATAAGAAAAATGAGCTCAGTAGTATTTACCTGCCTCTCAAGGTCAGTTGGTTTAATTAACCACAAAACCTACTGTTCAGGTTATATCTTATCATCAATTTTAGTAATTTATGCATTTATATTGTAGGAAATGTGCACACCAGTGTGGTGGAAATCTCTCTGTAGTGGTTTTCCTGGAGCATAGGGGAATTCTAGGTTTGTTCATGAGTAGTTATAAGAAATAACAATTTTTCCCGTAAGAGGAAAATTCCTTTATATTTGGGGATGGGTATCTATTAGTTGTCTAAACTGACGCGCTTTGATTTTCATCTGTGTATTCTGTATTCTTGTCAATTCTCAGACTTTTCTGGGCTTTCTCTCACCCCCCAGCACATGACCAATTTTTTATGGGAGGAGGCATGACCTGGGACATTTGCCTATTTTATATATAGAACTATAAAGATAACGATACCCTCCAGCAAATGAGGAAACCTGTGAGCTGTAAACGCCTGTGTCTCTAACTAATTCACAGAATTCCCTCCAAGGGAGGGACTTATTTTGCATTTGAACTCCAAAACACCTTTCAAGATTGTTAAACTTAACACTAGCCTGAAAATCCCAGTCATGCTGGAGATCAATTAACTGCTTTCAGAGCTTTACTAGCAACCCTTTAAGATGTTTGCATTTTAGAGTCATTTGGCCATTATCACATTTGTATCAAATGAAAGCGTATTATCATTTTGAGTGATAAGACATTCATTTAGAATACTCAAACCCCCTAGAAGCTTGCTTCTTTACTTACTTACCTTAGCTAATGGTCAGATATCTTTTTCAGATGCCTTTTCCTTCCCCCTCTGCATCAGTGTCGAATCTCAGCTTGTCTTCTTCCGTACATTTGTTTTATTTGATTTCATTCTTTCCACTACATGATTGCTTCTCACATTCCCACGTTAGGATTTATATGCTCTGAATATCCCACTCTTACATTTTTCAAGCCAACTTTCTCCTGTTGCATCAAAATTTATTACTTGACTACTTGATTACCTAATTATTTGCCATTAACTTTAACATTTTAAAATAACAATCTTTTATGGCAACAATTGGAGCTCATTGTAGAAGATTTATATGATTAGATAAGGAGTAAAGAGAAAATAAGAATCACTGCAGTATCAGTCACCAGAAATAACCACTATGGAGGTGTATAGTTTTCTTTATTTTCAAGCATATTTTTAGTCACAAATACTACAATAACAAACTATGCTGTACAAACTGTTTTGTAACTGATGCCCACAATATAACATGAACACATTTCTATCTTCCTATTCTTTTTCAGCCTCATTTACAATGGTTTTATAATTTTTCTTATATGGATATATACAGTTTATCCAACCAATTCCCTATTCTTAGACTTGAGATTATTTCAATGTTTTGGGGCATTTTAAACTTATGATAAACAATTTTGATAAATAAATCTTTGGCACATCTGTAATTTTTTCAGATTAAATTTGTAGAAGAGGGATTACTGGGCTATAGCTTGTACACAATTTCAAGATTATAAAAATAGATATATTTTTCCAAAATTTCATCCAGCATAATTATACAAATTTAGTCTTACTAATGGTGCTGATGGTTTCTGCATTACCATTTCTTATCATCCCAAAATATCACTAATTTTAGAGTTAATTTGCTAGGCAAAAATTTATTGATTTTACCAGCATTTATTGTAATATCTGAAAAAAATGCACTTAAAAATTGTCCTGGTCTGTCTGTATGTGCGCACGGTTTTTTGCTTCTTCATGTTCTTTACTCACTTATCTGTTAGAGTACAAGTTCTTTCTTTCTAATTAATTTGTAAGGACCTTCCCTGTATTGTATTAACTATAGTAAAACTTTAATGTCATATTTGTTATATGTATTTTTTCTAGTTTGCTAAAAGTCTATCAATATGTATTTGTTTCAACAGTTCAGAAACATGTGAGGTCGTCTTTCCTTTAATGTGCTTTTTATTTTGATGTCACAATTATCAATATATTTTTGACCCTATATACATTTTCAGCTATAGTCTATGTTCTAGTACTTTTGTGTTTACTTATTAAAAAAGAGAAGAATTGCATTATTTAAAAGAGTTTGATGTAGGATTTTTCTTCTCAGTCATGTTGCAAGCCAGGGACCTCTGGCTGGCAATGATCAGCTTGGGACCCACTCAGCCATGCTGGTGTGCCCCAACTTGCCCATGTTCAGTGTTCCTGAGCTCTTGTATCGCACCCAAGAAAAATGAGGATACCCTGGACATTGAAGGGTAAGGAGGGCAGAAAAGAATTTTATGAGCAATGCAACAGCTTTCAGTGGAGAAGCTTTCAGTGGAGAGAATGTGGAAGTGGTTCAATTACCTGAAGGCAGAAAAGTTCCCCCTGAGGCTGGGTCCAGAACCTCTTATGGACTCAGAATGGGGAGTGAATGCTGATTGATTTGTGAGTATGTAAGAAAAAGGTAAAAGAGAAGATATGACTCAAAGGTGAGCACAACAGTGCAGAAAACCGATTAAGAAGGGGTATTTGCAAAATAGGTAAAGTGTGGCGCTCAATCAGGGGAAAGGGCACCAAATGGGAAGGCAGGTTCTCAATTCAGTTGGAGGATTTAACTTGTAGCTTGGCTTTCAGGCTTTAAACTGTCTTCAGCTTGGAGGTGAAGTTTCACTGTGGAATCACCCATATCTGCCCAGGCATTTGGCTGTCTCCTGCCACTCTCAAGTTCAGGACATGACAACATATTAGAAAGTTCATAGAGATAGATGCAGAGGAGTCTCCCCTACTACCTTCCCATACCCACAAGATGCTTCTGGGCTGGCAGGAGAGGATTCATGCTGATGGGACATGATCTTAGAGGGGGTCAGGAATAGAGACTCATCTTGCCCAGTCATGTGAGAAGAATTGTCATCAGCCTCTGGAGAGGCAGTGACAAGGAAGAATGGTGCAAGTTCAGTGAGCACTATTTGTTGCCTGTTCCCCTGCCAGCGGTTCAGTATATGAATGTTGCCCATCTGTAGAGGGTTGCTTTCCTTTTAGGATCATCTCCCATGTCCCAGATTTCACTGAGTTCCACCCAAACTTAGTGTGAAGACCCCAACTTTCAAAGGTACCACTCTGAAGAAGAGGAAGGTTCCATTGACACCCAGAGGAACCCAGCGGTATGGAAAGGAAAATGAGGTACAGTTGTGTCATGGGAAAGCCCATTCTGAATGCTTTCTGTGCCGTGTCCATCCCCCTGTTTAAGGGGGGATGTTCTTCTTTGGCAAGAATTGGTCTTAGTCATGATTGTATCTTCAATGCCTGAAGTGTAGTAGGAACTTGGTTTCGTAGAAATACATTAAACATGGTACATGAAGGAATGTGTTGCTTTAAAGTCTGTCACCGTGTTTAATTACCTTCTGATGTCTGCTAGACAATAATGATACAAACTGCAGGTTACTAAAATAGTATGTAATTTACCTATTTTTCAAAGATAAGAATAACATGATAACTGGGGCTATGCATAGTTTCACTATATCATCCCAACCTCTTAATTTTATTTTACTTATTTTTAATTTTTATTTTTTAAGACAGATTCTCACTCTGTTGCACAGGCTGGAGTGCAGAGGTGCCATATTGGCTCACTGCAACCTTCACCTCCTGGGATCAAGTGATCCTCCCACTTCAGCCTCCTGAGTAGCTGGGACCACAGGCATGCACCACCATGCCCAGATAATTTTTTTGTATATTTAGTAGAGATGGGGTTTTGCCATGTTGACCAGGCTGGTCTCAAACTCCTGGCCTCAAGTGATCTCCCTGCCTTGGCCTCCCAAAGTGCTGGGATTACAGGCATGAGCCACCATGCCTGGCCCTCATCCTCTTAATTTTAATGAGAAAAGATGACCATGTCACTTTAAACTAAATGAAAGAGGCCAGAGGAAAACAATAACTGCAAATAATTATTGGGTATCTGCTATGTGCCAAGCACTATTGTACATGTTTCATGATTAATATTTCATTTTTCTTTGCGACTATTATTTTGTTTCACAATCAAAACTACCAGTTTACATGTAAAGAAATTAGGGCACAAAGAAGTTTAGACAAGCATTTTTAAAAAGACAAGATGAGTGACTCAGAAGTTGCATTTAAAAAGTAACAGGAAGGCCGGGCGCGGTGGCTCACGCCTGTAATCCCAGCACTTTGGGAGGCTGAGGCAGGTGGATCACGAGATCAAGAGATCGAGACCATCCTGGTAAACATGGTGAAACCCCATCTCTACTAAAAATATAAAAAATTAGCTGGGCATGGTGGCGAGTGCCTGTGATCCCAGCTACTCAGGAGGCTGAGGCAGGAGAATTGCCTGAACCCAGGAGGTGGAGGTTGCGGTGAGCCGAGATTGCGCCATTGCACTCCAGCCTGGGTAACAAGAGCGAAACTCCATCTCAAAAAAAAAAAAAAAAAAGTAACAGGAGACTGATTGGATATAGAAATTGAGACGATATAATTAAATTCAATGACATTTAGCATTCAAATATTTAGTATCTCCTCTGTAGCTAGAACTATGCTAAGTAATGGGTGAAACCGCATTATTGGGCAGCTATACCGAGGTATTTATGCCACAATATTAAAGAAAACCACTGTCCTACACTACCATTTGATAATCAAAAGTTAAGAAAGGATAAATGCTTATTCCAATAATCAACAAGAAAGTTAGTGTGTAGAGGAGTTTCTAATCTATTTGTGGAGAACATGTAAAAGCACACATACACACACATGTGCATGCACACTCACAAGCCAGCTGTTTTTATTTGTAAAGAGCATCAGTTATTGTTTTATTAAAAACATAAATCATTTGAACAATATAGGAGAATCAGTAACGTGATAAGTAAGTTGTAAGCAGGTTCCAAAAGATACTATGCTGACATTAAATATTCTAGGCCCTTGAGCAGGAATGATGCCATTGTGTTGGCTTTGGTTTGAACAAGGTAGGGTTGGGCCTCTAGGGCCGTTGTGGGATTTTGAACATTTGGAAGGCAGTAAAAGAAGAGACTAAATGATGGATGGGAAAATAGCGTTCTTTGCTATTGGTGGGGAACAATTTGAGACTCACAACTTAAATAAAACATGATGATCCTAAATAATAATATGTTGAGTAGAATATTAATTATTGACTTCATTACTTCATACAATTATTGTGAATATTAAATGAAGTAATGCTTAAGAAATCTCAGCCATGATTCTTGATTTTTATGAACAATTTTACTTTAAATGAAGTAATGCCTATAAAATATTGGACAGAGCAAATGCTTGAGAAATACCAGCTATGATTCTTTGCCGTTATGAAAAGGTTTTATTCTCTGTGATTTTTTACTTCTGCTTCATAAGTTATATGAATACAATTCTACGCAGAGGTTTTCATTTCCTATCTACATAATTATTACAGGTTTAACCTTAAGGAAGATGGCAGTGTTTTCTAATCACATAGCATAAAACATCAGTTATAAGAATGTTTTGGGAAGCTGTAGCAAATGATAATATTTATCTGCCTTACTGAACTGCTGTTTTTTATAACAGGTTGATTCATGAAGGTTTGTTGGAATCGAGGTTGCTATAATGAACGTCCAATATGTGTAAAACTATTTGAGAAGTCTTGGTTAATGTAATCTATCTCACATTCTGGAAGACATTAAAATGATAATAAATTTTAAAAACTAAACTTTCAAAATATGCTGTGACTTAGAATTATAGAATCATTGCATTTGAGGTCACAAGAATTTTAGAGGGGAAACTGAGATTCAGAGTGTGCATAATGAATAAGTGGCTTATGGAAATTCACACACAGATAACAGCACATATATTTTGTCTTATGAAGTCCTAACAAGTAGAACATAAAAAGCTTTTGATAGACACAGCTCTGTGCTTCCTTTTTATAATATAAATGCCATTAAAACTGTTATGTTGTGATCTCCACTATAACAAGGAAACATAATATTTGTTAGATGAATTGAGAAAAAATAATGACTTGATACCAATAATTGGGATATAGGGCTGATTTTCTGTTTCTTGTCTTATTTCTCCCTTCCTGAGATTCTACTCTGTACTTGTTTTTCAATGAAACTCAAAATAGAGCCTTGACCTTCTCTTGTTTCTTGTACTTATTAGCTGGAGATAAGAATCCAAGAGAAAAGTAAGACTAAAGAATGGTTTCCTTGTGACTTCATTTTAGAATCAATGACACTTTGTAAATGGCCACATGACATCAGCAGATAACTTTGATTATCTGTTATTCATTTAACCACTCCCCAAACACTCAGAACTTTGGTTCTGCTATCCTTAAATGGGACTAAAATGAGTACCTACCTCACTGCGTTGCTGGGGCTTAAATGAGGTAATACTTTTTAAAAGATTACAGAATATACACAGAGTTGCAGTCACTATTCTTATAGTAGTAGTCTTATTATTAGTATAATAATTGGCATCTGCCTGACACAAACAAGGGATTTTGTTGAGTTGAAAGGAATAAGATATGCCACAGATGTCCTCATGTTCTGTGGTAGGGGCCATTTTATGACTGTCCAATCTTTTAAAAAATCCTGTTGGCTTCTAGCAAAATATATTTCTTGAATCTAACTTTACATGGAAATTCTCAATATGTGAATGCTAGTAGAACACACTTTAATGACTTTCAGAAAGAGCACAACCTCTTTAGGACCATCTCAGCCGGCAGATCACTGATAAAAACAGCTGGAGCTAGCATCTGTTCCTTACAAATCTTTCAAAGTCGTAAGAAAACGGGCCTAATTTCATAACCATAATATGAATTTCAGTTTGTGCATGGGAAATATGCCTAGGAAACCTAATAACGCTGGGTGCATGCGATGAAGGCCTGTCCTTTAACTTGCATCAGGAAGTACCAATGAAGAGAGACTAAAAGGAAATAAAGTATGCATTTGACAATTTTCTAAGTAAGCATGGATTTTATCCTTCCAGGTTGATGCAATGTGGCAAATCTGTGCCCTTTTAATGCTTTTCACCACTCTCAAATTACAGTGGGAGTAGGTTTGAAATTGATCACTCTGACTTAGAGTTATAAACGTAACAGAGTGAGTCAGAAAACCTGAAGCAGGACTCCCCCTCTTTTTAAACACCAGCTTTCCTAATGTGCATTTTTGTCTACAGCTCCTTTGGCCACCCTGTAATCGATAGTGAGCTCTTCTGCCAGTTATAAGTCACGTGTCCTGTGACAGATTTTCCTATATGATTTTCATTAAATGCTTCAGAATCCTGGGACAGAAAGAAATTATGTAAATATAATTTTTTATTACTGTTTTGTTTTTATTACTTTTTCTCCTCTGGATTTTTATCGCCTCATTGAATACAGGTAAATATGGTGATCCCATGTTGAGATGGGGGTTTGTATTTTAATGCCTCTGTTCTCATACTTTGCATTCAATCCATGTTAATTTAATTATCCATGATTTCTTAGGCAGAGAGGAATGTAGACTCCATGCTGTCTGCAACTACTTCAGTCATTCCTTTACTGCCCGTGACACCATGTGAGACCTGCAGATGCTAAACAACCTCTCCCTGCACCAGCTCAAACAAAAAATGCTAACCATATGCAACTCCAACCTGTTTATCCTTAAGCAATGCAAAGCCATGCAGTGCTACAGACGGGCAGTGGGGGAGAGCACAGAGCTGCCACTTCTCACAGGGTTGCCTTATGAGAAAGCAGAGCCTGGAAGCACAGCAATTTAGGGCAGGGATAGTTGAGCTGGGTTCTTTTCTTACTGATAAAGACAAGAGCTCCTCTGAAATATTATTCATATGTGTAGAATTGATGAATTTACTTAAAAGGTTAGCCCCTGGATTTCAGATTAGGAGCGTGAGGTGTTTTTGGGGACTGTGGATTCTGAGTTCCTAAATACTCTGAGACATGATCTAGTAGCTACCGGTAAGAATTGAGAGTTTATCAAGAAGCTATAAAGAGTTTTAATTCATTTTAGCTCATATTTAATTTAAATCATAGTTTTCTGTAGAACACTATTTTTTTGCATAGGTCTTTTCAAAGCATTCTTCACTTTGGCAGCTGTAATTTCTGGAAAAAAATCCTGAAATTATTAAATATATAAAATTTAGAGGACATTGTAAAATAAAAATTAGAAAATAGAAAAGATAGAATAAATAACTCAAAGTGATAGAATTTAAAGTTGTAGTCTCAATCTTTTTTCCTTCAAAATAGGCTTATTTATTTACATTTAATATTTCTCCCCCTTTGAATTTAAAATGATATAGTCAAATTAAAAAGTATTTTGGAAAAGGAAAAAAAATTCTACACCAATTATTATTTCCATTTGGGCAATTCTTTTAAAGATTTTGTTCCTCTGCAACTTCCTTCCCCTTTATATACCCATTACCTGAGAGACACAAATGGATCTGGTGAGGCAAGCTTAGGAAAATCTTTCTAAACATTGGGAACAAACAACCATATAAACATTAGAGACAGCGAGTTGGAAATCATAATTCTTCAATTTAGTGAAGAGAAATTGTACATTTTCTAGTTAAATCCAGTTTCTTTAGGGGACCTATTTTCAGTCATCTCCCAGGAACTTATTCCTATGGATCATGGCATATACACGCCAACCTGAATCTAAATTGAATGAACCTATCTCTATCTCTGTCCAAAAAAGCAGTCCTGTGAGTCAGCACTACTTATTCCATCTTTAGTGGTCAAAACCCTGTACTATTGGCCAGGCACAACAGACAGATAGGAAGTAAAAATATAAATAGAAGCTATAGTTCTTACTTCAGGCAAGAATACCATACCTGAATATACACTCTCAGAAAGTAGTGGTAAAGAGTTCAAGTCATGGAGGCAGACTTCTTGGTCGCATACCAGCACCTCCACTCACTAGTTCTATGACCTTGGTCATGGTACATAACTTTGCTGAGAAGTTTGTAATCTGTAAAATTAGGATATTATTAGAATCTAACTAATTGGGATGGCATGAGAAACAAGTGAGCCAATGGGTGTAAACATGCTCAGCACAGAGCCAGACATACATATTATTATTGTTGTTACACTTAATATTTTACATCAAGTAATCACATTTCAAATACTGTGCAGGATATTTGATCACAACTAAAATCAAACTGATAGCAACATATAAAAGAGATTATGTACTATGACCAAGTAGGATTTATATCAGGAATGCAATGCTGGCTTTCCATCTGAAAATCAATCAGCATAATACATCATATTAGTAGAATAGAGAACAAAATCCACGTAATTATCTCAACAGATACAGGAAAAGCACTTAAAAAAATCAAACACCCTCTCATAATTAAAACACTAAACCAACTAGCAATAGTAGGCAGCTTCCTCAACTTGATAAAAGACATCTCAGAAAAACCCACAGCTAATATTACTCTTATTAGTGAATTGTAGCACACATTTCCTGTAAGGTCAAGACAAAGATATCTGCTCTCACCACTTCTCTTCAACATTGTGCTAGAGATCCTCGCCAGAGCAACTAAGCAAAAAAAAAAAAAAAAAAAAAAAAAGAATTAAAAGCCATCCAAAATTTAAGGAAAGAAGTAAAACTACCTTTATTGATAGATTATATGATTTTATATAGAAAATTTTAAGGAATCTATGCCAAAAAGAATAGAACTAATAAACAAGTTCAGTAAGGTTGCAAGTTAAAATATCATGATACAAAAATCAATTACAGTTTTATATGTTAGCAACTAGCAATCTAAAAGTAAAACAACTTCATTTAAAATGGCATCATATGTAATACAAATAACTTAGAAATAAGTTCAACAGAAGTGCAAGTCCTGTACACTGAAAACTGCAAAACGTTGGAAGAAATAAAACAAGACTTGAGTAAATGGAAAGACATCTTGTGTTCATGGAATGCAATACCTAATATTGTTAAAATGGCAATACTCCCCAAATTGATCTACAAATTAAATGCAATCTCAGCTGCCTTCTTTGTTTTTGCAGAATTTGAAAAGTGGATCTTAAGATTCATATGAAAATATAAGGGATCCAAAAGAATTACATCAATTTTGAAAAAGATTAAAAAACTTGGAGGACTCACATTTTCCACTTTCAAAACTTACTACAAAAGTACAGTAAATCAGACAATGTGATACTACTATCAGGACAGAGACATAGATCAACAAAGTAGAATTGAGAGTTCAGAAATAAATCCTGCTTACAAAAGTATTTATATAGACCTTTTCTCAAAGAAAATTTACTACTGATCAATAAGCATATGAAAAGATGCTCCACATCACTATTTATTAAAAAAAGGAAATAAAAAATCATAAGATGCTGCTTCGCATCTACTAGGATAGCTAAAACAGAAACAAAAATGAATGCAACAACGTAAACCAAATAGACAATAAAAAGTGTTGGTGAAAATGTGAAAAGTTGAAGTGCACTACTGGTGTAGTGCAGCCATTTCAGAAAAGAGTTTGGAATTTTCTGAAAAGTTTAAACCTCAAGAACTGCCTTTCTACTCCTAGGAATAAATAAGGGAAATGAAAAATTATCTCCACACAAAAACCTGTGCATCAATGTTCATAAAAGCTTCTTTCTGATAGCCAAAAAGTTGATACAATCCAAATGTCCTTCAACTGATGAGTAAACAAAAGTGGTATAGCCATACAGTGCAATATTACTTGACAACAGAAACAAATGACTTTGTGATGTATATTATAACATCGATATATATGCTGAATAAATTGACTAAAAGCACTTCCTCATTAAAAAGCTCCTATTATTTTATAGAATGAAGAGGAGATTTCTTCATATAGACAAGATTAAATATTTCCCTGATGCTATACTTTATCCATAATGAGAACATTCTCCTAAGTGAAAGAAGCAAGTCACAAGAGACCAGATATTGAATGATTTCATTTATAGGAGAGACCCAGAATAGGCAAAATCCACAGAGACATAGGTAGATTAGTGGTTACCAGAGGCTGGGGGAAGGAAAAAAGGGAAGCAACTGCTAATAACTATGGGATTTATTTTTGGAAGGACTTTTATTTATTTATTTATTTATTTTGAGATGGAGTCTTGCTCTGTCACTGAGGCTGGAGTACAGTGGTGCCATCTTGGCTCACTGCAGTCTCCACCTCCTGGGTTCAAGCAACTCTGCTGCCTCAGCCTATGGAGTAGCTGGAACAACAGGTGCCCACCATCACCCCTAGATAATTTTTCTAATTTAGTAGAGACAGGATTTCACCATGTTGGCCAGACTGGCCTTGAACTCCTCATCTCAGGTGATCCACCCACCCTCGCCTCCCAAAGTGCTGGGATTACAGGCATGAGCCACCATGCCTAGCCGGACATTTTGTTTTTGAGGAAAATGTCCCAAAATCAAGAGTGATGGTGGCTATACAACTAGAAGTATACTAAAAAGCCGTGAATTGTACACTTTCACAGGATGAGTTTTATTTTATGTGAATTATATCTCAATAAAGCTGTTAATAAAACAAAGCAAAAATCTGGTTTTACATTTCTTTTCATTATTTTGCCTTTGCCCTTCCCTTTTATTTTTTCAAGAGTTTTTGTTCAAAGTCTGTGGAGTACTGGGGAAATCTCCAGTGACTACTCCTTAAGAGTAGTGTATCATCCTTCAGTGAATTCATTCCCAAGAGTCAACAGTATTATTTGGCTTCTGAAATTTATCAAGACAACTTGTCAGTGTTGTTACTTATCCTGCTTAATCACACAACTAGGGTACTCTGTAATTTTCCATATTAGTTTAAAAAAGATCTGTGGTCAGTCAGAGAAAAATAATATCTGAGAGCAGATCTCAGCATGGACACTTGAGTTCTCTGAACCTCAATGAACACAGGCTATGCTGACCAAAAGCAGGATGTGGGTTCCATGGAGGACCTTATATTAGTACTGTGTGATCTGGTGATGACCAGTTCTGGCCCATACAGGGTCTTCCAGTCAGAAGGCTCAAAGCAAACTCCTATCGTTAAGAGGATGTTTATTTAAATTATTTAAATATAACTTTTAAGAACTAAGAAGATTGATCTCTATGAAGCTAAAAAAACTGAGTAAAAACACTTTTAAAAAGCTTTTATTATTTTATATAATGAAGGGGAAGTTTCTTCATGTAGACAAGGTAAATTCATCCCTGATGCTACATTTTAGCTTGAATTTGTTAATTGGCTACTCTATAGCCTACACTGTAATCATTAAATAATTATACAATACTTTCATTATGTTCACTATCTGCAAATAAATGTTCGTGAATAACTGCTGTGTTAAACATTATTTAATTTAAAACCAAATCAAAACAACATATATTCTCAGTTTTGTTACTTGTCAGCGAGGAAGTTAGAACAAAAAAATTAGAAAATTCAAAAATTGAAATTACAGGTATAGGTTAGAAAAGGTGGTGTGACCATGCTATTTCCTCTTGCTCTGGCCCACCTCTAAAAGGGATAGAAAAGGAATAAAATAGACTAAAAAAAAGGAAAACAGATAGAAGCAGATGAGGGATTTCACTGTTTTGGAAAATGGCTCTTGGTGGACTCACGAGCATGGAGGAAGATCTTAAGGTCTAAGATCTTGTAGTGATGAAAGTAACAGAAAGTGAGCTGATGTGCACCTCAGAATTTCTAAGGGACTCAAGAATTGGGATTATCAGTCCAAGTCAGAGCAGGGTGTATCACACTGAAGTATCACACTGAAAATCAGGAATTATTAGAATTATATTAACAATGTCAGAGCCCAGGAGATCTCCCTTACCCAGTAAACTTAGCTTTCTCCACTTTCCCCTTGGCCAGGTAGACTGGGAGCTAGCCTCCGAATAATGTGGAAGGATACACCTCAGGACTCAAGAACATTGCTTACCAATCAACAATCCTGTCTAGTGACATAGAGTATTAAATCACGCTTAATCATGCTTTACTAAATTATTCTTAAATATAGATTGAAATCAGGGTAATAATCCAGTTTTGGATGGAAGTCTACAAGGTGGAGAAATAGAAAAAAATTACTTGAAAGGAATAGAGATCATACTGAGAACAAAAGGAAATACTAAAAATTAACCAACCAACCAACCACCACTACCACCAAATAACTACACGAAAACTCCAGAAGAATAAAAGAAAGATTTTAAAGCAATATCCTCAGATGTGAAAAAAGGGGATAGTAAAGCATCCTTAAAAAAGTAAAAATATAACCAGAAAATTAAAAACTAAATTATAAAAATGTGAAAACATCTTCAAAAGTAGGATAAAAAGATCAAAGATGGAAAAACAAGAAAAAACATACAGATATTTAGATATATAAAATAACAAAGTCTAACATTCTACCAATAAATGTTCCAGAAAAAGTGGGTGAAGAAAGTCGGGTAGATGAATAGATTAATTAAAACACAATTCTTTCATTCTGAAGAATAAGAGATTTGAAATTCAAGGTGCTCAACACAATAGATGGAAATAAAATGACCATATCTGGCAAAGTATTGGGAATGCCAGGCCCCCAGAAATAGTAAGATTTCAACTTCTTGACATAAACATAACTTTCGTCTCATAATTTTCTACCCAATCAAACCATCCATCAAGATTTTGAATATGGAATAAATGATTTCCAGATACACCGTCCATTGTTTATTTATTTATGTTTTTGGCAAACTACCAGAATTAAGCTTCAGCAGAACCAAGAAATAAATGAAGAAAAGGAAAACATAGATCTTTGGGAAAATATGTACATTTTATGAAGTCAAGAAAAGAAAATGTCAGATGCTGTCTAGATAGTAGGCTTAAAGAAGCACCAGTTTAGAGTGAAGAAGGAAAACCAGTGTTCTAGGAACAAAATTTCCAGGAAAGAAAATGGGTCTGGGTGAAAAGAGAATTGCTAGTATACCAGCTGTTTGGACATTTGAATAAAAAAGTATTAGTTTTAAATGTATGGTGGCTTCAGAGAAGCAGTTGGAAAAGTTACTAATTCGCTTCCAAAAAACTACTCAAGTAACAGAAAAAGACAAAAATAAATTTCATCAAGGGCAATTGTACAAGGAAGGAAATGTAATCACTGTAATTACCTGATACCATAGCACATAGTAATGTGAACACTAATTTTTGATTTAACTCTTTTTTGTTTTAATTATATTGAATTGGGGAGAAATGGCAGATATCAGAAAGTCAAAAGTGGCCTTAGCCACTAAAGATAAACTAAAGACACTGTGGCTTAAGCAAATTATCAGAGATAAATGTTAAGTGAAGCAGTTAAAAGAGGGAATGACTGTCTTTAAAAAGGAGAACTGGGAAACAGTAGGGCAAATTTCTGCTTGTTTTCATCATAACTCATTAGTTATTTTATTATAACTTGCTAGCATATTATGATTCATTAATATTATTATAAATGTGTATAAAAGATTATAAGGTGAAGGTTAAGTGGCAAAATGATATATAATTATGGTAAAGAGCTCAGTGTTCGGCCTACTTCCCCACGAACGAGAAGACTTGTGCTCTGGTTCTCAGACTTCCCCAGCAACATGGCCCCCAAACGCCGGTCTCCACTCCTGCCTCAAGAGAAGAAACCAAGACCACCTCCTGCTCTGGGACTGGAGGAGACATTGGCCTCTGCAGGCTTGCTGAGGAAGGGAGAAAAACAACAGCAAGAAGAAACTGAACACATTGATGAAGTATAAAATGAAATAGACAGACTTAATGAACAAACCAGTGAGGAGATTTTGAAAGTAGAATAGAAATATGACAAACTCTGCCAACCATTTTTTCAGAAGAGGTCAGAATTGATTGCCAAAATCCCAAATTTTGGGGTAACAACATTTGTCACCAATCCACAAGTGTCTGCACTGCTTAGGGAGGAGGACGAAGAGGCTCTACATTATTTGACCAGAGTTGAAGTGACAGAATTTGAAGATATTAAATCAGGTTATAGAATAGATTTTTATTTTGATGAAATCCTTACTTTGAAAATAAAGTTTTCTCCAAATAATTTCATCTGAATGACAGTAGTGATCCATCTTCAAAGTCCACCGAAATCAAATGGAAATCTGGCAAGGATTTGATTAAATGTTCAAGTCAAATGCAGACTAAAGCCAGCAGGAAGAGGCAGCATGAGGAACCAGAGGGCTTCTTTACCTGGTTTACTGACCATTCTGATGCGGGTGCTGATGAGTTAGGAGAGGTCATCAAAGATGATATTTGGCCAAACCCATTATAGTACTACTTGGTTCTCGATATGGATGATGAAGGAGGAGAAGGAGAAGAAGAAGATGATGATGATGATGATGATGAAGAGGAGGCAGATTAGAAGATATTGATGAAGATGAGGATGAAGGTGAAGAAGATGAAGATGATGATGAAGGGGAGGAAGGAGGGAGGATGAAGGAGAAGATGACTAATAGAACACATGGATTCCAACCTTCCTTTTTTTACATTTTCTCCAGTCCCTGGGAGTAAGTTGCAGGTTTTTTTCCCTCTTGTGCTTAGTCACCCTGTTTTTGAGGTCTCTTATCTCTACACCATGGTTCTCAACCTCTTTTGGGAGAAGTGTCTTGAGCAGAATACAATGGGAAAAGAGTCTCTACCCCTTTCTGTTTGAAATTCATTTTTATCCCTTGCTGTCTGAACAAAAACTGTATGGAATCAACACCACCGAGCTCTGTGGGAAAAAAGAAAAACCTGCTCCCTTCGCTCTGCTGGAAGCTGGAGGGTGTAGGTCCCTGTGTAGTACTGCATAGAATTCTAGCTTTTTTCCTCCTTTCTCTGTACACTGTGTCTCTATGTGAATATGGACAGTTATCATTTACCAACATGTGTCTGTCTACTTTCTCTTTTTTAAAAAAAGGAAAAAAAAAAACTTTAAAAAATGGGGTTATAGAAGGTCAGCAAAGGGTGGATTTGAGATGTGTGGGCATTTTGACAACATGGCTTCTCCTGTGGCATGTTTAATTGTGACATTTGACAGACATCCTTGCAGTTTAAGATGACACTTTAAAATAAATTCTCTCCTAATGAAAAAAACGATGGTACAGAGAAAAATAACAAATTGAGTTGATTTTGTTTCAAGTTGATCATTTCCTTTTCCCTCGATACACGATGAGCAGTTGAATTTTATCAGAGCGTGTAAGAGCCAGAGAAAAAAGACCTGTATTAACCAAAGGACAGCCACATTGAAATGAATCTTTTCAAGTCATAGATCTGTGATTTGCATGCTCTAAGAAATGGGCAGCAAAAAATTTTTCTAAACTCAGTAATGATAGAGAGGACCATAACACAAACTGATATGTATCTGAAATACTATAATGTAATGTAACCAGAAGTATTACTTGCTGGTCAATTAGATATCAACCAATTGCACTGCAGTTTAAGAATGTAGATAAGGAAATAGATGGGAGGCTATTCCACCTACCATTATGACCCTTTCCTTTGTATTCCAGAAGAGCAGGGATTCATTAAAAGGAAAGCAAATATCCAGAAGCAAAAAAAAAAAAAAAAAGACGAACAAACAAAAAAACCCCCAAAAACACCAAAAAGGAAAGAAGCACAGCTTTATACAGTAGCTCCTTAATTAGAATAGTCATATTCTTGATTGTGCCATCGTTGGAAGCAGCCACATATATTGTAGTTAAGGGGCACATGGTGAGTGATTTGGGGTCCAATCAAAATGATAGGATTCATCTACATGGCTGCTTTCAAAGATTCTGGAAGAGAAAAATTGCAGAAATGTGAATGATTCAGAGGGTTAGAGTCCTCAAGTCTATAAATAAAAATGGAGGATTCAAGTGCAATCAGGAAAATACATCATTAAAAAAATTTCAATTGAAGGATTTGTCAATCTTGTGCAAAGGGAATTTAGTAATCAACTCAATTTGCCAAATGTTTATGGACTGCTTCCTATGTTTAGAGAAATACAAAGTTGCAAAAGGCGTATTTCACATAAGGAATTTAGGGAAGAAAAGTAAGTCTGATTTATTGTTATTATTATTATTTGAGATGGAATTTTGCTCTGTTGCCCAGACTGAAGTGCAGTGGCGTGATCTTGGCTCACCGCAATCTCTGTTTCCCAGGTTTAAGTGATTCTTCTGCCTCAGCCTCCTGAGTAGTTGGGACTATAAGTGTGTTCCATCATGCCCAGCTTAAATTTTGTATTTAAAGTAGAGACCAGGTTTCACCATGTTGGCCAGGCTGATCTTGAACTCCTGACCTCAAGTGATCCGCCTGTCTCAGCCTCTTGAAGTGCTGGGATTATAGATGTAAGCCACCGTGCCTGGCCAAGTCTGATTAATTATTGCTAGGAAGACTATCATAAGACCCAATTTATTATTATTTTAAGCAGTCAGTGAACCAGCTTAAGTAGATATTCAGTAAACACTTATTGAGTACTTATTTATTTACTGCACTTGAAATCAGTACTTGAAAGATAAAGATGAGAAAGAAACTGAGTAGACTTGGAGGGAAATGAATAAACATTTATTGGACATTTATTATGATTCAGGTACCTGCTAGATACATTACATAAATATTTCACTTAAGCCTCACGTCAATCCTGTATGATTGTTGCTATTTCTCAGATTTTCCAGAGGAGAAAACTGAAGTGTAAAGGGTTAGACATTTTGCCACAGGTCATGCAGCACGTAAGTGGTGGAGTTAGGATTGCATCCTAAGCTGTTTGATCTCATTTCTACTCTCCAAGGCAAGTCCTCACAGTGGCTAGCATCAACTATGATTTAGAAAAGTGAGGGCACAGGACACTGTAATTAGTCTTTTTAAATATAAAGTTAAATGGCTTTACTTGGATAAACATTTATTATTCTTAGCTTATGCTCTTCCTGTGTGCATGTGTGTGTTACATTGTCCAGGTGAGGATATATTGGTGATAGAAGATAGTGATTTCTAAACGCTTCTATTTATAGATCAATCTGTAGGACTATATAAACAGATCTATATATAATTTCTAATGCTTACCCCTACATATTTACAAATCCATAGGTGAATAGATGAATAGGTGCATCTATGGATATGTTTCTACATACAGACATGCTTTTACATGTATAATAATGCTCTTATATATTTTTTCCTATGTATTTATTTTATGTGTCATACATAATTATTGTTCAGATATAGATTATGTGTATATATAAAAATGTAAAATTTTATTCTTTTAAATTGGGGATTGGGCTAAGTAATATTATATAGGCAAATCCCCATTTAAAAAATTGTACTTGATATGAAATCTGCAAATATAAGAATTATTCAAACGTAATAAAATGATTGCTCAGTGATCTTCAGGTATTTTTGATAGTTACTCCTCAAAAGAGAAAGGGTTTGTAAATCACTAGTGTTTCATGATTGCCACATACAGTGAAGGGCAAAAAATTTTTTAGATAAGATTTCAGTATTTTTGATAAAAACCCGCAAGAAAATGACTTTAGTATACAATTACATAATTAGGTATACTGTCATTATTTGGGATATTTTAAAACAAAACCTTCACATTTGCCAACATTTTCTGAAGATAAATTTAATGAATAACAGTAGTTTCTAATTACAGAATTATTTGTTTTTCTTGAAACAGTCTGTCTCACCAAATTGTGAGAGGAACTTACATTTTGTGGAGAAGAGAAAAATTTTGTTTTCCCTTTGCCATGAACCAAAATGCCACTGTTAGTCAAGACCCAGGCAACGAAGCTTAGTGTTTTGAAACTTTCTGGGGAGTGTGGCTGGAGGGTAAAGCACCAAACCCAAAGCACCTTTGCCATTTACTACCATAAGATTTAGTGAAGACGGACTGGGTTTGGTATGGTTTGATTGTGTCTGCTCCGAAATTCAGACGTTGCCAATGTCATGGTATTAAGAGGTGGGGCTTTGGCCAGTCGCGGTGGCTCACGCCTATAATCCCAGCACTTTGGGAGGCCGAGGTGGGTGGATCACGAGGTCAAGAGATCGAGACCATCCTGATCAACAAGGTGAAACTCCGTCTCTACTAAAAATACAAAAATTAGCTGGGCATGGTGGTGCGCGCCTGTAATCCCAGCTACTTGGGAGGCTGAGGCAGGAGAATTGCTTGAACCCAGAAGGCGGAGGTTGCGGTGAGCCGAGATCGTGCCATTGTACTCCAGCCTGGGTAACAAGAGCGAAACTCCGTCTCAAAAATAAATAAATAAATAAATAAAAAAGAGGTGAGGCTTTAAGAGGTGATGAGGTCCTGAGGGCTCCTTCCTCATAAATGAGACTCAGTTCTTTAGAAAGAGGCATCACCAGTGACTCACATCTGTAATCCCAGCACTTTGGGAGGTCGAGGGCAGATCACCCGAGGTTGAGAGTTTGAGACCAGCTTGACCAACATGGAGAAATCCAATCTCTACTAAAAATACAAAATTAGTGGGGCGTGGTGGCACATGCCCATAATCCCAGCTACTGGAGCTGCCAAGGCAGGAGAATCGCTTGAATCTGGGAGGCGGAGGTTGTGGTGAGTTCAGATTGTGCCATTGCACTCTAGCTTGGACAGTAAGAGCGAAACTCCGTCTCAGTGTCAAAAAAAGAGGCTTCACCCAGCAGTTGACCCTTTTATCTGCCTGCTTTCTGCCATGTGAGGACAGAAAGTTCTCTCTCCAGAGGATGTAATCCTCGTACCTCGCCAGATAATGGAACCTCCAGGTGCCTTGATCTTGGACTTCCCAGTCTCCAGGCTGTGAGAAAACAGATTTATTTTGTGTATAGATTAACCTGGCTCAGGTATTTTGCTATAGCAGCACAAATATATGAAAACAGTGTCTCTGAGACTTAGTTTCCTTGCATGTAAAATATGGATGTTAACCATGGCCCACTTGAGATAAAGCACGTGAAAACCTTTTCAAACTAGAGCTCTACATGAAGATGATACGTGAAAAGGACTGGCACAACATTTTTAGCTAAGAATGTATATTTAGTTGATTAGCTATATTTAGCTGATTAGTTGAGAGGGGAGCAGAATAATAGTTATATTTAGTTGATTAATTGAGAGGAAGCAGAATATTGACTCAGGAAGTGTGTATTTTGGTGCAAACACACTAAGAGTGAGAACCAAGTTTATCTCAAAAGCCTTTGAGGGTTGCCCTCTTCAGGCTCTCCCACTTTTTTCAAGGACCTCACTTCCAGCTACCAGCTCTCTCCCTTGCTCATTCTGCTCCAGCAGCCTTTTTGCTGATTCTTGAAAATGTCGTGTATGCTATGGTCTCAGGGTCTTTGAATTCGTTCTTTCCTACTGCTGGTAATACCCTTTCTTAGCCATTCACAAGGCTTGACCCCTGACATCCCTCAGGTCATTATCTATGTGACATTGCTTGTGACCATCTAAAATCACAAACTCCCCATCCCTTTCTACTTTATTTTCCTTTATACCACTCATTATGTCACTTCTGTTTTTTATTTTTCTTTGATAATTGTCTGCATTCCTTCCTCTAGAGTGTGTGCTCCAAAGGACAGGCAGTTTTGCCTGTTACATTTACTGTTGTGTCCCTAGATCAGTGTCTGCCACATAGAAGGGACTCCATATATGTATTTGTTGAATGAATGCTGGTGAATGTTCCCTTTTCTTACCACAGAAGAAGCAGAGAAATAGCCAAAGTTTCCGTTTGCCATCTATTCAATTTAATACTAAGAGATTTGTGCTTGACGGTCTTTGAAGAAATCGAAGAGAAGGCTATAGAATGTTGCATGGGGTCTATTATAAAAGCCACCACAAAAGAGTTGCAATTAAAAATAAAATTTGACAAGTGATTAGTCTACATTTCTTTTTTTTTTAGTCTATATTAGTTATCTTTTTCAATTTCGAGAAAGACATTACAGATTGGTTAAGATATTTCATCTCTGATTTAGCAAATAATCCAATGGTAATTCCTGTATAAATGTCCTTTTCTACTCCTCAAGATATATTGCTGGAAGATTTTGTTGAATTTTGAGTCACACAAACAAATTTTTATAGTTTAGGATACACATAAAATACTGAATCTAAGGGTAGCTCTAAGTTTTTCTAACTATAAATGTACTCATTAACATTTATTTAATATTTTATTTTTACTTGTGGTTAAAATCTCTTATATATAACTTCTTTTACCACTTAACACATCATGATAGTTAATAGGTACTAGGCAAAAATATTGACATCTCTTTATGTGGGAATTAACAAATATTACATCAAAGACGTTAATGTAGTTTCGCAAGTATTCAATGGGCTATACAATGTCACACTTAATAGTGCAGCAGTATGACAACAACAAAAAAATAAAATTACAACAACAACAAAAAATAAAATTCCGAGTGATAATGACACTTGTTCTGTTTCATATCTACATACCCAAAGGGTGAGAGCCTTCAGGTTTGGGTGAGCCATGCCATTAGAACCAAGGTTTCTTCCATTCTTCTGTTCTATCATTCTCAACACAAAATGCTTTTCTCTTTAATCTAGCCCAAATATACTGCCACCTCCCTCTAACTAGTGTAAGAAATATCTTCTGTTCCATGTAGTATACTTCTGATTAGAGTTGTACGTGGAAAGGCAGCCCTTCCAGGTATAGAAAGCTGAGGATTCCTGGAGCAGAAGTCATAAGGAAGCAGCTTACATTTCAGAGAGTATGGGGAGTAGAGCTGATCTGCCAGTGCAGATAGTGGCCCTGCTACTCATTAGCCATACTATCTTGAGTAATTACTTAATTTCTCTGTGTAAATGAAGGTAGATAACAGTCCCTTCCTTAAATACATTAAAAATATTTAAAACCATGGCTGGCATATGATAACTGAACAATAATCAAGAGTTTTCTTGATTATCTCCCCAGTTATACTAGATTTCCCAAGTTCAATATCTACTTAGTTGTTATCTGGATAATACAAACAATACTTCAGGCTCAAATTGTTGCTTCTTTAATAATCTGGAGCCTTGGCCTGGCACGGTGGCTCACGCCTATAATCCCAGCACTTTGGGAGGCTGAGGTGGGTGGATCATGAGGTCAAGAGATAGAGACCATCCTGGTCAACAAGGTGAAACCCCGTCTCTACTAAAAACACAAAAATTAGCTGGGCACGGTGGTGTGTGCCTGTAGTCCCAGCTACTCGGGAGGCTGAGGCAGGAGAATTGCTTGAACCCAGAAGGCGGACGTTGCAGTGAGCCGAGATCGCGCCATTGCACTCCAGCCTGGGTAACAAGAGCGAAACTCTGTCTCAAAAAAAAAAAAAAAAAATAATAATAATAATAATAATCTGGAGCCTTTAGGAATCAGGCATTTCGTTTGTTTAGTGTATCTGGGTAATACAATGCACCTTGTTATTGAGTTAGTGATGAGGTTAAGGTTCTAATGTAAAGATGCATAAGTATCTGGGAGATAAGTGGATTGAGGTTTCACCTACAAGTGATACCTAAAGAAACCATCCAGTAGTCAAGCACTGATCAAACCTATTACCAAGCCATGGCATGTGTGGATCCTATGGACAGGTTGTAGTAGGGGGAAGCTTTATCATTGGATATTTCACATGATAACCTGATTAAATTTCTTGCATGTCCACAAACATATATGTATATATTTTAATATTCATGAACATATAGATACAAGGGCAGAAAGAGAGAGCACTCATAAGACAGAAGGTATTATCCTTATAGATCTTATCAATCAAAGATCTGGAGAAAACAATGGACTAAAATATTTGCACAAATACCTACAGAAGGATGAATGATTTTGGAGCAACCCTGCTCAAAGCAGCATGTTCTTGTTCATTTTTTTTTCTTTTTAAAGTCCTCCACTTGCTGTTCTTGTCCTGTAGGTACAGAAGTGGAGTTGATTTTACAAACGGCTATTGCCCTGATGTTTTTAAAGAGCTTCAGGAAAATAAGTGAATTCCTACCGAAGTGGACACTCAAACTTTCTTGAGAAAAAACCCTCTTGCCTTCCTCTCTGATATGGCAACTTTTCAAGCAGTTTTCCTTTCTTATGAAAGGAAAGGATTGTGTTATTATTAGTAGAATTATCAAGCTGTCTGCACCCCTTTTCTATAAAAAAAGAGAATAGGATATCAATCATGTAAGTACCACATTGGTTTTAATTTTTAAAAATATTCTTTCTTTTTTTTAATATTGTGATGAGATCCTGATATATACAACCCTAAAACTATTCACATGCTGCTGTTGGGAAGTCCCCTGAAACCTAGGGCAGTGTGAAAATGAGAAGAAGATAGTATTTTTTAAAGCAGGTGGTTGAGTGTTTTAACCACCTTTGTTCTATGATCCTGGAGAAAATACCAATTCCCCCCCATCCCATATCTGCAAAATTCTAAGGAAACAGTTTTGAGTCCATTCCCCTAGTACAGCAGCTACTTAGGCCCTCTTCATTCTTATAAGATGGATATTGACAACCTAGTAGGTCACAAAAGTGTGTTTAGTTTCACTCTGGAACAAAAAATGGGGAAAGTCAGTTGCACTTTCTGTGTGTGTGTGTGTGCACGTGCACACGCACAGAGGGTCATAGTGCAACCTTATGTGTGTGTGGGAGTTTGTGCGTGTGTGTATGTATGTATAGAGATTGGATACAAATTTGCCGTGGCTTTTGTTAATCAGCAAATAAGCTTTTCCCCATTTGGACATACTATCGGAATTCTGAATTTCTGGTTAAAAATCTCTTTGCTTGAACATGTCTGTTGGAAATCACTGCCGTTGCTGTTGCCAGGGGTCATTAAATGTACAGGAGAGGAGGCAAGGCAGAGATGCTCTTCCTTGTCTTAAATGAGCAAGGGTTAGTGCAGAACACTGGCGGATGAGCAAGTTATATACAATCCCAGGGATGCTGGTCCCTCTCCTGGGGACTGCGAAATTCCACGCCACTGTGAAGTGGCTTAGAAATGAGCCGACAAAGAAGTCCATTGACTTTAACGTGAATATGCTTGAATCACACAGAAGACAAGAATAAATCACCTTACAACTGCGTCTAGTGTAATTTTCCTGTTTCCTTCCAGTTCCCCCGCCCCCACCCCTTTTGTTCTTTGTGGATGTTTTTGTTATCAGCAGCATCATAGAGAAGCTGCCTTTTTGGAATTTTTCTATGGGTGACTAGGGTGTGAGCTAGGTGCTGCTGCAGTATGAATCTTTTAAAAGCTGCCTAAGAAATATTTAAGACCCTGGTCTAGGAGGAACGGCTCTCCCAGGCATAATTTTTGGTGCTGGTTGCAGCAGGGAGCGTATGCTGGGAGGAAAGTATTATTTTTCTAAATGGAAGGTGTCAGATGGTCACGCAATGTGACTGCATGTTCGAGATCACTGCCTCCCATCTGCAATTTGTGACGTGTGAAAGATTCTGCCCAAATGTGCTCACCAACTGGAAATCCTCGGCACTTTTTTTCCTTATCAGGAGAGACCAAGATAACCAATGGTTTACAGATCAGGGATCCTATCAAATTAATATCACTGTAGGATAAAATCTGTTTTAAATACAACTCCTAAACTCCAGCAAAGTTAACTAGTACAAACAAGTTCATTCATCTGATTAAGAACCGCTGCTCAGGAAACAACAACAAAATGAAATCTGCTTATCACTGTCTCCCTTCAAAATAGTCTTATGTTTATAGCTTTTGCAAACAGGCTGGATCCAAAAGATGATATATTTTTCCATGCTAATTAATATAGGCCAAATGACAGCATCCACCAGGACTGAAGTAAAGCATTTTCAAATCATTGTTAGCTTTTCCTTACTCCTCTGAGTCTTTTTCCAATTAAACACAGCAAAACCCAGAAAGAGCAGACTATTTAGCCATTCCCTAAGTAAGGGTTCCATGTTTTGAGCTGAGTTCGAACCTTTGCACTCTGTTTATTCTTGGCTGGGTATAATTTCCAGTTTCTCAGATAAAAGGGTCGTAAAAAGGCTCATAAGATGCTTCAGACATCAAACAGCTCATACAAAACAATATCTTGATGAGTTAAGTACAAATGAATCAGAAACATAATGGGCTAAAATTTCCTTGTTGTGCACAGGGATTGACATTTCAAGGAGAGAAGTACTTGGCCCTGCAGAGCACACCTTGAGTCTCATCACAGTCGACCCTTGGAAAGGGAGTGTCTAGATTTGCCCTGACTGAGAGGTGGGCTTTATTTTCTTTATTCTAACCTAACAGAGTGCAAAAACGGGAGGGTTTTGCTTCAGGTCTTAGTTTCTCATCTGTACAAAATTAGGAAGGAGGAAGGACTAGAAGAAGGAAATCTGCAGGAGAGTGCAAAAGCTGTATTCATTCCCAAATCATTTTATATTGTATATTTTGCATCACAAAGCTCTTCACAATCAGTGACAAAATATAGAGGGATTACAAATTCAAGAGATGGATCACCATCACTGTTTTGTGAAGCGGCATTCCGCTGTTGGCTGCTGAGGGTACGTAGGAAATTACAAAGGGCTGAAATCCTCTGTGCTAAGACAGTGATCTGGAGTACAAAGGCATGGGCACGACACCTCCTCCCAAAAGAAGTGCCTGAAACTGCTCTTGAGGGGCAAAGAACAACATGATTGGATTGCTTTTCGCACAAACCATTGCCATATACTGAGGCCTGGCTGGTTCGCTTTAGGGGTGACCCAGGCAGGCCAGGTAAAAAGAACAGTGATATGAAAAAGAATATGGTAAGATACTGATTTTTGTTGCAGGAAGAGAACATGCAGCTGAGAGGAGGCTGTTCCAGAAGAATTTATCAGGGAATAAAGAATGAACAGAGGAAAATAGGTCTTTTACTTAATAATAGCCCTTTGCTTTGATTCTTTGGGTTCCTTTATCAGTAAAGCCCTCTTCTCTCCGCTCAGCAAACCCAAATCCTGTCTAAACTTTAGAACTCAGCCAATTCATCCTTCTCTGTAAATGCTCCTGTGTGGTTAAGAGCCTGGAATTAGTTGTACTCTTCTTCCTCTGAATTCTCTCACCAAATATTGTTTCTGCAACCATTTTGACAATTAACGGAAATTCAATGACATTTTAGTGGGCTTACACATTTTGCCCATTTTTTTCAGTTTCTATTGAAATTAGAGGTTTCTGGGGGCAAGGGCTTAATCTTAATTTTCTCTTATGTTTTTACTGAAGTAGGGCAAATATCCCAACTTTGTGCCCTAGGTCACTGCAGTGTACCTTTAGGTGGGTATCCCTGTGCCTTCTTTAGAGGCCAGGAAATTGATTCTGGAAGGCCATGTCCCATGTACATGTCACAGCATAAGTTGTAGAGCCAAGTTTGGAACTCTGACTGAGTTTTTTTCTTCCTAACTTTTTTCTCAGGTGATAAACATGGTAGATAGAAACCAAGTAATTGATTTCTGTGTTTATGAAAACATCAGGGAGATGTCTCATGAATGTGTTTATTCTTTTGTTTTAGAATGAGAGAATCCCTTAACATCTCTGTTCTCTAGAAGGCCTGTCTTTGCTTACTCCAGGAGGAGAGAAGGCATAGATGGCTATTATGTGGGTTTTGATGTGAACTGCTGGCCAAGGTACTTTGGAATCTTGTGGTAGTTTGGAGTTTGCTCTTAGAAGAGTGATGTAGCAGCCAATATTTCCAATTGCTGTCAGAACAGAAATCAGTCTGCCCCTGGCTGAAGCTTACTCCTCAGCAGTTGTACCACTCAAGAATTGTTCTTGAGGTTATGAGTGGCTCTTCACTCTGGCTGCATACTAAAATCACTTTGGAGATATTTAAGGGGGCAAAAAAAAAAATGCCCAGATTCCCAGGGATCCTGATATCCAATTGGTTTGTAGCAGGGCACAGGCATCTGTTTTTTGTTTTGATTTTCATTTTATAAGCTCCCTCCTTGCTTCTAATGGCACTCAGGGTTGAGGAACCCCGAGAGACCATGCTGGAGACCCAGCAGGTACAATAAGGGAGCCACTGGAGGAGAATTTATTTCTGTTGAAAATAACCTTCTGATAGCCCCTTCTTTTAAACGAAGAAGTCATTGTCACACACACTTTCCCACTCCGCCCAGTAATTCATTAATCCTGGTCTGGAGCAAGCACTTCTAAATAGTAAGAGTCTAAAAACTGCTTTTCCTCTTTCATACTGTGATGCTTTGGAGGGGCTGCTGTTGCTGGTAATGTGATTTATAGCTGTGCATATAATGAAGACACTGGGGTAGCCTACTAGATGTGAGTCCAAGCCATGGTCTGAATCTGACTGCAGATTTTCCAGAGCCCCGTGAAACAATGTGAGTGACTGTGTCTTCTCACCTATTGTCTTGGAGCCATTTTCCTCTCAGGTACCTGCCACATCCCTTTGCCTCCTAGGCCCAAAGACATTCCAACACCCATTCCTGAATGCTGTGAAACTCAACATAGAGGATGTGCTGATGTGGCAAACATGCAGAGCCCATCTCTATAAGCTTACCCCCTCATCACATATGGAAGCAGTCTCAGCTTTGCCTGTGTCAGATCTGTGACAGCCCCACACCACCAAGAGGAAGGCCCAGCAGGACTTTGATCACTTCTACCTCCCTGCTAATGGGAACGGCCAGATGTTTTACTTGTCCCTTTCTTCTCTTTTTCTGATGGTTTTTCATGGGTCCTATAAGGGGGACAGCATTGAAGGGAGGGGAGAAGGCAGGAAGAGAAAAGGCCTTCTCAACCCCTCCTTGGTATTCACCTCCTCAGCTGATGCACATTCATCTTCTGGACACTTACTTACTTTGCTCTCTTCTTTCTGTCTCCTTGGAGATGCCAGTTCCTCTCTCCATAGGCACGCTGGTGGTAGCATTTGTTGCATGTGATCAAGAATCAGTGTTTTCTTCAAGATTAGAGAAAGGCTGAGTAATTAAAAGGAAGAGTTAAAACTGTGGAGCAGAGAAGAGGAAAGGAAACAGGAGACAAAGAGTGGGGGCTAGTAGGATGTGCTACTTTCTGTCTCTTTGGAATTTTCAAAGCTTTACTGGAACTTAAAATATTGGTATTTTCTACTCAGGAGGCTGACGTGGAAGAATTGCTTGAGCCTAGGAGTTCAAGCTTGCAGTGAACTGTGATGGTACCACTGCACTCCAGCTTTGGCACCAGAGTAAGACCCTATCTCCAAAAAGCAAAACAGAAAAGAAAAAATAATAATAATAAAAAAATATATATATATATATAAAATTTGTATACATACACACACACACACTCACACTCACACTGACACACACATACTCTTCTGTGTTTAGACCTTACCTCTTCTCATTTTAGGTTTCCTTTATGAGAGAATTCATCTATTCATCTACTTGGTTGCTTCAATTGTTTTGTTTTCTCCCTCTCAGGATATTCAAATGTGTATTTTTTTGGTTTATAATTCCTTTCCTGAGCTGTAGAGCAGTGTGTTCATTCACCTGTCAACTGTATCGCTCTGCTTGGATTTCTCAAGGCATCTCAAAATTAGTGTGTCAAAAATTCACCTCATAATTCTTCCCTCCCCACAGCCTGCTTCTCCCTTTCCCACCTTTTCTCAGATACTAGTGCCAGCCCTACCAGTTGATCAAGTTAGAAAGCACAGGGTTTTCTTAGCCTTCCCCATCTATGACCTCGTATCTACAACAAGCCAATCATCAAATCCTGATTCCATTCTCCAAATAACTCTGAAATTCACCTGCATATCTTTTTTTGGTTGTATATTTCAAAGGCCTTGTGGTAGACTGACTAGTGTCCTTCCACAAATGTGTTCACATTCTAGTCTCCAGAACCTGTGAATATTTTACCTTCCATGGCAAGAAAGACTTTGCAGATGTGATTAAGGATCCTGAGATGGAAAGATTACTCTGGATCATCTCAAAGGACCCAATGTAATCACAAGGATCTTTATAAGAGAGAGTCAGCAAAGTCAGAGAGAGAAGGAGGTGCGACAACAGAAACACGGGCAGGAATGATTAGAGACTATGACCCGTAGAATGCAGGAAGCCCCTAGAAGCTACACAGACAAAGAAATAGATTTTCCCAGTTGAACTTCCAGAAGGAACTCAGTCTTGCGGACCCGTTTTAGACTTCTGACCTCCAGAACTGTAAGAGAATAAATTTATGTTGTTTTAAGCTCCTAGTTATGTGAATATTTGTTACAGCAGTGTCAGAAAACTAATACAGTGCTTAATCATTTCCCTTCTCACCAGTTATACAAACTTCTAGTCCCTTCCTGGCACAGCAGTCAGAGGCAGGGTTCTAGAACACAAATCTGCTCATGGCTACTCTAAATGTCGAGATGCCTTGTGCTAGAATAATTTTTTCCCTTATTTTTACCTCTTCCTCTTCCACTTCTGGGACATGACATATACCAATATACAACAGCATTGGGTGTTTTCCTTAACCCTAACATCTTACGACATAACACAATCAACCCTTTAGGGCTAACCTTACACCAATAACAAAATAGCATTCCTACTAATGCCATTGCAAATTGAGAAATGGAACAGAGGAATTCTTATTGCAATGTCTAAGGAGATGCTAGGCAGTTACTTGGGGCTTCATACTTTATTTGAGGACAGACATTTGAGGGTAGCTTTCCTTTCTTCTACTCTTTCACTTACGAAGTAGAAGTGAACACTGAAGGAACCTAAGAGGTTCAGGAAACATGAGAGTTGGTATCCAAGTAGGTGTAGGACCAGGAAATAAATAACCTGGAAAATAAGCTCCATAGAGTTGAGAGGAATGCAGGTCATCATTTTTCTGATGACCTGTATTCAACTGATAATAATAAAATTCAAGCACTTTGGGAGGCCGAGGTGGGTGGATCACCTGAAGTCAGGAGTTCGAGACCAGCCTGACCAACATGGAGAAACCTCATCTCTACTAAAAATACAAAATTAGCTGGGCATGGTGGTGGGCACCTGTAATCCCAGCTACTTGGGAGGCTGAGGCAGGAGAATGGCTTGGACCCTGGAGGTGGAGGTTGCAGTGAGCCAAGATCACACCATTGCTCACCCACGAGGCTAAGTGGGTGTATTGCTTGAGCCCAGGCTTTCAAGATAAGCCTGGGCAACATGGTGAGATCCCATCTCTAAAAAAAAAAAATACTGATTCTTCCTAACCATAAGCATGGAATATTTTTCCATCTGTTTGTTTCCTCTCTTATTTCCTTGAGCATTGGTTTGTAGTTCTCCTTGAAGATGTCCTTTACATCTTTTGTTAGTTGTATTCCTAGGTATTTTATTCTCTTTGTAGCAATTGTGAATGGGAGTTCACTCTTGATTTGGCTCTAGTTTAGTCTGTTATTGGTGTATAAGAATGCTCGTGATTTCTGCACATTGATTTTGTATTCTGAGACTTTGCTGAAGTTGCTTATCAGTTTAAGGAGATTTTGGGCTGAGACAATGGGGTCTTCTAAATATGCAATCATGTAGTCTCCAAATAGAGACAATGTGACTTCCTCCTTTCTGAATTGAATACCCTTTATTTCTTTTTCTTGCCTGATTGCTCTGGCTAGAACTTCCAATACTATATTGAACAGGAGTGGTGAGAGAGGGCAGCCTTGTCTAGTGCCAGATTTCAAAGGGAATGCTTCCAGTTTTTGCCCATTCAGTATGATATTGGCTGTGGGTTTGTCATAAATAGCTTGTATTATTTTGAGATAAGTTTCATTGATACCTAGTTTCTTGAGAGTGTTTTTTAGCATAAAGGGCTGTTGAATTTTGTCAAAGACCTTCTCTGCATTTATTGAGATAACCATGTGGTTTTATCTTTGGTTCTGTTTATGTGGTAGATTACATTTACAGACTTGCATATGTTGAACCAGCCTTACCTCCCTGGGATGAAGCCTACTTGATCGTGATGGATAAGATTTTTGATGTGCTTTTGCAATCAGTTTGCCAGTATTTTATTGAAGATTTTTGCATCTATGTTCAACACGGATATTGGCCTGAAGTTTTCTTTTTTTGTTGTTGAGCCTCTGCTGGGTTTTGGTATCAGGATGATGTTCATCTCATAAAATGATTTGGGAAGGTTTCTCTCTTTTTGTATTGTTTGGAATAGTTTCAAAAGGAGTGGTACCAGCTCCTCTTTATATGTCTGGTAGAATTCGTCTGTGAACCCATCTGGACCACAAACAGACGGAAAAACATTGCATGCTCATGGTTAGGAAGAATAAATATTGTGAAAAAGGCCATACTGCCCAAAGTAATTTGTAGATTCAACACTATCCCCATCAAGCTACCTATGACCCTCTCCACAGAATTGGAAAAAAAACGCCTTAAACTTCATATGGAATTCCAAAAGAGAGCCCACATAACCAAGACAATCCTAAGCAAAAAGAACATAGGTGGAGGCATCACTCTACTTGACTTCAAACTATACTACAAGGCTACAGTGATTAAAACAACATGGTACTGGTACCAAAACAAAGATATAGACCAATGGAACAGAACAGAGGCCTCAGAGGCAAAAACCACACATCTACAACCATCTGATATTTGACAAACCTGACAAAAACAAGCAATGGGGAAAGGTTCACAGCTGGATTCCCTGTTTGAGAAATGGTGTTGGGAAAACTGGCTAGCCATGTGCAGAAAGCAGAAACTGGACCCCTTCATGACAGCTTACACTAAAATTAACTCCAGATGGATTAAAGACTTAAACATAAGATCTAACGCCATAAAAACCCTAGAAGAAAACCTAGGCAAAACCATTCAGGACATAGGCACAGGCAAGGACTTCATGACTAAAACACCAAAAGCACTGGCAACAAAAGCCAAAACAGACAAGTGGGATCTAACTGAACTCCAGGGATTCTGTACAGCAAAAGAAACAATCAGAGTGAACTGGCAACCAACAGAACGGGAAAAAATCTTTGCAATCTACCCATCTGACAAAGGGCTAATATCCAGAATCTGCAAAGAACTAAAACATATTTAAAAGAAAAAAGCAAACAACCCCATTCAAAAGTGGGCAATAGATAATAACAGACACTTTTCAAAATAAGACATATATGAGGCCAACAAACATATAAAAAAGTGATTATCATCACTGGTCATTAGAGAAATGCAAATCAAAACCACATTGAGATACCATTTCATGCCAGTTAGAATGGCAATCATTAAAAAACCTGGAGATAACAGATGCTGGAGACAATATGGAGAAATAGGAACACTTTTACACTGTTGGTGGGAGTGTAAACTAGTTCAACCATTTTGGAAGACAGTAAGGCAATTCCTCAAGGACCTAGAAATAGAAATTCCATTTGACCCAGCAATCCCACTACTGGGTATATATCTGAAAGAGTATAAATAATTATATATATATATATATATATATATATATATATATATATATATATATATATTTTTTTTTTTTTTTTGAGAAGGAGTTTCGCTCTTGTTACCCAGGCTGGAGTGCAATGGCATGATCTCGGCTCACCGCAACCTCTGCCTCGTGGGTTCAGGCAATTCTCCTGCCTCAGCTTCCTGAGTAGCTGGGATTACAGGCATGCGACACCATGCCCAGCTAATTTTTTGTATTTGTAGTAGAGACGGGGTTTCACCATGTTGACCAGGATGGTTTCGATCTCTTGGCCTCGTGATCCACCCGCCTTGGCCTCCCAAAGTGCTGGGATTACAGGCTTGAGCCACTGCGCCTGGCCAATAATTCTATTATAAAGACACATGCACACATATGTTCGTTGTGCTACTCTTTACAATAGTAAAGACCTGGAACCAACCCAAATGCCATCGATGATAGACTGGATGAAGAAAATGTGGCACATATATACCATGGAATACTATGCAGCCATAAAAAAAAGATGAGTTCGTGTCCTTTGTAGGGACGTGGATGAATCTGGAAACCATCATTTTCAGCAAACTGGCACAAGAACAGAAAATCAAACACTGCATGCTCTCACACATAGGTGGGTGTTGAACAATAAGAACACATGGACACAGGGAGGGGAGCATCACACACTGGGTCCGTTTGGGGGGTAAAAGGAGAGGAACAGCAGGGGATAGGGAGGTTGAGGAGGGGTAACATGGGGAGAAATGTCAGATATAGGTGACATGGGGATGGAGGCACCAAAACACATTGACAGGTATATACCTATGCAACAATCCTGCATGATCTGCACATGTACCCCAGAACCTAAAGTGCAATAAAATATATATTAAAATAATAATGATAGTTAACCAGGCATGGTGGCACATACCTGTAGTCCCAGTTATTTGGGAGGCAGAGGCAGGAAGTTTAATTGAGCCCAGGAGATCAGAGATCAAGGCTACAGTGAACAGTAATCTCATTGCTGCACTCCAGCCTGGGTGGCAGAAATCCTGTCTCAAAAAAAGAAAAACAGGAAATATTCAAAGGAATCTTTCCCTATTGTCCTCCAAAATAAAATTCAACCTTGTAAATACTTACCCCTACTGAGGCATTTGCTATATTGTATTATAATCACTTTTATTTCCTGTGGTTTCCACTAGATTTTAAACCCTCCTGAGGGTAGGGACTATAGATTTTTCTTTAAGTATCAAGCCAAGACCTATTGCATAAGGGATGTGCACAAAATATTTGCAGAGTGAATGCAGCATGCATGACTAAATGAAAGAATGGAGCTAGGCCAGGCTATGGAGGGCAGGGAGGTGTGAGGGTAGGCTAGAGAAAGGGTTCTAATTAACTAAATAGAATGAGAGGAAAGGAGGCCAGCACTGAGTTCCAAGTGTAAAACCCTCTGTACTTTGTGCAAAGGATGAGATCTTACCTTCGAAATTAAATATTTTGTTTTCTTCATAGTAATAACTGGAACCTCACCTTCATGCCTCTGATTTGTGTGCTTTCTGTTTCTCTTTTTAGTCAGTCAGTGTATTTGTCTGCTCTCATGCTGCTAATAAAGATACTTGAGATTGGGTAATTTATAAAGGAAAAATGTCTAATTGACTCATAGTTCAGCATGGCTGGGGAGACCTCAGGAAACTTACAATTATGGTGGATGGGGGAAGCAAATATGTCCTTCATGTGGTGGCAGGAGAGAGAAGTCAGAGCAAAGCAGAGGAAATGCCTCTAATAAAACCATCAGATCTCATGAGAACTCACTTACTCTTATGAGAGCAGCAGGGAGATAACCACCCCCAGGATTCTATTACCTCCTACTGGGTCCTTCCCATGATACATGGGGATTATGAGAACTACAATTCAACATGAGATTTGGGTGGGGACACAGCTAAACCATATCTATCAGCAATTCAAGAATAGGACTTTGTGCTTCATGATGCCTCTGAAGGTCTATAGCAGGATTACCATAGCTTGCTCACTGGGTATGTACAATGATGGTTCATGGCTGATGCATTCAAGATCCAGTAAAGAGCCTTAAACAAGCTCCTGTGCTGCAGAAGATCACCAATGTGCTAGTTTCCTCTTTGAGACTGCTATATTGGAAACTTTTCTGCACTTTAATGTCATCTTTCAGGTCATACATCTTTTGGTTTATATTCAGTGAATTCCTATAGTTCTTTTCTCATCATTAGAAACAACAACAAAGCATATTTCTAATTTTTAACCACTGTACATCCTTTTAAATTAAAAGTCTTTATATATTTTTTCTAGTGCCCCTAACATTGAGATGATCAAGCAATATTATTAACATCACTGGTATAATATAGAGTGACTGTTGTGTTTCATACTGGTGAGCACTTAAGTGTACTATGATTCCTGGTTTGGTTATATTTAATTGATATAGATTGAGGGCTCTCTCAAATTATATGAAAACTAATAATAGCAAGTTTCTGCTTCCTGAGTATTGCTTATGAGAGGAATTAGAGAAGATAAAAAGATTTGGATTTCATTCTTTATCAGGTGTGATATTGTCAGGAGAGAAAGAATACTGTAGTTGGAAGAACCTTGACTTAGAAGCACTGAGTTTTAGAACAATATCTACCACCATCCAGCTGTGCAACATTGGGGTAGCTATCACTTCTCTTCTCTTATATTTAGTTTCCTCACCCATAAAATCAGAGTGCTGAGCTCTGTTGAATTCTAACATCTCATGATGAAGATAGTTATAATTGAATACCTGTAATATTTGTCCTGTATTAGAAAGAGACAGAAAACTTTTGCAGAAGACCCTTATGCCCAATGATGCCCTCTGAATAAACAATCCTAGAGACTAAAAAATAAGAGCCTTACAATTCTGGGGCTATAATACTCTCATGATAAAATTTGAAGCTATAATCCAAATAAATTCCTGTAAATAAAAAAGAAGGATCTACTCAAAGAACAAGGGAAAACCAATTTTTCAGAACTATTTTCTGCAACATTAGAACATTCTGGACTCAATTGGCTATTGAGAACAGGCCTTTAAATATAAACAATATATTTCCATGTGAGTTAACATACAACTTCTGACCTAAAATGAACATGACAAGGACTTCATTATACTAGTTTACCCACAAGACCCTGATTTTCTTAAACATTATTTAATAGATGCAAACTGGCAATCTCATACTAATCTTAAACCTAAATCTGCCATGGGTTTTTTTTGTTTTTAATCTTTTGGCGTTTGGCGTTGTTGTTGATCCCAAAAGAAAGACGTTGTTACATTTGTAAGTCAAGGTAAAGATTCAGAGAGCCTTCCAACACGAAGGGCAGATGGCGAGATGTCATGGCAAAGTCAATTCAACACCCACGTGGATTAGGTTGGAAAACGCTGAAACTCGATATGAGCTATCAAGAAGACAAGGGTGCTTGAAAACTGCTCAGTGAGAGAGAAAATGTCAACACACATTGAAAAGAGCATTTCAAGGTCTTCAGTGGAAATTATTTTATCAGTGGGAGTGTTTCCAACTCCATCCCACAACTCCCAATCAGTGGCAATCTCAAAATCCCTCCAACTCTTTATGAGGTGAGGAAAGCCATCAAGCAGATGAAAAACAACAAGGCATCTGGAGCTGATGGAATCCCTGCTGAAATCCTCAAATCGGCTGAGGAAAATGCACACTATGGCTCCTTGCTCTCATCTTGAAGCTTGAGAATGATGAAGAAATTCCAGATGACATCCGTGATGCTGCAGTTGTGACCATTTCCAGGCAAGGACACAAAGCTAATTGGAAAAAGAGCACTCACCCTCTTCCCTCTCAGGAAACTTCTTGCTGAGGCGCTTCCTCCATCATGCCACTTTTTGAAAGGAAACAGAGATGCTAAAAATGTCAATTATTTAACTTTAGTAGTTTGGTAGGAGGATTTTTTTTCTGATTTGGTTTAAATTACATGGATAGCAAATGGTGCAAACCATTGCAGATACCCATTGCATTGTTATTACTTCCCTATGTGTTTGGTCACTCTTAGAAGATTTCAAGACAAGGCTTGCATTGTTCATCTATCTCCAGAGCCTGGCACTCAGTAGGTGCTCAATGTATGTTCAATAAATTAATAAATTACTTGAACATGATTGAGTAACTTGAGTGTTAATAAAAGTACCACCAGTGGCCTGGAAATAGTATTTAATAGGTAAATAAGGAATAAGGCTGTCATGTGGCCTCAGGCTCCTCTGGTTAGTCTGTCAGAATGGGAGCGCAGAAGAAGATGGGGTCAGATATCACACCTTCATTCACAGCCACTTCCTTAATTATGCACATGAGTGAGGGCAGGTGGTAGAGAAGACAGGAGAGACTGGAGAGTGTGAGGCTGGCAAAGGACAGGAAAACAGAGGTAAGGAAGCAGGAACATCAACCTGTCTTTTAGTTGTTGACCTAGTTTCTGATCAGACTTGCACAGTGAGCTACCTCAGGGTCATAAGGAGCATAGCATTCCCATTGTGCGAATGAGCGACTGAGATGCAGAGGCTAATTGACTGGTCATTGCCCAAACCAGAGCCAACTCTGATTTGGCTATAAAGTTTGCATCTCCCTGCCCTCCAATGAAGCCAGAAGGCCAAATGGAACTGTACCACAAAAGCTATGTGGGGGCTGGGCAGGGACAACGTGGGTCCTCTCTGCTCCAGAGGCACAGAGATAATACAGTGCACTATGTTAATTAACACTTAAAGCTGATACAGACTAAAATAAACAAATGTGCACCCATTCTGGTTCCACTTCTAAGACCTCATCCTGAGACCATAACACAGTTTGTTTTACAGCTTCCCTGGTCACGTGAAAGCCAGCATAATGAAACCTCTCTAATCTCTATTTTTCTAAAGTCTGTGTAGATACAGATGGCTCTGTTTTGGTCTCTGAGTTTTATTCTTATTTTGCCACAATTTTAACCTTTTATGTATCTCTTTCAGTGAGATATTCTCACTGCTTCCTCACTGCCTAGAGGCTCTAAGAGGCCCTTCGTTTTCATTTTTCCAACCATTGTATCATATCGTTATTCAGCATATTTGGGATTTTTAAGTAACAAGACATATTGCCATTCCTCTTGGAGAATTCTGACATATAGAGATGCCATTCTGTGATTTGTGAGAAAGTTCATATCAGCTTCATTTTTCTTTAACAACAGAATTGAAGAATAGATATTTATATTTCAAAGTATCCATAATCAAGTGTGTCTGGAAGGCCACGAGCAGCAGAGAAAGGACCTGGGAAGCCATAATGTCTCATGCTTATGTTTTATGCTTGTGGGAAGAAAAAGAGACTAGAAAGGAAAGAAGAGAGTCACAAAATAAAGACAGTTGGATATGACACAGGTTCTGAAAGAGAAAAAATTCAGGACATTGTTGAACCTCACATACAGAGTCAAATTCAGAAAAAAAATGGCAATGTATAAACAGCTCACAAAGCACAGTACTCAGTCTCATAAATTCGGCACATTCTGGGTACCAGCCTCCAGCTTCCAGTTGCAATAAGAGAATTGCCAAGTAGAAAAATGACCAAAGCATCCCCCACATGTTTGCATAAGTGAGGTAAGCAGCTCAGAGGAGGGATTTAAAAGAAGACTCTGCATTGTTCGTGAAGTCATTCAAGCAGAAGGAGGGTGGAATTCCATCTGTTCAGTTCAGTTTGGATCAGTGAACTGGGTCACTTTTAATGGTTCACTAAATTCTGACTATCTAAAAATTACAGTTAATGTGTTTTAAAAATCTTGAGCTGCATGACAAGAACACCTTATTACTTGTTTTTCCTTGCCCTTGGGTTTGTCACCTCTGAAATTAGGTAAACTGGAGTGCCTTTCATGAGATGGGTTGCTGTATCCCGCATCAGGTGCCTACCAATAGCTCTGCATTAAAAATAACAAACAAACCCCTTTTATATTCCCTACTTTCTTGATCCTCTCCCTGACTGGAGTTTTGAGGCTAGGGTCACTAATTCTCACTCATGTGAGTTGGATATGGGAACATCTCTGAGGTAGAGGAAGGAGACCAGCATAGAATTAGAAAGCAGAAAAACTATTGTAGAAAAATAATTACATGAGGAAAAAATAATAATTCATATTTCGATGAAAGTTTGAAAGTCTCAAAGCACAGGATGCTCTGGGGAAGTGTTTCTGGCTTTAGGCTTTTCAAGGAGGTAATTTGAACCCATTCCACGTGATTAAACATTTCCCCAGCTTCCTAAAGATCAGAGTTACTTTCATAGGTAAACCTAAGAAAATAAAAGAATTGGGTTCCCTGATAAGTGTTGGTTTTTCTCTGCACAGCAAAAGAAACCTTCTGTCACAACATGGAGATGCTTTTTAATCATGACATTATTAAGGGGGAAGTGATACTGAGCTACGGATGAAACACCTTTATAGAAAAGATGAAACTGTCAGGAATCAGAATGAGAAAAAGGGAGATTTTGTTCCAATACTGAATTTGGGCAACCTTGATCTTATTTTCCATGTCATCTTTGCCTATTAAAAGTATATCTATTCTTCCTGGATACTGGCCGACATGGCCTCTTGTTGCAAAGTGCTGCTTGATATGCAGTAGGACATCTCATCATGATGGACGAGAGCAGTAGAGTTGAAAGCAACACCTGAAGCTTTCAAATAGGAAACAACACAAAATCAGCCCGAGGACATCTGCAAGTTTAAAAACAACACTCCTTCCAAAGACAGTTCAAAAAAATAAATAATAATGCTAGAATTGGGACTATGGCTACTGAACAGTGATGAAGATGATCAAGTCAATCTTTAATACTGATGGGTTGTTTACTTTTCTACTCAGACCTAGCTAGCTAGCTCAGAATTATTTGTTCAAATTGAAATTCAATTTTAGGAGGGCTAGATGCATGTGAGACTAGAGGAAGCCATCCTCGTTTGGTTCCGGTGTCTTTCTGAAGCATTACAAGTTGTACTCTTTTCTTTAAAATTATTCAATAAGCACAAAAGCACATAGAGAGCTGCAGATGAGGACACTTCTCCTTCAGGCTTGTATTGCACAGGGTGGAGTCACACAATGATTTGGGGAAGGGACTGCCCCCATCTCTGGCCTTCTTTTGCAGTTTTCACACCTGCCAGCGTGGGAGGTATGCTTCTGTCCCCCTACAGACGGTCTATCAGCAGGGGTCAGAGCAGCTTCCAGCTCTGGACCAGGGCTATGAATGAGTGTGGTTTTCCTCCAGCAAATTTTCTTCCATGGGCCCCATTGGGGTCACTAGTGGTGGAGGACATGGTCTGAGGAACCTCTCTCCTTTGGCCTAGTTACTTCTTCTCTAGTCTTCCCAGCTCTGTCCCTGCCAGATATAATCCATTTCCTACACTTTTGTTATGGAGGTCTTTCCCAAACATTGATGTGATGGAATCCCTCCCTTGCTTACAAGTCTTTTGAGCTCCTCTTAAGATAAAGAGTAATTTCCTTAGCAGATATGTGCATCTTTTTATCATGTATTTGAAGGTTCTTTACAGATTCATTATCATTTATTGAGTTTTTGGCTCATCCTTCAGGGATTGACTCTAAAATCCCCTCTGTCGAAGACTTCTTTGATTACTCCACCCATTCATCCTCTTCCCTACCACATCTACCTCCATTGGAGCAGCGGTTGCAGGGTATTGCAATGATGTATCCATCTTTCTATTTTCCCACCAGGCTGTGTAGCAATCAAAAACAGGGATGTATTCATGCCTAGTGTGATGATGAATACTTGTTTAAAATATGTTTAATTGGATAGGAATATCTGCTTCTTTATGTTTTTTTTCAATCTCTTTTCTACTTCAGCTACCAATTTAATATAGTCCTGTGGTATTATTCCCATTTCTGTTACTTTCCTTCTTAATATTTATGAATATGTTTGTTTGAACATATACTTGTTTATTGTTTTTTTATCAGTAAGATAAAAACTCCATAAAGCCAAATACATCATCTCATTTTGTTTACACTCTATCTCCTATTCCTATCTTTGTGCCTTCTTAGCAAATATTTGCTTAATCAAAGAAAGAATTAATTAATTAATTCTTCAGCACAGAATGTTGAGTTACAGATTTCACATCTCTAATTCTTTAGGCAATGACCAAATGTATTGCCTTTCTCTTTATTTACTTTCTTCTTGATTTTAATAATTCTTTTCTAAGAGTTTCCCCACTGTTTAAAACTAAAAAATCTTGCATCAAGGGAAGAAAAAAAGGAGTGAGAAATTTACAAAGAAACCTTTTACATGTAGACTATGGAATCGTTTATAAATGGCTGAGTTCCCTCAATTCACGCACCAGTGATTACCTCTTCTCGTTTCTTCTTCTTTTTTCCTACTCAGAGGTCTGCCTGAATCTTCTGGCTAAGCCGCCTCCAATGCAAAGGGGAATTAATATTGTAGGACATTTAGAATTTGGTGTCCCTTCCACTGTGATGTTTTAAAAAATCAAGGTAGGGTTTTAACCTTGACCATAAGTTGAAATCTTAATATATTTGAACTCATCATACTCTGAGCCTATATATGAACTATTATCTAATATTACTGTTGAAAGTGAAACTCTATGGCAAAGAGGGGACCAGAATTGTTGGCCTCCACTTTAGTCCTACATCATATCATTAAGTTTAAGTCATAAGAGCTAGGGCCAACTGTGAAGGAGGTGTTTGTGTGTGTGTGTGTGTGTGTGAGTGTGAGCATGTGACTGCATGTGTGTCCAGGGATGCTCTGAAGTTAGGTGAGTGGTCTAATCCATCATGGCATCTCACAGGCATTTGACTATATGATTTGAGGAGCTCCTGGTGAGTGAACATGCCACTAGAAGGAAGGGCAACACAGCAATCATGGCTGTCCCCAGTAGTTTTGTCCCCTCTGAATTTCAACTGTTCTCCTTTGGCTCTTCAGATAATGGGGTCTGCCACCAATATACCACCTGTCTCAAGTCAGGTGCTGAAACAACTCAAACCAGAAAATATATAGACATAGATATATCTCATTTAATGTTGATACATTTAACTTTTATGAGCTCAGTTTTCTCACCCAAAATTACTGGAGAGTGGTAGTAAATACAGCATGAGTTGTTGAGAGGATTCAGTGATATGTAAAATGCTCAGCACCAGTATCTGGTACATTTCAAGAAAAGTACAGTGACTGTTTGACTGTTACTACTAGTCCTCAGGTTAGAATAAATCTGCTCTATCTTTCTCTCTTCTTTAATGAGACATGTTGTCTCATTAAAAACAACAACAACAACAACAACAAACATTAGACTCCAGCATTCAAAGCCATTCACCAGTGGCTAAGAGCACAGATTCTAGCACCAGCTACTTGGGTTTGAATCTCAGCTCCTCAGCTTACTGGGAAGATAACTTTAGTTGAATTATTTAGCCTCTTTATGCCTCTGTCTTGTCACCAGTAAAACGAGGATAAAGACTGCCCTATTTCCTTGGTATATGGTCAGTATTCACTTATTTAAAGAGCCTGGGATAGTGTACATGGTTAACATATAGTACTTGGTAGATTCTTGCAGATTGGCTTTTTTGACCTTATGTCCTGTGACAAAACCTCGAAGTCTTTTTGCTCAGTCATGGCTGGTATGGATACTGGATCCAGCAATGCATACTGCTCACCATAGATGAACTCCTATGGCTGGTGGAACTCTTGGTCTTTTCAAAATTTATTTCCTAATATTTTCCTTGTCTGTGGGCCTGGGATCAGCCCTTCTGGCTCTGAACTTCATTTCACTTCTGCAGCTGGAACCTGTCTTCTTCCCCTAATCTTTCAGGGAGACCCTCTCTTGTGTAGGATGCCGGCAACACTGAAGGAAATGGAAGCCAGCTAAAATGCATTGAAAACCTGGTTTGCCAGATATTTACAGTTGTATGTGTTTAAATTTCACAGTAACCATGAAAAAATAAGTTTGATTTGAGTTTGTCAGATGTGGAAACTAAGTCTCAGGAAGGCTGAATAATTTGCTGAAGTCACGTAAGCAAGTAGTAGAGAGAGAATGTCAACTCAGGTCAGTTTAACTTTCAGAAACTGTGCTTGCTTCTTCCCTTACTTCATGTTGTTCCATTATTTTGTAAAAATGATGATAAGTTTATTGTTTACATTTTAAACTTATTCATTCTATTTTAATTTTACATGGTTTATATGTGATCCTTCTGGAGGTGAAGATTATGAATGGGATGGAGAGGAGTGACACTACCATGAATTGAATACTTTCTCTCTTTCTTTGGTCCCCCCCATACACACACACCACACGCACATTTACTTTATCTATATGTTTGTCTATCTATCTCTATCTATCCATCTACCTATCATCTCTATGTATAAATATACATATATATGTATTTATTAAATACCATCAAATATTTATTGAGAATTTATTTTATGCAAATTTAATAAAACTTTCTTCTTTTCCTTTTTCATTGTAATGGAAACTTAGAAAGTCTGTTCTTGCTTTGGAATAGTCAATGATTTGCATTGAGCAGGGCCTGTTATTAGGCAAAGTCTCACTTCTACACTTGCTTTCTGGGCTATTACCCAAGCCTAGACTCACCCTGCAGTAAGCTATTGTCTCCTTGAGAGCTATTCTACCACAGCCTGTGTTCCACAAGGGCTGGTCGAGGGAGAGCACCTCTCAACTCAGCATTGCCAAGTTGCCTAATGAACTTCTCACTGAAATCTTGTTTCATATTTGAGAAATGGTTATAATCTCAACTGATTTGTAAAGCTGAGACAAACTGATGAATACCTCTGATGTTCGTTATTTCTGCCAGTTTTCTCATTGGTTAAATTTCAAGCTATGTCTACTAAAGGTCTGATATGGTTTGTGTCTGTGTCCCCGCCCAAATCTCATGTTGAAATGTAATACCCAGTGCTGGAAGTGGGGCCTGGTGGGAGGTGATTGGGTCATGGGGGGCAGTTTCTCATTAATGTTTTAGCACCATACCCCTAGTACTGTTCTCGTGAGAGAGTTTGCATAAGATATGGTTGTTTAAAAGTGTGCAGTACCTCCCTCCCTGTCTTTTGCGCATGCTCTGGCCACGTAAGACATGCCTGCCTCCCCTTTGCCTTCTGCCATGATTGAAAGTTCCCTGAGGCCTCCCCAGAAGCTGAGCAGATATCAGCATCGTGCTCCCTGAGCAGCCTGTAAAATCAGGAGCCAATTAAACCTCTCTCCTTTATAAATTACCCAGTCTCAGCTATTTCTTTATAGCAATGCAAGAATGGACTGCTACAATATCCCACTTATTCAAATAACTCAACCATCTGTCTGCCATGATACCCTTTCCTCTATTGGAGTCAGTTGCTTAAGATTCTTTTTTTTCTAAACGTAGCTGAAAATTATTTAAACATCACATGGAAACTATGTTAATATGTTATTTGTAAGGATTGTGTGTGAATGTGAAATCTCAGAGGACAGGATTAAAAAAACAGAATATACGCTGGTCTTTCAGGGCTGAATGATGATCTGAAGACCCCCAACTAAGGATTAAGTCTGCTATTTAAAAATTGGAAATTAGTTGGGGTCACTATCAACACTGCATCTTCTTCTAGATTGTCAATTTCCCATACTGCTAGCTTGAACACCTAACTGTCTGAAATGGGTCTTAGAATGGTGAACAAAAATGTTTGTTTGTGTGAGAGTGTGTATATGCATACATATATAGTGATAATTTCTTTTTTCTTTTTTTGAGATGGAGTTTCACTCTTGTTACCCAGGCTGGAGTGCAATGGTGTGATCTTGACTCAATGAAACCTCCGCCTCCTGGGTTCAAGTAATTCTCCTGCCTCAGCCTCCCAAGTAGCTGGGACTACAGGCGTGCACCACCATGCCAAGCTAATTTTTGTATTTTCAGTAGAGATGGGGTTTCACCATGTTGACCAGGATGGTCTCATTCTCTTGACTTTGTGATCTACCCGCCTCGGCCTCCCAAAGTGCTGGGATTATAGGCGTGAGCCACCACACCCGGCCTACAGTGATCATTTCAAAGTGGAATGGCAATATTGGTTGCAAGAGCCCTTAATAAATACACTAACTTGCCAGGCCCCCCCCCGCCACATTGTTTTTCCTGGAAGGCCATTAAAATAGAAAAAGCTAGCAAGGGGGGGGATCAAAGGAAATGGGAGTAGGAGAACCACAGCATCCAATATGGACACTTCACCCACTATGGACACTTCATCTGTGTGTGCATTTGGTTGTATCATCTAAAAGGAGAAATGCAAATTAGTGTTATGTATATATTGTCATGTATTATCTTTGAGATTAAAAAAAACACCCCCTTTTTTTTTTCTTTTGAGTTGGAGTGCCACTCTGTTGCCCAGACTTGGAGTGCAGGGCTGCAAGCTCAGCTTACTGCAACCTCTGCCTCCTAGGTTCAAGTGATTCTCCTGCCTCAGCCTCTGGAGTGGCTATAATTATAGGTGCATGGCACCATGCCTGGCAAATTTTTGTATTTTTCAGTAGAGAAAGGGTTTTGCCATGTTGGCCAGGCTGGTTTCAAACTCCTGACTTCAGGTGATCTGTCTGCCTCAGCCTCCCAAAGGGCTGGGATTACAGGTGTAAGCCACCCTGCCTGGCCAAAAAAATGCTCTTATCTATTATTATGCCACAAGCTCTACTGAGTCCTTAACTGGGTCAGAATCCTCTATTTTTGTTTCTATGAGTAATATTTGTTAACAATAAACTCACGTTACAGAATATCGTGCGGAGGTAAGCAGCTTCACTCTTGAGTGACAGATACCCACATTTAAACACAAAGAATCATGCTACTTATTCAAAATTATAAAAGGAGGAAGGTCATCAAAAGTGGAAGTTCTTATCCTGGAGGAAGAAGCAAGCTGGTTTCCCTGTCAATGTATTTGGACTCCTCAAAGCGAAACATGGTAAGGTTTATACGGGTTTTTGTTGATTTGGTTTTCATTGATTTTACTCTTTGTCCTTAATATGGAAAAAGAAGCTATAGGTTTATCCTTGTCTCTGCAGCTGCAATTGTGACTTTCTTGAAAAACAAAAAAGCCAAAAGGACAGTTCTTTTCTGATTAGGAAGTAGAAAATTTGATAGCTTCTGAAAATAAATGCCTGTATTCCATTTTCTGGCAGGCCGCTGTGGTTCGTCTTCTGCCTGGGAACTGGATAAAAACATCAGTGAATACTCCAAAGGTCAGAATTTCAGAACTGCTGCCACAACTGTATTGTCACCAAGTATTCACCATTCTCTCACTCACTCTCTTTTTTTTAAGAGGCCTGGTCATGTCCGGGGGAATGCCAGGTACATTTTTCTTAATGTATGAGCACAAGTTACATATAACAACCTAACAACACAATACTGCCTCTTTAATGCTAATCTATTCCTTGCAATCTACTAGATACATGTAGAGTCATTGGTGTGTATCAAGAGAGCAAAATCAGATTCTGAAAATATCTGAAAGGATGCACTAGAGTGTACATAATAATGTATTTTAATCTGCCAGGCCTTAAAATTAATCATGAATTCCCACAGAGATTTTAATAATTTTGAGATGATGTTTTTTTTTCTTCATAGAGTAATATTCTTGGACAGAGTTTTGTAAATGCTGCAAGGTTAAAAAAAAAAATAGGTGGGGGAAGGGGAAGCAGGGGCAGTTTCTCCTTTGGCATCTTAGAGGAGATGTGTTTACCAGGGGAACATGTTTTCTTTTGCTTCTAACTAAAAAGCAAGGTAGGTGTTTCAAAGAAAGGCTTTATCACTCCATAAAAGCTGGCAAATCACAGGAAGTTTATTAGGGGTAATAATGTGCATTTGTTAAGCAGTGGGAATAGTCCTGAAGAAAAGAGGTCCACTCCAGCAAGGGGGTGGATACCTTGGCAACATTACAGAACTTGGCCATCAGCAGTTTTCAGAGTGGCACAGGAGGAAAATCTTGGTGATCAAACTGCAATCAGCTCTAGACAGGGTGACCATATTATTTATTGTTTGATCTGGGACTTCTGAGAGGGAAAATAAAAGTAAATAATTACCCTGGGATATATGCTTACTTTCAGTTCAAGGGCAGGTAGCAAGGGTCTAGAACTCAGGTTTCCGATTAAGCGGTGGCCTCTGCCTTTCAAACAGGGACGGTCATGTCTGTTTCTCTCACTGCCCTAAGATGGTAGGCCTGTAAACTGATTAGACTTCGAACTTTATGCAACAAAGGTGCTATGAAAATTATAAATACATAGCATTTTGTACTGAATAATAAACAACTAAAAATATTGTGACCTAGATCGATGATTTTTCAGGGATATACAGGGTACCAGAAAAAAAAATTTTTCCTAAAGGTATGTTGGAGTTTCTATATTTTAAAGTCTCCGTAAAATATCCCATTACATGCTAAAATAACGTGTACACATGGACATACAGAGCAGACTGATAGACAATAAAAGCTTAGAAGGGTGAGGAGGTGAGAGGTAGGTGGATGATGAGAAATTACTTAGTGAGTACAATGTATGGTATTCAGGAAATGGGTACCCTAAAAGCCCTGACTTGACGATTACCGGATCTATGCACGTAACAAATGTCACTAGTAACCCATACATTTATACAAATAAAAAGATAAAATGAAATACCCCAGCCAGGCACTGTGGCTCATGCCAGTAATCCCAGCACTTTGGGAGGCTGAGACAGGTGGATCATGAGGTCAGGAGTTCGAGAAAACGCTGGCCAATATAGTGAAACCTTGTCTCTACTAAAAATACAAAAACTTAGCCAGGCATGGTGGCGGGCACCTGTAATCTCAGCTACTCAGGCAGCTGAGGCAAGAGAATCACATGAACCCAGGAGGCAGAGGCTGCAATGAGCTGAGATCACACTCCAGCCCAGGCGATAATGCGAGACTCCAACTCAAAAATAAATAAATAAATAAATAATAAAATAAAATACCCCATTACAGTGTCTGGCTACAAGAAGAGAATATCTTTTTTGATCCACCACGTTTTAGGTAACTCTCCTTGAAATGCAGCTGTCACAACATGTCTTTGTCCCTTTTCTCCCCATCCATTAAAAAGAAGTGTACTTAACTGTATGTTTAAATGTGTATTTAATTCCCCCAGTCCCCACCTCCAGATTTTTCAGATTGAAGTACAGCATATTTGTTAGAAGTAGGTGAACTGCTGTGATTGATCTCATGACTTTGGAAGCCTCAACATATTTTTATTGGCCAGTGTATATGTGAAATGTGCTTGGAGATTTCAGGTGTAGTAATGGAAATTATACATAGGAGAAGGAGATAGAGCCATGAGAAGGTGTAGGGAAGAAATGTGTGATTATAAAGATAGAAAAGATGATTTTACCTGAGTTACATTACTTTTAAATAATTTGCAGGCCTGTAGAATCAGGAATCTCACTAGTGTGTGTGCTCCTTTAAGAAACTATTTTATTGTTTTTTGGGTTGGATAGTGAAATACAATTGGAGATATTCTTTTGACCTAGCCTATACTTCCCTTCCAGATTTCCCACCTTCCACTTTCCCATTGAATCCATGATATTCATTGCCTTACGGGACAGTTACTGAATGGAGTACAGGGTACAAAAGATCAGAGAAAGTGAAAAAAACACAAATCCCTGGCTTTGAGTTTCAAAAAAGGCCTCTGGAAATTCCTGACAGGGGAAATGGCCTTGGGAGCAAATCCTTTCATCTTACTAGGGGCAGGCATTTTGGAATAAAAGGCTAAATCCCCAGCTCAGCGGATGTTTATGCCTTAACTAGCAGGGCTTCCCAAACTGGAAGGGGCACAGGAATCACTGGGGAGCATTGTTAATGTATAGCTTCCAATTGGGCCTGAGTGTCTGCATTTCTAATAAGCTTGAAGATCCTGAAAGCTACTGGTCCCTGGTTCACATTTTAAATAATGAAGACTAAAATAATAGTTTGATAAATGAAGAAGTGAAAAAACTGATTAATCAGACTGGGAAAAGTATTTCTCTGTTTGAAAAGAGTTGTTTGAGAGCTTAGCTTGTCCCTGTGAAGAGAGTGAAGAGCAGTCCCCATGAAAGGGCCTTTTGGCTGCTGTGGCGTGGGGCCTACAGTGAAGCAGCTATGACAGCGACCAGGCAGAGCGTCTTTGGGAAGTCCTTTTGGGCACAGTGCAACAGCAGTGGGCGCAAAGAAATGGCTGCCGGGAACTGTACAGAGATGTCCTCAACTGGCATCTTTCCTATGCCTGAAGTCACCCAGAGAGGTGGGAGAACATCTCTAGATTTCTGTGCTTCCTAAGTGGGGTGTGGAATGCTTCCAAGCAGACTAGTAAAAGTGACAGAAGGAGCCCTGGGGTTGTGATGTTGGGATGCAGAGTGACTAGGAGAACCTGAGCAGCAGGGGCCATGTGAGTACCTGGGTATTTCCAGGTGACAAAATCAGAGCAAAATGACCAAAGGCAAGACAAAGGAGTCACTTCTCATCAAGAGTCTCATCTCATTGCAAGGGTGTCGATGCCTACACGCCCTCCTGGAATGTTAATATCCCTCCAGGGAGAAAAGGAGCATTGATAGGCCTGTAAATGGACTGAGCTAGCCTGAAAGAGACTGAGACCGCCCTGAGGTGACTGAACATAAGCCCTATGTTTATCTGAACTAAAGTACATTCCTTTGTTGGGTAAAATATGGGTTTAAAATGAGAATTAAGGTAATGCATATGTTAATCAATTGAGCCATTACAGGATATAGACATATTTCAAAACATCATTGTACATGATAAATATATACAATTTTTATTTGTCAATGAAAAAAACAAAAGATTAAAAATGGAGGATACGTGGACATCTAGAAAAGAATTTAAAAGTTCCATATTTTACATACCTGAGTATACGCTTATTAAATATCTGACCTACTGCATTGGAATTCCTATTACTTAGCATATTGCTCACTGTTTAGTAGGCACTGAGTAAATATCATTTCACTCAATAAATAGAATAAAAACAACTCAGTTTCTCAAAAACGAAAAACATAGCGAAACAGAAAGAAAATCCTCAATAACAAGTACATGAAGGTCAAGTTTAATACTGTCTCAAAGATTAAAAAAAAAAAACCTTTTAGGAGAGTGTTGATTAACCAATGCCAAGCCTCACTAGAGACAGAAAAATGTAAAGAAGCTTGAATCTTGGCACAAACCAAGTACATCTTAAAGATGCAGGTGCTATTGTGGTGTGCTCAGCAAAGGAGGGTATGAGCCCGGAATTTCTGGAGGTCTTTGAAAATGAGATAGATAAGATAAATGTCGTTCTACTTAGAACCAGAAATATGATGATGATTTCTTTTTCTTTTTCTCAAAAAATATAGTTTCAGTTCAACAATATAGTTTTAAATCTAATATGAGGTCCATTTTTTCCTCACTTTAGTAGTCCTGGTTATTAACACGTTCATAGCAGATATTTTAGGACCAGAGCTGCAATTCCCACTAACACATTATTTTACTTTTTGATCAATATTGTGTGTTTTATAAGAGACTTGGCATACAAAGCTAAAAATGCCACATGCCCTGTAGGGAGCCTTTTATTTCTAGTGACATATATTGGAGTTATTCTTCTTTGTTCATATGATTTACCTTCAGAAGTCTATTGAATGTGCCCCCAGAGAAGTGCAGATAGCAGTTTTAATAATCATATTGGTATTTGGGTGGAATGGAGTGGGTAGAAGTGAAAGAACTTGCAGGGAACATTGTTCCTAGAATCTGTGGTTCCACCAGCCTGCATAGAATAGTTAAAGTGCATTAGCACAGCTAGAGTTTGCAGAATAAAGTTAGTAATCGTACTCTTGTAAATATTGGTCTTTCACCTCCTTCCAAGCTTTGGGAGCCATTAGCTCACACCAGAAGTGGAACAATATGCTGCTAGGTCAACAGATGGCAGGGTTACACTACCTCTGTCTCTCTCCCACCACAAGCGAAAGGAATTTACCCAAAGCATTTGGCTGTCTGGTGTCCAGTATTGGCTTTAGTAGGGTTGATAGTGAGTCTTGAAGTTCTGCTTTTGGCCCTAGTGATTCTGTGCTATTGGAAAGTGCAGATGAACTGAGATAGCCCTGAGATAGCCCTTTGGCTTTGCTCTCATTGGTAGCATTTCTACGATGGTAAGCCTACGGAAGCAATAGAGGACTTGGTTCCTTGAATATAGCATAGAATATAGAGTAGTAGAATAATAGCCCATCTTAGTATCTCTTGCTTGTATACTATTTTTCTTGAAGTGTCCATATCACCCATGACAATCTGGGTCCTACACTGAACCTTTAGGCTATCTGTATATAAAGTCTATTTTTATTCCTAACACAGTGACTATGAAGTGTAGATTATGCCCATTGTACAAATGAGGAAAACAATGTCTCAAAAGGTGAAATAACTTGCTCAACATCCCAGGGATAGAAAAGAGCAGGACAGAGATTTGAAATCAGGCATGTTGATTTGCATGCCTTTCTTTCTTTGCATGAGACTTGCCCAGTGTAGGCACTGTAATATATATTTGCAAGGCCACAGAAGGGTGGTGGAGTTCATTGTGGTTTAATGAACCTGATAACTAACTTTTGGATGATACACAGTTTTGTTCAGTTTACTTTTGAGACCTTCTAGTTCTGGTGAGTGATAGTGAGACTCTCTCCACCAAAGTACAGAATATCTCAGGATGTGTGCATGGCACAAAAGAATGGGTAGAGTTAGAAAAGGGATTCTAGACCCCAAATCTCCTGCTTACTCCACTACTCCCATTTGTAATGTTTGAAAGAGAGTTTCCTTAAATAAGCCTCTGTTAGCCTATGACATTGTGTGGGAGCAATTAATTTTTCCAGGTACTCCTCAGCATTTTTCAGCCACCTTGAACAACCAACCTCGTAATATTTTAATTGAACCACATCACTTGTGTTTCTAACATTGATATGGATTTTACACAGCTGTTTACACTAATATGTGCTAAAATGCCTAATTACTGCTGCAATCACAGCCTGGCTCAATAGTCTTGCCAGCTTTTAAATATATAGTCGTGTCTTAATCAAACACAAACATCAATAAGCATCCTAAACTCCTGCAATTTGTAAACTGGATTAAGGGCAATAAATTCAACCCTTCAAACAAGAACACAGAATTTTGCATATTTCATGCTAAAATGCTCATCTGTTTGTTTTGCTGTTGTTTCCCAGATTTTCAAAAATGCTTGTTGATAAAGTGAAGTCAGAATGTGAGATGAAGTGAGTGTTTATTAGCATTGAGGAACAGGCTTCAGAAAGCCTGAAGAAAGCTGTACTATTGCTGTAATAGCATTTTTTTAAAAAATGTGTGACTTCATATTAAATTGTTGGCTGATGATTCTTCAGCCAATTGGGTAAACTGTTATTGCTTATTTTATTTTTAGCAGGCATGAGAACAAATCTACTAGGTATTAGGAACTATGATAAGAACCGGTAATTGCTTTAGATGTCATAAATAGACCACTTTTGTGTGTAACTTATTCTGGGAGCCTGCAAGAGAAAATGTTTCTTTAACCCAGAGCTCAGGGTAGACTTCATAAAAGAGACATGTCTGTATTGGAAAAATGGAGGATTTTCTAGGAGGACAAGCAGGGGAGATATAGACAGGAAATAAAAAAATGCACAGTCATAGTTACCAGTGAAATGGAAGAAAGGCAATTTTTGGAAACTACAGTACCTCTGTACGAAGATAGAGGGCTGCTTGCAGAAACCTAGGAGACGTAATATAAGGAACATCATAGTAAGCCCTGTAGATGGTGAAGGCATGCCTTATGATAGTAAGCGTGTGTTACCTATAAAATAACAAGGAAAGAGAGTTATAGAGCTGCCATTTGATACATGGGAATTTTGTCTGCGGTTACGTGACCCATCTCCCAAAAAATTGTGTGCCTCCAACATCTAACGAGCTTATACCAGAAAAGCCAATGATAGTCCATGAATATTAGTAGGAAATCATTAGGTTTATCTCTCTTTTCATTGGTTGGCTTATTGATTGAGTTATGTATTCATTCTGGCATTGATTCAGTAAATGTCTGCTTAGCCCCTACAACGTTTTAGTATTTGTCCTACTCACTGAGGAAATGACAGTGATGTTCTCTTCTGAGAATAAGAGATTATGGGATAAAAGTACCAGGGGACTTGGCAAAGACTAAAACTGATTATATCACCCTCATTTATTTTATCAATAAAAACATGCCACTTTCTTGACTTTATAGATTTTTAAATTTTACCTTGACCTCACCACATTTAAGAGAATATTTATTTTTTTTCAATGAACTCCCATGTATTTGAATTCCAGATAAATGGAAGTTCATTGGAGGATTTTCTAGGAGGACAAGCAGGGGAGATATAGACAGGAAATAAAAAAAAATGCACAGTCATAGTTACCAGTGAAATGGAAGAAAGCAGGCAATTTTTGGAAACTACAGTACCTCTGTACGAAGATAGGGGGCTGCTTGCAGAAACCTAGGAGAAGTAATATAAGGAATTTTAAAAGTGCATCATTGTTTTATAGGGGAAATGGGAAGAAATTAAGAATCTAGTTAACACTGTAGTGTATCCTGGAATAATTCCATATTTAATTCAATTTCTTATATCTTCATCATTTAAATGAAAATAAAAAATGTTTGGAATGGAGACTACTACAATATATCAAGTGTACTTCAAAACCAATAGAGAGGCTAAATTATGAACACACACACACACACACACACACACACTCTCTCTCTCTCTCTCTTTCTCTCTCTCCTCTTTTGTAACTCCCATGAGGGATGAGATTATGTTAATCTAGTTCACAGCTGTATCCTTAGCGTCCTTTATGCAGTGTACTTCGTAAAAATAGGATGTGGAATGCATGATTGCTTATGATAATCACCAGTTGTGGTAGATTATGCTATTTTTCCCGATGTTCCACTTCCTCTATCCACACCCTTTGCCATATGCTTCTGTAGCCCATTCCACCCGAGTGATGTTGGTCTTGGCTGTGTGATTTGCTTTGGCCCATGATAAGCTGATGAAAGTGACAGTAAGACAGTGCTGAACCTCATCCTCAGAAACATCTCTGCTTTCACCTGGCTTTGTGCACCACTGCCCTGGCTTTGAGAAGAACATGACCCCAGTAAATTGTTAGTCCAGGAAGAATGAGAGGTGAGTGGAGTAAAATAGCTGAGCTGACTTGAAGATATTTGAACATAGCATGTATTTAAATACTGTATATCAGTGAGTTTTGAGATGGTTGTTACACATGAATATTATGCCTACAGCTGGCAATCTCCCAGCTAAGCAAAATATCCCATTGTAAAAAAATCTAATTATGTAAAAACATTCCAAGATCCTTTCTTTTTCTTTTTCCCTTTGACCATTTACTAATACAATTTAATAAGATGATAATTTTTTACATTTAGCCAAAATAATAGCAGAATGTGTGACTTACTGATTTTTTTTTTTTTTTTAAAGATGGGGTTTCACCATTTTGGTCAGGCTGGTCTTGAACTCCCGACATCAGGTGATCCGCCCGCCTTGGCCTCCAAAGTGCTTGGATTACAGGTGTGAGCCACTACACCCAGCCGACTTACTGATTTTTTTATAATGATCAAAATTTTTTCACATTTATATATTTGGGTATGTTGCTTATTGACATTAAATTAGGAATAATGATATATTGATTTTGGTTTCCCTGGTTCTAATATATGGTATGATTCTATAAAAGGCACTAAACCTTCTGGGCTTTGGTTTTATTATTTGTTAAACATAAGGCTCCTACCTTCATAACTGATATATTGTGTATATAAATATTAAATAATATATGGAAAACTGCTTTTGAATGTTTGATAAACTATAAGTGCATTAAATTATTTAAGTTGAAATACTAAAATACAGTACCAATTTTATCATAATAAATTGCTATATGATGATAATCGGAAGGATACCTAATTTCTGAAAACTCTGTGCCTAAGGATGAATCATGTATTGTTTCAGCTGTTTTCTTTTGTCATTCACCAAATTATTAATATTTCTTTAATCTAGTATTGATTTATATAAACCAGATAATTAGAATTTTTCATCTTAAGTGATATTTTAAATGTTGATGTGATTTGAGTGTTTTGTTTCCTCCAAATCTAATATTGAAATGTGACCGACAATGTTGGAGGTGCTTGAGTCCCTGGGGTGGATTCCTCATGAATGGCTTGGTGCTGTTCTCACAATAATGAGTAAGTGCTCACTACACAACACAAGAACTGGTTGTTTAAAAGAGCCTGGCACCTCTTCCCTTTCTCGCTCTTCCTCTCACCACGTAATATGCCTATTCCTTCTTCACCTTCTGCCATGACTCGAAACTCCACTGGGCCCTCACCAGAAGCAGATATTGGCTCCACACTTTCTGTATAGCTTGCAGAACCATGAGCTAATGAAATCTTCTTATATACCACCCAGTCTTAGGTATTTCTTTATAGAAATACAAGAACAGACTCATACAGAAAAGTGGTAGTGAGGAGTGGGGGGCCTTCCTATAAAGATACCTGAAAATGTGGAAGCAGCTTTGGAATGAGGTAATTCATAGAAGTTGGAAGAATTTGGAGGGCTCAGAAGAAGAGAGGAACATAAGGGAAAGTTTGGACCTTCTTAGAGACTGATTAAATAAATAGTTGTGACCAAAATGTTGACAAATATTTGGACAGTGAAAGCAAGACTGATGATTCCTCAGATGGATATGAGGAACTTACTGGGAACTGGAGCAAAGGTCACTTGTGTTATGCCTTAGCAAAGAGCCTGGCTGCTGCATTATGCCGATGTCCTGGGGATGTGTGGAAGTTTGAACTTAAGAGCAATGTCCTAGGACGTCTGGTGGAAGAAATTTCTAAGTAGCAAAAAATTCAAGATGTGGCTTGGCAGCTTCTAACAGCCTAAGACAAGATATAGAAGCAAAGGAATGACTTAAAGTTAGAACTTATATTTAAAGGGAAGTAGAGCTTTAAAATTTGAAAAATTTGAGGCTGAGATGTGGTAAAAAAGAGGAAATCATTTTCAGGGAGAAATGCAAGCAGCCCATGGAGCTAGGGAGATTTGTATGACTAAAATGGAGCCATGTGCTGATATCTAAGACAATGGGAAAACAGGCCTCAAAGGCATTTAAAAAATCTCTGAGGCAGCTCCTCCTGTCATAGGCTCAGAAGCCTAGCAGGAAAGAATGGTTTTCAGGGACAAAGCCCAGACCTTCTATCCTGTGCAGCCTCAGGATGCTATTCCCAGAATCCAATGAATACAGCCTGGACCACTGCTCCAGAGGGTTCAAGCCTTAAGCTTTGGCAGCTCCCATGTACTGTTAAGCCTGCAGGCACACAGAATACAAGAGTGAAGGAGGCTTGACAGCTTCCTCCTAGATTTTGGAGGATACATCTAAAAGTGTGGGTGCCTAGGCAGAAGCCTGCTACATAGACAGGGCCCCTCCAATAATCAACTAGGGCAGTGCTGAGGAAAAATGTGGGGTTGGAGTCCCCAGACAGGGTCACCACAAGGACACTGCCTACTGGAGCTATGAGAATGAAGCTGCCCCCCTCAAGACCCAAGAATGGTAAAGCCACCAGCAACTTCAGCAACTTGCAACCTCAGTGCGAAAAAGTCACAGAGAAGAACTGCCCAAGGCCTTGGGAGCCCACCCAGTACAGCAGTGTGCCCAGGATGTGGAACATGGAGTCAAAGGAGATTATTTTAAAGCTCTAAACGTTAATGACTGCCATGCTGGGTTTTTAGACTTTTGTGGGGCCTGTAGCTCCTTTCTTTTGGCCAATTTTTCTCTTTTGGAATAGTAATGTTTAACTAATACCTGTAACACCCCTATATTTTGGTAGTCAATTACTTATTTTTGATTTTACAGGCTCATAGGTGGAAGGAACATGCCTTAAGTCTCAAATGAGACTTTGGACTTTTGATTGACTTGATGTTGCAATGAGCAAAGACTTTGGAGGACTATTGGAACAGGATGATTGTATCTAGCAATGTGAGAAGAACATGAGATTTGAGGGGCCAGGAGTTGAATGATATGGTTTGTATGTTTAATCCCCTACAAATCTCATGTATGAATGTGACCTAAATGTTGGAAGTGGGCATAGTGGGAGGTGTTTGGGTCATGGGAGCGAATCCCTCAGGAAAGGCTTGGTGACCTCCTTGGTAATGAGTGAATTTTCACCGATTTCATGTGAGATCTGGTTGTTTAAAAGAATGTGGCGTCTTGGCCAGGTGTGTTGGTTCACACCTGTAATCTCAGTACTTTGGGAGACCAAGGTTAGCAGATCACTTGAGAGTCATGAATTCAAGATCAGCGCCTGGTGAAACCTCATCTCTACTAAAAATACAAAACTTAGCCAGGTGTGGTGGCATGTACTTGTAGTTCCAGCTACTTGGGAGTCTGAGGTGGAAGAATCACTTGAACCCAGGAGGCAGAGGTTGCAATGAGCTGAGATAGTGCCAATGCACTCTAGGCTAGGCCACAGAGCAAGACTCCATCTCAAAAAAAAAAAAAGAGTGTGGTATCTCCTCCCCACTCTTGCTCCACCTCTCATCATGTGATGTACCTGCTCCCTCTTCATCTTCTGACATGGTTCGAAGCTTCCTGAGGCTCTCACCAGAAGTAGATTCCAGCACCTTGCTTCCTGTACAGCCTGTAGAACTGTGAGCAAATTAAACCTCTTTTCTTTATAAATTACAAGTTACAGGTATTCCTTTGGTGTAACACAAAAACAAACACGAGTTTGTTTTTGTGTTATTTATAGTAAGGGTAACAATGTTATTTATAGTAAAGGTGACAACGAATAAGAAAGAATCATGGATTTTGGAGCTAGAGAGATTTGAATTTGTACTCTGGGGTAACTGTCAACTACCTGTGTTGCCTTGGAAATATTAAATAACCTTTCTGAACCTCAGATCTCTCAACTTTAAAAGAAGGATAGTGGCAAATGATTTGTAGTGTTGCGGTGAGGACTGAAGATAATGTTTGTAAAATGCTGTGTATATTGTTTAGCACAAGGTCAATAAATGCTAGCTAGTATTACAATTACATCATGAAAATATTTCTATTTTGCTCTCTATATTTCTTTGGCTTCAGAAACAGAATATACATGATTCCTAGCCGTCATTCTCTCATCACTGATTTTTAGGTTGTGATGTGATCTAAAATTTCACTTAGGTTATTCGGGTGCATACAAAAGTCAGCTTGATCTTTTAAAATTCTCTTTTCTGATTTTTATTGTCTTCCCTCCTGTGGCCATATTGTTATCTATTGTTCCTTTCTATCCATATATTCCATTCTCTTACATTGTATCTGGTTATTTTTATTCAGTTCAAGGGCAAAACTACCAAGGAAACCGAACTCATTTGAACTGCATGTGGTGAGTGGATCAGGAAAAAAATTATAGAAGCTTTACTATATGGAATTTTTTATTTAGAGTTTAACTGCTTAAAAGCCTTTACAATTCTTATTTTAGAGAAATTTTAGAAAGGTGATAATGATAAAAGGCAGATCTGATAGAAGAGGCTGCTAGTTTTCTGTTGAAGTTACATTAATTCAATAATATATTAAAGATTCAAATATGGTTTATCAAAATTACTGACCGTCCCAAAATGCATTCTGCAAGCAAGACGCATGATGAGTTCATAGCTTTTCTACAACTCCAAGTCTGTTCATAAAGGTAAATGATAATATCTATCTGAGTTTGGCTGCAATTTTGGTCCTTGAAAGGTAGTATGGTTGTCATGACATTTAGTTACATAATTAGCTACTCCTAACTCTCCAGCAGATGGAGCATGAGCTGCCCAATTCACCTTGTGCCTTTTTTTTAGTTAGCTGTAAATGTTCAAAAGGTACATGTCATGATGCATATGGGTTTCTATTCTAGAATGAAGACTCATTGAAATACCTTAGTGAGATTATCATAAAGCAAAGCCCAAATCTAGGACTTGGATTGAGTTTCCTTATTGAGATGTGATCCCTAGAAACCATCTTGATAGAGAAAGGAACAGGAGACAAGGAAGTAGGAGGGACAACACATTTGGAATATCTGTTGGTTTTGCTCTGGGCAACTAGGTCTTAATTCTACTGAGGACCCGCTAAATATACAGAAAGTGAATTTTGAAATTTTCTGTCTAGAACATGGGTAGTCCAGACATTCACCTGCTAATGCATTTGTCTCATTATTTGAGAGTTCTCCACCATGCCAGGGGTATTGTCCCCCATCCCGCTCCCATGCTTTCTGACTGTGACTGTGTTGTGTGGTTTTAGAGAAAGTCCAGAGGCAGAAAAGTGGAGAGAAGTAGCTTCTTGGGCTTGAGAAAGAATGGCAGCAGGGTACATGCATGGAAGTCCTACCGTAGTTGCTCTGAAATTAGACATGGGCCAAGTGGATGGAGTGCAGGGCACAAAAAAATTTCTGCTTTGAGATAATGTTTTTGCAAAGTGCTTTGTGCTTCATTAAGTTCTAACACATGTCATTTGTTATTAATAGTGAAAAATTCAAGTGTTCTTGTTTATAATAAAACATAATAAAAGTTTATCAAATAGCATGGCTCATCCTAATTAGTAATATTGGTGATACTATTGTATAGGGTTAAATCGGTCATTTGTTTGTAGAAGGCCAGAGATTGGGTAGCATATTCATATGTCCATTTGTTACTTCCCTGCCCTGCTTTTTACCTCTTCCAGAACTGCCATCTGGCTACCCCTGCAGGTAACACACACACACACACACACACACACACACACACACACTAGTGATCTATCCACCCGCTCATTGCTCTCAGACATCGATATTTCAATGAGCATGTGACAAACCCAGGTGGAGGCAGAGAAAAGGAATGGGGAATACTCAGTTTTTCCTTCCATACTTATATAGATTGAGAGACAGGAGGTTATGATTGAGAGGTTAATCAAACACATGCTTTGCAGAACTTCCCTCAAGAGAAAGACTGGAGGTGGAATATTCCCAACATAATGAAAAGATATATGTTTGAGATGAGGGATATTTCAATTATCCTGATTTTATCTTTATACATTGTATGCATATATGAAAATATCACATGTACTCCCCAAATGTATACAACACTTATGTATCAGTAAAGACCAAGAGAATGGCCAGAAACCCAGTAACTTGCTACTAGCCAGGAAACACATCCAGGCCATAGTTAAGCTCTATTTTCATAGTTCATAGCCTAGACTTATCAGACTCAAACTTGTATGATTATATAGTCATCAAGGAATATCTAATAATAGAGCTCAGCCCTGGTTCTCTCATTTCAAGGAAAGTGGAATTATAAGAAGACCCCATCTGGCAAGGCTCATAAAGGAAAGCAACACTTATGGAATAAATCCAAGATCTATACCTCTTTGAAGAAAGACATTGCTCAACTGTGAAAGGTCACCATGACTCCTGCTTCGCATTTCATCAAAAAACTAAGTCCATCAGCTTAGTTACTCTTTAGCCTTGGTGGGAATTGACTCAGAGCTTCTGAGAGAGATTAGGGTGAATATGAATTGTTTAGTTTCAGATGATCATTTCCTAAAGGGAAAACTCCTAGAACTTATCGGCAAAAAAGAAAACTCTTTGCTATTTCCAATTTAAATATGTTATTAGAGTTGGTTTACTGTTCTAATAAATAAAAGTTTTAAAATGGACTGAAATAATGAAAAGTTACTTTTCAACCCTGTTAATTTTTTGGATCTGGGGTATTAGTAGGTTGCTCCATTATGCAGCCATCCGAGGACCCACGCAACTTTCATCTTGAGACTCATTTTTGTTCAGGTCCTCAGGGTCTTCTTGCTTTACTTTATGGTCTGGAAAAGAAATGAGGTTTTCAGGTGGGCCTGGAAGGAGAGCATGTCACTTCTACTCATCCTTTGGGTGAGAATTGAGTCATACTGCTACACCTAGCTGGAATAAAGACTAGAAATTGTAGCCTAATTGAAAGCCCAGGAAATAGAGGAGAACTCAGTTATGGGTGAAAACTTACTTAAGTGCCACATAAGTAATAGAAATGTGGGGCCTAATTTAACAAAGAAATGACAATAGGAGACTTTTTCTTTTGCGGGTCAGTTACACATTTGTATTCTCATATCCCAAGATAGGTGAGGCTTTATGTTTCATGTATTATGTAAGATGCTCTATTCTGGACATGTAGATAATTTATTCCTGAGGGAGAACATCTCATATTTCTGGTGTTTTACTGTTGCTTCTAATTCTGCTTTGATATTGTGGATGGAGAAGAGAGTAAAGACAACCATTTTCATATACCTGGGGTTCATGATTGGCCTTTGGATAATCAGCCATGAGCTGGAATAGTCACCACTGACACACTTCAGTTTTCTAGTAGTCATCCAGCAGTTTGGTGATAAGCGTCTAAGCCAGAGTATGGAGGGGTGAGAGTTGAAGGGTTCTCATATATTAGAATTATTTGGGAATGTTTTCAATTATTCATGCTGGTCTCAGAATGAATCAGCATTTGGTGTGGGTTCTGAGAGAAGGGAAGTAAGAGGTAGATTTTGCAGAAGTCACCTTGTACCTGGCCATCCCTTCACCCAACTGAAAATCACTACTCTCAACTCTAAGTTCCTCTATCTGTGGTTGTCCCTCTTTCTCTTAGTGGCATATTTATGCTATTGCTTTCTTTATGGAGAGTAATTTTCCTACTGAGTAATTACTTAAGTGAGTTCAGTGTATTGTCTGCTACAGTTTCCAAACAAAAAAAAAAAATACCAAACTGGGTGGTTTAAACAACAGTAATTTATTTCTTGCATTTTTGTAGGTTGGAATTCTAAGATCAAGGTGTTAGTGGGACTGGTATCTAGTAAGAACTCTTTTCCTTGGCTTGCCGACTGCCACCTTTTCACCATCTCATCACATGGCCTTTCCTCTGTGTGCACATTCCTGGGGACTCGGGTCTTTTTCTTTTTCTTTTTTTTTTTGAAATGGAGTCTCACTCTGTCACCAGGCTGGAGTGCAGTGCTGCAATCTGTGCCTCCCAGGTTCAAGTGATTCTCCTGCCTCGGCCTCCCGAGTATCTGGGACTACAGGCACACGCCACCATGCCCAGCTAATTTTTTAATATTTTTAGTAGAGACGGGGTTTTATCATGTTGGCCAGAATGGCCTTGATCTCTTGATCTCATGATCTGCCTGCCTCAGCCTCCCAAAGTGCTGGGATTACAAGTGTGAGCCACTGCCCCCAGCATCTTCTAGTGTAAGGACTAGAGTCATATGGAGTTAGAATACTTTCCTTATGACACCATTTAATCTTAATTACTTCTCTGCAGGTTATATCTTCAAATGCTATCACAGTAAGAATTAGTACCTTAATATATGAAAGGAGGGAGGCAAAATTCAGTCCATAACATTGAAAATGTAAAAATGTCTCCAGTGATACATACTACCTTTTGGCTTCTTAAGGTCCCTCAGCTTCAAATTTTCTTGAATCTTCTGAGTCACAAAAATCACCAGGAGTAATTACAGTCAGAATTCCAGTTAGGAAAGCCACAATGGTAAATTGAAATTCATTATATAAAATCTAGATTAATTTAGTTTCAGGATATTGAGCTGTGCCTAATCCTCCTCAAAGTAACATTCAGGTTGAGAAGTGGATAATTCGTATGAGTAGACAAGTATTCCCTTCATCTCCATACCTCTTCCTAAATTCCATTCTTAAAGCATCTCCTTCCTTCTTTTAAGTATCTTTCTCAAAAATGTGTATGCTCTTGCCATTGAGGCTGCCAGATTTCTTCACTGTTGGTCTCATCAACATATATCCATCCTCCTGTCTCATTCTTTTAGGTTTCCACTTTGGGGGAATGGCAACTAGTTAACAAAATAAAGGACTCAGATAAACAGAGAGGTGAAAGGTAAGTATTTTGGGCTAGACCTTGGCTTATATTTTCACTAATGACATGTCTTCTGAAACTCAGAAAGGTGCTCGAGCGCACTCTCTAGCAGGCCCTGTTCCCTGAGTGCAGATAATCAGTCTTGCATTTTCCCTCCAAAGACCTGACCCATGCAAGTATGTTCTTAGGAATAGACCATCCATTTCAAATGAGTACATTTTATTATGATCTACAGCGCATGATTTTCACAAAAACATTTAAAAAATCTCCTATTTTCTCCTCTCTGAACTCTTTCATGATCTGCCTATGCATTGTGAGGTCTGAGAGAGTAGAAAATGTATCCTATTTTCTTGTATTTCCTTAATGAGTATTTTTGGTGCTTAGAAAATGTTTGTTGATTACATTTTTGTTCTAGTACAGGGTTTTGTGTGTGTGAGTGTGTGTGTTTTAGCAAATATTACTTTCACCATTGCAGTTTTCAAAACAGGCACCCCATACAGAGATTAAAATGACTCAGATTTTGGAATATTTTAGAAGCAGATTTGGATTATATATTTACACATTTTTCTAGTGCCATATCTTTTCCCATCTCCAAGTATGTAAACCAGCAGGGTTAAAATCGCACTATTTGAGTCAGCATTCTCTTTGAATGGCATTATTATTATTGTTTATCATTGCCTCAGCTTTTACAGTAGGCTTGGTGCTGTGAAAGACATTAAAAAGACACAGTTCTTGCCTTGGGGTTTACACTCAGATAAGCAAACAAACAAAGTGTATTTAAGAAGAGGTAGATTGATCTCGAAAATGCAATTTCCCAGGTGTTTGTATTTGTGCCGTGGGTTCCTTTGTCTTTTAACCAGCTGTGGGCTAAAGGAATCTTGAAACTTTTCTTCAAACAGGGACATAAATGACAAGAATTTGGAAAAACATGACCCTTAAATGGCAGAATACAGGACTGAGTGTCTGCAGGACCCAATTTTGGGGGTCTCTGTGTTCTTGAGTTACTCTATCTCCTTGTGCTTCTTTCAACAATTCAGGCTGCCAGTGACTTCCTCACGGGAAACCAAATTATTCATTTAAAAGTGGATCGCCAAATTGTATGGCCCATTTTTAAGCATTAGGGAAGTTCTTTACCATCAAACACTGTTTAAAAAATGGACTAGTTCTCCTTACAGACCAAGGTGTTTATTTTGATAAAATTTAGAAACACTTTTACCTGAAGGATTTATTAACCTCAAAAATTTTGTTTTGAAAATCCAGTTTGTAAGCTGAAATGAGTAAAAAAGTATTTCATAATTTTTACTCTTTGGTGAACATTTAAAAAGTTTTCTCATGCAGAGATAGAGCAGAAACAAGTATTTCTATTTTGTATATTATCTTTGGTGCTTGTGGGAAATATTCGCGAGCATGCATGCGGACGTATGTTTGTGTGGGTGAATGTAAAACTTGATCTGTATGCTTGCTAAAGCTGTAGAGATGTCCACATTGCAAAGGGACTGGCAATAACTTCGCTAAGGGGCTGGCAATAGCTTTGCCAAGCCGGGTTTCACTGCATTCGGTCACCATAGTCTCTAGGTGCACAGAGGGGTTTCCTAGAAGGATCTTGACCTGCGTAAAGGGTGCAAACACCCAGAGCCATGCATATTTAGACTTTGGTTTCCAAAGTTTCTGTTTAATTGCACTTTCTCATCATATGCAGTGGTGTGGTAGGCCCTTCCAGATGGCCCACACAAAAGCTTTGTCGTACTTCACTCACTCTTTGCATGCCAAGCATCTCTGGGACTACATACATCACCAATTAGCATCTTATATTCATTTGACAGGAATGGTTCCGCAACATTTTATACAGTTTTCTTTGATAAACATGATTTGCATGTTCTTCTCTTATAGGAAACAAGTCTGTGATTGTGAATTTTTCCTTCCTACTCTTCCCTCCCCCAAAATGCTTTTCCCCCATGCAGCAACCCGCTGATCTGTATGTTAGAAAAAATGTCTTTTGTGTGACTTTTTGAGACCCTGAGGAGACCATGTTAGTGTGTTTGTCAACGTATGCAGTAGGTATTTACTATGCCACATCTCTCAGGGGGCTGTGTTCTTGCAGGTACATTCTGAATTTTTCAGATTCTAGATCATGAGACCTCATCATTGACCTCTAGATTTGACACTGCCATCCCTCAGGCCTTTGCAGAAGTCTTCCAGATAAACCTTTATTTCCTAAGCTCCGTGCTGAGCATTTGCTAGTGAATTTTGTGTGTTGACACTGAGAGTGAGATGTAGTCCTGACATGTAGCAGTCATATTTTGCCAATACACCAACGAGATGCAATGCACCAGGAGGATCAAATTGTCACCTGGCAAATGGTGACAGTTAAAGAGTTTTCCAAAGTGATGAATATTGACACTTTGGATAGTAGATAAGTAGAATGCACAGAACCGTGTCAGGTAGTGCCTTCTTCACATCTCCGGCTCATGGGCATTTCAAAGTTTACACATCCACTTCTGGAATTCTTAACACCTGTTTCTCTCCTATCTAATAAATGATACATCTACTCAGTTCAGAAACCTGCAGTCACCAAGAATTCCTTTATTTCTTTCGTTCTTTTCACCCCCCTCCTCCTGGAATCTGTCACTGAGTTCTTTTCAATTCAGTCTTTGCCAATTCCTCTCTCACCCTCCCTTCACACCCCTGTTCTTAGAAAGCTTTGGTAACTTCCAAACTGAACTTCCTTCTCTAAGTCTGGTTTTTGTAGATTCCCTTCTCTACCCACAATGGAGGAGGTCTTCCTGTAGCTGAAAACCTGGCATGGGTTATCAGTCCTATTTAGAACACAACCCAAAACTCTCCTGCCACGACTCCCCAGCCCTGCAAAGCTCTGCATGTCCTGGCTCCTTTCTAGTTCCTCCTTCTCCTCACACAGGCATGGCCTGGTTAAACTCCTGCCTCACTGGGTGTTTTGGGTTCTTGACATTTTTCAGTTCTGTCATACTTTGAGAATTTTGCATTTGCTCCTGCCTGAAAAGTCTTTCCCTGTAACTTTCATTTGCTTGATTTCTCCCCATTCTTTGGGTATTTTTGAGACAGCATCTCGCTCTCACAGAGGCTGAAGTGCAGTGGCATGATCTCGTCTCACTACAACCTCTGCTTCCTGGGTTCAAGCAGTTCTCTACCTCAGCCTCCCAAGTAGCTGGGACTACAGGTGTGCGCCACCCCACATGGCTGATTTTCGTATTTTTAGTAGAGATGGGGTTTCATCATTTGGCCAGGCTGGTCTCAAACTCCTGACCTCAGGTGATCCACTTGGCTTGGCCTCCCAAAGTGCTGGGATTATAGGGGTGAGCCACTGCTCCCGGCCCAGGTATTTTCTTGAGTATCTGTTGCTCAGAGAAGATTTCTGAGTTTACTCTAGCTGGAGTAAATTCTCCTGCTACTTTCTGGCACGGCACCCCATTTATTTCCCTGAAAACACTAATCACAGTCTGAAAATGTTTTGGTTACCTATTCACATATGTCTGGTGTCTATTCCCTACCATCTAGTATATTCAAGGCCAATGTCTTTCTTGTTTAATTTATATTCCTAATTCTTAGCACAGTGCCTGACACACAGAAGACACTTGAAACATATTTATTGAACAAATGTCTCCAATGAGTTTTGATGAGGGGAGTTGAGTGTGTACATGTGGGGTGTGTGCATGTGTGTGTGTAATGATGACGTTAAAGGAAGGAAGCATATTCTACATAGGAGTAGGAGAAGAGATGGGAAAGCTTGGAATTAGAATTGCAAAAAGACAGGTCAGCGGAGGGGCTGCCAACACAGGACTGATCCCTGAAGCCTGAGTCATGCAGAGATCAAACGCCTTGGCCTTATAACCTTGGCAGTTTGCCGGAGACCAGTCAAGTATGTACTGATTGGCGCCTAGGAAAACAGCACAATGTACTCATTCACATAGAAGAAATAAGAGAACCACAGCTCCAGGGTAAAACAGAGCACGGATCTTCAAAGCATCGTGTGACATGGCTGAGGTCACATCACATTCAATAAATGGAACAAACTTCCACTTCCACATGTAAACAAACGTGTTCCTAGGATCAAATTTACCATCCCCATAATTTGCAATTTAATTTTACAAATTAAAGATAGAGCTTAAGGGACACATTTACCAGCTCCTAATAGATAGTGGGATGAAGCCCCATGGATGAGAATTTGCACAGTGCTTAAATTGGGAGAAGAAAGCACATTTCTTAGTGAAAAGAAACTCGCTGCTTTGGTCAAAACCTGACATTGGCCAGGGACAGTGGTTCATGCTTGTAATCCCAGTTCTTTGGGAGGCCAAGGTAAGCAGATCACGAGGTCAGGAGTTTGAGGACAGCCTAACACGGTAAAATCCCATCTCTACTAAAAATACAAAAAGTAGCTAGGCATGATGGTGGGCACCTGTAATCCCACCTACAGGGAGGTCGAGGCAGGAGAACCCCTTGAACCTAGGATGTGGAGGTTGCAGTGGGCCGAGATTACGCCACTGCATTCCAGCCTCGGTGACAGAGCTAGACTCCGTCTCAAAAACAAAACAAAACAAAAAAGCCCCTGACTTTTGGAGGCAGGCAGGTAAAGTTGCTAAGCACAAGGACTCAATGAATAGTGATAATAGTAATGCCAGATAGCATTTCATAAGCACTTGCCATGTGCCAGGCACTGCATTAACCTACTTCCATGCAGTCTCGAGACAGCTTTAAACTCATAGCACATCTATGAAGTAGGTATGATTTTTACTCTATGTTCATAGTAGAAAAGCATGAAGTTAAGAGAGGATAGTTATTGTGCTTTAGATCATATAGCAGGTGTGGAAGGTGGGATTTAAATTCATATCTATTAACATTCAGAATCTGAACTCCATTATCCGTTTTGATTTGCAAGGGAAACTAGTCACTGGATAAGAGGACTTAGCCTCTGCCAGGGAAGTAAAAAAAATTAAAAGGAGATTTTTGATCCTATCAATTTCCAAGAAAAATGTAGTCTCTGAATGTATACCATGAAGCATTTAGTATATGATGTTGTAATTGTTTTTGGGTTTGCTCATTAGAATGCAACCAACTTTAGGTTCTTGCCGTGGTCTCTCATTCCTAGTCCTTAATGCAGTGTCTGCATCTCAGCTGGGGGCAGAGGTTACAGCTTGTTCTGAAACACTAATCGGTGAAAATTTTTAAAAATTTGATTTCAGCCTCCCATTTGCATTAACTTGTTTACCAAAACAACTTACAGTCATTTCTGAGTAAACATTTCAAAGGTGATCTTGCATTGTGTTTCTTAAGGATGATCCATGAATAAACTTGACATGGTATGTCAGGGAATGTTTTCAGTTAAAAATGGCTGTCTTGAAATAATCTGAAGAAGCTATTTACAATTCCAGGAGACTAATGTTAATTTTAATACTAAAGTATTGTCAGTAAAACAACTGACAAACCGGGGAGTAAGAAAAAAAAACAAAAACAAAAACAAAAGACAGAGAAATTGATTCCATCTTGGAACTGTCACGTGGCGGAAGTTTCAAAACAGGATATTGAAAGTTTTAGGAAATTCATCATGCTCTTTACTCCCATTTTCAGGTAAAATGCAAACTAGATGCAAGAAGGCTTTTAAAACACCATTTTATGTGTCTAATAGGCCAGAACTATTGAAGGAAATCAGATCTCTCATTGTAATATGCATTTACACATTTAAAAATTTATATTATTGACTATGTTGAATGCCGCGACTTCTGGAGAACCATTATGGCTCACAGGATAGCTTTTTATTTGGCATTGTATCAATTTGGAGCTCAGAATGTCATGATCTTAATGCAGATAAGAAGTATGCATGTGAGAAGTGGTATGGAGAGAAAGGTAAGGTGCACGTGCAGTTGGCAGTTTTCAAATGTCATCGTTTCAGCCCTAAAAAAAAGAGAAGAGAATGTTCTGCTTCCTGGTCTGTGCCAGGCACTTCCACTTGCACGCTCTGCACTTATCCTTCTCCTTGCTTGCTGCCGTGCTGTAGAGTGTGGAGGACTATTTGCCCCACGTGTAAATATCACATGTAGCTAATTTGCATTGTAGACTGTGGGTCCAAGAGGGAGAAACACTTAATTTTATTAATAGAGTAGATTTTAAATCTCTCTACAGGAGGCCCTAGAACACCCCAGAGGGCTAATCTATGCTATAGAGAGATGGCAAATCAGAAAAGCCCCAGTGCGTTTTCCCCCCTCCTCAGAATCTGCTCCCACCGAAAGCTACCACTAGGCCGACTGGCTTTGAGCATCCTCTGTTTGAACACTGGAATTGTTCTACACCGGATGTACAAATACCTTAAGCCCCTGAGGTTTACAAGAGGAATGTTAATGCGCAGTGTAAGCCCCTCTGAAACAAACAGAGCTGGGATAATAATTTTGTAACCTCATGTTGACATAACCCACCAGCTTGCTGAAGAGCCCCTTCATCGAGAGGAAACAGCGAAACTATAATGATTTTCAGATACAGTTGACAAGAGACCATTTAGTAAACTTTTATTTTTTTTTAACTAACAGTATGCAGGGATGTTGTATTCTAGGCTGCTACTAATAATCTCATCAGAATGCAAAAGCAGCGACTGTGTTATAAAACCAATGATCTGTTATATTCTGCAAGAATTTACAAAAGCCTAATGTCATTTAGTACACCATGAGAACCATACTTGGATAAAAAAAATAAAGCACAACAGAATTCAAAAACTGATTACAGCTGACGAAAAAATAAGCTATGTGCGAATGCGATGCTTTGAAGGTAGAACATACCACCGTTAAAAATGTGGAGCAGTAATGACTTCAGAAGGGACGGAATTGGCATTTAGGAATGTAGGAATGTGCTACATCACTTAGGACACTTTGCAATCAGGGCATCCATTCAAGACCAGGATTCACCTGGTCAGTGGTAAATATGTTACCGGTTCAGGCTGCAGAAAACTTGCAGGCTCAAGAGTTTCCTTTTTTTCCTTCACTTTTTCAGCAGCGTTTTTGACAAAAGCATATCTGTAGCAGTTTTAAATATATAATTTAAATGGTTTAAAAGAGAAGAACTCTTTTCAGGGACATTTGGAATAAATTCAACTGAAAAGTTGGTGTCAGGGATGTCAGGATATTTATGCAGCTGGGACACAGATGGCCTTACCCACCTCTCAGCTGGTACCCTGTGATAGGTTGAAGAATGGAAGCAAACTTCCCTGAGACCATCCTGCTCAATGCTCTCAAAGGTTTCATGGATTCAATTCTGGCAGCCCATGACATCCTAATTTTATAAGAAATATGTTTAAAAATTACTCTCTTTGATGCCCAAAGCAAATATTTCGGCATTTTGTTCAGTGATTTTAAAAAATAGCTTTCAGAAGGATATCTACCTGCCTATCTATCTATTTATCTATCTATCTATCTATCTATCTATCTATCTATCTATCTATATCTATCATCTATCTAATCTATCTCTATTTACCTGCCTGTCTATCTATTGAGAGTGAGAAACCTTGATGTTCTTGAAATTTCCATAATCTTTGGAATACATTTATTTATTCTTTCTTTTTCAAACTAAGTCATTTGGAAGCATGTTTATCTCCAGGATGGACTTGGCAGAATGTGAGAAACACAGGGTCCTTAGCATTAAAAGGCATTTTTTACAGCATTGCTAACCAGCTTTCAGCAGATTCCTTGCAGCATTTGTATTCCCGGATGTCCTTGAAGGTACACTTGGTCTTGCAAACTTGCAGAGAGTCATTTGGAAGTGTTGACTTAGGTGCCTGTAAGACATCTGGTAATAATGAAGATGGAGCTTTTAATGCTTTGGGATTTTATGAATGAGTTATAGTATAGTCACTGATGAATCATTGAAGTACATCTCTACAGGAGGAGATCGCCCGTATTTCTTGACTGCTGGGAAATTGCACATATTGTTAGTTGTCCAGAAAGAAAGTGAAATCTGCTAAGTCTGAATCCCCTGCAGAGCAGCTAGTTTGAGAACCAAATGAAAGTGACACTACATTTCAGGGGAGCCTTGCTCACCAGAGAGATGTATGTTTTATAAGAGAGCTAGGTCTGTTTGTTAGTGAGCCTGAATGGCACAGGGCGATAGTCAAGTGTGAAGAACAGGCTTTTTGTCTCTGCTCATGCCACTGCCTTTCCTCCTGAATGACTGGAGGAGTCTGTCTGGTGAACTTCCTCAAGAACAGCCCCAGTGTGCTTCTCTTCATGGTGTTCACTAATCTTCATAGGTAAAATTAATGAATTCTCTGTTATGTGCCTGCAGCACTATACATATGATTATCTTAGATCTCTTAACTGTCTTAGAGTATGCCTATAAATGTATTGATTTATTGGTTTAACCTAGTTGACTATTAGCACCTCAGTAAATATTATTTTCCATTCACAACATACAGCTGAATGTATAATAGGTATCTAATAAATGTTCAGCAAATAAATAATTACAAAATAATTTAAGTAAAAATCAAGTTTCTAAAAAGAGATAAGAAAACAATATCAATTTAATAAGTCTGAACTGACTGTGAATCACTGAAGAAGCAGGTCTACAGGACTTTTGTCCTCCATAAAGGAAGAAAAAATTTCAAAATAAACACCATTTTCTTCATTCCAAAATTCTGTTGTGTTGTAGCTGAGGGACAGGTCCTTTTCTCAGTCTAATAGGTAATCAACAATTTAGACATTAGAAGCAAACGTTTCATTTGTTCTTATTAAGAGAATATCTATACACACAATAAAATTATTGGTCTTCTTTGAAGACTATAAGGGAGTTTGAAAAGAGTGATGTAAATAGATTTAGTAATTTCTTTCTTTAGCACATTTGCATCTGCTATGTGCCCAGCCCTATGTTAGGTATTGAGGATTCAGGGATGAACTAGGCTGATCTGGTTTCTGCCCTCTAGGCTGTAGATGATGACGGGTGCTGTGGGCTTCAAAGAAAAAAATTTCTGAAGGGTCGTGTTATGACAATTGTGGTAAGTGCTACACTTGAAATAGTTAGGTACTTCGATAGCATTCCAGAGGAGATTCTGACCTGGAGAGGAGATCTGTTCATTGAGGAAATGATAATTAAACAGAAATTAGAAAGATGATGGTGGTGTGAGGACAGGGGCCTTTAGAGAAAGTGTGATAAAAATCATGTCATACAGTCAGACAAACAGCTTATCTGCACATGAATGGCCCATTTAAAGAAGGCAAGGATAGGGATAGGCAATGAGACTCCACTGCAGTGAGTGAGGGTGAGCATGTGAACTGAGGATAGAAAGTTGGGCAGGCAGCACTTTGGGAGGCTGAGGCAGGGGGGTCACTTGAGGTCAGGAGTTTGAAACCAGCCTAGCCAACATGGTGAAACTCTGTCTTTACTAAAAATACAAAAATTATCCAGGCATGGTGGTGGGCACCTGTAATCCCAGCTACTCGGGATTGCTTGAATCCAGAAACTGGGAGTTGCAGCGAGCTGAGATTGCATCACTGCATCTCTAGCCCGGGGAACAGAGCAAGACTCTGCCAAAAAAAAAAAAAAGAAGGAAGAAGGAGGGAGAAAGGGACGAAGGAAGGAAGGAAGGAAGGAAGGAAGGAAGGAAGGAAGGAAGGAAGGAAGGAAGGAGAGAATGAAGGAAGGAAGGAAGAAAATTGGGCAGGATTGTTTCTTTCAAGGTATGAAAGGCCATGCTAGAGATGTGACAATGGATAAGGCTATGGGTAACACACATCCTATACAAATGCAGCTCTAAGCCAAGTCCCCTAGCTACCGTCTTCCAATAAGACAGCCACTCTACTCTCGTACATCTGTCCTTTTGTATGTAACAAATCCAGAGTTGCTACTAATTTGACACCTTATCTTAAAAGGAATTGGACGTTGTGGGAGAATTTTAGGAAGGAAAACGATATTGAAATTTGAGTTTTTGGAAGATTTCTCTAGCAAACATTCTGACAACATGGCAGAGGAGAGACGTTAAGAGTGAAGAGCAAGTGAAGAAGTGAGGGATGGCTCACAGTGGGGTGGGTGACAGGGAGATGAGTAGAGGAAAATTGATGATATTGAAAGAATAATCAACAAATATGGGATGTCAAGGATGATTGCTAGGGTTCTGTCATGAGCATATGAGTGGCTATTTAGCCAGTTATTAAAGTAGAAACACTTGAGAAAGAATAGTTTGGGATGGAAACATGGTAAGTTTGATTTTCGAAATCGTGTTGTTTGAGATACCTGTGGAACATTCAAGTATAGGGATCAAGGGAGAAGCGGGACATAAACTGAAAGAATGAGAATAGAAATTAGCATGAAAACAGAAATTCAGGAATCCTAGGCTTATAGAGAAAATACAAGAACTATTGCTAGAAGTTAGAGTATTACAGAGCTTCCTCTTTAGATCATAATAGAGATTGTGCGGGAGAAAGGAAAAATATGAGATATTCTCTTAGAAGTGATAGAGGTCGTTTTGCTTTGTTTTTACACACTACTGCAAATGTGTTTGTTGCTTTTTTTGGTTTTAACATGTTATGGCCCTTTCCTGTCTATTGTGGGCTGCATTTTAATGATATTTACAATGTGTTTTACATTGTACTAACACTAGAAAGTACAAGACTTTCCCATTTTTCTGGAGATCATACAGTACAAAATCAATTAGAAAAGTATAAAAAGTCATTCTTAAATGGTTGGACATAGATAATCAATGAAACATCCATTTGGAAATGTTAGAGAAGTGTCAGAGCTAGATATATTTGGAAAACATGTATCTGTATACATGTGCATCTCTATTACTCTGTGTGTATATGTACGTATATACACGTACATATACACACACAGAATCATTAAGTCAGATGTTATCACTTTGTATATTAATGATGAAGTTCAGAGAGGGTAAGTGATGTCATATAGTTAGCGAGTGGCTGAAGGCAGGATTGAAATTTCCAGACACAGAGTTCTTTCTTCTTTATTCCTCCTAAGTGAAATAGCCAATGTTAGCAGGCCCTCGTGCATGTTAAACACCTTCATCTTTATCACAGGTCTCTGAGGTTAGTAGATTTACACTGTGATACATAAACTGAGGTCTCCTGACTGCTACTTGTATCCCATACTGAAGTAACATCCTGAGCATATGCAGATGGACTTGTACTGAATCTATGCATGAAAGCTATGGAATTGAAGAGTCAGAGAGTGCTCTTCCTGAGGTGCATTCTGATGACAGTAAAAGCATAGTCAGAAGGACCTGGGCCAGCGTACTTCAAGTGGAACATATCAGGATGATCTCCACCTTCCAAAGGCCCAGTCTTTTGATGTTACTTGCCTAAGTGAAACTTCTCTCCTGGGGTTGAATTTTTAAGAACATAGGAATGAGTTGGTTCACTAAGTATGGAGCAAGATACATAGAAGCCTAGGAAGGAAAATCAGAAGAAAAGGAAACAAACAGTTCAAGTTTTAGAAACTTTGGAAAGTGAAAATGTAGGGTAGATGAGAGAATAATAATAATGATATTGATAGTGATGATGACAGGAAGGAAGAGGAGGACCTAGTACATTCATATAATATATTTCTGTTTTAAATCATCTGTTCACTTTTGACCTAGAATCATGCTGCTGGTAGTTAGGATGCATTTATAGTATTAGCCTTTGGTTTCTACAGTGTACATGGCTAGCCCCATGTGACTGTGGATGTTAGATGCACTAGGATGAGAGCAGGGCCATAGTATCCCTCATACTCTATTCCCTGAAGGAAAGCAGGTCTGACTGTCTTCCACTGGAAAACAGATTTCTCCCAGAATGAGTTCATTTGAGCTGTCAGCAATGGAGTATCTAAGCATCTCTCTTTGTATGCAACATTGCCAGCAGGATGCCCACCCACCTCCACAGGGGATAAGAATCCCCAATGGGGGAGAAAAGGCTGCTTCCAAGTGAGTGAAGCAGCTGTTGTTTTACACAGTAATGTCAAAAGCACAAGCAAATTTCTCATCACCAATTGGTGGTGTCACGGCCAAGGAAATACTTTGTGATTGTTACGTGGTTTTGGGAGAAGCAACTGGTTTTATGTTATGGATATAAACTACATCTGAAAGTAAACTCTTCATTACAATTTATTTTACTGCTAATGATAGAATTTGAATCTGAGGTGTGGAAGGTGAGACTCAATTAGCCTCATATCTTTGAATCTTAAAAAATGATTATCTTTTATTAACTTTTTTAAGCAGTTGAATGAGCATAAATATGTCCAGTGATTCTGAATATTAAAAATTATGTGATCTTTTAATAATATACTTCTAGTATGTAAAATTTTGTCGTTTCTCAAAACAAGTTTCAAATATCAAGCATTTAAGACAGTTTTCAAAATGCAAAGAAATAGAAGCCATATGTCATTATGTCCTTATACTGACCTTTAATATATTTATATGCTTATCCCCCTACTTGTCTGAAATCGGTCCATTCATCTATGCATCCATCCATCATCTAACAGCTATTGATTAAGGACCTCTGTAGCTGAGGTACTGTATTAGACATTATAGGACATTGAAAGTGACATAACTCCTGTGTCTTTTAGAAGCTTCAAAGTATGTTGACTATTCATTTATAGCATAAAGAAGAGTGAGCCACTTTATCACTGCAGCAATTATATTTAAAAATAAAGAAAATAAAACAAATGGAGTTTCCCACCCAATCCACGGAGACACAGACACCAAGTCTTACCATAGACGTGGGGCAAATCCTCACATCCCTTTTATTACAAGCCTAGTAAATGACAATAAAATACATGAACTTGAGCGTGTATAAAGACTGTAAGTTAGCCGTAATTTAGATGATGAGAGAATTAATAGTACTTCAACAAAAAGAAATGAAATATAAAATATAATATCATGCTCCATGCTGTAAATATCTCTGGAGTATACCTTGATTTGCCTGATTATGATGGAAGTAACAAGATAACTTGGTACGTAACATGTCAGTATAGTAAATGTTCAAAAACTGTTGTTGAAATTGCACCTGGGGTTGAAGTATTTTGACTTGGTAGTTTCCTCAGTGGTCATCTCTCTCAGCATCCAGTTAAAAAAACAGAGGCCAAGTGGGACTGGCTGGAAGAGGACCCCCACCTAGGTCATCAGAGCTCTTTCAACTCTGCCTCTCACAAAGCTATTTTATGCAACATGTTTCACTCCCAAAAGCAAATAAGAAAACTGATATTAGCCCAATCTGGGGCATACAAGTCTTGTTTAAAACTTATCCTTCTACATTTTTTCCAACTTTTCTTGCTCTATCCCACTCCACTTCCTATCCAAATGCTTTTCCCTTCCCATCACTCATTTCCTAAAGAGGACCCCTTGTATCTTTACATCAGTATACACGGCAAGAGTTTCCTTATTTCCAATTTAACAGTGTTCTAGCAACATAGTTTTTAACCTAAAGTAACAGTTCTGATAGGATTCATAGGTTATCTTGGGATAAAGCAAGAGCAAGATTTGGCTCATGGGAGAGTAAATCTTGGAGTTTGTTAAGTGCTAATTATTTTACTTCGTCTGCAGTAGGCCTTGAACTCTAGGCATGTGTGCCACAAATACCAATGATGGAGCACTTCACATTTTCCAAAATTCAGGAAAATTTTGTACATGATCAAAAGCATTGACATCTTAGTTATGTAAATCCACACTCTGGACACTATATGTACACAGACAGGAACTCAGGCCCATCCACCTCTTCTCATTTTGTTCTTTCCCCAGCTTAGCATGTCACTACGGTTCCAGAGCCCACAAGTATGCATGTCCTGTTTTCTGTCTGTTTCATCCACAGATCACATGGGTTCTACTGGAAGCAATTTTCCCAAATGAATACTCATAAAGATGCCACAAGATCTTCCCATTAGACAACCTCTGAGTGTTTTTCTTTCTTAAAAAAAAAAGGAGGAGCTTTAATAGCTCCTTTAAGTTTATTTTCTCTGTATTCTTAATTATATTAAATACCCATATATTTCCTCCCTGAGTATTCATTTAGAAAGAAGGTTTTGTAATAGTCACATTTAATTTATCAGAGTGTAATAATTTGTGTTTCCCAATCATCTTGCTGACTTTGGTTCATTATACTATTGTTTCACATGAGTAAGTTAGCAAAGTTTGGATTGATTGACTCTAATTAACTAAAACTGGTTCCAGGCTGTGCATCTATTGTCATGGTAGCTAGCCGCAAAGCCCTAAACTGCTCAGCAATGGTGATATAAGGTAATATTGATTTGAAAACTGTGGATAATATGTAACCTTGGGCTTATCACTGTTTGGGAGACAAACTTAAAAAAAAAGAGGTGGGGAAGGAGAGGTATTAGGATAAATTTAAGGACACTTGGGAGTATAAATTGGAGTTTTCAGTGGGTTTCCTTTTTTTTTTCTGTCTGGAGAAAATAAAAGATATGTTGAACTACAAATGAATTCAAAGTTTAACAGTTGAAAGACTAAGGATTTCATGGTTTCTAAAACTGAATATGCTTGCTGATAAAAGTCTAAGATCTACTAAAAAAAAACTATAGGGAGACTTCCATTTTGGTAGTGGAAATCTCAAATTTTCTTTTTGAAAAAGAGGAGTGGTTGTAATTTGATCTTTTCTCTATTGCTGATATTTTATAGTCAATCACAATCTTTACCTGAGGGTAGAAAAAAGGTTTTGGAGAGTATGAGCACCTGGAAAATGATTGCCTTTACAACCTGTAGCATGAACAAATACTACTCTTCCAGGTCTTGTTATTTAGTGCTGTACAAAAATCAAGTTAAAAAGCTGTTGAGTAGGATGCTGTAAGAGAGATTCGTTGATGAACTTCTAGCTTTCCTATGCCAGTGCTATAGCTTCTGTTGTGTCTGTTTTCAAGTAGTAGTTAGGATCTGCTACATTTGATTGCTGTTGCACACTTTTTCAGTTCTATCTTCTTTACTTTTAGAGCTTTAGATATTTTCCATGACACTCTTACCAACTGAGCTGTCTTTCCCTTCACTCTCACTTCTCACCAGCTTTAACAGAACAGCCTTTACATCCTGGCAGATGGATGAAGTGAAAGTTTAACTCATGTACTACAGAGGCTTGCTTGAGAAGTGTTCTGCCAGAGAAACATAAAACTCCAGTTTATTTAGCTGCTTCCTTCATTTGCACTGTGTTTTAAGTCTTTTCAGAAACTGGGGACAGGTAATTTTTATGTTAGAGTCTTCTCCATTGGATGGTTTTTCTTTTAATGTTTTTGTGGCCATTGTGTTCATATGATAAAGAATCAATTTCCAAATATCACAGTGAAAGAAGCTGCATTCATCAGGGTTCTCCAGAGAAACAGAACCAATACGATGTGTATATACATCTAAAGAGAGATTTATTTTAAGGAATTGGTTCATGTGATTATGGAGGCTAGCAAGTCCTAAATCTCCATGGAAGGCTTACAGGTTGGAGATCCAGGGAAGAGCAGATATTGCAGTTCAAGTTTCTCAGGGCCAATTGCTGGAGAATTCTCTCTTGCTCTGGGAAGGTCAGTCTGTTCTTTTCAGACTTTCATCTGATTGGATGAGGCCCACCTACACAATGGAGATAAATCTGCTTTACTCAAAGGCCACTGGTTTAAATGTCTTACCCAAAAACACTCTTACAAACACCAGATAACATTTGACCAAATATCCGAGCACCAGTGCTCAGCCAAGGTGAAACATGGAATTAGCCATCACAGAGCCCAGGACCCAGACAGAGGCACAGACCTCTTAGTGATGGCTGAGGAGCCAGAGGAGAGAAAGATGGGAAGGAGAGTGGCACAACTTTATATTTGGAAAGAGAAAAAGGAAGTCATATGGCTACTCATTCTGAAGTATTTTAAATGATTACCATCAAACATGGTCCATGCAACACACAGCTGTCTTTTTGGTTGACTATCTTAGCAACAAGGTGTCCTCACATCCTTTTCTTCTTAGGTACAGGTAGAGATCTTGATAGTTCTGAAGCAGTGGGCCACCAGGGGCAATGTGGTGAAAAGAGAGACAGCCAAGGCCTGCTCAGTTTCCTTCTCCTCTTACTCCCTCTAATGGCAGGGGTTTGATACATCTACCCCTGAGAATGTCTGCCCTGCCCTTCTTTCTAGAATTCAAAACAGCAGTCCAAGAAATCTCTGCCATGTTTACAATTTCCCTGCCTCCCTAGCATCAGATACAACAGATTAACTTCTTACCAAAGAGAAAGCAGGTATAACATTTTTCTAGTAAAATATTTATCTTAACTACAATAGTCAAACAACAAACATTCTTTAAGTCCTTAATCAGTACCAAGCACTGAAGAGAAGGCAAAAGAAAAAACATATTTCCTGCTTGTAAGAAGTTTATAATTTTTCTGGGAAGGAAGTCTAATATGTGGCAAATTAATAGAATTATAGAATTAATCAAGTTATGGGGGAATTTTCAATAGAAACTCTTTTGGAGATTATAGATGGTGAACATAATATGAGATGGAATAGCTCATCTCTTTTTGCTGCTAAACTTGAACATAAGTTGCAAAAGTTGAGTGGTATTGTTTAAAATGGGTCAATAATTTGCTTATTCTTACTCAAATCTCTCCAGTTTTTTCCAATACTTATATGTCCTCCTGGTGTCTTTCTATCAATTTACTTAATTAGTAATCAAATTTATCAAAATTTTATCAAAATGTCTAAGAATGGATTTTTGATAGAGAAGACTTGGAGCTTTTGGCTGTAAAATGGAATACGTGTCTATATTTGTGAACATTTAGTTTACCTTCTGAGGAAGAATCCCGGTTTTTCTGGAGATTGCAACTATTATTAGCAGATGAATCTGTAATATCAGTTTTATCAATATTCTCCTTTAGCTTTAATCTAAAGAAGGAAGATAGACTATATCTAGAAATTATGCTGGATGAACTCTGCCTTTCTAATAATTTCTGGAAAACTGAGAGTATTCTGGGTTTCCTGAGATGACAAATTTATCACAACACCCTCTATTTATCTAATGCCCACAAGACAAGATGAACCTTGTGGCAGAAAACAATTTCAGGGAGATTGACCCAACTGAAGGGTACAGATGTTCACCGAGAGACTGAACTGAGTCCATACAGTGGGACAATTAGGCACCGTATTGGGCAGACATTGAGATCATTGCTGTCAAACTCTAAGGTTGAACCTGGAAAAAAATCATCAAATGTCACATTTGTGGGACAAACCAAACAAAGTCAGTACTGGATAGTGAGCAGTATACAAAGGGCTAAAAGAGGATGAGATTAGGGCTTAGGGAAGCCCAACGACGGGAGCTCAGATTTTTGAACCCAGACATCGAAAGGAGACTAGACACTGGTAGTCTTCCCCTATCCAAAGGGGATACTTATGAAGACGTCCAGCAGGTGCTTGAAAGTGCAGATAGTACAGGACCCTATATATACTATGTTTTTCCTATGCATACATACCTATGATAAAGTTTAATTTATAAATTAGACACAGGAAGAGATTAACAACAATAATATAATCATTAAAATCTACCATCATAAAAGTTATGTGATTGTGGTCTCCTCTCTCTCAAAATGTTTTATTGTTCTGTACTCACCCTTCTTCTTTGATCTGTAGGTCTGTTAACCAAGACAGCGGCTAAGTGACTCACAGGCGAGTAGCATAGAAAGCGTGGATATGCTGGACAAAGGGATGATTCATATCCTGTGTGGGACGGTGTGAGAGATTTCATCACGATGCTCAGAATGGTGCACGATTTAAAATGAATTGTTTTTAAATTTGAATATGATTTAAATAGGAATTATTCTGGACTTTTTCATTCAATAGTTTTGGACTGCAGTTGATCACAGGTAACTGTAACAGACGAAGGTGAAACTGGATAAGGGGGAACTACTGCCCGTCCTTTTCCCACGGTTTGCAGTTTACATTAAGGGAGTGAACAAGGCTACTGAATGTATTGAATCTGACTGCAGCAGCAAGTTGGGATGCAGAGCCGGACTCCAAGCCAGCTGCATGCTCTATCCCTTTTATTGATGGATATATGACAAGAAAATGACTTCTAATTTTGTTTCTTTATCTGAAAGGCAAGAGAATGCATCTGAGATGACACAGAATTCCCACTAAAATCATAGAATGCTGAAGAGGCAGTGATCCGTGTCTCACTAATCAGTGTGGCCCATGCAGCAGCAGAATTCAAATCACCTGAGAACTTGGCAATGCAAACTCTTAGGCTTCAGGCCAGACCTACTGCATTAGGACATAAAATTGCACAAGCTTCAGGTGATTCTTGTGCTCCTTAAAATCAGAGAGTGTGATTCAAAGGGAGACAGAAGTTCTCCCTTCTATAATACCGCTCACAGATAGTCATCCAGTATCTGTTTACAAACCTACCGGTGATAATAGGAGCTCATGACTTTTTAAAAAATCACAGTGTTTGCTAATAAATTCTCCTTTAACTTTGAGAACCTAGTACAATAACAGACAAATTATAGTTGCTCAATAAATATTTATTGAATGGATGAATAAATGTTTCATCATGAATTGAAAGTGTTTGTTCATAAATTATTGGATCTAGCTAGATAATAAATCTACTTCCCATAGCCAGCCCTTAAATGGAATAGAAAAGACTTTGTTTTTCCTATAGGCCTCTGTTTTCCAGGCTATGTCTCGTTTCTTCAGCTGCTTCTCATATTTCAAGATGTGTAAGTTTCTCACTGTCCTTGGTACCTTCTGGTCATATGTTGGATTTTAAGTGCCTCTCATAGAATATGTGACCTAGAATTAAGCCTGTCCTCGGATGTGCTCTCAGCAGCACACAGCACACACAAGGAACACAAGCTGATGTGACTTCTCTGCTTCTGCTCTGGGCTTTTCTAATTTAGTAAATTGGCTGTCACATCAGTAAAAATAGGAAGTTTGAACTTAGGCTCCCCGCCTTTTTTTTGTCTGAGGTTATTTTGCTTACCACAAATGAAGGCCACAGAAGCTAAATATATGTCTACTTGAATGATGACTTTATAGCAATAAAATGAGCCCACAGGGGCTAATGACTCTGTAATCAGCTTTTTTCAACCACTTTTTATATTGGGCATAATTTTCTCTCTCTCTGAGAAATTCTACATCATTTATCACTAGACTAACATGAGCAAAAGAAAAAAGGCATGAGCTGAGAGATTAGAGGCCATGGCCTGTCTGCTATGAGATCATAATAGTAAATTTGCCTGGAGGGGACTATTCGATTTTGGATACTAGAACAGTAGATGCTCATGTTCTGTTCTTTTTAGTTCAAAATTCTCATTTTGGCATTGATTTAAGAAGTTAGGTTTTAAGAATAACTTGTTTTGTTTGTAGTTAAAAATGACCAGTTGACAGCACACCAACGCAGGTCCTTTGTACAAATTATTTTTATTGGTCTGTGCCACCTCTCGTTGCCTTCAAAGGAAGGCTATCAAGTCCTTCCTGTTGACCTGCTTGAAAGTCAGTCTTTGGTAAACTTGAGAGTAGATACTTTTTTGGGGGGCCATACTATTAACATTCTTATGTACTTGTGATCCAGAAAACACCATCTGAGAAACACTTTTTTTTCCTACCTACTATACCAGATTATTTAGATTCTACTTCTTTGGCTTGAAGCTGAACTTACTTCATTGGCAACTCTTCCTTTTCCAGAGCTCATTGCTTTGGGGCCTGGCTGATAGCTGATTGCATTAAATATTCTCTGCTTATTCCTCCAAATCTACCCTTTACCCTTCTACTGCCTGCTCCCTGTCTTGGGAGCTGACCTGCATAGATTACATCAGTGGTCCCTCATGCTTCTTGTTCCCCCATCCTTTAGGTCTAAGGGTGGCAATAGCTCTGTTCCTATTAGCCCAGGATTTCTGCACTATCCCTTATGAATCCTCTATAGTCTACTCATGACTTTGCATCCAGTGCTTTGTACCTAAACCTTTTTTGAATTATTCTAATTTGATAATTAGGCACTATTTGTCCCCTTATGCTGGATGACTGCAGCATTCATTCATTTGTTCTCTTATGTTTTTGGTTTTTTAGTTATTTACTTTAAAAATATTTTATCTTCAATTTTACTATTTACCTTAAAAAATTTATTGGAAAACATTGTATAT